>NC_046643.1:21052008-21681935 GCF_900324485.2 Mastacembelus armatus
GTACGACGCGATTACAGCGTCAGAAGAGGCCATGAGAAGGCAAAATGATGTCCTACGGAAGGAAATTCAGACTCTCTACACTCAGTATAAAGCTGTGAAGCACTGTAGTAAGATATGTAGGGAAAAAACGGCCCATGTGGATGCTCTGAGAAAAGAAAACAAAGATATGCAAGAGAAAATCCAGGACATTAACAGCCTTCTCCAAAGTCTAAAAACTTTAGAGGATGACTGTGAAAAACTGGAGAATGTTAAGGCATCCCTACAAGCACAAAGGAGAGTCCTGAGTAAAAAGCATACTGAGTCTTTCCAAAAGCTTAAAAAGGAAGAAAAATGGAGGGACAGGTATGACAAGCTGAAGGAGGAAACACAAACCCTGCAGAAAGAAAATGAGAAAACAACCCAAGAAATTCAGGTTCTTAATGAGCAACTTCGAGAATTGTGTAATGATGCGGAAAAATATAAATTATTGGAGACAGAAAAAAAGTTTATTATCAGTCACAATAAGAGCCTGCATAAAAAGCTTCAGCGTCTGAGAAAAGAGTCTTTGAAGAAAGGAGTATGGAAGGACAAGAATGATGCGGTAGGAAAAGAGATTGAATCCCTAAGCATAGACAACCGTGCTCTGCAGTTCAAGATTGATGCACTCTGCAGCACTGACCAAGATTATAAAGATATGGCCGCCATCTATAATGCACTGAATAAAGAGAGAAATGCCGTTAAAGAGAAAAAGAACGCGCTACAAAAAGAATTCCAGAAACTTAAAAAGAAACTGCCAAAGGAATCAACTTGTGAGCAGGAATGAAGGCAAAAAAAAAAAGATTGAATCAGAAAACAAAATCGTCCTCCCCCTCCAGGAAAACAAAACAAAACAAAACAAAAAAATCCAAGAGCTGTCCAAATGTGTTTTAGAGTGAAAGCCATCCTGTCTTCTCTCTTCTCTTGACTCTCCAGTTATTTATGTGCCATCACTTTATATCATGAACTTTGTACCTTCGACCTCCTGTAGTTTGTGCTGCCTCTCTGTAGCTTTTTGCAGGTAGCCCTGCAGCTCTATATTTCTAATGTGATGTTACTCTCTCCTCCATCCACTCACCCCCAAACGGTCGGGGCAGGTGGCTGCCCAACCTGAGCCCGGTTTCTGCTGGAGGTTTCTCCTGTTAAAAGGAGTTTTCCCTCTCCACTGTCGCCAAGTGCTGCTCATGAGGGATTTGTTGGGATTCTATCTCCCTCTTTGTACATATATAATTAAATAATTTAATAAATGAATTCAATTAAAATGAATTGAATGTACTCATGACTTAATGCAATTTATTCATTTTCCTGCACTGTTGAGATGCAACATAGAGCATGTTTTTATGCTTTTGGATGCTGTTATATTTCTCTGTGGGATGTGCAGAGTGACAATTTCTACACCTCAACATCCCACTAACTTTGGCCTTCAGAGGATTTTGCAGCACTACAACAATGTCACACTACTCCCAGACTGGCACTGGTTATCACAAGAAACCACTGTCAAACTGGCAAACATAAACTATTTTATCAAAACAATTTATTGTTTCTTACATGAAGATGCAAGTTGTTTAATGTCATTAAAATATTGCTAAAATATTTGCATCCTGACCAGCGCAGACATCATTTCACTGCAAAGCACCAAAACCTGCATGTTCACTTGACACAGGATGTTTTTAATGTTCTAGAAATGTATTAATGCCCTATGTCAAAGTCTGGACTTGTTCTTGAATAACAAATTGCAGTTTCTCAGCCCAGTGCTGTTTTATGTTGACTTCTTTAATAATTTACTCATTCTCTCAAATTGACAAAGTTTAAAGGGTTTGACCAGCAGATGTCGCCATTGTTTTACTTTCTCATGCTTTCGAACAGGGCTTTTTATCTACCACCAGCACAGTGTTTTCCAGTTAGGTATTCACATCAAGCACAGAAGATCACACTGTGACTTAAAAGTCAAGCATTGTGCAGAGGCGGACACAGAAATAGCGAACTATGACAGCTCCAAAAAGCATGACAGGTGCAGCGGATTCATGGTATTCTGTTGGAGGACAACCTGGCCAAGAAGCCATAATAACATCAGCTGACCTCTGCAGCTGTCCTCTCACAGTATATGAGATAACGTATGTGGTTGGATTAAGGCAACTGAGGATGGTAAACCTCAAAGGGACTTTTTATTTCATCACTCTGGATATTTCCCATCATATGTACACAATACTGATAAAGAAAAGTAATCAGCTCAGTATTTATCAGGTTACCAGTTAAAATAGCGGCAGAAACATGAGCATAACACCCAGCATGGGCTGATTTGATCAACCGAGACTGCAGGCTTCCTGAGTGTTTTAAAACAACTGTAGACAATATTTAAATCATGTTTATGCACGTAAATGGCCAATAATTAGTAATTACCAAGTTTGTGTGAGGTGTGACGTGTCTTCCTGCAAACCCCTGCTCAAATACACATCAGTGTTAAGTTCACATTGTCTGTGCTGAAACAAAACATGGCATCTTATAGATATGACAACTCCTCTCACATATCCCTCCTTTTATCATTCTATGATAACTCATGATGGTCAGGGTTGATCAGGGCTGAGCATATTAGGGATGTTTCAGCAGAAATGTTAATTCACAAAGACTTTCAAAACATTTCCTGATTATTTTCTAGAAACCATGCTCAAGAACTGTACACTGACGACGTCATTCTGAAGTTCTTAGTAAGGGCATCATTTGGTCTGGGACAGGATTGTTGATTGCACGCATTATTAGTCCACAGGCACAGGGCATAAAGCCACATCCACACAAGGTCAGCACAGTATTGTTTATAACAACACTGCTGAAGAGACAAGAAAAAAAGCTTACAAGTTTCCAAACCTAACATCAAACGAGCACAAGATACAGGCGTCATCGTAGCTAGGATGTCTCTTCAGTTCCTGTTGCAGTGATCTCCACTGAAACATTTCCGTAGGTCTGGTTGAAGCTGTTTGTGGTGGGCATTTTGGAATAAAATGCCATCGTTGTCCCAGGTCACCTGTCTGAACACTTGAGTGATAATGCAGCCAAGAGAATAAAGTGCACAACCTGATCTTCAGGTTCCATTTCTTACTGTGTGTGATTCTCTGCCCATTGTTGGGCATCAGATGTCGCCTTTGTCACCTTCCTGTATTCACCTTCCCGATGTTTGTTGGAGCTTGAAGTGCGGAACCAGCCCAATCTGCACTTCTCCCTTCTCACTGAGCTGAACAATTCAGGGGACAAATTTGACTGTCTGTGCCTTGTTGGTCATCTTCCACGGCAGTTTTTTCCTCGTCCAGTCGGCGTAGGTCTGGGTGTGGTGCATCTTATGGTGATGTATTCCAGTGATGAGCACCCAGTCAAAAACTAAACCCAAATTAGCTTGACAGATCTTTTAACACTTTGTTGGCCAACCCAGGGACACTGGATTGGATACTACTGTGGATACACTCTGGAAGAAGAGAAAACCTCTACCCATTTACTGAACATGCAAACCATAGTCAAGCAATCTCTTTTCTTCTGACACAGTGACAGATAAATGAAATCAGTCACTCAAGGCTGAAAACGCTCATTAGCTGGAGTTGAGTTTTTTTAAAGCACCACAGGCATTGTGTGGCACGTTTTGTTAGCTGGGCTAAGCTATATTGCCCTTTTGCAGTTTTGCACCTCTTTTTTCCCCAGATATGCTTACTAGTTACTGCATGGTTGACAGGACAGGATGTCACATTTCATAACAGAGATTTGTTTAGACAACAGGATGGGATCTAACAGGGATGCAACCAGAGCATGATGCACCACCGGTATTCCAGCTGATGTCAGGAAACCCCTCTGCCTTCAGAGACAACTGTAGTCATGGACAGCACCAAAGCATAGTGTGAGTCAGTGTCGATGCTGACTGTTTTGCCTATGGCCAATTGACAGACTTTGGTAAAAGCACAAATACACATCAGAGGTCTGCTTCACACAGGGAGGCTGTCTGTGCTGGAACAAAAGGTGGTTTCTTATACAGTGGGTACGGAAAGTATTCAGACCCCTTTAAATTTTTCACTCTTTGTGTCATTGCAGCCATTTGCCAAAATCAAAAAAGTTCATTTTATTTCTCATTAATGTACACTCAGCACCCCATCTTGACAGAAAAAAACAGAAATGTAGAAATTTTTGCAAATTTATTAAAAAAGAAAAACTGAAATATCACATGGTCATAAGTATTCAGACCCTTTGCAGTGACACTCATATTTAACTCACATGCTGTCCATTTCTTCTGATCCTCCTTGAGATGGTTCTGCTCCTTCATTGGAGTCCAGCTGTGTTTAATTAAACTGATTGGACTTGATTAGGAAAGGCACACACCTGTCTATATAAGACCTTACAGCTCACAGTGCATGTCAGAGCAAATGAGAATCATGAGGTCGAAGGAACTGCCCAAGGAGCTCAGAGACAGAATTGTGGCAAGGCACAGATCTGGCCAAGGTTACAAAAGAATTTCTGCAGCACTCAAGGTTCCTAAGAGCACAGTGGCCTCCATAATCCTCAAATGGAAAAAGTTTGGGACGACCAGAACTCTTCCTAGACCTGGCCGTCCAGCCAAACTGAGCAATCGTGGGAGAGGAGCCTTGGTGAGAGGTAAAGAAGAACCCAAAGATCACTGTGGCTGAGCTCCAGAGATGCAGTAGGGAGATGGGAGAAAGTTCCACAAAGTCAACTATCACTGCAGCCCTCCACCAGTCGGGGCTTTATGGCAGAGTGGCCCGACGGAAACCTCTCCTCAGTGCAAGACACATGAAAGCCCGCATAGAGTTTGCCAAAAAACACATGAAGGACTCCCAGACTATGAGAAATAAGATTCTCTGGTCTGATGAGACCAAGATTGAACTTTTTGGCGTTAATTCTAAGCGGTATGTGTGGAGAAAACCAGGCACTGCTCATCACCTGCCCAATACAATCCCTACAGTGAAACATGGTGGTGGGAGCATCATGTTGTGGGGGTGTTTTTCAGCTGCAGGGACAGAACGACTGGTTGCAATTGAAGGAAAGATGAATGCGGCCAAGTACAGAGATATCCTGGAAGAAAACCTCTTCCAGAGTGCTCAGGACCTCAGACTGGGCCGAAGGTTCACCTTTCAACAGGACAATGACCCTAAGCACACAGCTAAAATAACAAAGGAGTGGCTTCGGAACAACTCTGTGACCGTTCTTGACTGGCCCAGCCAGAGCCCTGACCTAAACCCAATTGAGCATCTCTGGAGAGACCTGAAAATGGCTGTCCATCAACGTTCACCATCCAACCTGACAGAACTGGAGAGGATCTGCAAGGAAAAATGGCAGAGGATCCCCAAATCCAGGTGTGGAAAACTTGTTGCATCATTCCCAAGAAGACTCATGGCTGTACTAGCTCAAAAGGGTGCTTCTACTCAATACTGAGCACAGGGTCTGAATACTTATGACCATGTGATATTTCAGTTTTTCTTTTTTAATAAATTTGCAAAAATTTCTACATTTGTTTTTTTCTGTCAAGATGGGGTGCTGAGTGTACATTAATGAGAAATAAAATGAACTTTTTTGATTTTGGCAAATGGCTGCAATGACACAAAGAGTGAAACATTTAAAGGGGTCTGAATACTTTCCGTACCCACTGTATATATGAAAATTACTCTCACATGATTCATTCTTAATGATTATGGCATGAACATGCTTCAGGAATGCTGGCAGTGAAAGTGCAACAGAACGGCTCCTAATGGTTATAACTCACCCTTCATTCATAAAATGAGTCAAGAGTTGGCCGTTATCTAAACACATTCCAATGATTCATATTTTCTGACTTAGATAACTTGCATATTACCTGTCCTTTAACAAAGGCACTTCAGAAATGTCTTTCGGTCCATGTCACTTGAAAACTATTATTTTCTGTTAAGCTAAAACTTGTTGCATGTGTTTTTCACCTCCTCGGTTCGCCCGTACTGGCTCATACTGAAACAAGCAGTTATAACGGTCTAATGCCCACTTTCCGTACATGATTTTTTTGGTGCATATGAATTGCCTAAGGCTGTGTGTAATTAAAGTTTCTTCTACCGGTCACCTGACATGTTTGTCACCTTTGACGCCTTAATGACAAAATTGTCCAAAAAATTTGTATAGCCTCTACCTAAATGACACGCTCTGTGTACTTCTTTCGGATGCAGCTATCCTCAGGTCCACTGTGTATTCCTTGCACAAGCACATAGGCAAGGGGTTCATTCTTTTTCCGGATCCCTGTTGGTTTAAACAGAGTCTAGTGTTGCGTACATCCCTTTGCTCGCTACAGTACTTCTAGTCCACCGTCCTGAAGACCATCCAAAGCTCTTAATCCTGCTCTGAGGAGCGAGGAGGGTGCTTGGAGGAGACATGAGCGAGGACACAAGACAAGCCTTCAAAGAACTCTTTCATGTGGAACCGTCCGATGACTGGACACTTCACAGGAAGTCAGGATATCTCTGTTCTCTTTTAAACACTTCCCTCGATTACTCACATCTTCTCCTTGAATAAGGGAAACATGGATGCGATTAGAGGACCAAGACGTATTAGTGAGCAGCTGAGTCACAGCAATAAAATGAGTAACAAAAGAAAATGTGATCTGTCATCTCCACCTTTTTGATGAACCTGATAAAATATCTGTGTTGGAAGTAAATTCTCCAGTGATTTTTCCACTATAATGGCAGCATAAACTGGAAGTGATAAGATAAGTTATTCTTTTAGTTATTCTGTTAAAATGACGTCATACAATACAGTGATTTTGTGGCAAATGCAGCTCATGCACAGATGGATGCTATTATACTTAAATTGAAGGTCTACCTTACTTGTGCACTTAAGTGTCTCCAGAGTTAATGTCTGATATAGATATAAGTCATATATCATACAACCACAGCTTAAAGACATTTAGGCAAACGCTGCCATGTTTAGGAGCTTATGCTTTTATTTTCTCACGAAGGCACTAATAGAAAAGAGCAGCACTGTGAAATTCTTCCAAGAGCACATTGACTACCAAATATTTCTATCCTCCTGTTGAAAGAATGATCACAACTCTGTTAAACAACCAAGCTCCTGCACTGAAACCAGTTGTTTTCTATCTATTATGGTTGTTTATGCACATGATAACATTGGCCTTGGGCACAATAAGCTCAAGCTGCAAACAGTCCTTCTTCAACGTGGCTTTTTTGATTTGCACTGTACTTTGAAAAGCAGGCACACGGCCCTGTGTTCAGTTTACCAGAAATGACTGTTCTTAGGCCATGTGGTGAAGTGAGAAGGCCTGAATAAAACACCACCATCTATACTGTTTATATTCAACATTTTTGTTCATGCTACTATTGTGTTACACACAAACCATGTGTCAGTTTTCACTGGCACTTTCTGGTAAATGATACTGCATAGTTTCAAAGAAAATCAGTTTCCATTTGACTGTGCACTAGAATGGGACTCTAATGACAGAGATAAGGTTTACCCAGCTGCTGAAGGATGGAAGGCTGACTAACGTCAACACTTCAACAGTATCAGATTATTTGTGCATATTAAAATAAACTTCCTGCAATTCAATTTATTTTTGCATGTTTGTCATGCAGCTCCGGGAGCACGACAATAAACTCTAGTTATCACCTACTAAACAAGACGCTGGTCTTAACAGAAGCTCCCAGCAAATATTAGTTATGGCAGAGAAGCTGAATAAAAAGGCAAATCAGCAGGATGCAAAGGGAAACAAAATCAGAATTTAAAGAACACTGGTAAACATATTGTATTTTCAGCTGTTACAGTTACATATTATAGTATTGTGATGTCTCGCCTTTCTCTTATAAGGTGCACACTGGCTTTGATTTGGCCTCCAGGATCCCTGTAGCACTAAAGATGCTCTGTGATGATCTGTGAAAGACTGACCACTCCAAATAAACCATGTCAGAACTGTGAAATGCTGCGTAGCTGAGAAAAAGAAAAGATTAATCATCTGACTCCGACATCCATTGTCAAGTATGATCGTGCATGAATGTAGGATTCCAAGTAACTAATTTACCTGGAATTCAATAAGGCAGTATGTCTGATATCTTTGAAGATGCTAAATAGCTGACATGGATATTTTGCATTTTACAGGGTATGTATTAAAGACCTTTGCTCAAAGGCAGTATTCACTGACTGTCAGTTTCAGAAAGGGCCCAGTGCTGATGACGACACTAGCTGACTGATCTCTGTGAGCGAAAAGAGAGCACACTATGAAACGATGAGAACAAACTATGAAATACATAAATTAACTTTAGGTAAGTGCAGTCTGGGCAAAAAGTCTTCTAAAGGAGATTCTAGTGGTCTGCCATTGTCAGTGGAGGGAATGACCCATGACCTGTCCCCTAACAACAGGGACACATTTGAAAGCCCCTTACTTGGAGCAATTTCCTATCTGCTTGTTGTTGCTTTGTCATTTGTGTCTGTTTATGGTTATTTTTCATCTTTTGTGTTTTTTTTCTATTCTTGAGGTCATATTGCATTACTAGTTTTTGCGTTTCAGTGACATTTTGCAGGTGAAACTCAGGAGGCCCTGACACTGAGCCAAATAAATGTACTGTCCCATCAGATTGATAAGGAAACAGCTACTTTACATTTTTCCATGTGATCCAGGAAATCCATGTGACTGTCATCAATATGTGCCCTGTAGAAGATTATGTTTTCTGCTTTAGAAAATGTATTTGCATGCTGTTAATAAATGTCAACCTTTGATGTAAGAACTGTTCAGCTTCCTAGTCTGTGTGATTGCCATTAGGATTATTACCATACCCACTACATCCTGTAGTTACAAAAAAGCCTTTATACTTATAGCACATATCTTTATTTTTAGTCTCAGCCTGTAATTTCCTTCTGGGCTTGTAAACAAACAAATACAATTATCTTATTTAGTAGAGTTATGTTTCCCTTATAAATCTGCCTTTGTGTGCTTTTTATCCCTAAGCAGATACAAATGTGCCTGATAATGTACATACCTCTGACACAATTTAAGAAGTATTGGCAGTTTTTTGGGAAACTATACAGGCAAAACATGTGTCTGTCTCTTTTTAAATCACAATGACAGCTGCAATTACTAAAGACACTATCTGACCACTTTATTTATAAATAAATGTCTTTTGCATGATCATTTATATCTTTTAAAAATATCCAAGAGTTCTCAAATTGTGCCAGGGGTGAGTAAATGAATGAGCTCACTGATAAAGATGACGTCTGAGGTCTGGTCTGTTCAGTGGCTCAAGATGAAATATCCTGAGGGCTGCATGATAAGATTGACCTCCACAGACTGCACACCTCCTGGCCCTGTCTGATGATGCAGTTTGCTCCTTCTGATATAAAAAGTGATGACAAGAGTTTTCTATGGTGCTGGTCAAACAAAAGGGTCAAGCAAAACAAAGAGGACGACGGGCAGAACACAGAGGCACTAACCCAAATGAAAGACTTTAAATTTCTGTTAACTGCTAAATGATAAGTGTGTTTCAGATCAAATAAATTTAAACAGCATGACCGAGCTTCCGCATTCACTAAATGCTGCACATCAGCGCACACACACAGAATAAGCTATGTAATTCAGGAATTGAGTCAATGTTTTCTCAGAAGGAAGAATGCAATTTCTTTATTTGTGTGTCTTTATCTTGAGTTTCACATCCAGATCAACTATTCACAGAATCGTGTGCCTGTTTCAAATACAGTTTTGCTTGGTATTATCAGACAAGAACATGTCCTTGTTGATCCCGGCATTACTGTGACAAATACATTCTTACTCTTAACTCTGAGGAGGCTGGAAAACGGTGTGCAATGGTGCCATGGTGAATAAAAATAGCAATACGCCAAACAAGTGGAGGATTTTTTTCAGTCCTCTCCTCTCTCTTCTCTCAATGTGGGTCTTCTGAGACTGGATTATCAGAGTCCAGTGTTAAGAGAAATGTCAGTTCACAATCTGTCCATGTACTCTTCAACCATAGGAAACATAGTGAAAACTGGAACAGAATATTTTTATAATTGATGTTTGACCCCCCTGTGATGGACTGGTGACCTGTCCAGGGTGTACCCCCTGCCTTTCACTCGAGAGAGAGCTGGGATAGGCTCCAGCTGATCCCCGTGACCCTGGCTTTCAGGAAAAAGCAGGTATAGAAGATGGATGGATGGATGGATGTTTGACCCCCGGGAAGACCCAGGACACGCTGGAGGGACTATGTCTCTCGGCTGGCCCCCCGGAAGAGCTGGAGGAAGTCTCCAGGGTAAAGGAAGTCTGGCCATCCATGCCCCCGTGACCCGGCCCCGGATAAGTGGAAGAAGATTAATGGATGGATGGATGTTTACAGTGAGGGTGACATAGTGCAACAGTGGTTAGCATTGGGACCTCACAGCAAGAAAGTTCTAGGATCGAGCCCTGGTCAATGATGGATTGATTACAACAGTTAAGCTTTAAATTTATTGCATTATATCTCTTCTGAATATATGTCTTTGGCGTAGTGATCACCTAAATAATAGCTGCTGCCATTAGCTGTGCTGCTCAGGAAAGAGTACTATGACTTAGCAATTTACTGCAACGATGCCTACACTTACACCCCATCCATCTATCATCTATACCCGCTTAGTCCTCTTTTATAGTCACAGGGATCTGCTGGAGCCTATCTCAGCTCTCTTTGGGTGAAAGGCCTGGACAGGTCACCAGTCCATCGCAGGGCCATGTCTACACTTACACTTTAACATAATTTCCTAGCAGGTTTTTCTATTAGATACGGCATGTATCTTAGCATGGATAAAATGTAATAGAATGAAACCTCTACGGGGTGAGCATTATGTGTGCTTACATTCTTAGGATGGGTGTGTCACGGTGACAGTTGTGCCCTCAGAGTACTAAGTGGCACTTTGCCTAGTGTGGTTAGACAAAGGAGCGCATGGCTTGGCTAAAATAGCAACATGCTAAATAAAAACTTCCAGCATAGTTTAATAGTTCTGCCAGGTGATATGTATTTGATTATTTTGGTAATTGTCATCTACATGTTAAACAATAACACATGGGGCCCATTTGTTCATTTTCATGCAGAAAACAGTTTATTGTTAAGTATTACCTGAATCTGGGTATGTGGTTTGCCTCTTGCTGTCAACAAGAAAAGGATTGGACTGGCAAACAAGAACTAGGACGGTACCACCCCTTTTATACTTTGAGAGTAGCAGATTGTACCATCTGGGGCATACTGATGAAAGTGATTGGTATCAGTTGGTTTGCTCTCGGAGGAGGGGCTACAGGTATATAAGTGTAGAGCACTCATAGAGAAACTGAGGAAGGACAGTAACAGGTACAGGTACTGGTAGCTGAGCTGATAGCTACAGTGTTGGCTAGTGCTTGTAGTCATGCCTACCCTAACTCTTTTTGCACCTGGTAAAGAGCCCCCCTGTGTTCTTCCTCCACTACTTGGGCATTCCTTCAGGGTGGATGAGTTCACAGTTGCTAAATGATTTCTGCTGGTAAAGCAGGTACAGCAGTTCATTTGCATTCTTGAAAATCAAGTGGTTCCGGTTGGCATCAGTACAACTCCAGCCCATGGAAACTCATTTACCTGAAAATGCTCGTGTTCCTGTAAGTGCCTGTCAGGTTTACAGAAACACCCCGTCTATAGCACTCTGTAACATATTTCTATGCCATTCCCATACAATTTTCATTAACAAGCAGCTACACTAGCGCTATTATCAACAAGCCAGGTTGAGTGAACATTAACTTAGCAAAGGTTACAGAAAGTAATAATATGAAAATTATGCAATAACAAGGTCAGTATGTCATTTTACCACAGCACCAAATCCAAACAGCAAATAGATGCTGGCACTATACTCATCCAACAAGTTAGGTTATCATACTACCAAACAATAACAATGACAACAATGTGACCAGTAGCATTTGATCTTGAAATGCCAGACACACAGCAGACCCAGACACAGTGGTGCATTTTCCATTTGCCCAGAAACATGACCTCATATTAATGATACCATCATTGCATAACTTCTGGATGCATAATGTTGTGAAGTTCACAAAATTGCAAGGTCATGATATCTCACTGGTGTGTCCACAAGATAAAACTTCCCACTGCAGATTTAAAAGGACAGCTAAGATTTTGAAAGTGATGAAACTCTGTACTGTGGCTGCACATGGTGTGGAAAAACCAGGAAGAGTAATGGATGTAAATACAGACATTGCTTAAGTGGAGCTTTGATAATAAATCTGTAGCTTTGCTTGGGTGGATCTGTGTGAATGCAATATAATGCTGGGTTTTCCTACAATAATTGACTGTTCTACTGAAGGAAATGAATAACATTCAGGATGATGTGTTCACCAAAGATACTAAAGCCCCAATGTCCTTTAGGGAAGTAGAACTGACTGACAATCCCCTTTAAAATTTCATCTCCAAAGTTCCTCTATGAAAAGATTTTATGAGTTTGAAACCCTCCATTTCCAGTCAACGAGTCAAAGCTTCCAACACTAGGTGAGTCACACACATGAACCTTGATGGTAGCATTAAGTAATTTTACAAGCTACTTAAAAGATGTGTGACATTTCTTTGTGTGTTGGTGACATTTTTAACTGTATCTTAAACTAGTTTCCTATAGGCATCTTGTTTAATCCAGTGTGCGTTCACATTACCTGATTTAAATCTGTATACGTCTCTTTTTGTGTAAACTTCTCTGAGGACATGGTTAAAAAAATGTCATGCATAGTTTTATAAAAGGCATACTGAGGGGAGATTTTGAAACTATGAGCTTGTTTTATCTTGCTGTCACACCATGACAAAGCAAATGTAAGCTGCCATGTGTGAGTCTCTAACCACCCACATTATGATGGCAATTGAAGTCCTTTCATTACCCCAAACCTTGAACCCTAGAATGACTTTTACTTGGCATTATTTACTTGGTATCAGAGGGATAGCTGATGATCAGATTTTTAATTGGTAGCACAAATTACTTTTATGATACATGTTTTTAAGTTTTCCTTTTACATCTGAACTGTTGTATTATGTTTTCATCTGATGTTAATCCTACAGTGAAATGCACTATAAATAAACTTGAACTTTTTATGAACAGCTTAAACAGTTGTCAATTACATAAACATAAAACTTACTCCCGTACATAATATAAACTCTTTATACAGAATAACTACACGTGTCTTAAAATAACAGCTACACTATATTTAGTGACATCTAATGGAAATTTTTCACTTGTTAAAAAAAAACACTTGGCCTTACCTGTCTGAAATACTGAGAGCTGAAAATTCCAGGTGTGTCTTGATGTTTTTTCATTAATTCTCTGAAATGATTGGTCCAAAACATGTCAATCAACCTTGTTCGCCACATAAGACCCTCCCCCACACGACAAACTATCCTGCTTGTGTGCGCATTTATCAACTCGGTAAATTGAATTTATTACTAAAAGTGTCTAATTTAACGAACATACATGACAGTTTCTCTTTTACTCTTATCACCCTCAGCCTCTTTATCAACTTATTCCGAGTTTAGCCGCCGTTAGCGACAGATAATAACGTTAGCCGCTATCACATTCAAACGCTAATGAGCTAATATTGTTAGCGTATCACTTAGTTAACACACGCCGTGTTACTGACAGAATATCAAATCAAATAAAGGTATTTACCTTCTGAATGTGTTACTGTGCACACAGTGGACCGTATTAGCAGCTTTGATTAGCGACTCTCCATCAGTTTAGCTAACAGTAGCTTCGGCTAGCTAATCCGTTTGCTGCGTAGCCCCTGGCTTCATGATACGGGGTTTCCTCTACATCCCGCCCCTTCACTCGTTTAATTGGTCCACATATCGCTAATAACCAATGAAAACGCAGAGATGACATGATCGACAGCCTGATGCCTTTGTGTTAGGTAGTCAACTAAATACCTTTCAATACAGCGCAAACAAACTAATTGTCTTTCAATAAACTTTATTAAACACAGATTTCTTTCTAAACAGTTTTTTTTACTGTGACTGTAGTGGACATGTCAGCTATTGTATTATCATTTCATTATAACAATATAATAAATATAATATTTTATTCATGTCATCTATTTTATTCCAGCAATAAATGAGACCGCACTGATTGTACTGATTAGTAGCCAAAAGAGTGAAAAGCTAAGGAAGAAGCAACATGAAAATGTGGAACCAAATCTCACATAAACTGCATCAACCTATGTTTACACAAATTAACACATGGGCCTAAATTTAATCAAAAATCACAGGCTGCAAATCCTCATTAATCTTTTCTAATTCTCATTTTCTGTTAAATAAGCGTCAGTATGAGAGAGTGCTGTCACAAAAGTAACACTTCATTACAATGATTTATTTACAAATCAGCATCATATTCTCGTCTCCACTGGCAGATTTATTTCACTTGTTTAAAAGGACAGTCTTGATTTCTAAGTCATATTAATGTAGTTCTTATGTTTTGTTATTGTTTTACCTCAGTTTTGACACACTGCCAGTCCAGTTACTTATTTTAGCCTTTTATCAAGGGAAAAATTATAATATATATCAGGTGAGTCAGTCCCAGTTCCAGTCATGGAGATTAACCTCGGAAGTCTTCAGATAGTTCCTGAAGTCTCTTCCTCAACTGTTAGCAGGAACTGTAAGAGCTGCATGACTCTTCAACAGCTGGTACTGCTATTGTGAAATCAGCCACAAAGCCTTCTCTATTTCCTTGGTGGGCACTTCACATTTCAGTGCCACATTTCACCATTGTCATGGTTATCAGAAAAAGAATGTGATGCAGTAAGTAATTAATTGCTCTATTGTGCAGCTCTGTAATCCATAAAAGAAAATACTTCTTGTGGCGTTGCAGGTGAATTCTTCCCCAGCCAGGAGCATTTCCTGGTACTGGACTCTTTCCCTGGAGCTGCTGCTGCTACAGGAAGATCTAATGTTCATTGAATTTTCAGAGCTTTTCTTAGTCATGATTTCTGCAGACAAAACTGCACGTTTCACATGCCAGCACTTTCTGGTCTGCGTGTTCAAGGACACATATAACAAAATGACAAAGCGTCTGGACTGTGTCACTTCGTTCAATTATGTTCATCCCACACATTTGTGGTTTCATTAGTTGCAATGTGTGAAATAGCTCGCCACCAAGCCCAAGCATCATATTAGGGCCGTAGAGGATTACACCACACTGTATGAAACCCTGTTTGAGTAATTTGTTGATTGTGTCCTGTCATTTTCTTTAAGTACATTTAAAAATCTGCACCACTGTGGAGCTTCTTTCTCCTAACATGATTAGTTATGAAAGCATGATCTGTAGTAAACTGATGATTTTTATTTTCTCAGTCAACCCAGAGTTTCTTAACTTGATCTGTGTACTTCTGCAGCCCAGGCAACCAGGTTAAAATACTGTTTGACATCCCCTTGCAGGAACAGTTTTGACCCCCCAAGACATCATGTCTGTTTTGGAAGAGAAACTCATCGCTCTAGCACTTCCTTGTTCCTTCTTCTCTTTCAGCACAATGAAAACATTCTTCCTGCCTGAAAACACAATGACTGAATTACGTTTTCTATTAAAATAAATACCCCGTGACCCTGGCTTTCAGGAAAAAGCGGGTATAGAAAATGGATGGATGGATTCAAATAAATAAGAAAAGCTGTTAATGAATGTGTCAGTAAAATGATCACAACAAACAAACCAAAATGTGACAATACACATCCACATGTAACTGCAGCATTATGAAGTTTTCATGGTTCTGTTTAGACACTGGCAGCTCTTGGTTCAGAAGAAGTTCACAGTGACCAGGATGTGAACCCTGGAGCTTGCTGTGTAAGTCTTGTGTTTAATTTGTTTAAGAAAATGGTTAAATAATATTAATCTACCATAGATCACATTTGTTACTATTTAAATATCATTTTTATATTGCCTGAATTGGGTGGGATATTAGTGGGAACAAACAGAACAGCTCAAGACAGCTGACTAAGTATTTCTCTGTAAATAAATATAACAAAGCCTTTCTGCTAATGTTCTGTGGAAGTTCAGTAGTAACTGTCACCAACAGGAGCCATGTTGTGCAGAGAAACATGCCTTTTTTATTCCCGCTAATATGGTGCTGACTGCTGACGAAACTATTTTCTGTGAGATAATCTTATCAAAGTCTATTTCCAGACAGGCCTTAATCATGTATACTGTAAATAATGAAGGAACTCAGTGACCGATGTGTAAAAAGTCCTGACATGTTCTTCAGACAGAGACCACAACTACGGCTCTCAAATATAATAAATATGTGAAGTACACGAATGCTTTAAAGAAAACACTTATAATCCAGAATTTGGGTTTGAGGGATTTTTCAAAACAGCATCATGGGGCAAAACATTTCCAGAGAAATAAGAAAACAGCTCCTACCACAACAGCAGCAGCTCTCCCACAAGCTCATGTCAGCTTGACCTTTAATCCTTAATTTAAAAACAGGCCTTAAAGTACACAGCACTGTGTTTGTTTTGTTGTTGCAGGATTCAGTGTGTGTTTTCCTGTGTTCGATTTACTGGAATTACAATTTTCCAAAGTAGCCTGTTTAACTCCATGATTGCTCTGTGAGAAAACACTGAACAATCTTACTGAATAAGATGAATAACCGCTAACCATCTCGTCACACTGATTATTGCAAAGACTATTGACTATCATGAAATAATGCCTCGCATTAATACTGATTAAAAATTCTGTATATATAATATAATCAGTATAAGGTAATCCATATGAGTAAATATTAGTAAGTGTATTTTTACACTTGTTTCTTCTTAACTCTAGTAGAAAAAAATATAGATTTATTTCTGATTAGAAAAAACAAAAACAAGTTTTAATTTTAAATTTAATTTAATTCGAATTTCTTAAACAACCTGTGAAAACTGACCAGTGCTGAGTTGATTTTAACCTAATTCCTGTAATGAATTTGGTCATTTTCTTGATTAGGCCTAAGATCTTTATCATTTTGGGGGAAAATATTGAAATTTCTCCTCTTTTAAAACGAAAATTAAATTGGAGAACACAAAAATAGTCAACATGGCATTTATTTTTGATATTGTTATGACCAAATCTTCTCAGACAATATCAGATTTGGTTTATTTCTACACCCTGTAGCCTTAAACTCACCTCAGCCTTATTTATCTAGCATGTTTCCACCAACCATGCAGCTGACCCCAAAGCGCTGTAACAAAAAGAACCATAGATACAAACAACACAGAAAAACATCCAGAAGACAATAAAAACAGATCTTGGTATCTTCAGGCACAGAAACCCAGAGGACTCGGCAGTCTGCCAGTGCGACGTACAGGAACTGTTCTGTCGGGGGAGGGTGGGGGGGTGCAGTCTATTTAAACCTTTAAAAACACATTAATCAATTTTATATTAGCCCACCATAAATCCTTAACCGCAAGTCTATAGAGATGTGAGCTGCAGCATGTCAGGGAGTCATGACAGCGTCACCAGCTTGAGAAGCTGTGTCAGGGAGGAACCTCAGTCATATCAGAGACGAAACATGTAGACTGACAGCAAGAGAGATTTCCTTCTAACATTTGTCAGTCTGTCATTCAGTGGTGCATGGGCTGCTGACCTCAGACTAGTCGCACATCATAGAACCAAAATATCATGACTCACAGGCATTTCCGTTAAAACGTTGCAAATAATCCTTGTGTTTGGTTTCTTTTAACAAAAGATTCAGTTTCATTTGCAAATTTCCTCAACAAAACTGTACAGACTCAATACAACGTACCATTCCTCATTTTAAATACTGTGTCTGCTTAATGTTCTAAAAAGTCCCCAGTACCAAACATTAAAACCCATTTTATCCACGAAAAGAAGGCAAGACAGGTTTATTTACGTACGTATCATGTAGGTATCACTCAAAAAGTCCAGTCAAACTGTTGCACACAGTGCATTAAGACACTGAACAGGTTACAGCAAAAACACTGAAACACAAATGTGAAAAACATTTTCCATCTGAGAAATAAACATAAGTGCAAGGAGGATGATAATGAGTGCTTCGCAGTCAGTCAAAGAACGTGGAGAACGCTAAAGATCTGATCCAGGCTGAGTTTTCTCTCGCTGTCTGGTGCTCAGTACCTCAGTGCAGTTTTTCCAGAGTTTAAGCAGATCACTGACAGGTGAAAAACAACCCAACACATATTTTGATCCAAAACAATGTGAAGCGTTATAGACAAACTTTCATTTGAACAGTCTTAGTGAAACCACTGCAAAAATATTTAACAGCAATTTGGTCCATGAGAGAGAGAGAGAGGCTGGGTGTCATCATATTGTGACATTAAATATTTTTCTATGTACTGGAAGTTTTAAATAACAGAGACCCAGTGATTGAGCCCTGAGGAACTCCACTTGTCCACTCAGATTAATCGCTGCCACATGTGAAGAAGAAGCTGCTCCTGTCCTGTAGTCAAGATTCAAATCACTTGAATCAGTGTCTTAGAGCCTTAGCCAGTCTGGAGGTACAGGCAGTAGAGAGAGCCAGGGGAACTATGATGCAGGAATTTATTTTGGAACTGAGATGTACAAACAGGAAAGGTAAATACACATGCAGCAGCAGTAAAACAGGTAAAACAACACATGTAAAATCACCACCCCGACAGAAGAACTGGGGTCCATCTAAGGTCCAGAAAACACCAGAATCCAAAGAAAGCAGAGTTCAAACAGATATTCAGAGATAAACAGACAACTCAGGTAAAACTGTCCAAGAATATTCACGGGCAACATCAGCAGTGAACAGCAGGAACAAGGAAACACAACTATAACACAACAAGCTGACAAGGCGAACCGGCAACAGGGAGCAAGAAATGGCATTTACACACAGAGACTACAATATGGAAAAAAATTAGAGATAACACACCATGGAAACAGAAGGTACAATGACAAGAGGACACACAACACAGGAAATCAGCCCAGGTCACAAGTTCAGTAGTACATATCCAACAGAACTAGGACTAAAGGGTTTCTCAAATCAGGTAAAAACGGGTTCACAACTAATATAGTTACTCTTAAATTACTTTTAAGTTGTATATGGATTTGCAGTTTTATTGGTTAAGGATTGATAACTGCAATTTCCATTTTACTGACTGTGTCGTTATCAAATGCTGAACTTATATACCTTGAATTTATTACAAACAGGTCTCAGACAGGTTCACTGCATTTGTCAGTGGAAAGGAGTTCAGGTGATACAGACTTTAAGGTTTTGTGGCTGATATTAGAAGAAAACAAATGTGAGGCTGATAGAAGGGCTAGGGAACAACTAGTCTTGTGTAGTCCTGTGTTTAAATAACGTCTCTTCTTTATTGTCCAGATACAGTAAAACATGCTGGCAGGGACGTGAGCTGATTCTTTCTGGTTTTGTCAGTTATCAGATCTTGTGCCTTCTTCTTATGGCTGCGCTGTCGTAAAAAAAAAAAAAAAACTGTATGTTTATGTTTTTATTGTGATGCTTTTTCGTGGTCATCTCTCAGAAATGTCTTTTTTATGGTCGACAAAATGAACTTGAATTAGTGACTGTGACTGTTTGAAATATTTAAATACGAAAGACTGATTCTTATGAACAGCTTTTCCAAAACAGTTGTCTGAAATATGTTCAAATACTCAAAAGATGAATAGATGCATCTCTCAAAGCTTTAAAATATGGGGTCTTTAATTTTCTTTAACAACATGAATAAAGCGGAAAAAAACAACAGATGCCATTAATCGTGTATATATGTAATCATTTTTATTTGAGTGTCATTCGAAACAGCCACGCATGCACCAACTTAATTTGCACACATTTTTCTCACTGGTATAAATAAAATAAATTAAGGTCCCAGCTCACGTCTTCAGCTGTTGCACAATATAAAAACCTTTGGATTTACTGTGATCCAGCGCCATGCTGGGGTTTAACTGCAGACATGGGAAGAGGTAGATAAACTGCAGTCCAACAGCTTTTATTTTGAAAGGGTAATGCCCATGTTTGTTATATTTGTTGGAGTCCACCGCCTGATGCTGTATGGACTCGGGTATAATGTATTATTGTAGCATCTTTGCAGCAAATCTGTAATTCAATAGGTACAATTAGATGTCAGATGGTGCACATGTGACCTGATAAATGTTCTTAGATTAAGAGCAGGAGGAGTGTACTCCTGACTACAAACATTTAGTTCTATTTTACTGATCTGTTTTTCATTTGTTATGTTAGATTGTACAGTTCCCACCAATCACCTGATCTCAGATGAATGTTGTGTCGCGTGGTTTATTACAACCGTGGTGGCTTTTCTGAAGATATGGACCCACAGGACAGCAGGTGTGACTGTTATTCTTCTACAGCTAATCAGAATGTATGAGGGTCCATATAGACCACAATACATATTATAGGCCTCCATCCAAGCATTGTCACTATCATAAAGCAGAGTGTGGCAGAAACCAGAAATTGAAGGAGTATAGTCAACGTGTTTTCTCAGTGCATGTACTGGGAGTTGTGGCTGACAGGCCTGTGTTGACCGGCAGTTACAGCTAGTTTTTATACTCCTTCCATTTCAGAACGTATTCTGGTCTATACGGACCTTCATATGAACTACTAAAGCCTGTAATGATAGTTGATGAGTTTTGAATGTCAAGAAAAAAAGAAATATTTCAATAAACAACAACAACCAGGTTAAAATCCTTGCTAATTTCAACGAGTCTGTTATAGTGTGTTTAGTACCTGTACCTCGTTCCCTAAACTACGCAGTTCTTTCAGGTTGGACTCAATTCTCTGCATCTTGTTGTGTAGTCTCTCCCCAGCGTTGTCTGCTCCTGCTTTCGTCAGTAGATCTGGAAGCTGCTGGATTTGTTCGGAGGTGGCAGAAGCTACCCAGGTGTTGATCCGCTCAAGAAGGGCAGGGAGGTTAAGTCCTGCCGTCCCTTCCTGTTTTCTGCTGTCTTTAGAGGGGAGCTTGTGCACGATACGACGCAGCCTCCTAATGTGTGGTTTGTGGTGAACAAAGAAAGCGGGGACAATTTCCCTCAGGTAGTCGCCGCTGTCTGCAGCAAAATAAGAATGACAATCAGCAAGTGATAAGAAAACAGGCTCTTACGTGAGCATGTGCCAGCAATACGTCCTGTAGATTGACTCTTTTGATTGGAATGGACCAGTCATTCCTGCTCTGAGCACATATTGAAAGCAAAAATGAAATCACCCAACACTTCAAAATAAAGGGTTGGGTGATTTCCAGGCAGATGACCTAGGATGGGGAGTGAAGGTTTTTATCTGTCTCTGCTTGAAGTGCTGGCAACATTTGAAAGCAAATTTCTGCAGATTTCATTAGAAACAGAGCTGTACAGCAGAGCTTGGAACGGCAGACTTTTAGATCTTGCATTATTGACTCCTACATGAGCGTCAAGTGAAACCAACACCTTTATGTTAGTTTGGACTGAGCTGACGACCAAAGACCTCAGATCTCTGCAGGTGTTTCCTTTCATCAGGAACTCAGTCCTGGCTTTAAGGTGGGAAATGAACTGAAGCTAACAGGACAAAACCTGACGCAGCCTCTTTCCCATGTTCCCTGACGAACACATAAACTCAGATCTTACTTTTTGACGTGAGCTCTGTGCTGCTCGCACACACGCTGTCGTGCCACGCGGCGCCCTTCAACACCAGCTTCAGCCCTGCGGCCTCACAGTTCAGGTGCTGTGTGCAGTTATGATGAGCGGAGACGTTGTCGGAGAAGGTGCCGTTGGGACAGACGTGGCACGCCGTGTCATTCTCTGGTGTACCTGCAGCAGACAGGAGCGCTTGTTTTAGATGTGATTATCAGCGCAGCTAAAACACAGAGTCTTTCTGGTCTTTCTTCTTCTGCCTCTAGTAAAACGGCCTCATATTAATCACATATTAACCAAACTAAGAAGTGACTTTATGAATGAACTGGCTCAGGCAACAAGAGACCAGGACCCTTGAGCCCCTTTTAAAGACTGTCCCATCTGTCCATTCAGTGCCTGTTTTCTGATCAGTCTGTTTGCTCTGCATCACAATCCTCTGAGGGAAACCTTGAAGGTGAATCTGTCTCATTAAAAATGCTGCTGGTCCAGAGGTGGATGCCTAACCGCTCTTTGCCTCCGTGTGGCACTAAACCACAGTCTAAGTCCTTCTATAGTCACTAACAGACTCTGGCTGCATCAGTAGGTTTGTGGTGCTGCTGTATCTGTGGTCACACACATCAGTGTCAGTTAATTCATTTTTAATTAATTAGTCTTCAATATGGTCCAGAACCAGAACTTCAATATGGATCACAATGTGTCCAGTCATTAAAGAAAGTCCAGTCATTAAAGTCAGTCCAGTCATTAAACTATTTAAATCAGTGGAAATGGTTTATGAAATAATACTACAAGCAGCTATGACTGATCCTCTTAGAACCACAAGGATTTGTGGGTACCGGTCGGTCGGTCAACATGTAGATGCTCAGAGGTTTACAGCAGCATCATTTGGGGTTTAGGTACCCCTCAATGCACATCAGGGATCTATGTGAGGAGCAGAGACCAGACTACACAAGCCCTGGCACAGCGGCCTACCTTCGGTCAGAACTCCCTGTCCGGACGGGCACGTCTTGTGGCGTAGGCACATCTCGTACTTCTCCTCGTAGTAGTACCCGAGCACACACTGGCACTGGCAGTCTCTGTCCGCGGTGCACGCCGACCTCTCTACCTGGTTCTGCCCGCACACCCCGCAGCGCAGGCACTTGCCGATGTGGTTCCACAGCTCCGTGAACGAGCCCGGTGGACAAGGAGCGCAAACGCTCATCGTCGTGGCCGTGCAGCGTGCGCGTAAGTAGGTGCCGGGTTGACAGCGGTCGCACTCCACAGAGTTTCCCGTGACCGGGTCGGTTTCTCTGAACTTGAGGACCGGTGCGGCCACGGCGCCCACCTGGACGGTGCGCAGGAAGAGCAGGACCACCGGGAACAGCGACAAGGACACCTGGGAGGAGGAACGAGGACATGGGGTGAAACACAGCGAGAAAACACGGGAATACCAGCACAGGCGGCGGAGGCACACTTGGAGCGGGTCGGTCAGAACCGGTCCAAAATACTCAAGCACAACACATCAAAACGACTCTCTCCAGCCACGTCCACCAGATTAAAGAGGGAAACACTCCGCAATAAGCTGCGCACTAATGCAGGTGTGCGTCATGGAGCGCAAAAGCAGCACAGGTGTGTGTCTCCACCTACCATCGTCAACATGTTGTGTGCGGCGCTCCGTCTGGAGGAGGATCTGCTCTCCGAACCTCCTCATCTCTATTTATCAGTCGGCAGCGCACGCCCTCCATCTCAATCAATCGACATTTCTTGGGAATGCCGTGGGCTCATCGTGGTGGTTGAGTTTTGAAATTCCTCACTCGTGAAAGTTCACTTATTGGTCATCAATCCGCCAGAAATCACGAGTGACGCGCCAGGAATACCCGAGCCCAGTCCTCACGGTGTGTGACGGCTTTGGGACCAAACCTACCTCCAAGCGCTTCACCATGAGTCCACCTGTAAACGTCTGACCCAGCCCTGAGCCTGAACCCAGGTCCCCTCCCTGTCATTCAGAAATGTCTCATTTCAGGCTCAAACGCACAAAAAGGGGACCAGGTTTTGATTCAGGTCGGTTGTTTGCTGAGAATTAAACTTTGGAGCGTTTTAAATTTGTCCTGTGAGGTAAAGCTGATGTTTGGGTTTTATCCTGATTCTGTACTGGGACCAGACTGATCCGTGTCATCACAGACATTAACAATAATAATATAATAATATTAATAATAATAATGATAAAAACAAATGATTGAAACAAGCAGAACCAGATGTTTAATGTTTCATCACAAACTCTAAAACATTTTCTTGCATCTTTTCTGTCCAGACTTTTTCACATGACGATGTTAGAATCATTTCAACTGAAAACAGTTTGTGTGTTTTCGGGTCAAAGTGTCCACAGAATAATGTTGATTAGCTCCACATATATTGTTGGAGAGTCAGACCTGACACCGTGAGATGGGAGTATGTGAGGACACTGTAGTAAACTGTAACAATGATAATAATAATGTAATGATAACAGAGATCAGACAGTAGAGACAGACATCAGACGCACCAGGTGGAGCAGCTGTAGAGCTGCAGGTGTGTTTTGATAAATCTGCCTCTGATGACACCTTGTGGACAAAATATGTCACTGCTGTTACCCGGACTAATCGCAGCATGCAGTGGGTGAGATTTTAAGTATAGAAGCCTGTGTGGAGTTTCTGTGAAAGCTCGTGCACCAGTGTGAAGCGTTGCTGCCTCTCAGGTTCAGCCTGTTGACTCTACATGAAAAACCAGTCTGTCTCTAACCTGCAGCACAGGTTGAATTTCTGCCTGCGTCCTTCAGTGTTTCTCCGTGACGCAAAGGAACAGCTGCCTCACACTTTCATCCCTGACCCTGCGGTGAGGGGACGTTGCCATGGGTACATAAGGATGGTGTCCAAATAAACCATGACCAGATGTTTCAGAAGAGGAAATCCCATTTGAAATTCCAAAAATATACATTTCAAAAGCCGTTTCATGGGGTTAAGTTTATAGAAAACATCCTGGCAGCAAAGGAAACAGATTTTGTTTTCCTAACATGACAGTTTATTACTAAGAAGGAAAACTCGTTTCCCTTGTGGACTTTCACTCTGACCATTCCTGCTCGCTGCCCAGCTGAACCACTGAGGGTTAGCTCAGTGCTCAGGGCCTGCAAGACTTAATTAGTCAGATCCAGAACTGGTCATGTAGTGGAACCAAAACCATTTCTTCAGGGACACAGGAGAACCAGAAACACTCCAAGATATGTTTGTACGTAATAAAATAGGACTTGTCTTTGGGGGGAAGAGGCCTAGAAACAAGAACCACAGATCAGATGTGAGTGCAACGCCCAGGTACCCGGAGGGCCCCAGCTCCTTTGTGTGCAGCATCCAGTTTCCTTCCTCATCTCAAAGCAGCACAGCTTGTGAGAGTTTTCGGAGGAGCAGAGGGAAAAGGTGAGAGGAAGGGCAGAGCGTTACTGGTTTATATCTCAGATTCCAAAGTTCCAGGGTGTTATTGTGAAAGAAACAGAGACCACTTATGGACGGCTCCAACACTTTCCCAAATTTCACATTTCACAACTTAGACCATGTTGGTGAAAGGCAGTGACAGTCTCTTCCCCTCACTCCCAGGCACTACCACACAGGCTGGATCCCTGTTACCTTATTTTATCACCGATGCTTGAAGAAAAGCACAGTCTATTTCTGTGTCTGAGTCATTACTCTTCCAGTTTATTGACGCTGCTCCCAAGTGCACTTAAAGCAGAACCCATCAAGGCCGGTAATGACAACCCTAAAGCACACACTGTGGGCATTAAAAGCTTTAATATCCGATGTGATATTTAGAGCTGACATCTCGCTCAGACAGCCCGTCTTTAAATGAGATGAGTGGACTCGATCCTGACTGTGAGGCAGATTTACCACATCCAAGACTCACCCTGTGGAGTTTGTTTAACTTCGTGTAAACTCACTCTGTGACCCTGCATTTGTAGGCGTAGTGTGTCTGCAGCCTGCGTGACTTTGGTGCCATTAAAGCCTCAATGAAACAATGACCCATAGAAAAACAATCTTCTGACCAACATCTGTTTGGATTAAATAAACACGGTGACTGAGGACATGGGAGGTCCTGATGCTGGTCAACTTCCACGTCTGACGAGTTGCTCTAGGGGCGCCACAGGAAACACTGCAAACAAATGAATGTGTTTTGTGCATAAGACAAATAAATACAGAAAATGAGGAATAAACACAGTTCAAGAGACAAAAAAACTTAATTTGCCTATTTATTTATTCGAACATTCTTTTGTGGATTTTTTTATGTTCATACACTATTTCACAACATATTAACTAGTTTCCTTAAGTCATTGTTAATAAGAAATATAACATATGCAAAGAAATGTGGTAAAACAATGAAAGTAATCAATAAGAAAATGAATCAAATGAAGACTAAACACAGGATTTAATGACAATGACGAGGAGAAAATATCCTGAAACAGAAATAAAAACAAAGTGAAAATAAAACTGTGGTGATGATTTTCACCACTTCAGTTACTAATTGATCCTTTTTATGAAATATAACTTTAGATTTTCTATTTAAAAACTCCATGTCCACATTTTTTTGTCTCTTCTGGCCACAAATGAACAAAGGACATTGAGTTTTCATCATTTCCCATGATTCATCACGTCCTCACAGAAACAGCTTTCACTGAGCTGCGTGTCGTCTGAGTCCTGCAGACCAGTTTTGGTTTTACACAGTGACCTGCTGCGATGACAGCACCAGTTCTGGTCACAGCTGAGACACTAATCCCAGCTACTGATACGTGAAACAAAGAACTTCTGTTTTAGAGAAATCCCCCTTCTGTTACTGAAACTTCATGACACCAGCCGTGAGTTTGTTACCTGCTCACTCGTGCTGCAAGTCACAGCAGAAAATGTGATGCGACGGAGCAGAACAGCCAAATATCAGAAACCAAATACAGGAACAGTGACTGTACTAAATTTCCATCGAGTTGTCCGGAGAACTAAAAACACCTGATTTCACATTAACAGACTGGGATCAGTGTAGCGGTAAACACTGGGTGTGTTTGAGCTTCAGTGTCTGAAGGTGGAGGCTCAGACTCCATCCCTGCCTGTGACCACAAACATCAGCTGCCCCCTGTTTCCGGTGCATGCTTCAGCTGACTAAGTCGGTGTGCAGAGGTAATCACATCACGCAGCACTCTCACAACAACAAAGTCCTCCATTTATCGCAGCAGGTCTGGAGTGTATGAGCAAACAGCCTCTACTGGAAGTCTGTGTCGAAAAGACACGAAGGGAAAAGCAGGGAGATTCTGTGGAAATTCTCATATCGCAGCTGGTTTATTTTCCTGCAGTTTTTATTGCTGCCTCTTATCTAGTCTGTCCATTGGTCAGTAAAGCCAATGCTCTGATCATAAATGTTTAACAACTCTGAGAAAAGCCTCAGCTGTCGGGGCCACATGTTATTAAACACTCGGACTGACTGGTCGTGATGGTATCACAGCATCACTTTAAACTATGGGAAGTCCCTCAATACAATCTTAGGGCAGAAAACTAAAATGACACGTCCGTGTTTAAGTGACGTGTCTCATCCAAACCACAGGAGCAAATGAAATGTGTCATTTGCAGTAAATCCTCTTTAAGCCCCGGTCGTCTGATCACGGCGTCCTTCATTTTCCACCTCAGTAGCTCAGAGATCAGTTGTTTAAAGTTAGCAGACCACCCACACACATATATACATACAGAAAAAAGTGACTCAGCCTTGACACACACACACACACACACACACACACACACACACACACACACACACACACACACACACACACAGGTGTTTCCTGCCCACCTCAGATCAGAAAAAGTTGGTTCTTGTAGAGCGTTGAAGTGAAGGGAGATGTGGAAGGGGTGAACTCCAAAGTGAAGAGGACTTTGATCCTGGACCAGAAGTCCCCCCTTTCTGACTTAAGACACTCTGTCTTTCTTATTCCACAAGGCAGAGATTAGTTTTCTTACAGATTCTTAGTGCAAAGTGACCAAATTCTATGAAATGTCTTTCATTTTCTCAATTTCCCTTAAAAACCAGTGAAAGAGCTTCTGGGGGGAAACCTGGGGGGAGGAGGTCTTTCAAGGGCTCAGGAGTTTCTGAATGACGCTACATCTCGTGCAGGAATCATGTTGATCTGATTACAGATGCTCTCATACCTTTACTGCTCATTACTTTCACTACAACAGACCAGAGTTTCCCTTCAGGGAGTAATAAAGTTGGACTTATCTCCAATGCAGCAGTGACAACTTGGGTGAGTCACAATCTTTGCATGTTTGTATACGAGCAAAACAATTAGTGCGGCACATTCAGAACCTCAGTTTGGTTCTACTGGACTTCCACAGGTCACGGGGCTCCCAAAAAGGCAGATCTGGACTTCCCTGGCGTTGTCAGAGGAACGGACGGATGAAGAGGTTTGTGCAAACAGAACGAGGATCCACAGCGTCAGCGTTTAAAGTGTTTTCAGTGCAGACGATAAACAGCCGAGTTTAGGGTCAAATATACAAACAGGCCTGCGATCAAGTATCACGCACACTGGTTTGCGTGTGTCGAGGTGTGGTTTTGTCACAGCAGACCTGCTCTGAGATCAGCCCTAAAGTTAAGACTCCTGGATAAAAGTGTTTAAGATCAGAGTCAGGGGCTTTTTGATACGGCCCCTGCCATAACAGGATGTCCAGCTTTAGGTGTTTAGGCCCCGCAGATGAAACGCAGCCCACTAGACTGAGCTGCTGACTGTGGATCAGGGTATATGGAAGGAAGCTGATCAGGGTATGTGCAGCTGTCAGGAAGCTCAGTCAGCTTATCATATTTATAGTGACAATGGGTAAAACATGGAGACACCCGTCTACACACAGTCACCGCGCAGACGCTTCATTCACCTCAGTGGAATTTCATCTGTGATGAGGACAAACAGTAAATCTGAGAAGAGTCCAACAGCTTGGCCTTAGTGGGCACAGTCTGTTTTAATTCCTGGCACCATGAACAGACAAAAAGACAAATTTTCTCATGTTTTCCTGCTAAAAGACCAATTCTAGGCCATTTGGCCTGACAAATAAAGATTAGAAACTAAACAGTAAATAAATAACGTCACGTTGTTGGAGTCCAGTGTTGACAATCAGACACATCAAATAGTAATCTTGTTGGTCTGAAACATTATTTACATATTGCAGGAAGTGAATTCCTCACTGTTTTCTATGAATGGCAGCCGTGGGGCGGGTCTTCACCCTCAGCAGCTCTGGGATTGGTCGATCGCTGCCCTGGTAAAAGTCCAGCCCTGTGATCAACTCCACGTCTCTGACCCGCGATTGGTGAAACCACATGTGATCTTCCACCCAGACGGATTCATCTTCGGCGCTCTGTCGGAGCAAAAGGTCATTTAAAAACCAAGAGTGCGATGAAAGAGGACATGTTGTCACTTCAGCACCTGGTTGGTGCAGTTTTATGATGATTTCTATTCTTGTTGTTGAGTCTGAGGCCAGAGCCGACATCGTTCGAAGGTTTGCACAAAGTGTTTGAAATGACATGACAGACGCTACTGATCTGTTTTAACTTTTCAATTTCAAGGTGACAACAGGGCTGGATGAATTCAGGGTTAACCAAGTGCTTATGGTTGAGGTCAGAGGTTAGTAAGTCCTCACTGTAAGGAGATTTAAAAAAGGATGTGTGTAATCTCTGGATTACGAATGTAATTCTGTTTGTTTTGCTTTAAGCTTGGCAGGACTGGTCTTCCCATAAACCTTGAGACTTTCGGACCTTAGTCTCATTCATGGAACTATTCCCGACTGTCTGATGCCTGTTTATAATGAACATAGTGTACTCACAATAGGTCTTTCTTATCTGTTTCCTCTGAAACACTGTGAACTGGCTTCACTCCTGAGTAATTAAACCTCATCTAAGCAACTGACGGCACAGCTGCTTTCTTCAGGACCAGCAGGGGTCAAACACCAGTCACAGTGGGGAACCAGTTTCATACTGAGTCACATCAGTTTATCTGTCTGGCCCAGTGTGACATGTCCAGCAGAGCAGGACTGAGACAGTGAAGTATTGTG
Source organism: Mastacembelus armatus (assembly GCF_900324485.2). Taxonomy (NCBI): domain Eukaryota; kingdom Metazoa; phylum Chordata; class Actinopteri; order Synbranchiformes; family Mastacembelidae; genus Mastacembelus; species Mastacembelus armatus. The sequence goes on from NC_046643.1 coordinate 21,081,687, forward strand.
TTCAAAACTGTGACTTTGTGCTTTCTTACTTTGCAGCTTTCTGAGTTGTCGGGTCTGTGAGGCAGCAGGAAGGACACGGTCTGCAGTTCGCTGCTGCAGGTGCTCACCGGATGGGCTGGGTCCCTGCAGCTCGTCAGGACGGCAAAGTAATGTGTGGGGATGGGGATTCTGGTCCCAGGCACAAACCTAAAACCAGACAAAAACCCCACACAGCACAGATCATCACCACTGCAGTAAAATCGCATCCTGACTCATGTGAAAGCCGTGCGATCCTAAAACCAGGGCTGAGTAATCTCCACCACACAATAGCTTCTAGTCTCACCACCACCTGCAGGGATTTGCTCCCATTGAGACACAGCTGGAGGGAGCAAGTAAGAGGTCCAGCACTGGTGCATGGAGCTGAGTGTGTTGTCCCAAAGATGGAAGCACAATACTGTCAAAAATATCATTTTTCTCCTGCAGCATGAAGATTTTCTTTGACTGGAAACGAGACACAATCATTTTTCGAATATGTTCTATATCAACGATTGTTTTTGCTGCATCCAGGGTGTCATAGCGTTTCTCCTACACGCTGTTTCTGTACAGCACTTTGAATTACTCTGTGTATGAACTGTGCTATATAAATAAACTTGCCTTGCAGCTTCTCGTTTCAAAGAAACACTCGACTTGTGGCCGGAGTCCTTCAGATGATAGCACAGTGGGAGCTCTCTACATCCATCATTACTATTTTAGGACCTCCTCACAGTGAAGCCATCACTGCTCAGTGCATCAATTATTTAATGAATCACTTTTCTCTCAGACTAATATAAACCAGACCCTTGGAAACAGGAAACATCCATATCCTCCTTGACTTATATTTGTTTATAGACACATCTGTGGCCTGAGACAACAGGAGGACAGACTAAGTCAACGTGGTCTGTGCAATGGAGAATTAACATAAAGACAAAGTGAAGCCCGGAAAAAAAACCTTTCTAAAACACTAATATTCTATAAAACACCCAGTCAGGTGGCTGCTAAATAATTTCTTGGTCAAAACCCAAATCCTGCAGACAAAAACAACCATTTCCAGTCTGTCTTCATTTTCTGTGAATCTGTTAGTCAATGAATTTGGAGCCCAAACAGCAGAAGACTGTGTGAATGGGTTGAAAACACTCATCATCTCCCAGTGTTGGCACTATTCAAAGTACCTGTCATGCCATAATCATCTCCAACATGACACTGACACGTGACAACACAACAACTTTTCCTTAAGTCACAGCAAACTAAAGATGAAATTCGTGAGAGGAGGGGTGGAGTGAGAGGAGCTGACACATGAGTTTCACTGGGCAGGTAATCCCATAAATGCAGGTCTCATTTTTCCAAAGAAACACACTTGTGTTTGTTACCATGAGTAAATAACGGACAGGGCCACCATGACAAATGCTAAGAGCCGTGTTTAAGAGCAGGAATCTGCAACAGTCCATTATCGTCTGTGTTGGGTTTTCCTGGCACTGACTTCACAGAAGGAAAGAAGAGACGGTGTTTTAACTATCCCCAGATTCCCAGTTTGCATATTGTTTCCTGTTTGAGAAGCGGTGATGTAGCATGACTCACTAGCGCTGCTGCCATAATTACCTGCAACTGCATGAACACCTGCCCGCTACTGTCTGCCTAGTCATGGTGTGACAGATAAATGACTCCTCTACATAATGTTTTGTTGCCCTGTAGCTCTCCTCTGCAGTTCTCTCTACTTACAACTTATAATTATAGACAACAAAATATCAAAATTACGCCGATAACACCCAAATATACATTACAGGATCACAATCCAGCAGAAATGAGCTCAGGTGTTGAAAACACAACTGATGTGTTTCAGCAGCCGGATGATCCCTGTGTCTTTTCTGTTTATCTTAAACCGAAAAAAAAAATGAAGCTATCATAACATATCATAACAAATCCTGGCAAGGGCTGCAGTGGGCTGGAGTGTTTCCAAGCAACTGATGAGAGTACCGTACCGCCTGGAAAAATCATTAGTGAATACTTAAAAGAGAGATGAAGAGAAAACAAGCAGACGGTGTCACGATCCTGCACGAGTTTCCTGAATGCAAAACAAAAGCCGTTCAGATTTGTTCTGGTGAAATAATACTGAAACTAAATCTTACTGCAGGATCTGCTCCGGAGAGTCGTAAAGGCCGTCATAGTTGTAATCAAAGACAGGACCCGTCACCACATTAACGCCGTTGTAAACAGAGGCGTACGTCTTTAACAGGCTGCTGTGGAAATAGTCCCAGATCTCTGCAGCAGAGGAGGAGGGGAAAACAATGAAATGACATATGAAGAGAAGAAATAAAAAGAAACACACTTTCAATAAGTAACTCACTCTTAAACTCGTGGTACATTGGCACCACATTACTCATCAGTAGAGCATCATACTGCTGGTCCACTGTTGCATTCAGATCTGCAGAAACACAGTGAAGGGGAGACTGAGTAAAAGAAAGAAACCAGTCCTCTCCTGTGCTGGTATAATATCTCTTCATCTGTTCAACATGTCAATGTGTTTAGTGTCCATATGAAAATGTCTAATGTAGATCACATGTTTTAAACCATCTCTCCATTTCTTCCACACTAGTTCAACACCGTCATGCCGTGGGCAGTGTGAAAGTGTGTGCCAGTACCTGGCACGACTGCAGAAAACTGAGGCAGCTGGCAAAGGACTCTGAGGTGTGGCTGCCGCTTGACATGGTCCAAAAATGCAAATTAGGTTCACGTAGCAGCATCCAAGAAATAAGAAAAGGAAAGTCGCACGCTCGGGAAGCACAGACGTCCCATCAAACCACAGAGGTCTGAAGAAACAGGAACTTTCAGAGAAATCTCATCATGAGTGTTCATCAGAGTTCCTGTAGGGCATTAGGCATTAAGAGCCTCTCAGGCAGTGTTTCCATAAGGTCCTGAAATATGTTCCAGTTTATAGTCAGTCTCCTGTCCTCTAAGTAAAGCAGGAAACAGTATGAATAAAAACACATTCCTGATAATGGCCTGGTCACAGCATCAGAATTTATGATGAACTCTCTCTTTACTGCTTAACATTTGACGTATTATCCTGCAGCTGCATCAACCTCACAGTTCGTTGAGAGCCAGAATTAGATTAATTAGATCGTTAAGGTTCATCCTGAGGAACCTGCACAGAGAAAGGCGTCCACCTGCAGGAACACCCCAGAGTGAGTGTGAGTAAATCATAAAAAAACAACAAATATAAAAAATTAAACTGTCCTGACACATCCTGGACACTGTTTCCACATGCTGTAAGAACTGTCACCTTATTTCACAAACGATTACACAACTGTGAAATGAGCTGGTGATGAATGAGCTGAAATTCTTGGGAATTAAGGCTGAAATTAAGCAAAGAAGTGAGGGAAGCAGCTTGGGAGATGCTCACATCCTTTGCAAATCCAGGACAAGATGGACAAAAGACACAACGTGACTGTGCATCTGCACAGAAAACTCATGGACCGGGATTTGCAAAGCATCGGGTGGGTGCTCATACATACTGGGTGGGTACAGAAAGGCGGTCGTCACACTCCCAGCTGTGTCGGTGCCATACTGGTCACATCTGGGACTGTGGGATCCAGGAAGTCTGGCATCAGCCCTTAAACAGTCAGGCATCACCGGCGACAAGGGGTCCAAGCTCATCTGCAATCAGTGTTTGCATTAACACATCATGTCCAGACACAATTTAAGCTGGTGTTTCTTTAACCCAGTCCAAAAATAAATTGAACAAACCCTGCCAAAGAAATTATCAGGAAATCTCTCTGAAAAATGAAGCTGCATGAGGATTAATCAGGGACTCATGCTACATGTTATTATTGCATCTCGGGGGAGACGACACAGATTAGTTGGGGATGTGTTATTTTAGAGACGACAATGTATCTAGAGAAAGGAAACAGTTGTGTCCCTGGTAACAGTCCCTGTCAACAAACGTTCAGCGGGAAATTTAAAACGCTCTTCCCAGAATACCCCTGATTTCCCGTGAAACTGTTGACGCATGAACATTGTTGCTGTATTACACATTCAATTCATGACTGAACAGCTAATTGTGCCATCCCACTGGTACGTATGGGGGGTGGGAGTCACCCTGAAGAAGAATGATCACTTTGTTCTTTAGGGTACCAGTCATACAGGTGTGGTTATCTAACCTGACGTAAGTTCTGTTGTTTGGAAAGTCCAGTATCCAACTCCAGAGCAAGGTGTCCAAAGCACAGTCTGATGATATCTCGGAGGGAATAAGTATTGAATGCAGAACTGAATCAATGAAAAGCATCCTCAAGGGCCAGGGACTGGTCAAATATCAAGTCCACCTCAAAGACCTTGAGACCTTCCATGTTAATGGGGGGGAGTGTGGGTGGCTGGTGGTCTGAAGGGAGTACACCCAGTCTCATGGTCAGTCTGGGTGCTGGTCAGACTGACTGAGGTGAGGGAGGAGAATGGTTTTGTATGCATCAGCTGGGTTGGCGTACAAAGTGGTCCAGGGTCCTATCTCCCACAACAATAAAAGCTGCCCTCAGGTGTACGGTCCAGCGTTCGCTAACTGCTGCGTACCTTTTATTGGGTTTATTGGGTTCACACTTACTGGCTTGTCGATGGTGAAGGAGCTCCACAGAGGCATCAGGGCTTGGTGGCTGTAGGCGCTGATGAATCCCTGCTGGTAGAGGACGCAGTAACTCCGGTCGGGCTGCAACACCCGGGGACGCCCAAACAGCACGTGCGTCTTCTCTGCAGCCGACGCTGAAAAGAGCAGAATCACGGTCGTGATCTTTCTTTAAATTGTCCGTTCGATGGAACATGGCAGTGAGACAATGTGTGACCATGTTGCAAAATGCATTTTAAAACGATCTGACCTAGAATCTAAAACTGCAGAAGAACAAAAACCCAAAATACACCTTAAAGACTTTTAAGGTGCAGACAAGAGACTGAACCACAAAATCACAACATCTTCTCATACATTTAATTTAATATAGTTTTTTTTTTAAAGCACAGAAACTGTTGTTCTCACTTTGTTCTGTAGTCAGATTCAGACGGCTGTTCACAGCAGATCCATTCTGAAAAGAAAAAAATAAAAATATTCTTAATGTTTTTGTTTTGACTTAAATAACTAAATATGACACAACATATAAAATGATATGTTGACATAAATACTTTCACAGTAGCTCGTATCACGACATTATCGACCCTGGACTGTGAGATTTCAGTGCATGATGGGTGAAATGAGGGAAACTCCCTGTGGTGGAAGCTGTAACTCTGGTGTCAGGTGTATCTAGTGCTTGTAGGTGTAAATATCTCTCTGCTCCGTCATGTGCTCAGATCTCTCCTGACAGGAAGAACGTGATCATGTACAGCTCAGCTAAATTTCCCATTAAACTGCCCTTACTCTTCACCTAATATCTGTCTGATCTCTGTGACGAACGCTAATCTGAGATGCTGGCTGATTTTGGGTGTCTGTCTATCTTTTCATGCAATCTGCTGCTCACCTCACACCTGACACCTTAATACTGTCAGAACTTGTTCTCAAGCCTTTTCTTTAAAACCGTGCTCCGAATACACACGAAACATCTCACAGTTCAGGTTTAATGAGGCCTAAGGTGCAGCAGGCAAACTACCAATACGGCAATTTGTGAACAAAAGCCTGTTTATTAAACTACATTGTGCAGCAATTGCATCATGTCCCTGCATGTTTAACCAAATGACAGAGCTCATTCTTTCACTGCAAAGCCCAACAGACACCACGCCCATCCTTCAAAGTGACGGGGCTCCTTGGAGCAACAGTAAGACGTCACGTCTTTGTGATTCTGATCTGGTTTCTCACTGGGATGAAAAGTCTCACTCCATCTAATCTTTTGAGAAAACGTTAAAAGTCAGTCTCATTTTACTGTGTAGGAACAAAGTGACACCCACAGGTTTTTACTGCAGTCGCCACTGGTTGGTGATGTTTTCACATTTGTCACCATTTCTTGAAAACACAATTAAGTGAACTGAGTAACTTGATATTGGCTGATGGTACCGAGTATCAAATAACATGCCCTGCTGATTAACAGTGACCTGCAGTGTCCCTAAGAGAATTAAACTAAGATGATAAACCCTGGATGTTTCCTACTTCCCGTCATTTATCTTACAAAGTGAAAATTAAAGCAACTGGTGAACGAGGCCGTCTGTTTTCTCTCCCCTCAGTGGAAATCAAACCCACCAGGGCGGAACAGTTGCAGCCCAGGCTGTCCTCGGGGTCCAGGCTGACCATTGGACACTGAGCGGGGCCGCTCTGCTCTGTAGGCGGTGCTGGTTTGTAGTAGGGCTGCCTCAGCGCATGGTTCATGCTGCCATGGGTCCCGTTGTTGTCACTGGGTGAGATCTGCAGCACATCTGCGTGGAGTGATGACGGTTTAGTTTTGTGGCCTACACCAGCTGCTGTGCATGTTAACGTTGAAGCACAGCACAAGGTTAAGTGTCAACACCGACCTTGACTTATTTTTTCACCTGTTGAGGTTATTATGTGTTAATGAGAGCAGCCTGACAGTTTAATACAACAGTGAAAAGTAATGGAGCATTCACACTACAGTCAAAAATTCAGGGATTTTTTGCCTCCTGGCACAAATTGCCCTAAACACTTTGTTCATCCATTCAAGCAGTACTCAACAGTGACGGCAGCACCCAAAAAGTCTAGTGCGGCTCGCGTCAGTTAATCTGAACTTTCAGTGCACCGTGGAAATCTGTGTGTTGCTGCCGCATCAGACCACAAACACCATAAAAGCTGAACATGCCTTGAGGGAAAAAGTTCAGTGATTTAATTTTCCTCACAGGCAGGCCGCTGCATGTCCGCCTGACATGGTTTGGTTGTTCTGTGGTGCCTTTGTTTAACTGCTTACTGTCAGAAGGTAGTTTGTCAAGACACACCCCAAAAACTCACCACACATGAGGTTGTACAGCTCGACGTTGGAAAAGGGTTCAATTTGTGTTTTGTACTGAAACTTGGGTCCATAACTGACAAACACGGCCTGTAAGAGAAGAAGAATTCCTAAATATTTACTTCAGCTGGACAAAGCTGTTAGTGTCGACTGCTGACTACAGGACAGGGCAGAGTAGGAACGCTCGGTGCTCACGTGCATGCTCTCAACATCGTTGTCGTAGCCATGAGCCCCACCAGAGCAGAATGTGAGCGAGCCAGGAAATCTGTAGAGACAGACGAGTTTTAGCGTCAAACTCAGATCAGTATCTTAAACAATGCTGAGCGCTCAGAGCTTAAAGGGACACGTGGTTAAAAAGGCACTGATTTCATCTGGACGTGCTTTATGCTGAGAACATATTCTGTCTGGTGATTTTTGCTCTTGACCCTTAGTGACCAATGAAAAAAAAACAAGTCTAAGTCTCTTAAGTTACAGATAAAATTAAGAAATAACTAAAAAAAACTAAGGGAGTGTAGACAAACTCCAGATGCAGATACCTCTCAAACAACCATTTCGGGTCGACCAGGACGCTGACGTCTTCGATGCGCCGGCTTTTGGCGAAATGGAGGCGCTTTGGTAAGTTGGCCTTCAAGTACGGTTTAATCTTTTGGTCTGGCTTCTTGCACTAAAATCAGCAAAAACACAGGCGATGATCCTATTTTTATATGGCGTGTTCATCTCTTGTAGTGTTTGATGTGTGAAGCACAACTGAGTCTCACCGTAGCTCGTATTTCTATGCATTTCATTTAGAAATGGTCTCACACATCAGACGACCGAGCTGCACACACCTGAACATGTAGGTAGAAAGGCTGAACACTTACTGTCATGTTAGCAACAAGTCCAGCAGAGTCCACTGTGGAAAGGACAAACGGTGAGGTCAACTTGTTGTAAAATTACTCATATGACAAAGTCTTGTACTTTCACTACAGTTGATGGTTTTGCCTCCTGAAACTCCTGTGGATTTTCCACTAGTCACAGTTACACAAGGGTAATTTAAAATTTGTGGGTTTGCTAAATCATGGCTCTGCTGACAGTTCAGCACAGACAGGCCAGACCAAGATCTCAGACCTCATGATCCTAGTGGGAGCAGATGACTTACAACCACAGGATTTATCCATGTGAGAACACTGTGACTTTATTAAGTCTGGGAACTTTCATTGAGAGGTTATGTCACTTTTGCTCAAAGGCCCTGGCCACATTCACACAGTTAAACACACACACACACAATTAATATGTGTTAATGAGATAAGGCCAAGCTCTGTGCCCCATAGCTTGTTTCTCTAAGCTAAAAACACTAAATATACAGGCTTGCACTTTATACACACACACACTAGCAAAAAACATTTAAACAGACTTTCAGTTCATCTTCCCTTTGCAGCTTTTCTATAATAAAGTAAGTCAAAGAGCAACAATGTCATTCACCTCTGTGTCAGTGTGGTGACTCAGGTTTCCTTGGTATCACTCATTTTTCTAGAGCACGTGATGTTACGCCATCATTTATCTTCATGTTTTGGCCGTTCATCACCATCAGAAACTGATATCACAGCTGGACATTGTTTGTTTCATTGCCAACTGAACCAAAACAGACAGTTTGTGCCACTAAATGAGCAAAAGATGTGGCCACGCGGGCTGTCAGGAGGCAGCCATCACCATTAGGCAGACCAGTAAAAAAGCTGATTCACTCACAGATGGTGTCTTTATCTTTGGCTCTGATACGTCCGATTGGTCCCTCAGTAACAAAGTATTTACTGACATCACCCACCAGCTCCTGCAGCGTCTCCTTCCTGTCGCAGCTTGTGTCCTCCATACCTGCAAAAGTCACAGGACATTGGAAGAAAGTAAATAGTAAAAACTAAAAAGAACGTAGACGTGTTTCAGCATCGATTTATTCAGACTGGCTGATTCTGTTGTACCGCCTGCAAAATATAAAACAAAGGGAGTCGAGGTTTAACCGTGATGGATTTGGAAATGATTCCCTGAATTACTTTAAGGTATTTGCACAATGATTATGATTATTATATGATGATGATGATGTAGAGACAGCTCTGCAGGCCTATGTGCTTCAGGTTATTAGATGGGCGCTGTGTCATGATATCAGATCAGGTACCAGGGCACCAGTGCTCAATATCAAAGTGCCTGTCAACCTTCAGTAAAACACAGTATTTGTCCTAAAGTCACAGAGGAACATCTTTCCAAAGCTGTTTTAAGCTGTTGTGTGTTACCATGATCAGCCACAACGATGATGTTGAGACAGCTCTGCAGGCCTATCTGCTTCAGGCCGTTCATGAGCTGACCAATGACCTTATCCACACCCTGGATCGCTTCAATCACCTGGAGAAAACAAGCGGAACAAACACAAAGAACTGAGGAACCGGAGGAACACATCACCGTAAAAGGATAAAAATAATTATGGCGCCTCTACAGTTTCAACCTTGGTCAATGAGATGAGAAACGGCAAAAATAAAACTTTCGATTTAGCAACTTCTAATGGAGGTTGACACAGAAAATAGCTGTTTCAACTGTTGGAAGAAAACGCCCTGAGATAAAGAGGTGCCCTTAAAAGGTGAGTGTTGCTGTTTGGTATGATATATAATTCCAGGGGAAATGGTTGGACAAGCCCTGCGACAGACTGGTGACCTGTCCAGGGTGTACCCCTGCCTTCCACCCGAGAGAGAGCTGGGATAGGCTCCAGCAGATCCCCGTGACCCTGAGCCAGGAAAAAAAGCGGGTATAGAAGATGGATGGATGGATGGATGGTTGGACAAGATCCTGCAGAGACCCACAGTGATATGGGATTCTGGCAGAATGTGATTTTGCTGAGGAACCTCCAGAGATATGCTTGACAACGGGGTGTTTCCTGCTAATGGGACGTGATGGTGCAAGTGCAGGAGTAAATGGATGAACAAGAAGATATCAGCCTTATCGTTCACCTTATCAGGCTGCATTAACATGTCTGATCCCTCCTTATCTACAATCACAACATGATATGATAAAATAACCAGATGAGGTATGAAGCAAGAAATGATGTAAGTTTTAGCAATAATAAAAAAGAAAAACACCAGATCTCAAGAGGATTCAGAGACGCCAAGAGGACAGAATGAACAGTCATTCATTCACTGATTTAATTTAAGTTCCTGTGTTAGCTCAGCTCACCCCTCCGCTGACAGGACCAAAATTGTGTCCAGATTTATCGGGCTCCTCCAGATACAAAGTGTAGAAATCTGGCCTGGAAGGAAAAATGATTTTACTGAGGCTTGACGGTGAAATACCAAGTCAGGAATTCCACAACCACCAAGGCCGTCACAAATATGTCTTTGTAATTTGATCAAAATAATAATAATCTACATGAGCCAAGGAAAGGAAACAACCTCTCATCATCAGGCAGCTGCAGCCACTTCAGCACAGTGAAGACTCTTTCCTCAAATGGCACTTTACTAAAAACACAGAAAGAGATGGAGGTAACAGAAAGATTTGTCAGAAACACCAGAAGCTCCACAGCTTTTGGCAGAACCCGACCGTGTTGTTCAGGTCTACACTGACCTATTAAAGCCCACTCACTCAAAGGCTTCTCTCTCTTGGTGTCTCTACAGGTTTTTCTTAGCGTGCATTTTTCTTTGTGTTTGCCATTAATCCCTTAATTTGAACTCTCACATCTTTGCCTCTTGTTCAGAAACTTTATCAGCGTTAAAAGTATCGTATTCCAGCTAAGACATGATTCTGTAGCAGCTTATTCACTGGCGCCATTTGTCTACGTTTTCTTCTGTCTTCCTTATGCTGTTGTTAAATTTTAATGATGTTAAATATTTATGATGTGCTTTTAAAGACGTTTGCCTGGTGTAATCTTCTGTGACCTTCTCCAAACAAGACAGACTTTTCTGTCTTGGTTCTACCACTGCAGAAGATCCAAACTGTTCTTGAACACATCTGGACTACAGGTCCGTGCAGCCACAGTCTGCTGCCTTGCTGCATGTGATCTCTGGTCTAGTTTTTCTGTTTATTCTTTAATAATCAGGCAAAAAATTATGCTCTGAAGTATTTTTACCGTTACTTAAAATAAATAGTTATGACTGGACTCTCTTGCAACATCTGCCTCACTAAGGCTCAGGTGCTACAACGTGTTTTCACAATGAGGATAATGAGGATTTGCAAATTAAACTGTGTTTTTTAGAAAACAGTTCACTCTCACATTAGCATTATTTCCTGTCACGTCACGCCGGATCAGTTTATTTTGATTTTATTTATTATTAGCTCTAATTCGTCATTGTGAAAGTTTAGCCACAAAACAAAAAAGTGTAGTGAAACATCATATCCCATCTGAAAGCTGATCTGAAAGTGCTTTTTTTAAACACTTCCTGTTTGGCAGTTTGAGCTAAGTTTGGCAAAGGATAACATGCAAGAGCAAGGCCTCTGATCTACACCAAGCCCACCCCAAATGACAGACTTACCCGTTGTAGGGTTGATAGATGTCAGGAAAACTACCGTTGATTTTAACATCCGATCCAGGCCAGAAAAACGTCCCAGACTTCAGTCCCTGGTGCTTCACTGTGTGCCAAATCTATACAACAACAGGAAACATGATCACATGACTGATAAATGGGTCTGCACATGTCAGGGCGTCTGATTATACACCTGTATTCTACAAAGCTCACCTACAGAACTGTGCAAAGGTTTTAGGCACTGTAAATACACAGGGGGTTAATAGAAATGACAGATAAAGGTTTTCATTTATCAGTGAACTTCATCCAAAGTGCAGTGAAGGGAACCAAACTTAAATCTAACCAGTTTTTGCAAACGTCCCCCTTTTAAACCAGCAGCAGTTCTCTCTGGTTTGACCTGCACACACTTTCTCCTGGGACTAGATTCAGGCTGTCCCAGTGTTTCAGTCTCTTTATATGAGCCCAGACTGACTCCACACTGCCCACATCGGGGCTCTGTGGGGGTCAGACCATCTGCTTCAGGACTCCTGGTTCTTCTTCCCTCTGAAAATAGTTCTTCATGAACTCTAGTGGGTTCTCTATGGACTTCTTGTCCTGCACAGTGAACCTGGGATCAGTCAGACCCCTGATGGAATCTCAAACATCTAAACTGCCCAAACCTTCTGCACAGTACTGTATACTGTGAGTACATGTGACTTCCAAGTATTTGTGTTATATAGTTCCTTTTAAAATACTTTTACTAATGAATTGCATTAAACAACATTTCTGGAACCAAGCCTGTGCCCTTTCTGTGAAGTTGGAATAAAGCTAACAAGACTCACAGGCTGACCAAGATACCAGTCAGGGTTCTCTTTCTCTGGACTGGACAGACTGAAGGTGGCATCAAACACTGGATCATACATAGTGTTGTCAATCAAGCCATTGGATTCTGGATAGAGACCCTGAGAGGAGAGAAACATGGGTGACAGTTCTTTGAACCCAAACAATATCTCTAAACACAATTTTTAAGTTAAGGTCCGAGTGTGAGATGAATAATTGGCGATTCACTGGGCGGAAAAACAATGACCCTTGTGAATGAGTCAGTCATGTGTCAAAAGGATGCTTGTTATTCACGCCTAAACACATAAATCTGACTAAGATTGATGGAAATGGCAGCTTTTCTTTTCAGAAGCACCAATTACTGGACAAATTAACATTTGGACGTGACACTGGTCCGTGCTACATCAAATGTTAAAGGATCATCAGTTACTCACTCATGAGCATCTGTAAATGATAAACCACACAGTATTAAGAAACTTCACCCAAAACCATAAATGTCAAACGGTGGGGTTAGGGAAAAGTCAGAGGATCTTAAAGGTCATTAGGGCGAAACGCGTTGTGTGTGTGTGTGTCCATGAGCATCAGGCTGAGCCTCGTGATTTACCGTAACGACTGTATAGTGATTGGGGAAAGTCTTGGTGGGAAATGCTGTTTGCATGTATGGTGCTGAGGTTCCACATCTCTCTGTAACACGAAGAGCAGAAGACAAAACACACTGAGAGGGAGCACATCCAGTGAAACCTTCTTCATTTGATTATCAGCCTGCATGCAGGCACGATACCTGACTCAGAATAAACACACTTCATTTATTTAGACAGAAAAAGGCAACAATGACGGTTGTACAGATCTGGCCTACATTAAAATCATTTTGTAAGTGAAATATCTTCAACATGAAGTAACCGCTTTTGAAATTCAGTGATTTAATTGCTAAAGAGCTCAAGAAACTCATTGTGACAAAGCTGTTTTGAATGCATCATGACGTAAGCCGTTTTTGCTGTATTAGCACACATCTGGGCAAAGCAGCCAAATACTTAGCATGACGCATCACTTGTCAGGCAAGTTTAACCCGCCCAGTTCAAATTGTCAGCGTGTACTGAAACCACACGCTGCCTGAAAGGAAGAAAATCCAAAAACTTAAATATCAATTTGAATTGCTGGGACCTAGGACAGAACAACACAAGGAACTTGTGATGTAATTTTGTGCTTCTTTTGTCCTGCATAATAAACCATTTATTCCAAAAGAGCAACTGGTACCTCCGTTTTTAAGAAAGATCCTTTTTTTTCTCTCATGACATCGACATTAAAAGTGAAATCCATCTTAATGAGCTGAACACTAACTGAATTTGTCCAGCACGGGGATGAGAGCGCTCCACGTCTGCAGGTACTCAGCCCTCAGGCCGTCCAGAGAGACGAGGAGCAGCGGCTGCTGCTTAAAGCTACAAGAGATTCAATCAGGAAGACAATATTCAATTAAAGACAGACAAACACAAACAGGCACAGTGAGGACAGTCGCTGAATTAAAAAAAAAAACAACAGGATGAATGTTTTCAGTTGAGACACCAGCTCTGAAACTGATGATGGTCCAAAGAGTCCTAATTTTACTGATGTGGCAAAAACAGAGAAGGTTTTCAGTCTTTGTTTTTGTTTTTTTTTTTTACACATTTGATCTTATGAAAACACTGACTAACAGATTTACGTAGCTAAAAACTATATCACTATAAATCCTTACCCTGCTGGACATGTAGGGACTGACAAATCCTCACATTCGTCTTCCACCCAGGCTTTCTCTCCTACAGCAGGTGGAGAAATGTAGAACACATCAATTTTATTAACAGAATATTTCAGGATTAATTGAAGAAATGTGCAGCAGTGGACAGGATTGTGTCTTCATGTCAAACAAAATAATTATAGATAATATTTTCAGATTACAACAAGCATCAACATGAGAAATGTCATTAAAACAAAGTTGTGTATATATTTGAAAGTTTTTACAGAGCAATGAGCTCCCAAAAAAAAACAGCATCAGAATCAACAACGCTTTAAATCAGGGGTCTCCGACTCCAGTCCTCAAGGTCCACTGTCCTGCTGGTTTTCCAACTATCCTGACTGGCTGAACACACCTGATCCAGGTAATCAGCAGAGGGTAAGGCAGGGATAGTTGGAGAACAAGCAGGACGGTGTCCCTCAAGGACTGGAGTTTGAGACCCCTGTTTTAAATGAACCAATAAAAAGCCTCCATCCTAACTGTTTATATGTATATCTTTTCTATATAGCCTACATGTTACATAATGGGTGTTATTTTAAAAAAATTTAATTTAGTTTATTAATAATTTAACAGAAACCTTTATCCACATTGTCTTTTGTGTTTTCTACTTAAAACCCCCTCGTATCTTGTTTCTTCACATTCTCACCGTGGCACACTTGTTTGTAGTTTGTGCAGCAGTCTCCTGCAGAGAGACAGTCATCAGAGCAATGGCATCTGCTCTGCGTCAGCCGCGTCTCTCCACACCGCAGCCTTGTGCATTCCCATTGCTCAGCTGAAGGAAACACTTAAAGGGTTAGGCTACAACAACGCAATGAACTGGAGGAGGATGGAATATTTCTGGATTCGGCTCAGGTGAGTCACACCTGCAATGATTGGCATCATTATGTCAGCTATGGAGGCTTCAGGATAAAAGGCCAGATGACTGACAGAATCAAAGGGCAGATTAAATTAAATTAAATTGAATTAAAGTGCCCTTAAATTAAAGGGCACTTACTGTCCAGATTGCTGCATTAAAAAGTTTCCAGCTATCCTGAGAATCTGGTTGCTCCAGAAAGTAAATTAAAGGTCCAGAGTCAGAGTCAAAGTCTTACTTGGGACGGTGCAGATGTCATGATAGTCATAGCAGCAGCTGTTGCTGGCATTGCAGTTCTCATCACATCTGCAACCAGGGATCTCAAAGTCATAAGGCTCGTAGCAGCGATTTCTGCAGGACGTGTGGGGGACAACTGAAACAGACATGGCAACCTCTTTTAGATATTTCATACCCAGTGGCTTAGGTGTTGACGGTGGATGTGAAATAACAAACGTGCTGTTTTGATCCACAGCTCTGGCACCAGTTCAGTCCAGCAGCCCATTATTAAGGAAGAACAGATGTAGTCTGGGCTCCCCTGTGCGCTGCTGCATTATGGGAGTTTTCCCGCTGTCTCCTTGCTGACTCGGCACTCTGCCACAAAACACAGCTAGGGGCCCTAGTGCTTTCATAGGAATTAATGATGCAAATGTACCTTATATTAGCTCCTTTACCACATCTGTACAGATAATTTGACCCACCATGTGTACACAACAGTGTCTCCATGACTCCTGGACTCATGTGTGGCTGCCTATACCCACAAAATTATAGTTTGCGACTGGTCTTGTTTCTCATACTGTAGCTAATCACATCCACATGCCCAGACTTTCCTAAGTGTTGTATAAGTTTGAACTCTGATATTTATATGAAGGTACAAAAGTAATATTTATCATTCAGGTTTGGCTCACAAATGGAAATAGAAGTACCACTGATTTCCATCAGCTATTAGGTCATTCAGAAATTCAGCAACATGTGAGTCACAACCTCAGCATGAATGTGTGTCAGGCTGAGAAAAGATTCCCAGCCCCTCCAGCTCAGCTGACTGTCAAAAGGTGAAAAGCCAACACAAATGGACAGAACAGAGCAAATTATAGAGGCGATCAACTGAGCGTCACATTGTTCCCTGTGATACTATTCATATGATTCACACATGCTTGTCCATCCTGCCAGACTCTATTGTGCTTACTAAACATCTGAACACATGAATGGATGACGCTGCGCTGGCCAAGTCATTTCTCTCCGACTGTGAAACTGAAGCAAAGATGCAGAAGTCTGGGGCAATTTTTAGAATGCTGCTCATCAGGAAATTTGACAAAACTACTTCAACTGCTATTTATTTTTCTTTACGCTCAGCTAAAAAAAATGTAAACATTGGCCACTCCTAAACATAGTTTTTCTACTTTTGCATCCCATGAGACAATTCTGTCATGTGCTAATATTGCTCATTAGTCACATCTAGTGGCAGCTTTAAGAAACCACAACATTGTCAAATAAATCGCATCCTTATAAATACTAATTTGAGATTCAGTTTAAAAACATCCGGATTACCACTGACTTAAAAGTCTATATTTCAGGATCAGTTAATATCGACGCTCGACACTAACCTGAATGCTTCATGTTACACAGTTCAATCTGTAATTTCAGCGCAAACAGACACACTGCTAGTCAGCCAAGGAACAAACAGTGAACAGTGCTATTCACTGTATGTCTTTCTGGAGTCTGTGAGCCTCCAGAGACATGAGCGTGCGTGTGTGTGTGTGTGTGTGTGTGTGTCTGACAGCACCTTCATTTCGACATTTCTGCAAGTCCAGTCCAAGACCAAGTACAAGACCAGTAATGAGGGTTACAACTGTTACGGCCAAGATGCCTATCTGTGACATAAAAACACACAAACATACACTGAGAGACGCAAACATAACTTTAAGAGTGTGTGCAGATGCAAGTGTCGTCCATATCATTACATGACACGAGACAGAAAAACACACACACACACACACACACACACACACACACACACACACACACACACACTTTTTTCTGTTCTGTGATGCTCTGTCTGCCACAAAGGAATGTTTAAGACCAATCATGTTACACCGGTGCATGTTTTTCTGTTTGTGGATATGTGACTTAAGACTAATCTTATCTATTCGCCCAGATTACTGAACTTCAGCTTTTTCAACTGAGGAGCTTTGATTGATAAAGTAAGTGCAGTGCATCAAATATTTTTTTCTTAGGCTGTTTCCAGCAGAATTTAAATCAGATTGTTGTATCTGTGGGTTTGTCATTGAGGTGTTTGTTCATAAAAATCTTTCAGGTCAACAAATTGATTGGTCTGAAGTCTTGTGGGCAGATTGCTCTTAGCTCACCGATCACCTGATAACAATTTTACTGCATTTATATCAATAGATTATTAGTCGTCTGCTGAACTCAACAAAATCAACTCTAAAGACAAACAGGCATATGGTATGCACAGCATTTAAAGTATAGCAATAGTTCTGCAGGGGAACGACTGCTTACTTTGAATTACAGTGTTTATACCAAAGAAGAAAACTCTTGCAGACTTTGCTGCAAAAAAAGAACCACATTAAAAGGCAGGAATGCTTAGTTATGTTTTAGCAATGATGCAATTATGTTTCTTGAACTATGCTTATGACAGAAAGGATCTATTGTGACTCGAAAGCCAAAGAGTTTGGGGTGCATCCTATTTTGGATTATACAGAAACATGCAATATCTATATGCAAATGTGAAACAGAGGCTCCTCATAAAAAGAGAAGCAAAACTTCCATAGATAATTAGAAAGGTTAAAAATACACTTTGCATTCATGTCTGCTTATGTTATAGTTTCTGACTGTGCATCGTAGCGCTCCCTATACCCGTCCATTCAAAACCAAAGCCAATACTTACAATGATCTTCTTTTTCTGCGACTCTTTCACCAAACCCATGGCTGCTATCAAAGTAGCAGTCCCACTCACAGCACACAGGCAGAGAGACAGAGAGGGAAACACTTTTCTTTATAAAGGGACATCACAGCAACGAACTCTGGACCAAGTCGAGGCAACAGATAAGTAACTGATTACCAGAACAAGAAGATAACCTTGTGTTTATGCTTTAAGTCTGTCCAACCACAAATGATAATTATTTTCACACCTTTTAACAACAGAAATTCAGCAAGTGTGGGTAACAAGCTAAAGCACAGAATACAGTACTATACTACGTCACACAGATTCAAAAGCCCATGTGTCGAATGCTATGAATTCCAATAGGAGCTGATAACCTGTAAATATATATTTCAAATATTTATCAGCAACCTTGACCTTGGAACTATGGCAAATGATCTCAATTGATAAGCTTTGATTTTGAATCATGTATAATCAGGACCTTTGCACTGTCAGACCTCCTTCAGCTGCAATAAAGTGAAGTGGAGCAATATACTGTACCTGTCAAAGACGGAGTGGGTCATATGTGGCATTTTAAGCTGCCATGCTAATGTTTGGTGATGGGATATCTGGACTGTAAACTGGCTGCATCCCTAAAAAAAGATTTTTGTAAAACATTAACATTTGTATACATAAACAGCTGTTCCTGCAAAATAAGTAATAATGTGTGCTCTTGAGTCTTGGATGTTCATGTTCTCAAATTTAGCTAGCTATATAATTAACCTATTCTCGAAATAACAGTGAGATTGTTCTTTTTTGTGGATTTCTCGCTGTTTGTAGTCTGCTAAAGAGCACTTGAGATGGTAATCACTACCCTAGCTAACATGCTAACGCTAGCATGCCAACTAAATAACAAACAGGCCTATCCCACTGCTAACTGCTGCGGCTAATGTTAGCACAGTAGCTAACATGCTAACGCTAGCATGCTAACTAAATAACAAACAGGCCTATCCCAGTGCTAACTGCTGTGGCTAATGTTAGTACACTAGCTAACACGCTAACGCTAGCATGCTAACTAAATAACAAACAGGCCTATCCCAATGCTAACTGCTGCGGCTAATGTTAGCACACTAGCTAACATGCTAACGCTAGCATGCTAACTAAATAACAAACAGGCCTATCCCAGTGCTAACTGCTGCGGCTAATGTTAGTACACTAGCTAACACGCTAACGCTAGCATGCTAACTAAATAACAAACAGGCCTATCCCAATGCTAACTACTGTGGCTAATGTTAGTATACTAGCTAACATGCTAACTAAATAACAAACAGGCTAACTGCTGCGGAGAAAATATATAAATTAACTCTCTCAGGCCAGAAGTTATAGCACTTGTAAACACTAATGTTAGAGAAAAACAGAGAACCTACCTGTGAGCATGTAAAACAGGTAAGTGTTGACAGTTGCATCATTGGGAACAAAGCAGCTGTGCCCAGCTGTGGCACTTATCTAATCACTAGAAGGAAATCTTTTTCCAACAGTTATCAATTCATTTAAAGGGTCTACTCAAATCACCAATAAAGAAATTTAAAGTGAAATAATAATGTTCTGACTTCTCCATTCATCAATCAACACAGCAATGACAGCTTTTATTTTTGACATGAACTATTAATTATATTGTGGATTACATTGTGCCGCAAAGCTCTTGAACATTGCACACTGATTTTTCTTCAGCCTAATATTTGCTCTTTGTCTTTCCTGTCTTCCTGCACCTGACCACACATTCCACACACACAAGCTGTGAGGTCTGTTTCTAATAACTGCTGGAGTCAAATGGTTTCCTGGACTTTGTGGCATAATAGGTCAAATCTAATTACTCAGGAGACCTGGTTCTCATTTACTGTCGGTATTGTTGAGTGCACAACAGGCTCCCTTTTTTCTACTGTTCTGCTGCTGCTTCACTGAGAAAATAACACTCCCATGAATTCGCCCTGCAAACATAAATCATTTAATTGATTTAACGAGTGACAGCAAGGGATCCTGTGTGTTGGCATCCTGGATTACTGGAAAAGCATAGCATTGTTGCATTTATGACGCGTTTCCTTCAATACGCAGCGATTCCTGAATGATATTAAAAGCAAAACATGTTTTATCATAGTTATAGTTACAGTGATGCCTCACCTGTACATCAGGCACAAGAACAATTATCAGATGTGGCAACTTGCATAAGGTATTGATTTTCTAAAATGAGCTGGATATTTGGTAAACCCAGGATTAAAACCATTGGTGCTACTGCATCCAAACCACGCCAGAGTGTGACCACAATAGAGCTTACTACTGAGAAAAACATGAGGAGGAACCTGCAAGTACTGTTTGCACATGTTTGGGATTTAAAGTGCTGGTAAAAAAAAGCTCATTCTTTTCATGAGTTATACTATTGTGAGTCTGCCTTTCTCCTCAGAGGCATGGCAGGCCACAGAAACCCAGTTTCTCAGAGCTCAGGTCAAACTCATGGGTAAAATTTAAAGAAAAACAAATGATCTTACTAATTCTGTATGCTGCATATTTGCAGTCCGAATGTATATGTAATATTATTCTGACCTATTTTTTTTAATGTGGTTATGTAATGAATGTCCAGTGAGTACTGACTGTTCATTGCGTAGTCCGACAGATTGTCCTATTGCCATAGTAAGTGTGTTGATTCTGTTTTAATCCAACATAAGCAGTGTACTGCTTTAGTCATCTGTGTTAATGACAGGATTTGCAGGATTGCTTTCAGGTGGCTTGTTTCAGATTGAAACAAGTCTGATAAACAATAAGTCACTGGCCTAGTTAAATAACTGTCCTGAATAAATAGTGATCTCCTTGGGAACCTCCAAACAGAAAAAAAACATAGATAGGTACTGTAATGTAACTGAGGTTACGTCAGAGATGAAGCCAACTGTGTGTCAGCCAGGAGCTGTACATATGAACATCAGTTTGTGCCTCAACACATACAGTGGGTACGGAAAGTATTCAGACCCCTTTAAATTTTTCACTCTTTGTGTCATTGCAGCCATTTGCCAAAATCCAAAAAGTTCATTTTATTTCTCATTAATGTACACTCAGCACCCCATCTTGACAGAAAAAAACAGAAATGTAGAAATTTTTGCAAATTTATTAAAAAAGAAAAACTGAAATATCACATGGTCATAAGTATTCAGACCCTGTGCTCAGTATTGAGTAGAAGCACCCTTTTGAGCTAGTACAGCCATGAGTCTTCTTGGGAATGATGCAACAAGTTTTCCACACCTGGATTTGGGGATCCTCTGCCATTCTTCCTTGCAGATCCTCTCCAGTTCTGTCAGGTTGGATGGTGAACGTTGGTGGACAGCCATTTTCAGGTCTCTCCAGAGATGCTCAATTGGGTTTAGGTCAGGGCTCTGGCTGGGCCAGTCAAGAACGGTCACAGAGTTGTTCCGAAGCCACTCCTTTGTTATTTTAGCTGTGTGCTTAGGGTCATTGTCCTGTTGAAAGGTGAACCTTCGGCCCAGTCTGAGGTCCTGAGCACTCTGGAAGAGGTTTTCTTCCAGGATATCTCTGTACTTGGCCGCATTCATCTTTCCTTCAATTGCAACCAGTCGTCCTGTCCCTGCAGCTGAAAAACACCCCCACAACATGATGCTCCCACCACCATGTTTCACTGTAGGGATTGTATTGGACAGGGGATGAGCAGTGCCTGGTTTTCTCCACACATACCGCTTAGAATTAACGCCAAAAAGTTCAATCTTGGTCTCATCAGACCAGAGAATATTATTTCTCATAGTCTGGGAGTCCTTCATGTGTTTTTTGGCAAACTCTATGCGGGCTTTCATGTGTCTTGCACTGAGGAGAGGCTTCCGTCGGGCCCCTCTGCCATAAAGCCCCGACTGGTGGAGGGCTGCAGTGATAGTTGACTTTGTGGAACTTTCTTCCATCTCCCTACTGCATCTCTGGAGCTCAGCCACAGTGATCTTTGGGTTCTTCTTTACCTCTCTCACCAAGGCTCTTCTCCCAGGATTGCTCAGTTTGGCTGGACGGCCAGGTCTAGGAAGAGTTCTGGTCGTCCCAAACTTTTTCCATTTGGGGATTATGGAGGCCACTGTGCTCTTAGGAACCTTGAGTGCTGCAGAAATTCTTTTGTAACCTTGGCCAGATCTGTGCCTTGCCACAATTCTGTCTCTGAGCTCCTTGGGCAGTTCCTTCGACCTCATGATTCTCATTTGCTCTGACATGCACTGTGAGCTGTAAAGTCTTATATAGACAGGTGTGTGCCTTTCCTAATCAAGTCCAATCAGTTTAATTAAACACAGCTGGACTCCAATGAAGGAGCAGAACCATCTCAAAAAGGATCAGAAGAAATGCACAGCATGTGAGTTAAATATGAGTGTCACTGCAAAGGGTCTGAATACTTATGACCATGTGATATTTCAGTTTTTCTTTTTTAATAAATTTGCAAAAATTTCTACATTTCTGGTTTTTTCTGTCAAGATGGGGTGCTGAGTGTAGATTAATGAGAAATAAAATGAACTTTTTTGATTTTGGCAAATGGCTGCAATGACACAAAGAGTGAAAAATTTAAAAGGGGTCTGAATACTTTCCGTACCCACTGTAAATTAGTCTCACTGCTGCAATTTCAGACTTTGTTATCAGAAGAAATAATTTTTCACTCAAGCAAAAAAAGAAGTGAGTTCCAGCCCTTCAGTTTTTTCCAGTTCTCTAAGACTTTTATTTGAAAGACTACAGGAATAAACATGGTTTCAGCTACAGCTTGGCAAGCTCCTAAGTCATTCTGTTGACTTTTTATTGATTATTCTCTGTTCTATTGATTACCGTGATAGCTAGCTAAGTTAACTCATCCATGTAATGTTACCAAAGTAAATATCAAACATGACAAAAACACAGATTCTGACTGCTGCACCGAGTCCAATGAGGAGATGAGGTTCTGTGGTAACAGACTGAAAATGAGACTAGTGCTGTTTAGCTACTGACACTGAATTAAAACTCAATGTTTTAACGGCTTTGGTCCTATATATGTACTTTTAGCTAGATCCCCACTAAAGTAAATGTCAATCAGTATTGATATAAATGTCCACTGTACAGTACAAGCAGTTATAACTATTCATTATATAGCAGAGCTACTATCTTTGTCCATCCTTAAGTAACAAACTGAAGGAGAGTTTCTCAGAATCAGTTTTACCTCGCAGTTTTCCCATTCCTGTGTGCCAGATGTTCATTTTCCCATGGGCTTTTAATTGACTTTCCAAATTTACTATATTTCAGCATGCATGCAGATTTCCAGAGAAATTACGATGTTAGCCATTACAGAAATATGTAACATCAATTTCACTTCCAAGTGCTGTGTCAGTGAAGTGATGGGAATGAGTTGTCCTTTAAAACGGGGCATGTTCCAACCTGTTGCATTTATGCCTCAAAACTCAAAAGTTAAATGTCATGATGCCAAAAGTGCAAAATAAGACGTAGACCTAAAATAACAGTCATGTCACCTTTTGTATAGAAAAAAAAAAGCAGTACTTGAGCAATCTATTTCTATTGTAGTACAGTAAATGGGGACAGATCCTTCACACTGGATTACCACTCCAACTTTAGGTGCTGTTATTATGACCCTATGTAATAAATATGACAAATGTATAAAAATATACACCTAGCTGTTTAGCTGAGACCGAGGGAGAAGGAAGGAGGAAACAGAGAAAGTTATTGTACTTTAATGTGGGCACCAGAGTCATATTTTAGTTTTGAACAGTCACTAAAGGAAAATTTCTGAAAGCCATAAAAACAGAAAGGAGCTGCTCAGTGTTTCTGCACTAGAAATTATTTTTCTTGGACCACATTATTGTTTTTACCATGAAACACAAAAAATCCTTTTCTCATGTATTGAAAAAAACACTGGCACAGGCACCAAGTGGTAACCCACAAAGACCATTAGTCATATATTTGTGTGGAAAAAATAGTAATAATGAGAAGCTAGAGAGGCTTTTATGACGTGTTTAATGCCAAATATTCTAGGAACCTCTGAGGCATCTGAATAGTTACTGACCCTGATGTTCACAAGACATGTCCTGTGTGTTAATGTAGGTATCTGTTGTGTATGTGTATTGCATGCTGTTTGAAAGCAGTAGCTTGTCATTTTGGGAAATATTTCAGGTAGTTTTCATGCTGGCAGCTAGACAAGAATGTAAATAGCAGTCGTGTGTGTTAAATATAAAGATTATAAGTCACAGTAAAGTTCACTTGGATGGTAGATGGGGTAAACAGCTAACCTGGCTCTGTCCAAATGTAAGTAAATAAGCTTAGACCAAAACATCTGAAGCTAAACAAAGAAGATTTAACATTATAATTAGTTGCTTTTAGAGGTTCTGGTAGATGCTTGTTTTGTCTTTGGACAGAACCACACTAACATTAACATGCAGACATAACAGAGGTGTCTTCTCATCTGACCCTCAGCACGAAAGAAAATATATATATTTCCCATATTGCCAAACTACTCCATTACAGAAAAATAGCAACCATTATGGATGTTGTGGCACAATAATTAGAAAATGCTTTACGATATGTCTGACTTCTGCAAACAAATAATGCATACTGCTTGAATGTAGTATTTCATCTAATTTTCAGACAGCCACTTGCTACAGCTGATTTCCACACACCATGGAAATTTAATTTCAAAGTTAGGTTGAATGCAGTTTTCTACAGGCCTCACTGTTACACTAAACTAACTAAAGCGAGTTTCAAGAGTCTGCTAACTGATTTTTATGAGAAAGACAAACACATTCAAAAATGTTTAAATGGATGGTGAGTGGGAATACAAAGCTTACGTCATTTACAGTTAGGGAGCTAAAACACTGCTATTGTCCTTTATGTGAGCAGAAGAATGTGCTGTATATGCTGCGTTTCTGAAATGTGTATTGGTAGCTGTCGGGGAAAGTCCTACACCCTGCATCATTCTTGTGCTAGCTTATTCCTTCACAGATTTTGTGGAAGTATTGAATATTCCTGTTGTAATCTTTCAAAGGACTGCTTGTAAAACTGTTCTTTTAATGGTTTCAATGTGTTTTTAAATGTGTTCTCTTTTCAGAGTACTTCTCAGGCAGTTCCTCAGGAGTGGAACAGTGATGCACTGGCTGTCCAGCGAGCATGCAGTAAAAATGCAGGATTTCTACAAAGGGCTACATCCTGTATGTGTGTGTGTCTGTCTCTCTGTGCATCTAGTCGTCACTTTCAAAAGTGTGCAGGTAGGTTTTGAGGCTCAGGGAGCTGGTGTAGGTGAGGTTGGTGGATCGGTAGAGGTCCAGGCCTGTCAGGATCTCTATGTCTCGGACCCGGGCCGTATGGAGCTTCAGCAGGTCTTCAACCCACTGTGACTCGTCGTCGGCACTCTACAGAGTTATAGACAGGAAGTGAAATGTTACTTTTGCATTGTCTGACTAACAGTCCAAAACCTAATAACATTTAAAGTCACAATTAAACATGTGGACAAAGGAATCATTTATATAAACCAGATGGTTTGTTGGATGTGACAAAAAAAATAAATAAATCCCTCTTTATGCGGATGATATGGTTTTATATTTGATCAATTCTGCCTAATAAACTATAGAGAAACTACAACTCTCCTTTATTGTACTTTACTATATTTCAAGATGCTCCAGGAGCTTGTAATGAGCTTTTTTCCCCATAAATTAAATATAAAAAAATTATGGATCAGTTTGTAATAAAACACTATAGTTGTGTGGTTTTGACCATAGTTTGGGCAAAACAAAACAAAACCAATATTTTAGCACAGTAAATGTTTTGCTTAATTATCAACATAAAAACAGATAATGACAATACAGATTAAGGAAAACTTATGCTGGTCATGTGACTGACATGTTAGAGCTGCACTAATGGCTGATAAACCAAAATGATTTGATTTATGCTTTAAATAATAAATACAAACATAATAAACTTAACCAACAAAATAACAGAAACGTTTATCATAAAGCAGTTATCTATTAGTGTAGTAACCAGATAAATATTCCACGGGCCATGAGATCTATCTATCTATGTCACACCCAGTAATGCATGAGTAGTATGTATGTATAATACAGTGGGTACGGAAAGTTTTCAGACCCCTTTAAATTTTTCACTCTTTGTGTCATTGCAGCCATTTTCCAAAATCAAAAAAGTTCATTTTATTTCTCATTAATGTACACTCAGCACCCCATCTTGACAGAAAAAAACAGAAATGTAGAAATTTTTGCAAATTTATTAAAAAAGAAAAACTGAAATATCACATGGTCATAAGTATTCAGACCCTGTGCTCAGTATTGAGTAGAAGCACCCTTTTGAGCTAGTACAGCCATGAGTCAGCACTGTTGAAAGTTACCAACGATCTTCTCTTAGCCTCAGATAATGGACTTGTTTCGATACTTGTCCTCCTAGACCTTAGTGCAGCATTCGACACCATTGACCACAACATCTTATTACAGAGACTGGAGCATGTGATTGGTATCAGAGGAACAGCGTTAAAGTGGTTCCAATCCTATTTATCGGACAGATTCCAGTTTGTTCATGTCCATGATGAACCTTCCACACGAACAAAAGTTAGTTATGGAGTTCCACAAGGTTCTGTGCTAGGACCGATTCTGTTCACCCTGTACATGCTTCCTTTAGGATATATCATTAGGAAGCACTCTATTAATTACCACTGCTATGCGGATGACACTCAGTTATATCAATCTATTAAACCTGTTAACACAAACCAGTTAACCAGACTTCAAGCCTGTCTAACTGACATAAAGGCTTGGATGACCAGTAACTTTTTACTTTTAAACTCGGAGAAAACAGAAGTCATTATATTTGGGCCTAAAAATCTCAGAAATAACTTTTCTAAAATTATAGCTACTCTAGATGGCATAGCCCTGGCCTCCAGCACTACTGTAAAAAACCTTGGAGTTATTTTTGACCAGGACATGTCCTTTAACTCACACATAAAACAAATTTCTAGAACTGCATTCTTTCACCTGCGCAACATTTCCAAAATTAGGAACATCCTGTCTCAAAATGATGCAGAAAAACTAGTCCATGCGTTTGTTTCCTCAAGGCTAGATTACTGTAACTCATTACTATCTGGATGTCCTAATATCTTAATAAAAAGCCTCCAATTAATCCAGAATGCCGCAGCCAGAGTCCTGACAGGAACTAGCAAGAGAGATCATATTTCTCCTATATTGGCTTCTCTTCATTGGCTCCCTGTAAAATATAGAATAGAATTTAAAATCCTTCTTCTCACATACAAATCCCTTCATAATCAAGCTCCTTCATACCTTAAAGACCTCATAGTACCATATTATCCCAATAGACCACTTCGCTCTCAGAGTGCAGGCCTACTTGTGGTTCCCAGAGTTCTCAAAAGCAGAATGGGAGGCAGAGCCTTTAGCTATCAAGCTCCTCTCCTGTGGAACCAGCTCTCAGCCTGGGTTCAGGAGGCAGACACTCTCTGTACTTTTAAGGCTAGACTTAAAACCTTCCTCTTTGACAAAGCATATAGTTAGGGCTGGCTTCAGGCAACCCTGAACCATCCCTTAGTTAGTTATGCTGCTATAGGCCTAGACTGCCCAAGGACCATTGGTGCACTGAGCTCCCCTACCCTACCCGCCCCCCCCTCCCCCTTCTCTCCGACCTCATGTATATTCCACCATTGAATGTTACTAACCTTGTGCTCTCTCTCTCCCCTAGTTTGTGCTCTCTCTCTCCCTCTCTCTCTCTCTGCTCTCTCTCTGTACCTTCTGCAGGTGTCCCTGGTCCTGGAGCTGTTTATCGCTGATGTGCAGTTACTGGCCCCACCAACTTGCAGTGTCTATTTGTTGTTTATTGTTGCTGTTCTTTTCTCTCTGCTCTATCCACTCACCCCAACCGGTCGAGGCAGATGGCCGCCCAAACTGAGCCCGGTTCTGCTGGAGGTTTTTTTCTTCCGTTAAAGGGAGTTTTTTCCTCTCCACTGTCGCCAAGTGCTTGCTCATAAGGGAATTGTTGGGTTTTTAGTTTTAGTTTTTGTAAAGTGCCTTGAGATGATTTGTATTGTGATTTGGCGCTATACAAATAAAATTGAATTGAATTGAATTGAATTGAGTCTTCTTGGGAATGATGCAACAAGTTTTCCACACCTTTTTTAATAAATTTGCAAAAATTTCTACATTTCTGTTTTTTTCTGTCAAGATGGGGTGCTGAGTGTACATTAATGAGAAATAAAATGAACTTTTTTGATTTTGGCAAATGGCTGCAATGACACAAAGAGTGAAAAATTTAAAGGGGTCTGAATACTTTCCGTACCCACTGTAATTTCCGTAATTTGTTCTATATTGTGTAAAAGCATTCAGCACAGTCAGCTCTTATGTCAAAAAGTTCCTGTATGAATCACTGCTCATGTCAAGTTTTGAGGAAACAGAAGAATAGTAAACTGCATACATGCATATAATAAGTTGCCATTTAAGGTCTTCAACATGGGTTTACATGTTGTGCAAAACCTGAGGTAAGGTTTCATAAGACAATGAACCATGGTTTGCTGCCTGACTCAAATTTCATTTATGGATCATACGGATGAACTGTAAATGACATTTCAACATGTCATCTTAAATGTGTAGGGGTATTGCTTTAGTCACAATAAACCCTGTACTGAATGTTGTTCCAGCTTGCTTTTTGGCTTGTTTATACACCTAACACCTGTAATGACAGTACATTTGACGTAAACCTGTTGGCGAACCATAACAGGTGCATCCCATATACTGATAATATCTGGGGGCCTACACACATTTAACAGCAGCAACTTCAGGAAGGATTATATCTGTTCATAGTTTCATGTTATCAGGTTTAAGTCCACACATAAGTACAATAAGAGTATAATTAGTTCGTAATATACCGTGAGGGAAAAACAGTCTCTGTGTGTGGTCTGATCTCTGCTGCCAACACCCTAAAGACAGGACACCCCTGAGAGGACTGAAGCGATGCATGATATGAGTGAAAGATGAAGAGAGTGGATGAACACTAGGAAAGACAACACAAGCTTTCCGTGAACATGCCACAACTACTCAGTATCAAAAACCATCTGCTTACACGTGGAAAACAAGGTCTGACCCAACTCTGACTAATGAGCAAACCTGATCTGCTGTAAAACAGGGTGAGATATGGTTGAAAGCTAAATCTAATCCAGGTATCACACAAAGCTGACAGGTTCTTGACTATCTTATATAGTCATGCCATGTAAGACATGTTTAAAGTATAAAGCACGGCTGACTAAGAGTCACAAAGACAGATTTGCTGTTGTGACTTGTTAACAGGAATTCTGCCAATGGGTCAGTCAGGCTCAGGATTTTGCTGCATCACTGGACCAACAATGACTGGCTGTAGATTTCGGGTTCTGCAGATGAGGTCATGTTCTGCTCATCCAGTATGAAGATGTCAGAAAGGGTGACAAAACAAAACGAACCGAGACAAATCATTTCCACCACAAACGCAAACCAATGGAAGATTTGTGGTAAAATTCAGGGGAACTGTCCACCCAGAGGATTTCTCCCCTGCTATTATGGCACGTGCCTGCAGCACAGGAAGTACAGGATTTGCATACACATGCTGATACAATAAATTCCCTTTGTCATTGAATTTACTATTGCGGTGTCTTTACACACCTCTAGCAAAATTGCATCCCCACAGTGTAGATGTGTGGAGGAACAATTCATTGATCAAAACTTTGACCTAAATAATTTGTCTCATAGAAAATCAAGTGACGTGTGCTTGAATGGTACAATCAGCTAATCATCTTCTTATTATCCTCTCATTAATAATACATTATTAATACTATTCAGTCCTTGTAAAGTTAAAACTGCTAATGTAACCAGAAAATGTGTGACCCCTACCAGGTAATGTGGTTAGTAATAATTTGCTTTAGTCAGCCCCAGCTGGAAACAGAAATGGAAAGAGGCGAGGTGGAAATGGTTTGCACAGACTCCTGCAACTCTTTAAAGGCTTAACGTTATTAGTTCTTCCACTGAGAAATGTTTTTATTCCTCTGTACCAAGCTGCCCTATTACGTAATGCATGCTTTAGGTTGTACATTGAAGTTCACATCAGGAGCCAAGAGCCAAAAACCAGCAGTTGTATTTTCCATGATTAAACACTTTTGCACAAAGCTGCAACACAATGTGTACACCAGACTGTTATTTCCTTTTTTGTCAACAATCTTATGCAACAACCAAAAGCAAAACTCAAGGTTTCCTAGTAACAAGTACAAGCATGGTTTATATTCTTCCTCTCGGGCCTTGGAGCTTCATTACTGGCCATAAACTCTAAAAACACATGTTTCTTCATCACCATGAACAGTTTATTCTAACCCTGCCCCACATATACAGTACTGTTATGCTGCCATTAATAGTCACTAGAGGCCACATGTGGATTCATCAAGATAGTCCCCAACTGACACACAGCAGAAGGAACCAATAAGCTAAATGATGAGAGCAACAGGGATCAGGAAAGTCGGACAGTATTAACAAAGAAGATTCAGTTTGGGGTTTTTTATTCTTGTGACTTGTTGCTGACCCAGTGGAGAAAAATGCACTGTCTGAACATCTAAATGAGTTTTCCTTTGGGCTTCATAGAAATGTCTGTTTTAAGAGCCAATGAATGACTATATTTCAGTATATTACATTAGGACGGGAAGCACTGAAGAGTTCACGGCTTCATCACAGGACAACTCGGCTCCTTCATATTCATTTTTGTTAAACCCGACCTGGACTGGCCACTTTCCACCATGTGACGCCATGTCCAGTTACTGCATAATGAGGTGGACTTCTAAAGACATCTGGGCAAATGGGTGTGTGTGTATTTGCCCAGATGTCCCAGAGGTCAATCTAAACAAAACATCTCTGCAGTCAGCATGAAAATGGTAACAAGCAGAAGCTAAAACTGGCTTTATGGTTTCAATCTCCCTGACTGTAAAGAAGAATCAATACCTCCAGTATCTGCTGTTAGCAGATGGAAAAGTCCTGGAAACATCACCTGCTGCTGACGGGTTTCTACTGTACCACATCTGAGCAAAGCAAACACTGAACTTTACCTACTGTAGAGTTTTAAAAGAACTCTGTAATTTCAATAATCAAAACAAATTAGAAATATACAGCATCAGCATCAATGTAATGATGTGCTTCAGTTTAATGTGAATTATGGATCTTAGGTATTTTACCTTGGGCTCGAAAGAAGAAACTTGACTAAAGAATGAAGGAATGTGTACCAAGAAGAGGTTTAGGTACTTGGCGTTTTGCTTGGTTTCATTATTTACACAGTATAAATAAATACATGTGTGTTTATTGTGGTAAGACTAGAATATCACTTAGAGGAACTTTCAAAGCCCCAGGATTCATCAGTGTCTGTTAAGGCTCATGTTTATCTGACAAGCTTTATCTACAGGTATAAGAAGAAGACTTAGAAAAACACTGGACCTGCCTCGATGGCTGCAGTTGGTTTGGGTTTATTCAAAGAGACGCAGGTCAAGAGCTCAGACTTCTGGTACAGTCTGTATGTCAGATCTCCTTCCTAACAGGTTGCAGTGCTGTTATTCTGTGTTCCTGCTCATGTGGTGAGGACCGTCTTACAGCCGCACCAGCACAATGAAAACATGAACCTTTTAGAAGACGATGTTTACTGCGCCCTGTGTAAGATAAGACTGCTGCTCAGACTGAACGACGTGCGGCGTGACCGCATTCAAAGTAAACAGAAACTCCCAAAGGTGCACGAGTTAAACACAGGTTAGCGTGTCAGGACCTTTGCCAGACAAGTGTTGGTCTGACCATTAACAGATGATGTCATCTGTCTGATCTGTAACCTGAAAGCAGGATCTATGATTTTTCATGTTCAAAGACCTGTTGGATGACTGTATTTATACTAAACAAAAGTCCCACAGAGAGAGTTTCATCTTTTGTCTAGCAGCTTTGACGGGACTCCCGTAAGGGCTGGAGAGGCTTTCCAGATGAGTGCATTTGCATGGTGTTATTATTTTACACTAAAGCTACGTGTCCCAGTGAAAACAGACATGTTCTTTGAGAAATGATAAAAACAGGAGTGATGTGGGAAGATAAACTCTTTCCATCCCAAGAGGAAATTTGCAGGATGCTCTTGACTCAGACACTTGACAGATATACCCTTAGAGCAAAATGTTGGATGGAAAAAGGGTAATTCCAGGAAAAAAAGCAGGAAAAACATCTACTCTGATCATTTTGCAGCCCGATGTCAGAATTGTGCAATTTATTTCACTTAATTAGTCCAATTCACACTGTAGTGGCTTATTTTTAGCCTAAACCACTAAATACTAATTATAAGAAAATCAAAAAGGCCTGATTTTTATGGCCAATGAAAGAATTAACAAATAAACTATAATATGTTTACACATACAACATATAAAACTGTACTCTTAAAAAGATCTCCTGATTATTTTATTTATTTTTACAATCTATTTCCTGATTGTATGTTTAGTTTAACTTTTGCACTTGAGTAAATGTTTTGCTTCTTTACTTTTTCGTTCAATAAAAGAGGAGAATTGGCACCAGGGTTTGCCACACAGGACGACAGGCATAACAAATCTGACAAGCTAATGAAGCAGAAACATATGAACAAATCTCTTACTGTAATTCTACACTTTTCTGTTGATTACATAACAGAAAACCTGCGTGAGCTGTTTGTTTGCATTGTGTTCTGTGGTAATCCCCAGTCATGTGACACATCGGGCAGGTGGAAACACCTCGACGACCCTTAAAAAAAAAAAGGTTTGTGTGGGTTGAAGGACACCAAAACAGTCTGTCAGCAGTGTTTTCCACAAGTCAGCACCCAACACATCTGCACGCCACAACAGACGGAAAGAAGTTGAGAAAATAAAAGCAGCTGCTGACATGATCTATGATCCTTACAAGCAGTCACATGCAGACACCCACAAGTCAGTCTGAAAAGGCTGATATGAAATGATGCAGTGAAGGAAAACCAGTCGTTCACTAGGTACGCCGTACTTTAATATCCAACAGTGAGAGCTTAACTAAATCACTTCTGATCTGTTGACATCGTGGCAGTAACCAATCACACCCGGGATTCCTCATACTTCTGTGTTTATCTGCAACGTAATAATTGATGTGACAGTTTTTGGCAAAAGTTCACTTTGCTCTCACATTTCTGTTGTTGTTCTGTGAAAGTTTCTTTCTTCACTTCCAACATCATCCTGCCATCCTGAATCTGTACTGAATCTGAGGGGTCAGCTCACTCCTTTCTAACTCCAAGAGCTTTTTGAGTTTTCAGACAACAGACAATCATCTGACGAGACACTACAGGATTAATAAACCTGGCCTTGTAGTTATTGCTCTGCTTAGATTCAAGCTCTTAGGCGTAATTTAATCTTCTCAGATGTTTCTGACACATGAAACTAAAAACCTTGTCACAGACTTTGAACTGTTGCTTTTGTTAAACTGAACAATGTTTCCCGTATTCTTAGTTTCTGTCTTACATCACATTCGGTAAAGGTCATGAGGTCCAATTTGACACTATTAATGTTTTGTCAATAGACAGGAGAATAGCTTCCAGATGACAGTAACTCAAAATAGCACTGAAGTGAAATAGTGCATGAGTTACAATGATATGTTTTTTAAGAGGGATGAATAATAATATTAATTTTAGGCTCTGACTAATATCAGAAACCAGATAAAAATGGAATAAAACTTGTATGTTTTGTAATTTTTGGCAACTTCCACAGAGGCAGACGAAGCAAAACCCTAGAACCGTATCTTCTTTCTCTGAACACCAAACTCTACTAAGCTTATCGGCCAATGTTGTTATTGTTGTCTGTTGTGTTGGTGTTTCTGCTTGTGGTGACTCTTTGACTCATGGAAACACCAGAGTCTCCTGTGGAAACAAGTCTTCTATTATTGTTCTTCGAAACTGACTTAGCTTCCCTATAAGCACTGTGAAAACAGAGGATTCCCTACAGAGCACATTAGAACATGTTTCCAGTGATAAAATCTGACAGGAAATCAGCCACCTCATTGACTCGACACTGAAATGGGTCTGGCAGCAGCAGAGCAGCTGGTGAAGTGCATTAACCTTCTAAAACCAACAGAATAACTCGCTGACTTAGTTGTAGAGACCTTTTAAGATAATTTGAGCAATTTAGCCAATTCATAGAGGAACATAGAATCAGTCGAACACACCCAGTAGCCTGAGCTCAGTGTCCTTTTCAATATTGTCATTTTCACACTTCCTTACAATGAAGTGATGTAACCAAAACCTCAATGTTCCTCAGCTGCTTTTTTGTTTTCCAAGTTCCTCTGTAAAAGGCCAGCCTATGACCCTTCAGATATGTTTGCCAGAACTAACATCAACTCACACCTTTTCCCAAACATATGCACATATCCCACATCTACACCCACTCATGACTGGTCACTGGTGCAGGGGTGGGCCACAGTTTGAGCTTCTTGCTTTATTTTTTTTCCACTCCTGACACAACTACTTCTGTCTAAATACAGCAGCATGAATGGATTTTGCAGCCTGCCCAATATCCCCATATTTAAAGGTCTAAGGTGTAACCTGTAAAAGATTTAGCAGCATCTACTGGTGAGATTGCAGAATGCAATGTTCTATCAAACCCCAATCCCTACTTCCAGGTGTGAGGGAAGGTACAGTGTCCATCACATTAACAACAAAACACGATTAACTGTCTAGAGACAGTGTTTTGTCCATTCTGGGCTACTGTAGAAAAATGGCTGCCTCCTGTGAAAGGAGACCCGCTACCTGTGTAGCTTTAAAGGCTCAGTCTAAGAGATTAACGATCTTCTGAGCTTGTGGTGTATTTAAGGCAAATTTGTCATTTTTTTGCTGTTTCTGAAAGTATTTTCTTACAGAGCACAAATAACAAGTAGAAAACAGAAAATATCCTGCCCCCACAACACAAACTTGTCTTAAATTCACCACAACTGCAAAAGATACTGACTCGAACGAGTTTGGTGGCAAAACAAAAGCTGCATTTGAGCCTCAGACAAACTCTGGATTTAGTTTTTGCACAGAACAAAAAGTTGTGCAGCTTTAACGGCGACTTGA
Organism: Mastacembelus armatus; assembly: GCF_900324485.2. Taxonomy (NCBI): domain Eukaryota; kingdom Metazoa; phylum Chordata; class Actinopteri; order Synbranchiformes; family Mastacembelidae; genus Mastacembelus; species Mastacembelus armatus. The sequence goes on from NC_046643.1 coordinate 21,116,539, forward strand.
AAAATCCTGAAATACTCCTTTAACATTGCACATAATTAGGTTTAAGTCTTGTTATACGATGTTTTCAGTCTGGTATTACTGATTTTACCTAAATACTTTCACCATTGTAAATATAAATGACATACAGCAGCTTTCTGCTCTTCATGCCCTTAGTGTCTCACCTGCCCATCACAAGCCTAGACTGGTGATCTCGCGCCCTCTAGTGGCATTGAGGTGATTTTTAAAAGACAGCAGATCGTTTTATATATATATATATATATATATATATATAGGTATATAATCTGTGTTTAGCATGGTCGTTGCTTGTGCACGACTGTGTGTGTGTGTGTGTGTGTGTTTGTGTGTGTGCGCCTCCAAACCAAATTTATAGATTGGGAAATCACTGGACAATTTTCATATGTGAGGAAGAGATGAGTCAGGGTTGAACCTGTGTGTTTACACATTACACTAGGCCTCAGGGAGCTGTTGGCAGCAGTGAGGAGATTTACTCAACCGGAAACAATGTTGTTCCTGTAAATAATGTCAGCTGGGTTCATGTACACAGAACTAGAACATTCTGGTTTTGTACAAGGAAGAACATCTGAACCAAACATGTATGTTGGAAAGTCCAGATTCCATTTGTGTTTCTAAGCAGAGGTCTTACATTTCAGGAAGAAACCTCGTTAGTGTTTGTGCTCAGCATGAGAACTGAAGATCCACAGCACCGTCACCACTGTGTTCTACGGTTCTATGTACGGCTTGAAACTGGAGCGAAGATGTTTCAAAAAAGGAACCCTGCTAAAACTAGTTCATGAACACTTACAAAAACCAACATACAGAAACAATGAGCTTTGCTATAATGTTTTATCTCGTTCCATCTGTGCAAACACTAAATGTAATGGCTAATCACCTCCATTCAGAATAAAGAACCAGGACTGAATTTGTCTGGGAGGAGAACATGACCATCTGAATGACCTAATTATATCCAAAAATATCCAAAACCATGATTACTGGGAAATAAACCATGAGTCACAAAGCCGCAGCAGAGAACAACCTATTTGTTTACTGCACCTCAAAAAGACTTTTCAGTCCAGTTACAGGGGACACCCGCGAGCTGACACAGCAGCCCCCTTCAGCTGAGATGACTCTGTGCTTCAGTTCCTGCTAGTCCTCTGTCTGCTTGTTTTTTCCATCATTGCTTGTTTATCCCTGCAATAACAGGCCGATTCCCACATGGACCTACTCACCTGTTCCCTCTTATTAGTCTCACTACTTCCCTGCTTTGAATATCATCAAACCACTGATTCATTTGTCATCACAGCTATAATTATGTAGCAGACATCAGGCCAGAAAATATATGTCATAAACCATCTTCTCCAGTGAAACTAGTGGGCGTAGTGTAACTGCAGGAGCAGAAGTCAGATGACGACATAAAAACAGAAAAAGTGTCGACAGTTGCGTGGGTGATGAAACAGCACAAAAATCGTACTTTCCATTAAAGTTGAGTTTTAAATCATTGTCGACTCTTGAGTCACATGTCCATCAGTCGCCACACGTATCGATGCACCGATCTCCACATTGTTCCAGATTTATCAGTAGCAGACAGAAAGAGTCCAAACTCATGATGACCTCAGCCCCAAGTCTCCAGCACTGGACAGAACATCAGCCAGGGGGATTTCTTTCTAGTAATGCTCCTGGTTTAAAATCCCTCGCATCTGTGCTGACCAGTGTGACCTCCTTCTGGGGATGACTCAGAGGGTGTTTCGACATCAGGCACATCCTCTGCAGAGTGTTTTTCGTTGGCCTCTTTTTAGCATCTGTCTAAAACTGAACTAGGGGAGTTCCCTTGAAGTTAACGCACACACAGACACATCACGAGGACTGAACCCTCACAACACAACCGACAAACACCAGTTTAAGCCTTTTGCCACTGCGTTACCAACGACACAGATATTACACACAAAGCTCCGACTGCCTGTGCTGACAGCAGCAAACTGGGCAGAGAGGAAAAGAAGCTCCAGCAGCAGAGCCTGTGGTTTAGGCTCAGACTACTCATTACGACATGAATTTGGTCTGTGTGTGATGATTCTCCTTCAAACGTAGCTCCAGTTTCATCTCTCGCACGTCAGCGTGAACATGCAGGAAACGTTACACGCTGCAGAGCCACACGGAGGTCCCTGTGGAACTCTCTCTTTCTCTTTCCGTAAACATTTAGAGAAGAGCTGCTAAATGTGCGTAAACGGCAAAGACAGCAACAAGACGAATCGCACAGCGTACGCAGCGTTTTGCATAAACATGCAGAGCTTGTTTATTGGCTCACAGAGCAGTCCAGCTTTGGTCCTGGTGTAATGGCCTCTGTGGTCCAAGACACAGGCAGAAGGACGGTGATAGTATATGGTGTAGAGCACTTTACTGAACGTTCTGCACTACAAGCCCAGGAGGTTCTGTAACTCATTATTATATAGCATATTTATCGTATTGCATCTCAAGGTTGGCAAACCAAATATGGAAAACTGGTGTTTCATATAAAGTCAAATATCTATGAACAAAACAACAACCCTGAGAAGCACTAACCCTTTATTCTTGACATCATTCCCTGATCTGAGCTCTGCATGTCTTACAGGTAGCTGTGTTCACTCAGCCGATGTCAAAAAAGCCCCTTTTTTGTCACTGCTTCCAGGGACTTAAAGTGTCACTCACCTCAGCTGCCACTAACCTGTTTTTCCTGCTTTGTTCTTTTGGCTGTTATGTGATTTCAACTTTCAGCAAACACTGACTCACTACAGTTACTATTTGAGTCACGTTTGTGCGACTGTGCAGTCACCTTTAATACCTTTGGAGTTTTGGTGTTTATGACTCGTCATGTCAATAAACCTGTGTCTGCATCACAAGATGTCGCGCAATCAGAAAACAGGGTCCGTTGGTCCTTAAAGACAAGTTACAACTTAGTACTCACCTAATATGTTAACCTTTATTAACCCCAGAGCGAAGCCTCAGGCTGTAGAGCTGCATGTACATTTGTGTAAAGCTTCATGAAGCTGACTTAAGTAAATCACACTCTATGCACTGGAAGACAATATTGTGCCTCTCCACAGTTTTCCACTGCAGCTTTTAGATGAGTTTGTCCGGCGGATGTTAACACCTGTGTGTTGTGCTCAAAATGATCTTTAATAACCTCAGAGAAGAACAGCAGTACGGTGTCTCCCAGCAGATGAACTCTGGCCTCGTATCACTGTCTCCAACAGGTTTGACAAAAACCCAAACATGTGACTTGGATCAGTTTTTATTGTCAGTGTTGTCACTGCTCTTGTGTCCTGAGCTGGATTTCCTTAAACTGGGAATTACCTTCCTGTGTTTTTGCAAAGGTCAAAGTTTACACACACACACACACACACACCCAGTAAACAATCCACGGAAAAGAAAATGTGACAGTACTCCAGTGTGAGTGATAGTAGAATTTAGCAGATTGTTATTATTACTAGTACACGCAGCGTTTGACTCCTAATTAGAAGTTGAGGTGGAACTCATTATTTTATTATTTTCATTATTTTAACTCAAATATTTATGTCATTGTGCTGAATATGATCCTGATCTACTCAGTGTTGCTTCCTCTAAATGCGTCAGTCTGTTGTAGTTTAAGTCTGACTGAAAGAATTCATCATTTATAGAAAGAGCTTCTGATTTGGCAGCAGTAGCAGTGGCAATGTAAGACATTTCAGTAATTTGCTGATTTAAGCTCAAACTGTGCAGTGACAGCTGCTTTGAACTCACGTTGCAGGTTTCACTGTTGTCTGGTCTGTGAGGAAGCAGGAAGGAAAAGACCCTGAGCGCTCCATCACACTCCTCCACAGTCTGGTTCAGCTCCTGGGAGCTGGTCACCACAGTGTAGTAGTGCGTGGGGATGAGCGGGCCGCTGGGAGAAACCCTGAGACAGAGAGTCAGAGGTCACAGACACATGAATAAGACCCAAGTGCTTCATAAACCCAGTTGTTTGTTGTTTATCAGCTGAACCCAACATGACCTTACTCCTTCATTTTCTCTACGGTGTCGCGGAGGCCGTCATAGTTGTGGTCGAAGACAGGACCAGCCAGAACGTTAACGCCATTATTCTCCTCTGCGTAACGCCTCAGCAGCGTCCCCTGCAGGTAAGTCCAGGTTCCTGGATGCAGAGAAGAAAATAAAGCGTCCGATACGATGGAACCTGAAGGTTAACGCAGGCGTAAACACATGATCACATCTAAGCATCAGTTATTAACTCATTTGTTTACCTGCAGATTGTGGAAATAAGCTGTTAACTGTTTATATGAGGGATTAGAGAAACGCCATCCATGCTAAAGAGTTCATACCCTGTTCATTACCAGTCCAATCATTTCTGTAACTGCTCTAGACAACTGTAGCTTCCTTACAATAAAACACGGAATCACACAAACTACAGACTGACATGTTTGGACACTAACTTTGTTGTAGTAACTTTGCATCGATTTGATTTAAGAACTTGTCTTTAAAAGTTCTGCATTACTCCACGTGGTGCAGCTACAGCTGCAGATAAAGACGAGCAAACAGGCTTTTATGATTCAAACAACACAGTAAATTTACTTTTAAAACCCATTCAGTTTTGTCCTTTTGCTTCCTTTAATCCTGATGTACCCAAACCAGTCAACCAACAAATTCTCCAGACTGTCCAGAGCTGAAGACAATGGTCAGCTCTGTGTGTCTGCATGAGTGTGTGTTTTGTCCTGATAAGCCTCTCTCTTTGCAGAAACAATGGGTATCAGGCCGCCCTCGCTCAGACCTGCCACCGCTACGTTTCCATCCTTTGTCTCATGTGACATGACTGGACGCCTCCGCCGAGCAGGAAAAGACAGGGGGCTCATAAACCCGACACAGCCCCAGCTGAAGGCGCTAAAACACTTGAAACCCTGAGAAAAGGCTGAGTTTATTGTATTTCTGTCATTTTGAGTAAGAACATCCTTTAAGATTTTTGTAAACCTGTAGGCTTCCGTTCCCAAATGATATCTTTATTAAAGCCTTCTGTGGTTACTTATATTTTGGATTTTTGTGCCCTGAAGCTAAGTCGTAATTGAACCCATCACAGTTTGTGAAACATGATGATTCCCGGTTTCAAACACGCTGAAATGCAGTGACTCACTCTTGAAGGCGGGGTACATGGGAACTGTGTTCGTGATGAGCGACGCGTCGTATCTGGACTCAGCAGACGATGCCAACTCTGTGAAGGAAACATCACAGGGCAGATGTTTATTACCCACCAATTTCACATGTCGAGACAAGCTCAAACTAAATGTCACTATAGATACTTGACAGGTGAAGAGAGAAACGTTGCTCAGGGCGCGACACCTAATTAATAACCAGGTCGGAATCACTGTGTATAAAAGTCAACATGTACTAGTCACAGCTCAGTGCATCCAGTCCAAACCTGTTATTACCACGCTGCTTGTTTTCTGCTAATGACTGTAACACAATAACTTTTCATAAAAACACACGGTGTCAGTGCATAACTGCATGTTAGCATTTTTAAAACCAATGAGCTTATGGGAAACAGTATACTACATTATTATAGATATATATATATCTATAAATAAATAAGTCTGACTGGTTCTACTGCAGCAGATCACTGGTTTTTACGGTAAATATAAATGACACGAATGCATCATTTTTGTATTCTGAATTCAAAACACTTGCAGTGGTCTCGCTGGTTTACCTGGGGGGAAGAGGAAGCCGTAGGTGAGGTGGCTGCTCTGGCTGTAGGCGGTGCAGCTCTGACTGTGATCGGCCGACACTCGGGGGTCAACCTGGATACACTGAACATCTGGAGAAACCTCTGGAACAGGTGTCGTGTCCTCCTGAAACACCAGGACACAGGAAATGTGAGAGACGAGCAGCAGCACAGTTACTGCTTTCTACACTTTCAGTCTGCTTAGACAGCAAAGGTCGGATCAATGAGGCTCAAAAATTGTCAAGTAATCATATCTAGCTTTAGCAATCTGCCAGAATATGGAGGAGGACAGGTCATGCATTCTGCAACACAAGCAGGAGGTGACGGGGCAGAACAAACATAAAAGACAAATAAAATGATGACAGCTGTGTGTTTGTTGTTGTCTGTGTGAGCAGCTGCATCTTGTAAACATCAGATAATTGCATGTTCAGGGTCACACACACACACACACACACACACACACACACAGTTTGTGTAAGTGTGTGTGTACCTGTCGTGGCAGTGTGTATGCTGTCCACAGAGGCATGGCCAGCTCTTTGCTGTAGCCGCTGATGAACTCCACATGGTGAAGAAGACTGTACTGAGTGTTGAACATCACGGCTGGACGGCCGAACGGGAGCTGGGTGCTGTCTGCGCACACACACACGCACACACACACACACACGCACGCACACGCACACACACACACACACACACACACACAGCATCAACTTTAACACAATCCAACTAACGTTAAATGAGTCTAGCTCAGTATTTTAGTTCGATCATGCAGCTCAATAATAATTCTTTATGACAAATGGAATATTTTGGGATGCTGCTGTCATGTACTGTAAATATATATATGTATTGAAATATAAGGGAAAACCTACTGGAACTGTAGACTCCATCTGGTGCAGGAGTGAAAGCTGGAAGGTTCACCTCAACTTTGTTCTGTATCAGAAAAATGATCAGTCAGCTGCTGTGTTTCTGCCCCCTACTGGTGAAGACTGGTTAATGCAGGCTGACTTTCTGTTAACTGAACTCTAATACAGCACATGCACATCAGTCTAAGGTGATCTGACCTCATCATCGCAGCTGCAACCCAGGTCGCGGGTCACGGTGGCGTCAGAGTCGGACGCCGGCGACGGCGACGTCACTTCCTGCGGTATGCTGGGCTGGAACGGCGGCTCTCTCAGCATGTCGTTCAGGCTGCCGTGTGTGCCGTTGTTTGGAGCCGGCTTCAACCCCAGCAGGTCTGACACAGAACAGGGGAGAGACGGATCCTAATCCTCACGTTTTTTGTTTTTGTTTTTTTACAGAAAAACTAAATTGGAGCAGTGATAAAACATCAGACATTATTTATCTTCTGTTGAACACAGCACAGTTCTGTTTAAAACCTTAAAGGTGGTCCATGTGGCTCTGACTCCAGACATCAACAGTAGGTTGCTGGTTTTGGCAAAGAAACAAGACAGTTTGACTTCACACGGTAAAAAGACCATATTCTTTATTCTTACCACACATGACGTTGTATAGTTCAATATTTTCAAACTCTGGAACAGTTTTCTGGAACTTGAAGCTCGGCCCATGGCCCATGAAGATCGTCTGCACACACACACAAGAAGAAGAGGAATAAACGAAGAGGCCTGACAGGTGCTGTCTGGACTTTTCCTCTTCTAAAAGCTTCGGTCTAACAAACGCAGGTCAGGGTCGATTTGTTCAAAAGGTTTGAAACCTGCAGTTTGACCTGTGTGTAGTAGCTTCTCTTGGCACGTTGCTGCCACCTGCTGATCAGGGACCAGTTTTTCTATCACACATCATTGGGTGTGTGTACGAGTGCACGTAGATAAATAAAGTGCCAAACCTCCACAGGGTAATAGCTCTCATACAAATAAATACTGTAGTCCACTTCACCCTCATGCTGGTTATCTTGTTGTCGAAGCCGTGGTCACCAAAGAATCCACAACGAGCCCTCAGTTTTTCTGGCATTTTCCTGAAACACATGTTTTGTACGATGAATTCTTCTGCACTGTTCGATTTCAACTGACAGAAAGTGAAGCCTTTATGATGCTGCAGAGCCTGAAGGTACAAAATCACGTTTAGAGCTGGAACCTCGACCTGACCTTGGTGGATCTGAGCTGCGATTCAGGTCAGGTGTTCACAGAGATAATGATTTACTGGGAATAAAACAGCACATGTGGAAGCATCGCACGATCGGACGCTACCTGGCGATGTGCCACTTCCTCTCCATCAGCAGGTGGACGTCCTCGATCCGCCGGTTGTTGGCGTAGTGAAGCCTCTTGGGTAAATACTGCTTCAGGTACGGCTTGAAGTGCTGAGTTGGCATTTTACACTGAAAGCACAAACACGGAGGTGAAGAACCTGAATCCTCCGTCCCCTGCAGAGGCAAACATGAGCAGGACTTGATTCCTGTCTGTATGTGAGACAATACTTACTGTCAGGTTTGCAACGACGACTTGTGGGTCATCTGGAAAAGGGAAAAATAATGTGAGTGAAGCCTCTTTTGCTAAAAAGCTGATTTGTTGCGTCTTTATTTAAAACCAGAGACATTACACGTGGTGGATTTAGGGTCTCTGGGTCGTATCCTGCCCAACGAGCCCGGGATCAGCGTGATCTCGTCTATGTTGAGCGGGTAGCTGCTCAGAAACTCAGTCCTGTCGCAGTGGGCCTCCTCCATACCTGGACACAGTTATCATGGGCTCAGTTCACATCAAAACATCTTTGAGACTTTGTGCTGCTGAAAGCACAAACCTGTTAATGGGACTATTTCTTCTGTGGAAAGTAGTTCCAGTAAAAATGACTGTGAATTCTTTGGATTGAGGTTCTGCACAAGCTGAATAGCAAGAACCAAAACTAGGACCGGTACCTGTTTTCCCTCATCTAAAACTGACACTGACACATTTTGAGACCTGAGAAAAGGTAGAAAACGTCCAGGCGTCATACCGTGGTCGCCTACAACGATGACGTTGACACAGCGATGCAGGTTCATCTGCTTCAGACCGTTCATCAGCTGCCCGATGATGTTGTCAATCTCCCTCAGAGGGTTGTCCAGCTGCAGCAGGACAGGCAGGAGGAAAAACAAGTGATGTGATGACGTGACGATGAAAAACGTTCGGCAGCGTCACTGTCAGTTTTTGACCTTCAGGTCTCACCTCGCTGCTGAGCGGCCCCAGGCGATGTCCGAAGGTGTCGGGCTGCTCTGAGTGGACGGCGTAAACGTACGGCCTGGAAACAGACAGTCCAGGCGGTTTAATCAGGAGCTCCCAAACACACACATTTAGTTTTTCATGTCCTACAAAGCTCAACTCCCACATCTTAGTCTTAATCATTCAGGTGTCAGAGTTTCCAACAAAAACAACAACTTGTTCACGCAGCTGCACACACTAACCACATACACTGAGACGTGCACGCTCAGTGTATGTGCATTTCAGCCCAGTAGGCAAACGTGACAGGTCAGTGGGCACTAAGGACCCAGTTAGTAAAAACTAAAACTAAATGTGGTGCAACCAGTCGTCCTCTGTCCTGGGAAACCTCCTCAGTTCATGATGCTCAGATAGCAGCACATTTACTACACCTGATTATTTTGCAGTGCAAAAACGTGAGATCTATCATTTGTGATCAAACAGTCCAGTGTGATCATCAGCTATTCAACCCAAACAATAATAAGTGAAGTATATCACAATAAAACCCTCGACAGAGCTGCTCCTGTTTGTATCATAAGCTGGACTTAACTTCAGTTAAATCCTGTCATTGTTCATTGCTGCTATTAAAGAAGAGAAATGTTCGTCAGATCCAGTGTGAAAGAGAAAAGCAAACTTTACCTCTCGTCATCAGGCAGATGCAGCCAGTGCAGGATGGTCAAAACCCTCCTCTCCAGAGGAATCACCCTGAATGAGGATTAGAGGAGTGACTCAAAGAATAAAACACAACAACTATATCTTCTTATGACCATACAGGAAGACAAGGATCTGAGTCGGAGCGACAGAATCAGTCTCCTCAGACACAAACACCTGCCTCATGTCTGCCCTTCATCACTCTGCCTTCTGCTTTTCCTGCTTAAATGAACATTTGTGCTTATGAGACACTGTTGTGTATCATAAAACCAGCAGAGCTCAACAAGCTGCTGTTTCAGCCGCTGTGACCCGTCAATAGCGTCTGTTGTGACTGGGGGTGTGGAGCTATTGTCCCTCAGCCTCTCCTGCCCTTGTGATCATTAGGTCATGGAGACATGAAGCTTTGCAGAAATTAGGACAATGGGAGACAAAATTTCCTTCTAGCTATGGAAAAATATTCCAGTACTAACTTAAGTACCAAGGCCAGAAGAAAGTGCCTGCTTTCACCCCTTGTTCCTCAGACGTGATCCAAATCTGCAACACAGAGAAGTTGCTGTGTTATAGCATGAAGGCAGATACTGTGAGTCAGACCTCATTAAGAACAAGAACAAAGATTTTATATGTCACATATGTTGTTCAGGGTTCAATTAAGAGTAAATGATTCAGTGCAAACAGCTTTAACTCAACACACGTTTAACTAGTCCTCACTGTCGTTGTCTGTTGTTTGGGATATTTAAGTGACTGTGCTGGAACATCTGAGGATTAAAATCTGTCAGTCCGTTAACCCGGCACCAAAATCCAAAGACTCAGGGAAAGGTGAGACCAGCGTTTCGATGAATTTAACCCAGACTTAGTTACTGGGATCTTTCCAAAGTCTCAGCTGTGTTGAATCACCTTGAGTGACAGGCAGTAACTGACTGTGGTTTATTTATTCAGCCAGAGTTTACTCACAGGCTGCCCGCCCCACCAGCGGTGGTTCAGTTTCTCTCTGGTGCGCAGGCTGAAGGTGGCGTTAAACACCGGGTCGTGCATCGTGTTCCCCACAATCCCATGGGACTCTGGGTAAAGACCCTGCACACAGATCCCACAGAGTAACGTCACTAACGCTCGGTGCTGCAGGGCCAGACTGTCCTGGCAAACATCTGGGTGAGTCTTTCAGACTTACCGTGGCCAGGGTGTACAGATTTGGGAAGGTCTTCGATGGGTAGACGGGTCGCATGTAGGGTGCTGATGTCCCACATGTTCCTGAGAGGAAACAAAAGCAAACGTGCTCGACTGAACTCGTTAAAACATATTCAAAGGCAGGTGGACATGATGGACCTGCAGCTCACCGGACAAACAGGTTCTCCAAGATTCACGCAGAGATTAAAACATTTACAATCTTTCTAAATGTGTTCAGGTAAAAAAAATTACACACTGAGTTTGTGCATGTTGGGGATGACAGATTTGCCCTTGTTCAGGTAGGAGGCTCTGAACCCGTCGACAGACAGCATGATGAGGGGAGGACGGATGAAGCTGAGGAGCAGGAGGAAGAGAAGAACACAAGTCAGACTGGGTGGTTTTTAATTCATCATACAAACTACAGTATCAACGATGATGCATTTGGACTCTGAGGTCACTGAGTTCCTCTGCACCTCCACTGAACCAATAATCTGTTTATTAGTCGAGACCTTTGACCTGCTGTTTATTCTCACTGGCCCACACTGTGATGATGATGTGTAGGAACCACAGATTAGACCATACTACTGATGAGTTAAAGCTCAGTCTCACCCTGCAGGACATTCTGCAGTCTTGATCTCTTCACAGTCGTCTTGCACCCATGACGTCTCGCCTCATAAGGGAAACATCAGGACACAGTCGTTACCCATTTTAATGCACGTTAAGTCTCCGCTCCTCAATCTGACATGTGTCATGATAAGCACCTTTGCACAGCGACTTGTAGTTGGAGCAGCAGTCTCCTTTCTCCAGACAGTCGTCGGAGCAGTGGCAGGCGTGGTCGTCATTCCTGTCCTCCCCACAGCGATCCTGCGTGCACTCGAAACCTCCCGCTGAGACGCAGGAAGGAGGACACCTCATCACAACAACCTCACAGTACTAAAACACCACGAGTCGCTAACTAAATCTCAGCTACCCACAATGTGTTAAAGCAGCTTGAGGAGGCTTCTTGTGTGTTGGAAAATGTCCTGATGTTGTGAACTTAATGTTTTCAAGATGAAACTGTGGTTGCTCTCTCTTCACCCTGCCAAGGTCTAAATGAGCATCAGATGAAAATGAACATTTCGACTAACTCTTGGCCAGCGGCCTTTTGTCTCGGTTACATCAGCAGCAGTAAAGCTGTGTACTACTCCGAGTAAACGCAGTAGTAGTAGTAGTAGGAAGATGCAAGGAAATACACAGCAAACAAACCTACAAGGTGCTAAAACAGAAGTAATAAAAAAGCAACAAGCAGCAATTGTCTGAATCACTAAATCAGGTTTCAGAGTTCATGTACTGCACCTCCTGAAAATAAACTTTACTGAGATTAAAATGTTCATCAAATCTGAGTCTGCTGACAATCATAGGGACACTAGCACCAGATGGTTTCAGTCAAGGACACTATTTATGAGAAAAAACATCAGAATTAACTGAGTCCAGGACAGGAACTTAACCCCCTGTGTAGAAGTACAGATCTACAGTATGTCCCTTGTTTAAGGACTCAGAAGTTGGAGAAGTACCTCAGAGATGCGACTGACCTGTTTTCAGGCAGTGCTCGTCGAAGTCGGAGCAGCAGCTGTAGTAGGTTTTACACAGATTGTCACATCTGCATCCTGGAGGTTTGGCCTCGTCCAGCTCAAAGCACCTCCCCTTACAGGAGCCCGCTGAGCTGACCCACTCTGAGACGACTGCAGGGCAGAGAGGGGAGCACTGAGACACAGCTGCTGCAAAACTCCAGCTCTTTTTCTTCAAGTAATGTTATTGGTAGAAGCTTCGCTCACTTTAAAAGACGTTTCAGGGACCACATGTGCACCGTGCACCGTGCACAGCAAGGATGGAGAAGATAAACAGATAAACTGCACTGATTTCCAATCACAACACATGTTTTGAGCCTGATTTCCACACTGTAGACAGCTCATACATTCAGTTCATGTCAACACACAGTGACACCAGCAGAGAGGAACTTTCTGACTGGGCCGTAATTATCAGACATCAGAGGAGAATAAATTAAAAATAATAATAAAAGGCAACAAAACGCTTTAGATTTTAAAAACACACGACGGAGGAAAATCTTAAACTAGATGTGTGTGTGTGTGTCCTGTGTGAGTGTGTTCAGACATCACCTTTAGTGTGAGGCGGTGGGTTGTCTCCTGCCTCTACCGGTCGGCTGGCTTGAAACACATAAGCTCTGCTGACATCAGTACCCCACAGACAGAACACAACCACTACCTGCAGAAAACCACATGCACCACTTTTACTATTATTCTTATTAGTAGTAGTAGTAGTTTTGGACTCCAGTCCACTTTGCAGTCATGAAGGTCAAAGGTCAGGCTCAGGAGCTGATGCATGTTGATAATTGCTGATATAGGACTGGAAGGTGGTCACTATGTTGTTGCCCTAACTAGGAGCCTGTTTTCTTCTCAGCAGAAACACATTCAAGGTCACATGAACACCAAAGGGGTCAGAGGTCAATGGGCAGCCAAAAATGGAAACTGTGGAAGCTCTGGGGTTGAGTGTCGTGTGATCCGCCTCCTCGTATAGCTGAGCCAGAAGAGCCTTTCACCCACTGCTGATAAAGGTGCAGTTCCCACCATGGAGCTCACTGGGACTGACGGCACCACCAGGCTCCACAGAGAAGGAACCAGGAACTCGAATATGTTGGGACCAGACTGGTCATGTCCCCTTCTTTTCTCATTAACTCATTAAGATGATTCACGGTAACTGGACAGGTTTTATCCTCACACATGAAAGTTTAAGATGCTGTCAAGACGCATTTGTGCCAAGTGCCCGACTCTCAAAACCAGGACACATAAAAACCCTCCAGCGGTCGTCCTCAAAGCTCCAGTGACGATGCCAGTGGAGTCATCATGTTGTCAACAGTCCCATTGTTCATTACTTCATTACTGACACTTTTGTTTTTCTAAAATTTAAAAGTTCCTCTTTGTCTTTTGCCTGCCAAGACGGTTCAGTTGCTTAAATCTTACCTGAAATTCTTCACACTGACATTTTAAACCATCTCATCTTCAGAACTGGCGTCAAATTTAAGGCTGAAAATGTCTCTGAGCTGCCTGAGGAGTGTTACAAGCTGTTTAACTACAGGAAAGACGAGGCTGTTTGCTACCTGCTCACAGATTTCCAATCCCTTTGCTGTCAGGGACTCACAGAAAGAGACACTGCAACAGCTATTTCTTGGCTGCTCATCTCCTGAACTAGTATCTGAGAAAAGCTTCTGCAAACCCTTCCAGGACCCCTGGAGTTCCCCGAAAACACTTGAGAACCAAAACCACCGAGTTAAGCAACCAGTGCATCTGTGTTCAGTCTCAGCACATCGAGCCAGAGCATAACTTTCAGTTTGCATGTCACCGTCAACTCAGCGGGAATGTGCCCCAGTGTGTTTGGTGAATCATAGGCACCATCCTGTCCCTGACCACATCACACAGTCACTGCAGCAAGAAGCCAGACACAGCCTGTTCACTACCTGGACTTACAGCAGGTCTTTAAACATGGCACCAAAGTTCCCACTGAGACTATACAGAAATATTTTCTTATTACCACTGGATGGTTTTCACCATAAGGCAGATTTGACACATGGACTTTCTTCATTCCAACTCAAAGAGGTGGCAGCATGTGCCTGGATGATTAAGATGAATAAGATGCTGCTGCTCCATAGGGAAACTATTAACAAACAGCTTGTTCTTACCTTTACCTGCCCCAGGTAAACAAACTGTTAACAACACACTGCTGAGTCAATGCATCATCAACATCATCATCATCCTCACCTCAGTGCGCCCAGAATAACAGCAGCCAGACGTCGCTGCTCCATAATAATAATGATAATAATAATAATTCCTTTTCCTGCCCAGCCCTGTGTAATTTCATCTCTCTGAGGTAAAGCCTCCAAATGTCAGGGCTCGCATTGATGTAAGGCAAAGTGCGCTTCGCTCACCCGCAGGTCGATGTGACAATTTTGCAACTCTGCAATCTTTTTTTCGGGGGAGGGAGGGAGCTGCACACAGTCCAAAGGAAAAGCTGAAACAAAGCGACATGGGAACCAAACAACGAAACTGTCACAGTCTTACCGTACCAAATTTTCCAGTAGCATGTTCCAAACAGTGGGTCCTCTAAAACCGCATACCCCCTAAAACCGCTCAGAAACTGTGGCCAACGTCCGATAGAAGCTGCTCTGTGCGCCTCTGCGGATCGATGGAGCAGAGCGCAGGGGTCCAACTCTCTCTCTCTCTCTCTCACTCTCTCTCCCTTCCTCTCCCTCTCTCTCTCCAGTTGTTTGCCTTCGCTTTGCCTCAGCGTCTCTCGGTCCTGGGCCAATAAGCATGAAGTAATGGTGACAGCTGCGCTCTGGTACAAGAGTGCGTCAGGTCGGGGTGACGCTCTGGAGTCCGCAGGAGTGAACCGATCACACAGAGAGGGAGCGAGAGGCTCTCGGAGGGAGAACAGCGCCTTGTATAATCTCCAGTCCACACGGTCCAGTCTGTCTGTAATGCAGGAATACAGAGGTTTTACTGGCCTTGAAAGATCGACCTCATAGACACAAAGACCAAACAACTCAACAACAAACTGCACTTTGCTGTAAACTAAATACTGTGTGTTGCCAAATGTGTCATGATAGAAGTGCAGAAACTCAAATACATCAGTAATCTGTACTTTAAGTACAAACATATGAGAGTAGAGACATTTCAGTCTGGACCTTCAGGCTCACATTTACTGACACATCCACCCATCTATCATCTACAGCTACCTGCTTATCCCTAACCAGGTGACCAGGGATCTACTGGAGCCTATCTGAGCTCTCTTTGGGTGAAAGGCAGGGGTACAACGCTGGACAGGGCAGATTTACAACAGGCGGTCAAACAACTCTCCCTCCACTGTTTGATCTTTTATTTTCATATATGGATAATGGGTAACTAGTCAGAGTAGTGGTCTTGGACTTTACTGCTGCTATTAGTGTGAATGGCCATGACAGCTTAACTACTAAGCTTAGGTGTTAGCTTAGGTTAGGTTTTTCAGTATGGGATCTCAGGTGGACGAAACCTTACCTGTCTGGTAGAACACAGTCAGTATTTGTCAGTGGCAGTTTAGAAAAAAATCTCCTGCGGTGTTCTGCAGGGAACCTGCTTTGGCCCACTTCTTTTTTTCAATTTTCATTAGTCATTTATCATTTTTTAATCATTTACCATATGCTGATTTAGTAACATATGCAGATGATTCAGCTTTGTATTGCACTGAACACTGCCAAAACTAAATGTATGGTACTTATAATAATCAATACCAGATGAGCAGGTCACAAAAACCTCATTACTGGGAGTAAAATCTGATAATTTACTGTCCTGGACTGATCATGTTGATCACTTTATGTGTTAGGTTTGTAAAGGCAGAGCTGTTTATAGGAAATGTCTATGTTCCATCGACTCTTATGAATCATGTTAGGTCACATCTGGAGCATTGTACAGTAATGACTGCAGACCACCAGGTACATCTCCACGAACAAATTTTACGATGCAAATTGTTTAATCTAACTTTCAAAAAGTGTTGATCACCTGGTTGCTCTAAACAGTTATTTTCATTATTTTAACTGTCGTCAACTCGCTGTTGTTTTAAGGAAGCCACTACGTGGAAGCTAACAGGGGATAGGATCCTCATAAAGACTACAGCTGTGGATTGTTGCTGTCCCCCCAAAAATCTTGACCCATATGATACATCTGCAGCCTTTAAAATGATTTAGCTGTGATCCAACCTGCTGTTACATTATGTCACATCACGTTAAGTTAAATGAACTAACCCTAATTTAGTCTGTGTTACATTAAATAATGTTCCATTTTAAGTTGATTTCTGTTACGTTAGTTTAAGGTTTGATACGTTTTAAAATACACAGAGATTAAAACAAACTGTGGAAAGACGTCCTGCAGTGAACTGGTCACTTTCTGCTGTGTTTGTCTGTCTTTGTCAAACACTCCTGACCTGAACCTTGGATGTGGTTTGACTTAAAGTGGCTTCACAACAGAACTGGATTATTTATGAGTAAAACAACGTAAACATGTCTGTGATGCAGGAGAAGTCACAGGCCTGAAAAGTCAGTCCAAGGTTTGGAAAGTCACTTAGTTACTAAAGGGAGAATATTCCCTCCCTGCGGGATAGAGACAGCGTTCTCCTCTGTGTTCTGTTGACAAATGTTCCAAAGCAAAGGGAACAGTGACCTAATGTCACTGCTGTCCAAGGTTAAACAGTGACTTACTGTATGACAGAGACATCCTGAAGTGGAAGGGATTTCCAGAGCTGCAGGGCTGTGATCAACTTAATTTGAACAAATTAGATCCTCGGTTTGAATTTGGTTTTTAAAAACACGCCATGTTTAGTTTGATCTGTTGTTGTAGCACCAGGACTGTCCAACACGTTCTGAGAGGTTTATTACCTTCCATTGAATATACCATAATCATGGAGCAGCAGCTGTGCAGAGGACAATAGTTTTCCATGAATATGTGCCTCCATGTTCAGTGTGTGGGCTAATCTCCACCACAGCAGCCCACCCAGGCTTATCTCAGCAGTGTGTGCACAAAGCACCCACATACTGGAGCTTTTCCTGTCCTGGGTATCTCGTCCGTGATAACGATCATAAGTGCAGACGTCTGAGCTCACAGAGATGACCAGCTTCACCTCACAGCTCGTCATAAAAGCTCATCGCTGCTATCAGCCGGATTTACAAAGGAGTTTCTTCACTTTTCAGCAGGGGGGTCGGAGGTCACATGCAGCAGGTCAAGGGTCAGTGTCAGTCAAGGACACTGGTTGTCAAACATGTATGAGGCACTTCTGCTGGTCTGGTTGTGTGTAAAAAACATCAGCACACTGGGAACTACGCTTCGACATGAAATCCTAGTCTCAGTGGTTTGGTCTCTCATGACGAGCTTCACCTGACGGTAAAAGTCAAGACTGCAAACATGAAATAATAGCAGCACTTCCTTCTCAGCAACAGGACGGCCTTAACCCCTGTGCTGTGAGCGAACAGTGAGCTGAGCTGAGAGTGAGTAGTGTTAGAGTCGATCTCTGTGTTTTCGTCTGTGAACAACCCCACAGAGGCACCACGCTGTGAAGAAGCAGACAAACACCTCTGCTAGAGCTCTCTGTAGGACGGGTATCAGCCACGGTGAGACGTTTATCTGCGCTCTGATCCGGGATGAAAACCACAGAAAGCCACAGCATTGCACTTCTTTCCACGGCGCTCCTCTCAAAAAACATCAGGGCTCTTAAAGGCTCTGCACTCTGTCGGGAACATCTTGTTCATGGGGGGGGGGGGCACAAGTCTCCGAGCTTTGAACGTGATCTGTACATCCACCACCTCTGGGGTTGACGTCCTCGTCTTACAAAGACCACACACGTCTGTAAACATTCGGCTGAGCGTGAGCCTGCACAGATACAGCAGCACGGCTGCATGAAAAAACACACACACACACACACAATATTCATAGAGCACAAAATAAAAAAACAGTTCAAGAGGTTTGCAACAATGGGGCCTCATTCACGGTTGTTTGTGACGGAGCTGTGTGTGTGTGTGTGTGTGTGTTGGAGGTGGATGACAAAGCCCAAACACACACACACACACTCTGCCCCTGGCACAGATTACCTTCCATGAAACGACAAACACTCTGATTGGCCGCTGTGCCCACCACCACCTGAGGCCATGCTTACCTGGCGAAGGAAGTCAGACTGCAGCTTCAGTGCACCTGGACTCTGCGTGGGTGTGGGTCAAACCTCCACGGGATGAGGACAGATCCACAGAGTCCAGACCCGTGCACGTGAAAAACAAACACGTTCCCTCTGACTGTGTGTTTTTAGATTAACTTTGTGTTTTAAGCTTCACATCATAACAAATATTCATTCAGACTTTAGGTCTAATGCATGTTTTTGCTATGTTGGTAGTATTTTATAGTCATGTGACCCGTTCACTCTATTTCAAATATGTTTACATGTTTTACTTCCTGGACAGTTTTTTTACTTTACACCCTATTTCTGTTCATTTTTTATTATCTTTACCTAAACCTGATCACTGTGCTTCAGTTCACCACTGGTCACACTGGTCGCTCTGTCTATAGAGACGTGACACACACAGTTTATTCCGTTAAAACACAACCTGTAGATCACGTCTGCCTTTTTAAAATCATAGTGACGACGACACTGACCACTTTCCTAATGAAGAAACGTTTTCTGCATCTTTAAAAAATGGGCAGTATTTCTGACATTGTGCAGCAGTGTGTCCACTTATGAGCACAACTGTGAGTATGAACATTTAGCGATGATATATGCGTGTCTGTAGGTGCAAAGATCCTGTGTCACTTCTCTTTCTTGCTGAGTAAAAGGAGGAGACTGTGAAAATCTGCCAACGAACAAGTTCCTCCTCAGGTTTTAAGTGTTTTTCAAACCCATTTCTTCAACTTTCCACAGTAGTGAAGAAATCCCAGGCTGGACTGAGAGCCGGCTCATCCCTGTCCCTGACTAAATCACCAGCAGCTGTTGTTGCTTCCTTGGCTGTTGATAAAAAGTGTCACCGTCAGCTCACAGTTTCTTACTTCCCGGTTGACAGCGAAAAGCAGTGAAAAGCAGAAACGAGCGTGACGCAACAGCAGACGGGCAAATGCTGAGCTGTGAATTTCCTAACTCTTCTTACTAACGTATAGTTTCGTCTGTAGCAGCAAGAAATCTGCTGAGAACGTGAGAGTCTGAGGACAGAAACAACAGAAACATCATGTTTTATAGTGTTTCACTTAAAAAGAAGTCATCGACCACAACTGACTCCAAGTGATTCACACCTAATGCAGCGATTTGTAATTTATACTGTACTTCTACTCCACAGTACACACACTTCTGTTTCCATCACACTACACAACAGAGAAAACCACACAGCCATGTGAGCCAGTGCACAAAAATAATCCCAGCTTCTATCCTTTAAGTTTAAAATGCAGGGTTTTTTTTTTTTTACATGCATATGATAAAAACATGTAAAACTATGGCAGCAGCTTCTGTTATTAAAACTCAAACAGGAGAGAGACACAGAAAGTACTTCATGCTGAGCTGAAGTAAACTCTGCAGCAGGTATCCATTTGTACATGTATCAAGAAAAGGCATTTCTAGGAGCGGTTATCGCCTCCATGTGACGTGAGCGTGTGCAGGGTTGAACTCCACGGTCAAGAACCAGCAAAGATACAATTACCAGACTCCACTCATGGTCACACACACAAGTGCAGTGCTATGCAGAGGTTTGTCTACATTTGGTGACCACTTGCAAACAGACAGATGCACAGGAATGCATCACGTTATACAGGAAACATCTTAGTCCCCCCCCCACAGCATTATGGGAAACACAATTAGCCCCTGACACCTGATAAAGGTGTGATTCTGCAGTGAAATGTGCCTTTAACAGCCTGATACACACCTGCTGACAGACTGAAGTTCAGGACAGGACTCAAATACATTTGTGAAATGCAGGGACAGTAATGTACTTTGGACAAAGTTAATATTTGCCACACTATACTCAAACACACACACACACACACACACACACACACACACACACACACCGTGCCAATGTTCACATGTCTCAATTAACATGGAAGTCATGTCAAACACACACACAGACACACGCCAATTCAGACTTTTACCCTGAAAGTTTACAGCTGAGACTGAAGGATTTTACCACATTAAGGACTTAAAGTTGTTTGATTTGCTCTAAACTGCACATGGTCCTTCCCACTGAAACCTCATCCCTGTCTCGTGTCCTCGCTCGCAGGAATAATCGTGAAGAAATTTACACAAACAGCAGATTTTCCTCAGGTTTCCCTCATTTTACCTTCAGAGAACTTGTGTTTCAGTGTTTTCTCCACGTCTCGCCCACATGCAGAAATTCTACCTTATTTTGAAGAATCCAGAGAGGAAGAGGAAGTCAATCAGAGATAATTCAAATTAAAATCAGCTGGTAAACGCTGGCGCCCCCTGTTGGTGAATGGAGGTATAAAATCTAACAAAGAAATGCTTCAGCACTAGTCCACTCACTTTTACTCTGCTGCTGCTTCCTCCTATACAACACACGAGGCATTTATTGTCAGAACAGAAGATGCAACGAGGAGAGAAACCAAAACAGAAACAAGCAGCAGGAAAGACAATGACCTGAAGTTTTTATTTGTGTCAGAAGCTTTTATCCAGCAGAGGGCGACATTATCTCTGTCCCTAAACTGAGACACAAAATAAACACAAGGATGAATTTAAAGCAGCTGCACAGCTCAGATACTGTTCAAATACTAAGATACATCAAGGCCAGGACACTTCAGGTTTCAACGTGTGTGTGTGTGTGTGTGTGTGTGTGTTTAAAAACTGTGATGATCGAACAGTTTTCCAGGTTTAATATGTGTGGACACAGATAACAGCGTATAACAGTTTATACACTTATTGATCCATCAGATCAATGATCGCTGACTGCAAAATGTTCAGTGGTGAAAATGTCTTCACACCTTTTGAGGACACACACATTATTTCCAAAAGAGAAACTTTGGTTCTGATGAGAAATCATTGTGTGTGTTTTATTTTTAAGTGTGTACTTTATCTGCAGAACGTCTCCTTCAGTTAGAGAACTGGTTCCTGGCTTGGTGGGAAAACAGTGACGGTCTTTGTAGACCAGTGCACCACCCCCACCCTCCACTAATAGTTTTTATGGACATAATGTGGAAAGCAAAAATGTAAATAGCGATGGTATCAGTAAAATGTTCCCTGGCAGCCTGTTTGTTTTCAGTTTAGACCCTCACTGGTTTGTTTAACACGGAGAACGTTCCCAGTGACTTGAGACACAATGTGTTTCTTCACATTTAACCAACACCAGAGTCTCTCCCTCACAATCACAGATGGCGTCAGTTTCAACCCCCCCCCCCTTGAGCCCCAGTTAACCAACACGGGACACGTCATCCATTCACAAACAGCCTCTCAACATCATCCTGCTTGTGTTTCTGACTGTCACCACAACAAAACCTGGAACACATCAGGAATATCTGATCGTTTCTAGGAGCCGGGGTCGGTTTTCTGCTCCGACACTGAACATCTGTGTCCAATCAGTCTCGTACGAGGATCCAGGACTCTACAAGTTGTGTAGCAGGGACGCACCTGTCGTCTTGGTGATCATAAGAAAACATCAGGTCTGAACCTGATTTCTGAGCTAGAGAGGATGTCACTGACAGTAAAACACCTCCTATCTCATGTTATTAATTCATACAGCTGCTGAATTTAATTACTTCCAGAAGAAGAGCAAACAAATAAATGAACTGACAAACATGCTGGGGTTTTATAACAGCACCCGCAGTCACCGTGTCAAAGGTCAAGACGCAGCTGAGGTCGGTTTATGAGCAGGATGCGGGTCAAGCTTCAAAAAGCCTCATTAAATAGATGAGCGTTGACCTACAGACCCTCCTTTTGTGTGATATGACGCCACGTTCACTGTCTGCAGGTGAAATGCTCATAAACTAAAAAAAGTTTCAAACGTTGTGTTGTTGATCTTTGGAAAAGTCCGGAACAACAGAAGCGGTTGTGACCCACTGACCTTTGGATTACAAGAGAAACATTACAAGAGAAATTATTGATCCGAGCAGCAAGAAGCAGAAAAATGAGTAAAGGAGACAAAACTTTGGACAGTTTTTCTTAGAAACAGGACAAAGGTTGGATCAATATGATGCTTATTCATTCAGCAGTGTTTGCTGTTCCAGTGCAGCAGCATTTCCTGTGGTTCATGCGTATTGATGCATGAGATCACACATCTGGATTCCCATCCAGGTTCACGACGAATCAGAGATATTGCAAAAATGTAAATGTTATGTAACAATAATCAATATCAGTCGATGCAGTGATAGAAATGTGAAAATGGATAAATGCAGGTGCGAAACATGTTTCCTGTGTTTGTGCATCCTGTCATCGTCTGCCTGTGGGTTTGGGTCAGAGGCCACGTTGGCAGTTTGACTCATGATCAGGAGACGAAAACACCGATTGATCACTGATCAGCTCTGATCCGAAAAGTCTGGAATGTTCCTCCTGCAAACAGAGCAGAGCGTGGATTGATCAGACACATAACAAATTATTATTCAGACGTTTTGCACACTGGACTAAATGACCTGGACTGACTGCAGGTTGCATTTATAGACAACACTCTCTTCTTGTTTGGAAACAGCAAGAAAATAAATCTGCTTCGTCTGCACCTGCTTCTCAGTTTTCACTGATGGAAATCTCCACTGCCTTTGTCCTTGTTTGATTCTCGTCCTTCCACCGGAGCAGAAATGATCCCTGTGTTTCGTTTTCCTCCCCAGCTGCAGCCTCCTTCCTCTCTGCCTGGCAACCATGCCGTCGCTCAGAGACTGTGAGATTTACAAGGAAACACCTTTCCTGCGTCTCACCTACTTTCTGATCTGACTCCTGATGTACAAATGTGTCTCATAAACACTGAGGTGATGGAGAAATCCACCAGTCTGATCTGCAGGAATCAGAAAATCTGCAGCCAGCAGCAACTGATGAATCAAGCGGTTGAATATTATAGATATTTCTCATATGCAGTTTTCTCAGGAAGTGACTGGTTCAGTTACTGAAAGTAGAAACACACATCCTCAAACTGGAGCTCTTGCTCAACAGCTGCTGCTGCTGCTGCTGCTGCTGCTGAAAACATTTTTCAAAACATTAGTCAAACCAGGAAGCCGAACACAAGGAGCTGATAAATATTAGAACTGAACAACTAACCTGTTCATGACGGGACGATGGTGGTTAGACACAAAAACAACATGTTTAGGCTCAGAGGAAGATCCTGGTTGGATTTAAAAACAGTCATTGCTAAGGTCAGAGACCTTTGCCATCACCGTTACAACAGTAAACAGGTTGTACATTGATTGTTGTCATGGTTCAAAGAAACACCATTGACTGTCACAGTAGACAAACAGACGCCTCCTGTGTTAAAGTCTAACGCTTCCTCGACCTCCTTCCTAACCCCAACCCCAACCCCAACCCACAGTCCCTGCACGGCTCTAACCCTGGTCAAAAACATCTCGACCATTTGCTGAAGTGACTAAACTCCAAGTCGTTTGCATACAGCTGAGACAGGGAGTGTGTCTGGCTGTCAGGTACACAGGGAGGAGGTCGGGGTGGATGGTGGCACCAGAATCTGCCTGCAGCCTGAGCCCAGAGCTGTGTGATAAGAAGCATCTAAAGCTCAGAGATGCTGTGGTGACTTTAAGCTGGTGTTGTTTTATAAGATATGAAGGAAATACGTTGTTGTTTTACTCATAGGATGAAATGAACAACAAGATGCTTCCTGCTGCTGATTCGTTGTTGCAGTTTCATTGAATTTAAACTCAATTTCCAAGACAGAAGGAATGAAAGAGCCACGGACCAGTTTTTATTGTTGCAGCGTAAAAGCTCATGTCTCGTCTGAGTAACAAATGTTTTAGACACCAGTTTGACAAAAGTGTTAGGAAACATTTTGAAGCTTTACTTTAAGAAACGAGACCAAACTGCAGCATGTACTTTATATTATTTTACACTTCGATCACAGAAACAGGAATAAAATCAGCTTCAGTGTCTCCTCCTCTTTTCTACTGAGGGTCAGTTTGTTTATTCAAGGGTTTAATATTTAGCTCGCACACACACACACACACACACACACACACACACACACACACACACAGATGACTATCCTCGCTTTCAGCTCTGTAAACAGACTGAAGTGACCAGCTGACGCCTTATGTACCTGAACGCTGCAGAGGAGCATTCAGTGCCTGTTAGAAACCCATGGACTGACTGACTGTGTGACTGACTGTGTGACTGACTGTGTGACTGACTGTGTGACTGACTGGGTGACCGTCTTTCTGCCTGTTTGTTTGAGCGGTTAGATTCTTCCTCCTCTGGATTTATCGTCCGCTTTGCTCCGAGTGAAACGACTGGGGAGAGATGGGACCTTGCACAGCAGGTGGGGATTTCACTTTCTATGCAAAATAGTGGAAATAGGTTTTATTCTCACGTCAGCAGCATCAGCAGGAAGAAGCTGTTCAAAGCGAGAGAGATCAGCGCCGTTGATCAAACATTTCAGGGTCTTTACAGTAGTTACTTTTCATTTGGATCTTTCTATCTTTGCTGCCTGACTTTTCAAACATCCTCCTGTTCCACTGTGCAGCTCACATCCTCACATGTCTGTGGTTTAGTGGTAAATAGTTCTTTCATTCATTCATTCATTCATTCATTTGCTCGATTAACTGCCTATTGCTTATTTGGATCTCTAGTTTTATTATCTGGGCGGATGAGATCAGTGTGTATGTTGTAGATTAATTACAGACCAGAATGTCAGACCACAGCATCAGACCGAGACTCTGCTGATCGAGCAGAAACAGAATTGTTGGAGGTTTTCACTTTGATTCCTGAGCAGGTCAACAGGGGTCTTCTCTTCCAGTCGGTCGTGCTGAGGAGGTGAAGTCGGGCACAGGAGCAGGATGTGGAGGTCAGGGAGGAGGCCGGCTGAGGAGCTGCAGCGATGGAAGCAGATACAGCAGGAGAGGAGCAGGCCTCCACAGCTCCTCCTCCACCCTGGTGCTCTCCAACCCCAAGTCAGGTAAAGAAAAACCAGGAGGCGGGCTAATGGCAGAAAATAGCAGTGTTCATTGGGGGATAAAGTTCTGCTGACACCACAGATTTCTGACATTTGTGATCTTGATGCGTCATGGAATCAGTTGTCTTTTGCCACAGTCTTTGTTTATTTTGACCTTTTCACATTTGTTTCATGTTTAGTTTTGAAGAGACCAGTGAGCACAGAGGAGCTGCAGAGACCAGGAGGACCCTACGTTAAGAAAACATTTACAGTAGGTTTTCACTTTCAACAGACATTATCAATATGATGTATCAGTAGGTTTGACCAGTTTCACTGAGTCACCAAACTCCACCAATAAACCACAGTTTGACAGACTCGTCTCCTGATACCTCGTGTCTGCAGATTGTGGGGGATGCAGTGGGCTGGGGGTTTGTGGTGAGAGGAAACAGGCCTTGTCACATCCAGGCTGTGGAGCCCTGTGGTCCTGCTGCTGCTGCAGGGATGAAGGTAAAGGATCCATCATGACAAACACAGAAAACTAAACCTACTTGTTATTTCTTTAATGCTTAGATAATGAGTGACTCCAGACTCAGTGGAAACAACCTGTTGACATCTAGTGGCCATTAGTAGAACTGCAGGTCAAAGCTGCTGTTGTGCAGCTGGTTCATTGTTTCAACATAAAATCTGTTTTTAAATCTCACAGTAGCTAAAACTAGTTTCCCATGATGCATCTACATCCACAGACTGAGCATCGTGCACTGACGCTCATCTCTTCTTCGTCTGCAGGTTTGTCAGTTTGTGGTTTCAGTCAACGGCCTGAACGTTCTCAACCTGGACTACCGGACTGTCAGCCACCTGATCCTGACAGGACCCAGAACTGTGGTGATGGAGGTGATGGAGGAGACTGACCACTGAGCAATCAAACACACACTATGTGTGGACTGGACGTTTGAAGCTGTCGTCTTCAGCTTCACTTACTAACACACGTGTTCTGTAGGAGGACAGCTGGACTGAAGCAGGTGATGAACTCTGTCACCTGGAAGAACCATCCATCCATCCTTGTTATTATTATGGTCTGTGTCTATAAAATGTCAACTTAACCAACAGACTCAGAATAATTTCCTGCAGGGGCCTCGAGCTGTTTTCTCACATTGACCTTTTGGGTGTAGAGGCAGTTTGGCAGCTGAGGCTTTTATGAGGAGCAGGTGTCCAGGTAAACACCATGTGTTAGCAGCTTCTTGCCTTCAGTGCATCTGTGTTGTTACTTTTCTCTGGATGACACAGAAACAAACTAATACGCCGATGTGGTTCTTGGCAGCTTTAAAATGTTCTAGACCTAATGGGTTTTTAAAGATGCTGATGTTTATGAGATAAAGGTCCATATAAAGGTGTGATCTCCAGTTCCCCACCTCTCCTACACCTCTAGGAAACAGACTCACACATGCAGCGACCACGTGGTTTGTGGTCGTCTTGCAGGTGTGTTGCATCAGTTTTTAACCATTTTCTGCTCATTTTTGTCTCTTTCATATTTGTCGTCATTCTGTGACTCCTATTTTTTTAGTTGTTTTGCATCTCGGTTTTAATTCTGCATATATTTATAGCTGAATTGTTGTCTTTTCTATCTCATTTGTCAAAGGTTGACAGTCCCTTTAGGTTCTACCCTTTAGGTGGGCCTGTAATCCATCCAATGTGTCTTTGTCTCATAGTGTGCCCAGGTCTTATTCTAGACGTTTACTTCTCTAAAGGGCTTCATGAACTGGAGAAACGTGGTTTCAACGAGACCCGAGAGTCATTAGAGTCCTCATTGTTGGAAAGTGATGGTTTTGTTGACATCAGTCCAACAGTGTGTGTGTTTTTCACCTCACACAGAAACACCTGCATGTTTCACAGCAGCATTTACACACACACACACACACACACACACACACACACACACACACACACACACACACACACACACACACACACACACACACACCTCAGCCTCTCCCTCGGGGGTGTTTACTTTTCCATCCGCTCCCTGCTGGGTGCTTCTGTTTCCCAGAAAGGAAGTGAGGAGGGTGAAGGCGTGTGTGGTGGGTCAGCGGCATGGTGAGGACGACACCTTGAAAGGGTTTAGTTTCCATGTCTGTGTCTGGCTTCTCCTCCTCTTCTGTGTGTTCTGTGTCTGTTTGTGTCGACTCTACATCCAGTAACGATGAAGCATCTCTCAGCAGCCAGTGCTTTGCTCTCTGCGGGATGATTCAGGAGACGAGTCCTGAGTCTCTTGGCTCCTCTTACGTCCTTAATGATGATTTGCAGGGAGGCAGTTAGTGGATTTATGGATGGATCTTATTTTAAAAGGCTGGGTTCTGAAGATTTTGTTAAGAAACTAAACATCCTCTTGAAAATAGGTTTCACTTTCCTTCAAGTGCAATTCAGCCTGTTAGAGGCTTATGAATATTTAAAATGCTACTTTCATTTCTGTTTTCTATTCTAGTTTTAATTGTTTAGTGATATTTCTTTGCCTGTAATTGTTTGAATTTGTTTGCTTTTCACTGTGAATCCACACAAACTGCGTTGCTCATGTGAAATACAGATAATAAGGAAAAATAAAGCTTGACTTGCTGTTGACTAACAGGTTTATCTGAGGTCCTGTGTGAGCCGGAGGATGGACGGGTGCAGTGGGTGAGGTGGAGGCCTGAGCTGCTGCACATCCAGGCTTTAGACCCTGAGTTATGTCTGTCACAGCAAAATACAGATGAACGACGAGGCTGTTCGCACTTTCACCAGGTGGTGGCAGCACGTGTGTGTGTAGTTTGCAGCCGACCAGCATGTTCACAGCTCTGATCTGCAGGAAGAGACCACACTCACACTCCTTCTTGTTTTTATTTAAAGGAACAGTCCTCCCATTTCAAAGATCAATACTGGTTGATTAGTCGCGGGGGGTGAGGCTGTTCAGCTTTGGTGAGAAGATGATGGGAGTCACTTTCTGTCCACGAGAGAAATGTTTGCTCTTTGACCTGCTGCTGTTAACGTGTCAGACATGGCCACACCATGAAAGTACATCTCACCAGACTGCACCTTTATGAACGATCAAACTGCACTGTGGGAAATGTAGTGTTTTTGGAGGTTGAGCCAAAGTAGGAGCTGAATGTCAAAGTATCTTTGCAGCTCTGCTGCTTTAACTCTGACCACTTTTTAAAAAACATTTCCGTTGTTAATCCTGATCATCACTTCCACAGCATCAATGCCTTGCTCACGAGCTCCTCGGCAGAAGCAGGCCGAGCAGGGCTCACTCCTCTGGGCTGGATTTTAGGTAATTCCAGGTAAAAGCCTCTTCGCTGAGCTTGTAGAGACACATTCAACAAAAACAGAGAAGAAGACAGACACTTCGCAGCAACATCTTATATCATCACAGAAACAAACTGTCAGTATTTAGACTTTAACAGAAAGACCACAAGAACCATGAACAGAGACTGATTCATTAGAAAGCACAAGAGACCAGCACAAACTGTGGGGTGTGATTATGGACTGCAGTGGAAACCACTTTAGTAACAATGAAACCAGTACGACCTGACAGAAACCAGTGCATCTTCCAATGCAAACCATAAGAACCAGTCTGTAATGTGGCTGAGCAGTGTCAGAAACCACCCTGTGATCGCTCTAATGAATCTGATCATGTTTAATCTTCTGATGCAGGAGTTTCCTCCCACAGCTGCTGATTGAAAGTGTTTGTGTCTTTGATATTTATTCACATATGGTACGAAAATGCTCAAACTGATCTCCAAACCAAAGCAAAGCAGCTGTTCATGGTTTTGTGTTCTCAAATATCAATAACCAATTCATCAAACCATCAGAAACACACAAAGACTCAGAGTGACACCTCCCGTCTTATAGAAACAGTTCACACATACAGCAGGAGGTTGTTTATAACAGTTTGGTCCTGATTTACACAGCGTTTGTCAGAGCTCAGTCATAATTCAGTCAGATGTGAAGCCACAGACACTACACTCTCTGAGGACACGTGTGGGTGAAGAGGTAGAGCACAGTCTTCTCTGAACAGAGCTTTGATTCATTATTGGTCTAAAGGGAAAGTGCAACGAAAGGCCAGGCCGAGGTCGGAGGATCTAACTGGGTCAGGGTCAGGGTCTAACTGACAGACAGAACGTGACATCTGGACTTTCTGTTTCATAGAAAATAAGAAAATCTGAGACGTGTCGGCCAGTCCTGATGACAGAGGGGAGCGACTGATTCGGGCCGATCCACGCTGGGCTGTGATTGGGCGGCAGCTCGATCTGTGCAGTGAATATGATGAATCCTAAAAAGGCAGCAGGAAAAGGCTCCTGCTGAGGGTGACCGACTGTTTATTCAGGCTGCAGTCTGGGAGCGATGAAACTCAAGGTGTGAAGGGAGCACCCAGAGGAGAGACAGGAGGCTGCAGAGATGATTAATTGACCCATAATAACTGAGCTAAAGATCAATGACAAGGATAAAGACACCTGCACATCCAGCACCACGGCTCCGTGCACCTTCCTCTGCTGCTGGAATAAAGTATTCGAGGCCCGTTGTTGTTTTCCTGGCAGTTCTTGTACGTGTTAGTGTTTCCATTCTTGGGCCGTGATGCTCACACTGAGCTTGTACAAGAACCACCTGCCCAGAACAGAAGAGTCTTATTAGCTGCAGCCCTGGGGAGTCAAACCACACAGCCCGGGGTTACAGAAATTCATATTTCGTCCCTGCCTGCCACTCAAACACATTTTTCTGCTGCCTCACCTCACTTTGAAGAGCTAAAAGAATGAATAGCTGCAGGCGTGGATGGTGAGTGAAGCGGGAAACACCCATCAGCCTGATGCAAGTCTCAACTGAGAGGATCAGTGTGAGCGCAGTGAAGCTGCTGGGAGACAGACTCAGCCAGATGGGAAGTGAGGCTGCTCCGCCTTCAAGTTAAGAGAGAAGTGCAGCTTTAACTCCACTTTCTAATCTTTGCCTGGTGCCTTAGGGACCTGTTGTTGTGCAAAGGACTATGGGTAAAGGGAAAGTGGCTGATTTTTACCTTATCTTCTTTGTGTGTTTTGGTTTGGAGGATCATGGTGCTTTATTGTGTTTTATATGTTTCACAGCCAACAGTAGAGTGTATAGGGCACGTGCATTAATAACAAAATAAAATACACAGAAATGCAGGTAGTAGCAGAAATAGACACAAAGGTTGTGTCCATTTTATTACCCAACTAGGTAACTAGTAACCTGCTGATTGTCACAACACACACACCTCATGTCCTGATGTTATTTAAATTGATTATTTAATACATGAGGTGTGCACCGAAACCTCTTCTGTTCAGATTGTCTGTAGGATCAACTTCATTCCTGATTCCTGATTTATCAATACTCTATCAATACTATCCCACATCTTCTGCTGCTCCTCCTCACAGGCTGCCTGTAGCCATGGGCAGCTGAGGGACACCCCAGAATGAGCTGTGACTTGTGTCTGTCCTCACATGCTGCTGTGAATGAATTAATGGTTTAATAACAAGGTTACATTTCCAATTAAAGAAACGAGCCCAGATCTGTCTTGTGTCCTGTCCTGGAATAACAACAACAACAATAAGGAGGAGGAGGAGGAGGAGAAGAAGAAGGAGACGTGGGGTAATTCACCACAAAAGCATCAAAGAAGTATTTTAGTCTCTTATCGTCCCTTCATGTAGGGCTGGGCAGGGATTTTATTTTGAAAGCGTGCTCCGGTAGTCTCACGCATCGCTGTGTCTAACCTGCCTCCTCTGTGACGGGGTGGGGGGGCAGAGAGTTGGTGAACAGAGTGGATCCGAGTCGCTGCGGGGACCAGAGAGCTTGTCGTCCAGCTGTCCGGAGGAGCGCGCCGGAGCCTGGAAACACATGATCTGACAAGGTAGAGCTGCTCTTCGCTCCATGCGCAGCAAACAGCCTGCACGGAGCGTTTCTCTCCACGCGCGGCCGCGCTCCCGATGGCGCAGATCTCACCTGTGCTCGTTTCAATTAGGGAGAACTTCTGCTGCTTTTCATTTCCAGAGAGCACAAAGTGGTTTAGGATCGACAGAAGTCCGATTTGGCTCAGCAGCGCCTGGATGTGCGCAACAGCCGCTGCGTCCGGCAGCTTTTTACAGTGAGAGGGCTGATCCGGTAGGTGCAGAGACAGGCTGTGACGGCTGGTAGGGATAATGTAAGTTAGAAACATGCAGCAGGATCACACCTGGGCTCGGAATAACAGAGGAGATGCTGCTGTGCAAGTTGAGTCTAGGAACTGGACCTAAAATAGCAGGTGTCCTGGGTGAGGTCTTACCCAGGTGGACAGGAGATGAATAATCATAACAGTCCTATAGATGAATTACTGAAAATAGCCTGAAATGAAAAGCGCAGCAGCAGAAGGGCTTATGTTTCTGGGTCCTTTGGGTGCTGATGTGTGTGCAGTGGCCTTTAGTTCTTGAATTATTCATTTAGTTATTGGATCTTCAGTTGTTATTAATATTCCAGGTCTTTTCTGGGACGGGTTTAAGTGGGAACAGGTAGAGGTGACAGCTGCGTTGCCTTCATGTGCTTTGTGTTTGATGCAGACTAACACAGACTGTTTATGTGACAGTGATGAGACTTTTTACTCGCCCTCTGATGTGTTTCCAGGCTGTGCTTTCTATGCAGTTTGCCAACCTCCAGGTACAGAGCACAGTTGTTTACAGGAGAGATGTCGAGCTCCTGGTTTCACTGGATTTAGATTTTCTTTTCACTCTGATTTGATATGAAACATCAGTGTTGTGCAGAATTTAATTAGCACCTGGGATTTGTTTTTCTTAGCACATGTAAAAAGACTAAATCAGTGCAAAGGAAAATAAAAAAAATAAAAACCTGCTCCGGCGTCACTGTAATGCAGATTTTAAAGAATCCCTTCAATCCCATCCAGCTGGGCAGGACCAGCTAAGATGCAAATGTCCAGACATGGTTGTAACGATCAGACAGGACAGAAAGTGAAAGTCTCCCCAAAGAATCGTCGTCTCCGTTTGTGCTGACAGCACATCGGCTCACGTTGAGTCGACCCACGGCCTCACGTCTCATAGACTTCTCTTCAGTCCAGCCCTGATATCCACCAAAAACTCTTATGGACGTCAGGGAGGGTCAAACAACTTCTGCGATGAAACCGATGATTTTATTTTATTTTTTCTGTCATTAAACAGATTCAAGCTGCCTCAGGTCTCATAACTTCTCTGTAAAAGCCCATACAGAGGTTTACAGTTCTGTCTCCTCCCCTTCTCTCCTCCATCCTCCCCCACATCCCTGTTTCCCTTCACTGTCCCTCCCTGCTCCCCCACCTGTCCCGTCACCTGTCTCCTGCCCAGGTGTGTCGTGTCCTCTGGTTTGCTGGTATCAGGATGCAGTTCTCAGTCAGACTGAGTCTCTGCCTGCTGGGCTTCGTTCTCGCCCCTGTCTTCCCTCAGCCAGCGCGAGGCCAAGGTAAGTACCCGTACAAGGGGTCACCCAGGGTCACCGAGGTCAACGGGAGGTTGACCACACGGCTACCCTGGTCCAGACATGGGCCAACGGGGCAGCTGTTTCCTAATGGAGCCCAACTGCCGGGAGCTTCTGCAGTGGCACCATGTAGAGCTCCTGTAGGAACCTCGAGGCTTGGTAACACGCTGACAGGGCTTCGCATTATGGTGCAGACTTTCCTTGGGCTGGTCAGACCAGTTCAGTGTCAGTGCAGCCGGGCACGGTTTTCAATATCAGGACAAACCAGGGTACAAACCTGGGGTTTCCTGATTTGGTTGAAAAAATTCCATAATGGTGCCAGACTGGGCGGTGTTGCATTCACTGCAGGCTCCGTAAATCTCAGTGTGGCCCTGTTGTTGTTGTTGTTGTTGTTGTTTCCATGCTTTAATTCAGCAGATTTATTCCTGAATGTCGGCATGTTGCAGCTACGATGTGCAGCTTTGCTCCAAACATGATATGTGATCTGAAGTTTGTGTTCATTTCTCCCTGTAATGTGCGTTTACTCCAATGTTCCTGCTCCAAAGGAAAAAGCCATGATGCTAAAGTCGTGAGCGTTTTACTGTCTGGTGGATGAGCCGCTGTGCTGTTTCACCTGCTGTCAGCTCTGTAATTAACCTGCATATGTATTTATTTAGGGGAGTGTCCCAGTGACAGGTTTCCAGTTACCATGTTTAACTCATTTCTCTTATTCAGCAGTTAACACACCACCTCGCTGAGTGCCTCATTAACAGAGCGAGACAGAACGAGACAGAACGAGACAGAGCTCCTTAACACCATTAGCATCAATGACAATACTTTACACTGCTTTTAACCTTTGGAGATGACGGAGCAGCATCTGTGACGTGTCTTTAATTACCTGTGCTGAGAGAGTTTAGCTCTTCTTACTCAGAGGAGCTGGTTGGAGGGGCAGAGAAACTAGCACCCTTAAACAGGAGGGCTTTGCTTTGAGCTCAGGTTGGTACATTTTGCATCTGCCAACAGGACTGAACCTGCTCAGTGCTGCGGCGTTTAACCAAAGTGTGTTGACGTGGTTCCAAATCCATAGACTCAGGGCATGTGCTGATACTGGGCCCTGCCATGGCAGCAGACTGGGGCGGATATTAACTGACAGGGGCAACTATAACCTGAATAGACTCAAAGTGTAACAGAGATCCTGGTCATTGTGATGTCACTGTCATGAGTCTCATGTTCTTTGTCTAGACTTATCCTCATCTACACCCACGTACGATTAAATCCAGGCTTTGTGCTGTTTTCCTCACTGTGTCTTCTGGTTGTGACAGCAACATGGTGAGCAATAACACAAACCCGACCCAAGGACATGGAGTCTCTCCTCAGATAAAGCAAACAGGAAATCTGTCATCTGTGAATAAAAAAGGAACTAACTACACCAGGCGGTCTGCGATAGCACCCGGCACAGCGAAGGCACAGCTGGACGCTTGCGAGGGTTTGGCCAGACTACAGATAAAGTGGAGCACAAGCAGAATTCCTCAGTGGCCATAGTGCGTTCGCCTCGGCTGCAGCAGTGACCCGGGAAGAGCTGAGGATTTACGATCCGCTTGGAGAGCGTCCAGAGGGAAACGCCTCAGCTCTGTTCACTTCAGCCGAGTCCAAGGACACGGACCGTGAGAAGCTGCTGAAGTGTCTGATTTGGTTTTAGTCTTAGTCCTGAGACCAAAATCCACATTTCATCCAGCAAAGTGCCTTCACATTTGACCCAGCTGATTCTAGGCATTTGGATGTCATGTGACTCCATCTCCTCTTTTTGATTGTTTTTATTACCCAGGATCATTTTACTTCCTGTCATCAGTGAAACTGTGGTGTCTGTTCCGTGATGTTGGTTTCGTCTTGTTTGCGACTGTATCTCACAGTAAGACTATCTGCAGGTTTCTATAGCTGCAGGGCTTGTGGGGACGGGAGGAGAAATTGATAGTAGCTTATGAAATAGCAAAATAATTGCATCTCTGAATTGCACAAAATGTGTTTGTAAAGTGACGGGACTTTTAGTCTTCCTGTCTCCTCTTCAAAGCAGATGAGAGTTTTCTGTAGTCAGCTCAGCACTGTTCCTTCGCCTAACGTCACTCCAGTTCTCCCCGTGTCAGTGATAATTTAAAAAGCAGCAAAAACAGATCCTGGTGGGTGCGACTGACACCTCTGCCACCCAGAGCAGCGGTCGGCTCTGCTGTTTGGACAAGTTTCTCCGTGAAAAATAGATGAGAATTAAGTTCCCATCTCTACAGGCGAGGCCTTTTGTCTTCACCAGGCTGTTCACTCTGCAGCCAATACTTGTCTCTGTGTGAGGAGACAATCTCACTGAGAAGATCCATGGCTTTCTGAGTGTGTGTGTGTGTGTGTGTGTGTGTGTGTGAGGGTGTGTGTGTGTGTGTGTGTGTGTGTGTGTGTGTGTGTGTGTGTGTGTGCGCTGCTGCAAAGGAACCGGCAGGTTTCTTAACAGGTGTGAGAAAATCCAAGCACCAAAGCTGTGCAGAGATTTTTTTTTTCTTCTTCTTCTTTCTTCTGTGCACACACCAGAACACACGGGCCTCCAGTCGCAGACAAACCTAAATAATAAATACACACATCTGCACATGTGGATTCACGCTCACACAGGTACGAGCAGACGTACGATCACCACACTCCAATGTCACCACAGACAGAGCGGAGTGAGATCTGCTTCTCCCATCTCTGGGGATTTGAGCAGATGAGAGAATGTCCTTTGTTTCGGAGACAGAGAGCTAAACCCTCAGCTGAAATCCCATGCAGCCCCCATTCTCATCCCCAGGTTGGTGAGATAATTGGTACAGTATTTCTCTGCGTGTTTGTGTATAAATATGTTTGCCTGCTGTTTGACACTCTCTCCGTTAAAATCAGGATTATCCTCCCCTGTGCTGATCTGAAGTTTCTTTGCATACCTACACGGGGAGTTTTCTGCAGAGAATGACATGCATAAAGAGGCGGTTCACCCAGAACGCAGCAGAGGTGTTTGATGATGAGTCTTATCAGCTTGACTAAATCCTGAATTGTGAGATGTATGTATTCACGCAGGGGAAGCAGCTAAATCCAACAAATCAAAACAGCCCATTTTTCTTTTTCTGTTGTTTTCAACAGAGCTGATTACTGTGTGAAGAAGACAACATGTGTGTGTATGTGTGTCTTAAAGGAGTGTGTTTTTGCTGTCATTTGCTGGTTTGGGTGAACCATCCCTTTAAGTCTGTTGTTTAAGCGTCAATCACAGTGTAGGTATTTAAAGAAGTCGGCGGCGGCAGATGGCTCGCCTCACAATGAGGACACAAACACACATGTTTGTGGGTTTTATATTTTATTTTCCACCTCCTGGCTTTTCCTTTCTCACAGTTAGCCGAGTTAGACTGGGGAATGTGTTGCTTCTAGATACATATTTATTATCTGGGATTGGCTCTGCTGGTGTGAAGACGATGGGGTGTTGTGGTTGTTGACCCTGGAAATGTGGTTTTTGGCATTGCAGTGATTTACAATGGCCTTATTCCAGTGTTTAACCACAACAACAACATAGGAGCTTAGTCCAATATGATCGTGCACTTTAGGGGGCGGACGTTCCTCTGACGGTGCCGCTGATGGTTTTAAGGGTTTATCCACAGGTCGAGGCCATTGTAAAGAGAATGTGGACTTGGTCTGTGTTGTCCATCAACACACAGAGAGGAATAGTAGCCTGCTGCTATTCCAGTGCCTTTCCCTTTGGTTCCCTTTGTTCCTTTTCTCCTTGCAGTTAAAACAGAGTCACATTTTCTCCTTTTTCCTCATCCTCTTCTTACCCCTGATGACAATTCCAAAGCACAGAGACACAGAAAGAAAAGGGATTAGACCTGTTCAGGGAGGGACGGGGACATGTAGAGAATGACAGACGAGAGACGAGAGACGGCGTAAGCTTGAGAACACGAATGTAAGAGAAGAATAGGAAGAGAAGAGTGGGGGTCGGCCTGGAGGCAGCTGACAGGGCCTACAACTAATCAGGATAAGAGGCTTTGATGCCGACGGTAAGTGGAACACACAAAAACCTGTCGTATCGCACAATGTGGGCTTGTCAACAGACGAGGAAGATGAGGATGAGGAAGAAACGGAAAATGGGACTTTGCTTTTTAATGTAACATCTGTGCAAACTAATTTCCGATGTGTATCCTCCTGCTTGGATGAGATACAACTCACCCCTCTGTTTTATTCCTAACTCTTTAACAGCACAGATGGAGCGGCTGCCTGTGCGCCGCCATAAGTCTGGAGGGAGTTCAGTCGAGCGTCGCTCAGACGCAGGCGTTTGTGATGCTCGGCCGATGGAAGGAGAGCAGATTCTGTGAAAGCTGCATCCTGAGCGGTGATGCTTTAGCTAATTAGGGACAAAT
This sequence comes from Mastacembelus armatus, assembly GCF_900324485.2. Lineage (NCBI taxonomy): Eukaryota > Metazoa > Chordata > Actinopteri > Synbranchiformes > Mastacembelidae > Mastacembelus > Mastacembelus armatus. The sequence continues at coordinate 21,153,739 of NC_046643.1, forward strand.
AAACATTTTTGGTGCTTGAGCACAACATCGTGTGCCGGTATTAACACAGAACCAGACTCTTCTGATTCCAATCCTGAACATAATCAGTCTCCTTAAAACCGATCACCCACCGGCTGAACTCCATCCATCGTTGTGCAAATGATCCACTAATGTGCATCAGTGCAGCAGAGTTTTCTCACATGAAGAGAAAACTGTCTGGATGGTGCATGACAGGGATGATGTTTACAGCGTGTTTCAAACCCATGGTTATCGTGTGAAATGGTTTATTTTGTGTCTGTCCAGTTTCTTCACCTCGGAGATTTCGTGCAAAAGTCCTGAGCCCCAACAAGCTGCAAGTGTTGTGGAAAGAGCCGAAAGGAGAGTTTGAGAGCTACAAGGTCATTTACACCACAGAACCAGGTGAGTTTCCCATAAATTACAGGCACAGGAACCCAACAGGTCCAAGGTGTCCTCACAGATCCTTTCTCCAGCTTGTTCTGGTCATTTCTGCCACAGAGTAGGTTTGATTTTCACTGCGAATCCTTTAGGTCTGTGATTCCTCATCACAGTCATCACAGTTTCATATTCCTCACGTTTGAAAACTGTGACCGACGTGTTTGTGTCGGACGAGCTGAGAAGGAACCTAGCAAACGTGAACTTCGCACTTCACATTGCTGCTTTCCTGCCAAAGAGCAGAGGACTGATGTGTTCGGTTCTCCGACGATTTATCGGTGCTGGACCTTGTAGTTTAAACTTGATGGATCCGGGAAAGTGTGGCTGGGGATCTGCAGCCTGTACTCACAGCTGGAAGCAGCTACCTCAGGGCTGGTGAGTGCTGTGAGGCTTTTGTTGTGCAGACAAACAGAACACAGGCTCCCACAGGTCCATCCACTTACCGTCTGTTCAGAAATCTTCTTACGTATGTGGCAATTGGGACAAAGATCCTAGCTATGCACAGAGGAGTCACTAGTTGAAGAAGCCAAGCTTCTGTGTGGGTTTCAGCTACATGTTGGTTCATAGTTGACTCTGCAGAGACTAACAGGTGTAAGCACACACACAGGATCTGCTCGCACTGATACTGGGGCTGCTTGTGGTTGATTGCAGCAGACACCTTTGGATTTATTGATCGAAGCTCCAACATGCTGCTTTGCCAGAGGTTTGTGAAAAGTCTTCGGCTCATTGGCTGCTGCTGTGACAAGGCTGAGCATGTTAGCGTGGAGATCAGCTCCTCGGAGGGTTGACTGGATCCAGCTCAGGTGGAATTTCAGGTGAGAGGGGCTTCACCATCCTGAAATAGGATTTATTTGAAGGGCTCGTCTTGGTGCGTTTTAGCCAGATGTCCCTAATAAATTGGTGTAAATTCCAGGACAAAAGGACAGTTTTGAATTTAGCTGGAGCCGTTTTACTCTTTGATTCTTCACTTGGAAACAAACATGTTGGTTTTATTGCGCTGAAAAAACAGTGTAATTATAGTTCTAAACTGAGGGGGGATATGCATTAGGTTTGTACGTTGCTCTGTGATTATGATCAGCCTGAAAACTGGGGCCAAGTTTTGTTGTTATTGCAGTGAGTGAAGCTGAACTGCAGATATTTCTGCTGTAAATCAATTTGTGCCATATCAGAATGTGATTAGTTAGTAAAGTGAAACCAGGGCCATGTGTCTTTGTCCTGTTGGAGCGTAATCAGACCAAAACCTCCCCCAGTTCAAATAGTTGGTGTCGGGTTTTAACTTCCCTTCTGTCGGTCCGGGTCAGTCGGGTAGACGTGTGAGTCGTGTGAATATTTTTAGTGCTGGGTGTTAAACATCAAGTGTCATCACATTTATTCATCTGCATCAACATTTGTTTGTCTTTATTCTAATGGCTGTGCTGTCTGGTTTGACACCGCTCAGCCTCAGCCTGATGACTCAGGCTGGTTTCAGGTTCCTGCGGTTAAAGCTGAGAAATAAAGGTGATGAAATGTGTGTGTGTACGTTTTTGAGTGTGTTGTTGTCATGGTCGTAGTTTTACCGTGTTTTTATTGCAGCCAGTGAAAAACAGATGCACAGACACGGGGCGCTCGTTCAGATGTCACCATGTCCTGGTCGTCAGTACAGTGGATCAGTTCGCACCACACAGACTGGGTTTGGGACCATAAAGTCTTCCCATGTCCGTCCTTTGTGTCCCGCTGAGCAGGACATCAGGGTGCACACAGCTGTTTTATTGCACTGGGAGATGGTGGAGCTGTATGTATTTGTATTTGGGTTATGGGACGGTTAAAAAGGGTCCAGATTAAAGTGTGAGGACCAGTAGGAGTCCTGGTCCTGGTCTTAGACTTTTACTTCTACCTCATTATTACAGAGGTGCATTCAAATTCATTAGGAAATCATAATTAGGTTGCAGCGTCGGTGGCTATTTGCTGGTACCATCAGTGACCTTTGCAAAGATCCGTTCAAGCAGAGTCAGTGCAAAGTCTTTATTCTTCCCACAAAGTCTGAATGGCTCCCACTTTGAATGTATCTGCCCTGAAACACATCAGGAGTCAACGAGCTCCAACATTTTGTTACTTTGAGTGTGTGAACAGATCAGTCTCCTTTAGTACGAGGCACGTTACTGCCAAATCTCTACATGGGACACTGACAAACAGATGATGTATTGATGTATTGTTAGTGATGCCTTAGTAGTAATGGGGAGAAATGTCACGTAACATGCAGTAAAAACAGGCGGCCATGTCGGACAGATGGAGGGAGGGAGAGGGAGAGGGGAGAGGCAGGGCAGGATGAAGGATGGAGCAGCAGAGGGAGTAAATAAATAAAAGCTAAAGCATCTGCAGCTCCTGTCAGTGGATGTTCTCAGGGCTTATGTTGTGGTGGCTAAGTTGAAGACCCGCGTCAGTGTGTGATGTGTCAGAAAACAGATAAACCGTTGTGTCACATGGTGCATATACTTTACCAGCTGTGGTCCGACATCCTCTTTATTTTCTTAGAGACATTGACATTTCCGTCACAGCTCCATGGCCCGGTTTCTGAGACGTGCCCACACAGCTCGCTGTGCTGCACGCTGCCTGTGGGCAGTCTGGAAGAAAGGCAGGGAAAAAACCAGATTGAAAGAGTAAAGGCGGCGACGGCTGTGCGCCTCCTGGGCCCCGTGAGGAGGTGAGTGACGGGGACCATCATCTTTTCGCTGTGGGCTGGTATCGCTCTGAGTGTAATGAAGGGAGAGAAGCAGCGGAGCGGCAGTAGTTAATTTCCTTAAACAGCAGGGATTTTTTTTTGTAGAGCTCAGTTGGACGGTTTCACTGAGTTTGAAACAGATCCTGTGCAGACAGAACGTTCCAGCTTCAGCTTCTAAAATGCGAATGCAGAGTGATTCTCAGTCATTATGTCTGGAACACGTCGGATTTAGAGAAGATATTCTTGTTATATATGAATTAAAGAAGCTCATTGTCAGTCTGTTCATAGGAGCAGATGGTGGAGATTAAATATCTGAATCAGTCATTTCAGACGGAGGATCTGACACTTTAAGAAGATTTATTGATCCCAGCTTGGGATATTTGTTGTGTAGCAACAGCAAAAGTCAAAAACTGAGCACAAGACAAAATGACAAATTGAATTTAATCAGACAAAAAGCTAAGCAGGAATAAGCACTTTTCCCTTTTTCATCAAACTGTTAAACTCATTTGCATTTGTTACTCTGGCGATCCTGGGCTTCTAATTCAATATCTGTGGACATGACAGACTCCGTCAGCGCCAGGAAGCTGAAACCTACGCTTCTCAGTCTGCAGACCGCCGACTTCTGCCAGAGCGTCTGCTCAGGCGACAGCACAGCACATTATTTGGCAGCATTAGAGATATATCATGACTATGTGTCTTTTATTTGATGGACTGTTTTTAGATTTGATTTTATGCTCCTTATTAGTTTTCTGCTCATATTCCTGTTTTAGTGTTTCCTCTTATTTGTTTTTCCCTCAGCTCCTTCAATAAAGTGAATTTGTGCTGCGTGCCTTTGGTGCAGTGGGCACATACACAGTGCCGTGATATTTGGAACAGAAGTGAACCCATGTGTAGTCTGGTGGTTCTCCACCACACCAAGCTCCTTCATCAGACACTTACTTTGCTGAAGTGTCTTTAAACGAGACACTGAGCTCCGACTTTCATTAACTTAAATATCAAGGATTTAGAAAACGAGCCTCATAAATTAGCCCCTCAGGACCAGCTTTACTTTGAGGGAGACTCTGGTACTGTCCTCTGTGTGACCTGTGAGCAAAACTCCAACCTGGACACCACGAGGACTAAAACCTGCCTCAGTGATCAGCAGAAAATCCAAAGATGGTCCATTACAGCTGGTCTCTGGTCAAGAGGAAGACACAGGGCTGCACTGGAAGACGTCCTTATTCACTGTTTCCTGCAGTTAGAGGACATTTAGAACAATCTCATCTACTCCCTCTGACCATATGTTGACGTGTCCCTGAACGTGACGCCACCTTGTGTCCTGTTAAAGACCTGGGTTGGAAAGTCTTTTATTCTGAGCCTGTTACCTTTCCAGTTTAATTAAGGTACTAAATCACATGCAGTACTGTGAGTGTTTGCACCTACATGTTTGTCTGTATTCTATATACTATATATTGATCTGGCACAGTGATATTTCACTCACCTATTTTTATGGGAGTTGTGGAAGAAAATCATCTTGGTGGGTTTTAGAAAGTTGCCTGTGGGCAAAATGTAACTGAAAACTAAAAAAAGTCTCCCATTTGGCAGTTTCTCCTTCCTTTTTTTTTTTTTTTGGTTTTCATGTATTTCTTTAAAAATCACCTTCTGCCTCTGCTTCCTTCCTTCCTTCCTTCCTTCCTTCCTCCCACTCTCCCTCCCTCCCTCCTGCTCATCCATCCTCATCACACCTGCCTGAGAGTTCATGTGCAGTTCAGTGTGTAGTGTCTCTGACTGATATTCCTCTATAACAAGCCTGTAACACTTGACCCCCAGTAGTTGAGGACAAAAGCAGGTCAGTCCTCAGATTTAATTGCTCCTTCGGGGAGAAGAGGTTCGCTCGGAGCCTGGACTCTTCCCCTGAGCTCTGCAGATGTTGTCTGCTGCTGCACCAACAGGTGCTGGGCTGAGTTTATGTGAAGGTAATTACACGGTGATTACCGCAGTGCTGTGACAGCAGAGAAATGATGAATGCGGCACTTTCCAGTCAGTTATAACAGGATGAATCCAGCGGTGGTTTGGTTCTGTGTTTAAAATAAATAAATAAATCATCCGTCAGGTTCCTGCGTTGGCTCCTTTCTAACCAGAGCTACTGCGAACCACTGTGGACTGTTTACGCCTTCACTAAACTTCAGGCCCATAAATTCCTGCAGCCGAACATGTTTTTTTTTTAGTGTATTTCATCGTCTCCACACAAACCAGAGCACTGTTTAAAGCAGGGGCCTCGCTATGTGCTGCCCCTTTAACTCAGAATTAAATGGCTCTTGGTTCCTTTGTGAGACCAGGATTTTGATCCGGTGCGTTTTGCTGCTGACTGTGTGTCCTGCTCTCACCCTGAACAGACGGACGGCAGAAGGAGGTTCTGGTATCGAAGCAGGAAGCCAAGCTGCTCATCGAGGACTTTGACCCCTCCAAAGAATACAACTTCAGGATCTTTGCGGTCAGTCGGGGCCGGGAGAGCAGACCTCTCCAGGCCAAACATGCAGGTGAGCTGAGTCACAAAGTTGAAAATATAAACATTTGTTGAATCACACATGCTGCTGATCAGAAAATCATTTAGAAAATGTTAGTTTTATTTTGTCGCCACTTCCTGTTTAGTTCATTTATTTACTTTCCTGAGCTCATTATCTTTAATTTATATTCAGCTCTTTTGTTTCCACCTGTCAGTGTTTTTCTTCTGGACTTTTTCTCCTGCCAGTTTGGTTCGACTATTAGTTTGTTGCTCACGTTTAGTTTTTGTGTTCGACCGCCAATAAAGCCTCGCGGAGTTTACTTCCTCATGTTATCGGATTTTCCTGGTATTGACGTGCCTCAAAACAACATCAGCTCCCGTCTGTTGTTCTTTTGTTACAGTGGGTGAAGACTTGGACTTAAATATTTGCCTCAAACAGACACTTGGCTCAGGGTGTAGTCAGTCAATAACAGACATAACAGATTTCCGTCTGTGTTGACATAAAAACCCAGTCTGATGATTTTTGTCAGAAATGGTCCCACACTGATTCGTTCTGGTGTGTTTTACAGACGCCGTTTTAAATGCGTCACGTGACACCGAGCTACACTTCCTGCTCCAATCAGTGATGTCACAGCAGGGGCTTTTCCATCAGCTGTGATTGGCAGAGTAGCATTAAAGTTTGAAGTGGCAGAGGGAGCCACAGCAACACACCTGATTTAGGGTCAGGTCTCTTGTTTGTGGGTTCTGCCTGGTCCTGATGTTCCCTGATGCTGCTGCAGGACAGGCACACCTCTGCTCGCCACTGTGGGTCTGAACGCAGAACCACACCGAGGGGTTTACAGTCACTGCCGCTCAGCAACCTGCTGATATTCACTTCTCATACCGAGACAGAAATACGGCTTTTAAACAGGATCCTGGATCCACGTTGAGGCGGAGAAGCCCTTTGACTCAGCAATGAGAATATTACACAGCTAAAGAAATGCCATGATGTGTTTACAGTCTCCTGTGGCGCCAAATGCTTTGTCGGTGCACACTGCAGCAACACTCATGAAATCTAATACCTGACATTGAAACAGCTGAGGTTTGCTGCTGCTCTTTACTCTGCACTGACTGAAGGACAGATGTCCCGCTGTCATTCTCCTTTTTAAAACACTGACCGGTCAATGTTTCATTCACTGTCGCCGCTTATTAATGCAGATTGTTGTGTTCTGTCTCCTCGTTCCAGCAGCTCAGCGATCAGCCGATCAGGTGGTTGAGTTCCAGAGGAGAAAAGACAGCGGAGACACTGGGGGGAACAATGAGATCTCAGAAGGTAAGATCCTCAGCAGGGTAGCAGGAGGCAAAGCAGGCGAACAGAAACCGGGATGGAAAAAACGGAGGCTCCCGACGGACGGACGCCTCCGGCCTTCTGGTTTCAAGACCTCTCCTGTCTAACGAGAGCAGAGGCAGATCCTCTTTGAAATGTCACCGCTGGAAGACGAGCTGTCATTCTTCAAGAACTGTAGATAGGAAAGTAAGAAAAATGTTCTGTAACCAAGAACAGATTTTTTTACAAATTGGAGAAGACAGCACCGTGGACTTCCCTCCAGTGCAGACACCTTCTCTTTTTGTGAAGAAAACAAGCTGCCACTTTTAATACCATGACCTTTCTCAAATTGATATTTCAACCAAGGAAGAAAAAGGAGCAGGGCTGCAGGAAAAGCAGGTGAGTAGAAGCTGAAGAGGCCTCAGAGTTTCTCTCACTGTCACTGAGGGTCCAATTCACCTGTGAGGACAGCGTGTCCTTTCTGGAAACACCTGATCTTTGTGAATGTGAAGAAGGAAGACGCCCGGTGAGAGTAATATTTCTGCACCTGCATGGTCGTTATCAGCGAGCCTGAGAAAATGGAAGGGAAGGAAATGAGATCGTGTGGAAAAAGGGAATTTGAGAGAACAACAATCAGGAAATGAAGACGAGACAGGAACGTGGTAAATAAGCCCATTCAGTCTGAAAGTGATTGTAGGTGCTGCAGGCTGAGTTGCACAATCAGATGGAAAACACAGGAAACGAAGGTAAGAGGACAAACAGGATGCACAGTTACTTCTATCATGGTTCACGTTTCTACCTAAAGGAAGATGAAATGTTTTTCCTTTAAGGGCTAAAAGGTTTTTATTTATTTATTCTGGTCATTTTGTTGATAGAATATTGGAAACGGGAGCTGAATGGCAGCTACGATCATATTCTGGATTCCATTAACACTCAAAGAATTCAATAAAACCTTGTTGTTGTTGTTGGACATTTCTTTGCAGCGACAACAGGGTTGTTTACCTGCGTGTGCTTTGTGCTGTGTTCCTTTGCAGCTCTGAAAATGTGACGTGTCCCTTCGTGTGAGTGTTGTTGTGTTTTGGAGCCTTGAGATGGAGGAGCGATGATGGTGCAGATGGGAGTTGTGGCAGACGCCTGTTTCAAAATCAAATTACAGCTTCTTCTCTCAAAATCCTCACAACGGGATAAAAACCTGACAGGTTGAGTCGGCTTTTCTTTCAGGACGTCTAAATGTTCTTTCTCGGTGCATCTCAATCAGCCTCACCTGATTCATTTCCTCTTTACCTGCCTGCAGCTCAAAGCTTATTGCAGCAGATTTACATCTTTAAAGTCTCTGCACGATGAAAGAGCCAGAAAAAATATTTATCTGCAGAAGAACTGAACTTGTTTCTGTGTTCCCATGTAGTCACAGCCAGAATCCGCAGCCCCAGACCTGGACTGAAGAAACCGGAGCTTTGGCAGAAACTTTACAAACCTCTGTGTGTGTGTGTGTGTGTGTGTGTGAGTGTGAAATCACTCTGGGGTCATTTGAGTCCAGTCGTGAGGTTTTGTTGCTGTTGGATTGTGGCTGCATCAGATTAGATGAGATTATATTAGAGGCTTTTGCGGGAAGTGAAATATGTTTTGAGTTTCCAGAGAATCAAACATTCATTAGTTTGTGGTTCAGGAACAAAACATTGATGTTTAATGTTAAAACTTAAATCTGATCAAATGCTGCAACCGGGCTGGACGTGTTTTTAGTGGCGCTCTGGTAAAAAGAGCCAATCGGGACCAAGGGCAGGGGCCGTGTGTGTTTTGGAGCTTGGATTGAATCACATTGAAGCACGTTAATTAGAAAAAGCATCTCATCCTTCCCTTATGTGCAGAGAAAGAGGGGAACTTTTAGATTCCTGTAACAAGGGACGTTTTGAAGCATCATCAATTAGCAGAACGGAGGACAGCTGCTTCTGTGCAACGACACTTTTGCAAATGTGACAGGTCTGATGTCAGCCGCTCTCTGTGAGAACGCTTACGCCTCGGCAGATGTTTAAAAATGGGTGCGAAACTTTGCCGGCTGTGTTTGCACTTGTCGCACAAGACGAGTCAAAGCGGCGAGAGGGAGGGGAAGAGGAGGCGAGTCCAGAGGGATCTGATCCAAAACACTGAGATAATTACAGCCAGGACTTCCATAAAAGTTCTTTTTCTGCCTCATTAGTTCTCCTCGGGTGTTGCAAGTTTGCTACCGAGCCTTGGCGTTCATGAGTTTCTCGTTCATGGATCTTTGCCTGTCTAACAGTCTAATGAGTTCATTTTGTAAACGTTCAGTTCCACAAACATAAGCCAAACGAAGTGTACGCAGCATTTAAAATAAAGGGGCATCACTGAGATCCACATCGTTTCATTTCTTACGGTAGAAGCTGCATTCCCAGAGGTAATTGAGGGTTTTCTTCCATAGCGTCAGTTTTAAAGTATAGGCCTGTTCTATAAGCAGCGAGGGATGATGGGAGTCTTGCAGTAACGTAGGTAGAGAAGTTCTATATCGAGCTTTTCTGTACAATCTGTCTCTTACTGCCAAAACTTTCTCAAGCTGTCGGTGACCAGATTTATTCCTACAGCCTAAAGAAGTCCAGCAGCAGAAGCTGTCACTGGAGGAGGCAGGCCATTAGTGGGAGAGGGAGCGCGAGGTCTGACTGGGACCAACATAGTAACAGTTGGTGATGTTTGTCAAAGATCCCGTGGTGCGTGGAGACTCATCGCTCGGCCAAAGTGTCAGAAGCTGTTGGAAAAATTCAGATGAGGTTAAAGAAACGAGGGGAAAACTGGATTCGTTTATGGACTCGGGTCCAACTGAATTCAAATGTGGTTTGTGTTTTAGCAAGACATGAAGAGCAGATGAGACGTTTAAAACAAGTTCAATGACATGAGCCAAGTCTGCTGTGTGATGAACCCAGAGAAACCTTATGTTTCCAAGTGTGATCAGGACCAGTCCCATCACAACCTAGAGCTGCAGGGCTCAGAGAGAAGGATCGGATTTTAGGACTGTGCTGAAATTCACCTGATACCAGGCAGGGCCAGTTTATTTGTGCGTCGTGTTTCCTGCACAAAGACAATCCGGAGGGAAAGAACAGTGGAAACGATGAATAAACCGCAGCTGTTCCACGAGTCGCCCTCGTCGTTCACGTCTTTTTCAGTCAAAGTGACAAATAAATGAATAAATTAGCAAAGTGAGGAGGTTTGATCAGCTTTTCTGTTCAGATGCTCAGTGAAGGTGGGTCCTGTTTCTGACTGTAAACACTAAAAGCTGGAATCATGTGTCTGATGTTTGTGTAGCTGTTGATTTTGTGGTTATTTTTAGCTGCTGATCTTGTTTTCTTTTCCTCAGTACTGAACCATTTGCACCGCATGTTTGTTCCATCTTAGAATAAAATGGTCTGTCTGTTACGTGGGATGATTTTTACATCGATATGCAGAAGTTCCTTCTCTCTTTTGTCATTTTTGATGCCTGAACATGTTGGAACACCGAGAACACGAGGAGAAAACCTTTCCCATTTATTTATCTGTTGATTTAGCAGTTTATCTCAGCCCTGTAGAGCGAGCTGGATCCGGTTTCTGGAAGCAGTTTATGTGACGTTCAGCAGTTTGAAATGTGTGAGCTTTGTTACCTATTTTTATCTTCTACCTGCTGGGACCATGATATGATCAAATTTTAATAGAAGTGGTGAATTTTTTTACCAAAAAGATGCGTTTAAATGTAAGTTGTGTGAGAAGACTCTCACTTCTCTCCTCACCTTTTTTTTTCTTTGTCTTTCAATTTTCACTCTCAGCCCAGTCTCAGCCGCGTTTCTGCACCTTCCCTCTCTCTTCCTGCAGCTTCACCTTTCGTGCTCATAGCTGAGTGGGGTCCTTGCCCACACTTGCAGAATACCACAGCTATAGCCTCACAGGCCTGGTCTTGGGCTGCTGCCACGCTGATCAGACCTTTAACAGCTGCCTGCCTGTCAGTCTGAATCCTTGGCTGCTTGTTTGTCTGCTGCTGCTGCTGCTGCTGCTGCTGCTGCTGCTGCTGCTGCTGTTGTTGTTGGGTTGTGTGTGTCTGGTTTTTTCACCTGGATACTTGCAGGTTGTGAGGAGCCCTCTGATTCAGCATCGATCCTCTAATGTTCGAGAACATGGCAGCTGTAATTTGGAATTTAACGCAGTTTATTTACGTTATCAATCAGCACCTGGAGCACGACCCGCTCATCCATCCATATACTCAGAGGACTCATAGTTGTCATGAAAATACAGCTAAACACAGCAAAGCTTTGTGGGTAACCCCTGTGCTGTTTACATTTGTGATCCATTCAGGTGAATGTGATTGTTTGCTTTGCCTCTGCAGCTGTTTGAAAAGTTATTCATTCAATTCATTAAAGATCTTTGATAGTCGTTTTTATCCTGTTGGGACTCGAGAGCAGATGTTGAGATTACAGATGTTCTGACTGAGAGGACCCCCCCCCCCCCCCCCCCCCCCCCGGTGACCTGACCTGACCTGGACTAAGCAGTACAGGAAATGTGTTGATGTCATAGTTCAGGCATCACAAATGACAAGAGAGAGAGAAGGAACCTAAAAATCATCCAACATGTCTCTCGCTGTTTTATGACGTGAAGTCTTCATGTGGTGCAGGGAACATTTCAGACCTGCTCATGTGGTTTTTGGTGTCCACATTTCAAATGATGAGGGTGAACACAACTGCTGATTAGCTGTCGCCAATCTAGCAGCGCCTGTTGATCACAGACCGCCCTGCTGGGATGTTTTTTTGCTGTGAAACATCTGTAATGGGAGGTTCCCTCCCGATGACTCACCTGTGCCACCTGTAACATAAGTCAGGCCACATTTCTGCGTTGACGCTCCTCCCGTCAGATCCTGTGTCAAAACAAGACACTTTGCTTCAGGAGCTGGATTTCACTTTAGTGTCAGAGACCAGGCCAGATACAGATGTGCAGTGTGTGTAATGTGTTATTTAAATCCTATTTATTTAACTCATCGTCTGTAGTTAGTGACAAGTGTCTAATTCATTGTAACAGTGTGAAAGTCTGCACACAGCCAGCAGCTGGACCTGCTTTGGCTTTTGGGGTCCATGACAATGTGTTGGTCAGTTTATTGTAGAGAGCAGAGTGTAACTAACTGAGCGTAATAACTAAACATTGGATGTGGACCCTCATGAATGTAAGAACCAACAGAAGACTTCACAGATGTCACAGGGGCTTTATTTTTAGAGCGTGTTCCTGCTCTCCCCCACATCCAGGCTGCCAGGCTGCTGTTCTTCTACTATGAACACAGATGAACACCTGGATGGTTTGTTTGAAGGAGAGATAAAAAGTGTGACTCCGGCTGGTTTCCATGGCAGCATTTACTGTGTGGGAGCTGTGTTGTTTGGGATGGTTGTTGGGTCTTTTGCTAAGGTTTGACTGATGCATCATTCTGGGATGGAAGAGTTTGATTTTCTGCGTTTGGTATTGAGACCGACGGCACCAGTGAACCTGGTTCAGCTTATGGGTCTGTGCCGTAGACCTCCATTGTGGTCCAAAAACTATTAAAAACCCAGCAGGGAGCCACAGCGCTGACCTGGCTCACATGGTTCTTCCTCACCAACAATGGGAGGCCCGTCTGTTTCCAAAAACCAGCTCCAGACGTTTTCTAATCAGAAAAAAAAATCACTCGACCATCTCGGCTGCTTGCATGTTAGAAGTTAGTGCAGCAGCATGTGGTTCTGTCTGTGTGGGATTTAGAGAGAATAACCAGAGAGTCAAAAACAATATATGGTGTTTGTTACAATCGTGTATCTGGACACTCACAGTCAACAGTATCAGTGCCAGGAAAGAGTCTTTGAACACAGGATTTATTTTACAGTTTGTTCTGTGTCGCTGCTCCAACAAGAAGCTGCATGAGTGTGTAGCATTGTTCAGCCTGCACTGATTTCCACTGTGTCTCAGTTACTTTTAGCTCTTGGCAGCAGAACAGCAGGCAGGTGTTGACTTGCTTGTGTAACATATAAAAAATATACTGAGCTCGGTCTTTACTTTATCACCCCTTTACCCCGGTGTGCTACCTTGTCCAACTGGACTCCAGATGATTCCAGGGCCTGGTTCGCTAATCCATCTGAATTATCACATGCTGTTTTTATATTTGTCTCTGACTTACATCACTGCTTTGTTTTGTCAGTCCGCACCTTGCTGAACCTGCAGTCCGCCGTAGTGAAACTGAGGGGAACGTGCACATGACAGGACATGACCCTCTTACTGAGGTCTAATTCCTGCATCATTTGTTTGGGCTGCGATAATTAGACGGTGCCAGGAGAGAGACAGGTGGGAATAATGAAATCACCTCAGAGGTGTTTGTCTGAGAGGAGAAGCTCAGTCAAACGGTTCATTTTGGCTTTCAGTCTGGGAGGTATGAAAACTGTTTTTCAAGCCTGGATGTGGACTGGGACCACCTGACGGAACCGATGTGGGATCATCCAGTCTCTGACACTCCTCTGTCTCCTCACTCTTAGGCAAGAATTTGGTTAGGAACCAGAAATATGATGCAACGTATGGAAACAGGAAGAACATTGTACAGTGAGCACAAGCTTGTTAATGACTCAAGCGAGATGTCAATAAAGGCCTGGTTCAGAGGAATAACACATTTCAGTGGTGTCCTCAGCTGGGTCTCCAGCCTCATCTTTTCACTTGGACTCTTCATTCCTGTGTTGCGAGGGAACGTCGGGCTGAACGGTGAACGGTGGTTGGACTGTGGCGACGTTCAGCTGCAGAAGGACAGTCAAGATGTGGATCTGCGCTGCTGCATATGTCAATACTTGGACACGTTGATGTTTCCTCCCTGCCTGTGTGCACAGTGTGGTGCTGTACACATGGTGACAGGCTGCAGGATCGATTTGCTTTGCTGCTTGTTCAGCCAAATGTTGACATGTAGAGAGATATTTGTTTACTGGGAATTTCCGTCACATGAAGATGGGTAACTTGGCTGTGACTGTGCGGGGCTGGATGTCGTCTGATAAGTTGTCTGAGGAATATAAACAACATTTATTTTACAAAATCATTTTCATGTATTTTGTTAAAATCAGCTGTGTTTTCCACGATAAGGCGGTGAAATTCATCTTTGGAGTAAACTCAGACAAAAACTACGCAGAGTCTTGTTTCTGACATTAATGGATCTTTATAGAAGAGTCAGGAGACTTTATAGACGTATCGAGGTTTGAGTTACCTGGATGGCAGGTGAACTTTGACCTGTCCTGATTAGATATAGAAACATCTGAGTGATACAAACACTAAACATGTGTTTGCGTCATCACGACTTACGATAGTTTATCTTTGGAAATGTGAATAAACAATGTTCAGTTTTGGATGTGCAGGGTGAAGCTGCTAACAGGGGTCAAAGGTCACATCTGGTCCAGTGTAATAAAACAGTTTATTAAGCCTGATCGGTGCTTGATGCAGGTTGATGTTGTGCCTGGGTTTGACTACGCAGTCATCACATGATGTAGCTGTAAAACTCTGTGTGGATGAGACATAAACGAGGCCCGAGCTGCTGAACACACACACACACACACACACACACACACACACACACACACACACACACACACACACACACACTGGCCTTCAGTGACTGACACATCAGCATTTTACAAACAGCGACTCAACGTGATGCCAATCTGCTGCACCGCCAATAACGATGAACGATGAGCCCATAAGTCACCTGTGCAGGGCGCCGCGAGGCCCGTGAGGACAAGAGGTGTTGATTTAGTGAAATTGGAAAGGGAGAGCAGCAGAGAGAGGGAGGCAGCTCAGTAATGCAGGCGTCGTGCGGCAGCTTCAGTGCAGCTGAAACTCCATCACCTTCTGTTTGACACTGTGACAACCTCATTTAGGTCTGAGAGAAAAATGAAGGGAGGCAGGTTCTACAGAGGGAAGGAACAGGGCAGGTTTATAGCATAAAGGCAGCGTGCAAACATCTCACACTGATGTAGTCTGATTGGAAACAGGAGAAGAAGACAGTTCGGAGGGTGTAGATTTGTACCCTGCTGCTGAAGGTTGGAGCTGCTGCAAACAGGACGAGCTGTGGTCACTGTCATTAACACGCTCAGGGACACTGAGCCAAGGCAAGCCTCTGTGTGTGTGTGTGTGTGTGTGTGTGTGTGTGTGTGTGTGCGTGTGTGTGTGTGACAGTCTTTCTTTTGCTGAAACTGGGTCCTGGTGTGTTTCTACTTGGGCGACTGTCTGAGACCAGCTGAGCCTCTGGGCCTGCTCAGAAGCTACACACAGATTTGTGTTTTCTAACATGTTGATTTGACAGTGATGACTGGATCAACAGGGCAGCACAGTGGGTTAGTGGTTAGCAGTGTTGCCTCACAGCAAGAAGGTTCCTGGTTTGAAACCCATCAGGGACCTTTCTGTGTGGAGTCTGCATGTTCTCCCTGTGCTTGTGTGGGTTTTCTCCAGGTACTCTGGTTTCCTCCCACAGTCCAAAAACATGTATGTCAGGTTGATTGGTGACTCTAAATTGCCCATAGGAGTGAGTGTGAGTGTGTGAGGTTGTTGGTCTCTATGTGGCCCTGTGATGGACTGGGGACCTGTCCAGGGTGGACCCCTGCCTTTCACCCAGAGAGAGCTGGGATAGGCTCCAGCTGATCCCTGGGACCCTGGTTAGGACTAAGGGGGTATAGATGATGGATGGATGGATCAACAGAAAAGTACCAGTGCTTCAGAGATGAGGAAACACAGTGATGTGATATGTTATTTATTTTGTCTGGTCCTTCCTCTGTGATGCTGCTAAATGTCTCTTTTCTCTTTTTGTTTTTGTCTCTTTAAAGTTTCCATCTTCTCTTGTCCGTCGTGAGAGAAACGTCTTTCTCTCTTCTTCTTGGTGTGTTTCAGTCTTTGTTTCCGTGCTGTAAATTTCCGGTCGACGTGTCCTCTGGGTTTCAGCTCTGACAGGAAGAAAAGGCGACTTCTCTTTCTCTTTTTCTTTCTCGTGCTGCTTTACGTTCCTTCACTACTCTCCTTTTTCTTTCGCTTCTGTCGCCCACTGGCACTTGTTCACTTGTTTCCTTCCTTCCTGTTCCGGTCTCAGGCTTTGACTCCTCTTTCACTTTTGCTCGTTTCTTTTTCCTCCACTAAATCTGTTTTATCAGTTGTCTTCTCATTTCTCTCTGTTCTTTCCTTTTGCTTTGTTTTGTTTATAGCAGTTTTCTTTTCTCTCTCGTCCTGACCAGCTGTAAACTCTTCTCAGTCTTCTTTTGCTTTCACTTTCTGTTTTTGACTTTCATTTCCTGTTCTAGTTTCAGTCCTCACTGGCAGGTGACTCATATTTGCTCTTGCACACTTATTTGAATGATAACACGTTTTCTTTACGTCGTGGACACTCGTGCTTATTTCTGTCTTTTACTGCTAAACTCTGCAGACTGACGGTGTTTCACTAATGTCTGAAGCTGCAGCTTCCTGTGGCCCGGGTCAATATGATTTAAAAAAAAAAAACAACAGCAGCTGCATGTGCAAGATTTCGTTTCCGGTCTGGTTGAAGTTGAGAGTCAGAGCGAGCGGTGAAAGCCGCAGTGTCTACAGTGTGTGAATGCTGCCTGTCTCTGTGACATACACACACACACACACACACACACACACATGCAACACTCACTGTAGTTCTCAGTTCTGCTCTTTCTGCTGCTGCTGCTGCTGGGTGTGTGTGTGTGTGTGTGTGTGTGTGTGTGTAGACCTTTCAGGGTTTCCTGTGGTTTATGTTACTTTTCACTGTCTTCTCATTAAAGAACATCAAAATTTGTCTCTTCTCTTTCTGTCACTCACACACACACACACACACACACACACACACACACACTCTTCACAGCTCTGTATGGAAAACTGTGAACTCAGTCTCCAGAGTACCTGTGAAAATAATGTCAACGAGCGCTCCCAGCAGCACACTGGTGACAGGTGTGTTGTCTTATTGTAGCCCAGCTCAGTGGGGCTGGTTTCATTTCACCTTCTGACAAAGTTACACCACCTTTCTCCATTTTTAACAGCCCTGTAGATAATCGTCATTCAGCTGGTCCGGCTGGAGACCTGTTTGCCCTGCGTGTATGTACGAACGAGGAAACTGAGCTTCACTGGGCTGTACGTTTGTTTCCCACACGCTGAGGGGAAGACGAAGCAGTAAAACATGTGGCAGTAATGGCTTATTGAGTTTATTATCCAGGAGTAACAAAGACGTGACTGTCACTGTGAGGTGTCATGTCTTCCTTGGACTTTGAGCTTCTGTGGGTGGGAATCGTTTTCTTTGTTAGCATCTGCAGATTCACTGGCAGAACATGAAGGCTGGATCATCTTTCTCTTTTCTTACATCATTAATTGAGGCTCTATTAACACTTTAGCTTTGGCTAGCGAACAGTGTTCCTGTGGTGTGTAAGGATTTAGTGGTATGCTCCCTGTCTCTGGCTGAGAAAGAGGATTTCTGCAGCAGTGTGTGTGGACTGACGTTACATTTCCATCCCTACATGTGTCAGAGTCACTGCCCATCTGCTCGGCTCTAACCCTGCAGCTCGCGGTCTGTCCTGGCTGCTCAGCGCTTCATGGGGCCAATCAGATCGGTTCTGTCTCACGCTGAGCCGCTCCGGATTCATCCAGAGCATGTTGTGCACCAAATCCTCAGTGGATGACATGACCGTCTCATTACGACAGTAAGACTCATAGTTACATTGCACTGATGCTCTGTAGCCCAGTTGTTTGTCTAGAGATCCTGTCAGACCGTTTTAACACAGCTGGATAAAGACAGCTGAGCAGATAAAAGGCTCATGCAGCTCTATAGTGTGTGTTTATTTCTCGTTCACGTAAAGACACTTTCATTTTGACCAAATCTTTACTTTGCTAAATTTTTATCACACAGCAATTAGCTGCAAAGAAACATCTAAGCTCAGAGAAGCAAAATGTCTTAAGGCAGAATTTATTCTTTTGAAAGTAAGAAGTGTGTCCAGCTAATGTGGAGGTTTTTGGCTTCTTCAGTCAAATGCAATTTAATGCACTCAGTTCACTTTGAAATGTTTAGATTCATGTTTTAAATGAAAGTTAAATCAGTTGCCCCAGGAACTCACAAACATCCTACCTCCCCTGCACAATAACTTCCTTTGTGATGAAGAGGCCAGAGAAGCTTCCACTCTGGTCTCAGTGATATGGAGCATGTTGAACTTCTCACTGACTGGCTGTCTGGTGTGTGGCTGCAGAGGTGGATGTGCAGGACTGAGGACTCAGTGAGGGTGCAGCTAGTGGTCTTCTGCTGTCTTGGTGATTTAGGTTTTCATCGGTAAATGGGACAAGGTTTGAGAAACTCTCAGAAAACCTCTGACAGCCTAATGAAGACAAATCGAGAATTGCAGTTTGACACTAATCTCACCCTAAATTAGATTTCAGAGGGAAAGTGGGACCCGCCTTTTGAGGCTGGAGAACCTTTGCTGCTGACCAGGAGAAACCCCTCTGATTATAGAGCTGTATTTCTTCCTCTCCTACACCTTAGGGCCATTTATTTCTCACTCTGAGACAAGGCTGAAATGAGCTGTGATTCACGAGCTTCCCTGTGCTGGTTCAGATTTATTTGACGAGGTGCGTTAAATCTGCTCTAAGCTTGTAACCCAGGCTCATCTGTCCTGATCATTTTTCCGTGTTTGCGGTGAAACAGCTGCCGACTTCCTGTCCACAGGCCGAACTGGCTCAGCAGCAACAAACAGAGGGTTCATTTGGATTCTATGGAGATTGGTGTGAAAATATTTATGTGCCCAGACACTGCACCAGTCCAAAGGAGCTGGTTGTAGCTGTGCAGCATTGCGACACTGCTTATGACGTGCTGTTTGTCTGTGCTGCTCCATGCCCTGACGATCTTTGTTGGTGGTTTGGAGCCGAGTGCCTTGCTCAGGGGTTCCCCAGCGACCGTTCTCATTTCCAAAACACAAGCCCCCAGTGTCCAAAATGCTTTTTAAGTCTTTCAGGTCTTTGTTTATAGACTCAAATCTTGGGATTATTGAAGGTTTGTTGTCTTTTTTTACTGTTTCCATCAGACAGTGAATCATACATTAGCCCTTAGTCCTTTGTACCACCACATTCTGAGCACAGGTTACAGCAAACACCGGTGTTTGACTCGGGTTTAGAGATGGCATGTAATCAGGATGGTTAAGACACGAGAGATTAGAAACGGTATCTGGGGCTCAGAGGATTCTGCAGCTGCATCCTAACCAGCCTGCTCCTCTTTCATGTTTCCACGAGAAATTAGATGCTTGCTGTTAAGAGCTTGAGGTGCCGGTTGTCCTCTTTCTCATTACGTGTAAGTGTAGAAAGCCCTGGATTTGCCATCAAGGGGTCCCAACCTTCACAATGTGCTCTTTTGATGTCAGGAAGCTTCTCTGATTCTCTCCTCACAAGGTTCAAAGCAAAAAAAGGAATTGAAACCTTATTGTGACAAATGAAGATACCTCACACTAACACTGAACTTATCTCATCTAAAAATAATCCCTGACAATGTAGAAACACAGAATGACAGAGTGATAAACAAGTCAGTGTTAAAGCCATTAAACAGGATGTATTCAGATAAACTCTTCACTTTAATGGAATCATCTTACACCACTCAAATATTGGTCTTTAACCATAATCTCATTAATATGTTAAATCGCTGAGATTTAATATTCCACCCAGAGCACAGCGAAGCTATAAAGCTGTGTTCTATAGTAGTCGTTACCTTAGTCTCTGAACACATATATGAAGTAAAGTGGACTAATTTAGCCGGTTGGAAGAGGCAGGTAAGATTTAAAGGGAAATAACGTGAGGATGGATATCATGATATCATGCAGGTGCTGTGAAAACCATGTTGACCAGTGCACCTGTTCACCTTTCCACGTAGACGACCCTGTGGAATCCGCAGGAGCTGAAGTGACGTTTGGTGCAGAAGCTGTCGTGCTGATGTGGAGCTGTGGAATGTGAGGCAGCTGACCTCTTGACCTCGTGCTCCATAAATCAGCCGAGCAAAGATAAATCCATCGCACGAAGGCCTAAGGTGTGAGCGTTTGTCATGGCAGGTATTGGTATGGCTGGATGTTTCTGGGCTTTAGCTGGAGAGTAAAAACGTTTGGTTCCTTGGTGTGTTTTCCCCAACAACAGTCGAGGACCACAGAGTTTGAATATTCAGACATCGATCAGAATAAATCTTCACGGCTGTTTCAGATCACAAATACATTTTAATATTTATTATAAAATGCGGTGCAGACGGAGACTAACCCTCGGTCCCTCTTGTTTCCTGCAGTGGTTCAGTATTTCCAGTCTGTCTTGTAGGTAGAGCTGAATCGACGGTGATTGAGCTTGTTAAATGCACCTGAAGCCTCAGTAACTGGTTTTGTGCATTGGCCAGTGGAGCTAACTGGACCTTTAACACAGACAGTTTGTGACTGAACCAGCCTGGATCCACCTGTGGACCCTGCCTGTGAATATGCATGAGAATGCCAGGAAGCAGAGAGGGGACTCATTATAATATTGTTTACACTTAGCCGACGTAGGTCATGTCCTCTGTTTGATAGCTGTGACCCGTGCTGTCTCGGGATGTGCCGCAGACCTGCACCGGTTTGACTTTTTGACCTGTGGAGAACCTTTTGCCTGCAGGGGCCTCTCTGCTAATAACCAGGGTACCTGGTTAGAGAACGTGTCAACAAACGGCTCCTCTCTCTCTCGTTCTGTTCCTTGTTTGGCTTCCTCCATATTTCATCCCTGCTGGTTTCAAACTTCGCCCCCTCCAGAAGGCAATTTGTACCAATTTAGCACAGGACTGTGGCTGACACCTAACGTGTTGTGTTGGTACCAAAAGATAAACTCCCATCGGTCAGAGAGTCTTCGATCTGTCCTCGTTGGTCCACGCAGCCTCGCGTCAGGACACGTCAGATCGTATCAGGGAAGGCTCTTATCAGAGAAAAGCCCAGAAATGAAGTTTCCCTGCACTTCCTTCCACTCACGGAGTCGGAGCTGTTGCTGCTGCTGCCGTAGGCGTCCAGGGGGCTCCGACATCCCCTCTGACAACATATGGCTCAACAGATTCCTGTGAAACGAAGCTTTCTAGTTCTCTGCTGGGCTGATTGTTTTGGTGGATTTATAAACACGTTCATGAAAAAATAGTTGTTTATTTTGAAAATTCTCAGAACTAAGAACAAAAATGAAGCAAATCAAATGTTTGATTTTCTTTCACTAGAATCATACGACACAAAACGAGTTTATTGTTTATGGAAATTTGCCCCATGCAGAGACAAACAGCAGCAGTCGGCAACAGAGAAAAACACAGTAATCATGTTGTCTGGATGCAGGTCTCATGCAGCAACCACGTTTAGATCTAACAGCATGGACTGATGGACTCTATGGACTTTATGGACTGATGACAGTGATGGACTCATATACTTGATGGACTCATATACTTGATGGACTGATGGACTTGATGGACTCATAGACTTGATGGACTGATGGACTTGATTGACTTTATGGACTGATGGACTTGATGGACTGATGGACTCATAGACTTGATGGACTTGATGGACTCTTAGACTTGAAGGACTTGATGGTTCACTTTGTATTGAACAGTGTGATTTCCTGCTGGTCCCTCACTGACTTTATAATTTCCTGAGGACAGGGGGGGCCAGTTACTTTGCAGAATCAAAACATGGACATTTAAGTATTATATTAATTATAGGGATCATTTCTCCAGGCTCTGATCTTTGTTTTCATGTGGTTCATTCCTGTAGCGTTGCTGTTCTTCCTCTTGTCTGCTGTTGCTTCTTGCTGTTTAATTATTATAAAATAGCGACTTTCTGCATTAATGATGATACAAACTCAGAGAATCAGAAATATAAGAAGTGCTGAGGGGAGGATCAGTAAATGAGGCAGAAAGAAACACAACATTTGTATATTCCCAGCAGACTCATTGTGTAGTTACAGCCTTTAATATGAGTCTGACGCTGCTTCTTCCGTCTCTTCCTCTTTCGCCATCTGTCCAGGTGCTGGTCTTTTCCCAGACGTGCCATTAAAAAGAAGCCAGTCTTCTTTCCCTCAGCGCCTCAAAGCGCCTTTACCCTCCAGTTTCTCTTCCTCTCCTGACTGAGAATCATCCTTCCTTTAAATCTCCTCAAAGCCTTTTCATTATTCAGGACTTACCTGCCTGTGCGTCCAAACCGGAGGACCAGCTGCAGCTAAACCTTCATGTCCTATTGTTCTGTCTTTACTAATACAGTCAAATGTGATATTATGTGTTCACGTTTGTTAAAAAGCCAGAATGATTAAGTGTAATGAGCAGCAGGTGTGTCCCAGCAGCAGTGAGTGAGTGAGTGAGTGAGTGAGTGAGTGAGTGAGTGAGTGCTGTCATATTCTTTTACATGAGTGCCGTGAGGTCAGTGAATATTTATTTTCGACTTTGATTTAGTGTGTTTTTAATTTCTGCTCTGGCCTTTGCAAAATAAATCTGTCAGCAGGAGTTTTATCTGCAGCTCCCTCCTGTAAATCAAAGCTCAGAGAAACTAACGGGACGAAAAGCGGCACATCCAACACGCCACGACTGTATTTTACTAGAGACACTCGGCTGCAACCGGGCAGCCCCGCAGTAAAACTGGACAGAAAACACACAGGTAGAGGACGAGTCTGCACTAACACGCAGATATTTCAGTGAAATGTGGTTTTGTGACGTTCGTCTGACTGACAGCTTTCATTTCTCCAAGCTCGCGGCTCGTTCGTGTCGGAGCAGTGAAGCGGTCGTGCGTCTCTTGTGTCACTTCTTTCATCTGAGGTCGAGTCGGTTCGCGGCACTGAGACCGAGGAGGAGGTTTAAATTCCGACACTGTAGAGACTTGTAAGGAGTGATACACTTCTTGGTTTCTGTCAATGATGAATGAAACGACTGCTGAAGAATGCCCTCGCCATCCCGCTAAACACACACACACACACACACACACGCACACACACACACCCTGAGATGTTGAAACATGCTGTGACCTGAAGGAAATATTCTCTTATACATCTGGAGCATAAGAAGCCGTGTGCCAGCGGCTGCAGATACAGAGGAGGTATGTGTCAGGTTTATACTGCGGATGAAGACAAATGTAAATCAGTGACTCATCTTTGTCCTCACAAGTAAAACTGTTGTTCAGTTTTTGTGTTTGTGGCTGTATGAATGAGTGAGTGTGTGTGTGTGTGTGTGTGTGTGTGTGTGTTTTCTTAAGCTGTATTTAATCAGTGAAGCCTGGTTGGACACGTAATGCTCTTATTTAGCACCAGCCTTCCAAAGTCTCCCCAGTACAACCACAGGTTAACGCTCTAGGCTCATCAGGCCTGTTTGCAGCAGGAGAACATGAGTTAAAGTAGCATCAGCTCAAAGTCAATAAAAATATTTTGCATGCTGCTGTTTGTAGCTGTCAGGGAGAACTCAATCCGACCTCTGCAGCAGCTCTCTGAGGCTGCACACGTACAGTAAACGAGCAGCGTTTGGGTTCATTCGTTATTTCAGCTCTTTGATTCTGCCTCAGGACTTTCTCTGCATGTCACACTGACACTCATTTCCTGACTCGCTCTATAATGTGGATGGTGCAGAAACTGTGGAAACAAAATAATGTTCTGAAACAGAAACAGATAAAAGCGGCCTTAGAAACCTTAGACACTGCATTAGATTATTAATGTTTCTAATTGCTCCACTCAAATTAAATCCTATCAACTAAATAGCTGCTTCATTTCCCCACAAATATATGTAGCAGGACCTGTGTGCTTTTTGTTAGGAGCACTATCTGGTATTTGTAGATCTAGGATTGAAAGGAGTGAACAGCAGCACTTCCTGTTTGACTATGGTTGAGTTTAAAGCTTCATGGCATGTGACAGATGATGTTTGAGATATTTTGAACATGAAAAGGAGCCGACGCAGATTCACCAAGTGACTGTAAAACCTCCATAGATTCAGTCGTGACAGGTTCAAACAATATTTGCAGACGATGTGTTTTATTTATGAATTTTATTTATGTTTATATTTCCAACATGCTGTGATGCAGCACTACTTCACAACGACAACAACAACAACAACAACTAGTCCTCCAGTGCAGGGACTCTGCCTTGCTCAACTGCATTTCAGCAGTGTTTATCATTCTGGGTCTGTTGGGATTAAAACCAGCAACCTTAACTATTCCAGCAGACTTGAGCTCTCAGAGACTTTCTAATCCGTGGATGACGGAGAGATGGTTGCGTCTGATTTGTGTGTCCTGTGAGCCGGACTGTAAGTGAAGCGCTGCTGCCTCATTAGAGTCTGGTCGGCTTTATCACCAAGTAAACTGTTGAGACAAACAACAGAGCGAGCTGTTATTTTTCATCTGCTAAAACTAAGTGCCTGACTCCTCCAGGGTTTAATTATACTGTGTTGAGCTGAATTAGAATTAATGAAACACTTTGTAATACTTCAGGACACAGGCTGCGTATCAAACTGTCCTACTTTTACCGCTGCACATCACCGCGTGTGCCGCAGGCGGCCGCGCACTTACGCACCAGACCTGTGCCCACAAGAGCATCGTGGTCTGGTAGGTGTCATGTCTTCGTTTCTCTCTGTTCATGTTCAGCTGACGTGGGGTTTATGTGTAAGACTCCAGCCATCGCCGACATCGTGATCCTGGTGGACGGCTCTTGGAGTATCGGCCGCATCAACTTCAGGCTGGTCAGGACTTTCCTGGAAAACCTGGTCAGGGCCTTCAGCGTGGAGTTTGACAAGACCAGGATCGGTGAGGACACGTTTGGATGAGATGTCTCCGCTTCATCAGGCTGAATTTTAGAGAAACGTGTGAAATGAGCCACGTGCTTATGGTGTGTGTGTGTGTGTGTGTGTGTGTGTGTGTGTGCAGGTCTGGCTCAGTACAGCGGAGACCCCAGGATCGAGTGGCACCTTAATGCTCACACCACCAAAGAGGCTGTGATTGATGCTGTGAAGAATCTGCCGTACAAAGGAGGGAACACGCTGACAGGTACGCTGACAAAGAAACCCGCGCCTCCCTGCACTTATTCTGGTCTCTGTTCTCAGGTTAGGCCCAGAGGCTGGCCTGGACCAGAGCCAGTCCTCTACCTCAGCTTATTAACTTCACTTCAGTGCAGTTCATTTCAGTCCGGTGTTAAAATGTTTATGACCTTACAGCCTGGAGCTGATAAGACCAGACTGTGTCAGAAGGTCAGTGTGGTTCAATTAAAGTTTTAACACCAATCTGGTCACACGGCAGATTTAAATCGCCAGGAGAGGAAGTGATTCTAGATGATCGAGGTCTTGTCACTGTAAAAACCACCATGATCTGCAGGTCCTGCTGTGACTGGAGCATCATCAGCTGCAGTTACTGTTGATTTGTATGAATAAACACTGTTGCTGAGTCTGTTTGGACCAGCTGACGTGAACAGATAAGAGATTCATTTCTGGCTTTGTGTTAAGATCCGGATCTGGACTTAAAACAGTCTGAGTCATGTCCTAAATGGACCCAACAGTACTCAGCTGTTAATACGTTCATTAGAGTTAAACGTACTAATGAGACCCATCATGTTGGTTAAGCGTCGGCTCAGAGTCATTGCAGCAACCACACAGGATTTAATTTACTACAACAATTAGTCTCAAATACCATCAGGTCTCCGCTGTCAATCATTGTCGGCCGCAGGTCAAAACGAGGACGTCCATGTTGCTGCACGTCGCTCGTTTATCTAACGTCTTTATTACACCAGGTTTAGCTCTGACCTTCATCCTGGAGAACAGCTTCAAATCTGAGTCTGGAGCCAGGGCTGGCGTTCCCAAGATAGGAATTCTCATCACTGACGGGAAGTCCCAGGATGACGTGATCCCGCCCGCTCGGAGCCTGAGGGAAGCCGGGATAGAGCTGTTTGCGATCGGTACGACACCGACACTAATACATGAACAATTAGAGTTTTCTCTTCTGTGTTTGAACAATCACTTATCACAATAATCAGAGTCTTTGTTTTAGACTAATAGTGTTGAGTTTGTTGATCAATCAGTAGCAAATATCGATTGGTTTTGATTCATTGTCTCATTGATCAGACACAAACAGCAAACACCTCATCAGTTACTTAATAGCTGAACATCTTTTGGTTTTGAGCCTTTGTCAGACAAAATAAGATGTGACAGTCAAACTTCAGTGTTTAGACCTGAAGCAATAATGAGAATGAACTGGCACTAAAGGATTAATTGGCTGAAACACACAATAAACTGCTTCTTTAACAAGTTGCAGCATAGAAATCTGCCAGTTTGGTGTTTTGGCCATGAAAGCAGAGAGGATGAGGTGATGTGATGCCAGAACTCACACGGCTCAGCTTGGCATATTAACTTAAACCTGGTTTTTATTCAATGAGGATCTTTATTGTCTTATTAGATAAATGAAAGACTGTGTGTTTCCATCTTCCTGCCTCCTGCAGGTGTGAAAAACGCAGATGAGAACGAGCTGAAGGCCATCGCTTCTTCTCCTCAGGAGACCCACGTCTACAACGTGGCCGACTTCAGCGTGATGAGCGAGATCGTGGAAGGTCTCACGAAGACCGTCTGCGACCGAGTGGAGCAGCTCGACAAGCAGCTCAAAGGTTCGGACGGCAGCTCACCTGTGATTACAGCAGCTCCCTGAGCAATGAAAAAACCAGCTCCGGCTAATAAAATGTAGTGATCTCATCTAAATCACGAAGCCCCCAACTGTAAACACACATGCTGCTGAAAATAGCAGGTGAAGTGGTTTTGAGTCAGGTCCACGTGAACAAGGTTCCTTCAGCTCCTGGAGTCTGGGGTGAGCAGCCTTCTGCTGTTGGCTGGTACAGTCTTTATCTTGAATACGTGTGTTTTTCCTTCTCCAGAGGGAGAACCTGCCCCCCCATCCACCCCTGTAGCACCTCCTCGGGACCTGGTCATATCTGAGATCACGGCTCGCAGCTTCCGGGTGAAGTGGACCCACGCTCCGGGCCAGGTGGAGAAGTACCGCGTGGTCTACTACCCCTCCAGCGGAGGCCGGCCGGAGGAAAAGGTACCTGGATTATAATCTGTCCGAGCCCTAAATGGCTGGAGATGATCCCTGTTGACTAATTAGCATATTTCCTGACATATAATTGCAGTCTGGGTCTATTCTCTGACACTGACTCCTGCTCATGGTTCTCCTGAAGCTTGTTTTGTAGTTACTCTGCCTTTTAAACAGTATCGGAGCGATTTTTCATGTCCAAGCTTTTTATTGGAAGTGTAACAAATGCTGCCTTCAGTCCCACTGGCTGATGGAGAGCTTCATCTGTTTGTCTGGCTCCTTATCACGGTGAGATGGGCTTCACTTTTGTCATCTTAATTGTTGGAAGTTTGCTCCTGGTTTTCTAGCACAGGCCACAACAAAATCCTGACACAGTGATGGAACGAGAGCGTTTTAATTAAGGCTGCTCAGCTAATCCTTCCTGGGTCGATTCTGCAACTTAAAGCGATTTGCATTAGAAATGGCAGCAGCCGTGCAATTAGCTGGTCTTAAAACCCAAACTGTATTCTCCTACCTTCATTTAACAGCCATTACCGGACGTTAATCCGATATTTACGGCAGCAGCTGAAGCCTTGGATCACACTAAGAAAACAAGTGGTGGTTTACTTTGGATGCAGAGCTCTTTAGGTCGGTGTTTCCCCAGGTAAACACTCAACATCCTCAGCCATGTGCCGACCTGCCTTCATCCAGCCTGCGGGAGGAGAGACGTAAAGTCTTGCGCTGATAGAGGCGCCCACACTGCACTGCTGTAATTTTCAGAGTTTATATTTATGTTTATATGGTTCCCTCTTATTTTTAGCCTTTTTTCTTTGATGTTTATTACAACTTGCAGCTGAACGTCCCAGATTCCCCACAAGGAGAAGTTTCATCAAAGCTAATCTGATCTAGTTACACTCAGTTTAAATCTCTTTGGAGAAGAACCCAGTGCCTGCAGCAACATGTGGTGCATCCCAGCTCAGCTAATAACCAGAGACTTGTGGGATATGTTAAAGCTTTGTGACGGTGCAAAGTGAAAATCTTAGCTAATTAAAGTGATTCTGCAGCTGAAACGATTCGTGGTGATCAACAGGTCAAACGTAAGTCGCCTTTTCCTTCCAGCATCGTGAGCAGATTCAGAAAAACTGCAAAACCTAATGGTAAAATCTGGAGTCCAGGTTTAAGACCCTATGTGATCTGTCTCCAAGGTGGTCCAGGGGACAGAGAACAGTGTGGAGCTGAGCTTCCTGAACTCCCTCACCGAGTACCAGGTGGCCGTTTTCGCCGTCTACCGCAGCTCCGCCAGTGAGGCCCTGAGAGGAAGTGCCACTACATGTAGGTTTGTCTGAGTCACGTAGCTGAAAACTGAGTGTTGCTTTGGATATTTCTGTAAAAAAGTTTTTCTTTCCTGTTGTCACTTAAAACCACTTTCCCTCAGCTGCAAATCCTACACTGACCTTCATCTGGTTTCTACAGAGGAACCATGTATTTCTGTCCCTGTTGGACTTCCTGCTGACAGGAAGTCTCAGTGCATGTGTCTCATTACGTGTCAACATGATACACAAAACAAGTAAAACGTTAAAATCCTTAATTTAAACATTTCTCAGAACTAAGAGCTTCCAGTCCGGATGCTCAGTTTAGGGGAGGACATGCTTGGTTCACTGCTGCTCCACCAGCAGATACGTGTCTTTCTGTCAGTATTTGAACTATACAGGCTACCCAGCTGTGCCATTATGCATGTGAGCCTCGGTCCTCCACCTGGGACAGGACGCCTGAGGCTCTAATTCTGGATGTGTTGCCTGAGGCCCCGTCCTGCCACCTGAAAGGCTGAACCCAGAACCTGGCTCTGTGGCCTCCTAAAGCCTGGTGCTCACTGATGAATGACGGGGAAATCCTCGCTCTGTCTCTCTCGAGAGTCGACCTTGTACCAAAGTTAATGGGGTTTGGCTGCTGCTTTCAGTGGACTGTGCGACTGAGGCTGCAAATGAGACGTGGCAGTAAATGCTGAGAGGTTCAGGGGCTGGTGCTTCATGTCTGTGTCTTACACAGGGAGGAAACATAGGAAATGAGTCTACTGATACTGGGGTTTGAAACCATTTTGGAAAGCTCGTGCTGTGCTTGGTTAAACTGAACTAAACGTGGAAGGAAACAACATGGAACAGTAGTTTTTTTTATCTCAGTGACCTGTTGGGACTGACTGGGTTTAATAAACCTGCAGCATCAGACAGACCTTTACTTGACATTTAGATTATTTATTATTTGAACTGATTATAGATGAAAGTTTCCAGTGAAGTCCAAAGCAGGTTGTGGGCTGTTAGAAATGAAGCTAATGAACATGATGATGGATTAATTATACAGGAACATAATCGACATCACCTTTACAGACCGCAGTCTTATGTTTTGCTGTCTCTGTGCACGTGCTGCAGTGGCCCTGCCCATGGTGAACGACCTGGAGCTGTTCGATATCACTCACAACACCATGAGGGTCCGCTGGAAGATCGCCGCCAGGGCTTCTGGGTACATGATCCTTTACGCCCCGCTGACCGAGGGAGACCCCGCAGACGAGAAGGAGGTGAGGAGTGTGGTAGACAAAATAATAGAAACACCAGCCACAGCTGCAGCAGCTTGGTCGTCCCTGCACGTCATTTAATTTAATGTAATCACGATTTAATTAAAGAGGTTCTACAGTATTTCTCCTTCAGCAGAGGCAAACGGTTAGACCAAGGCACCGTCACGGTTCTGTTTTCTAGTCGGTGAAGAATCTGAACATGTGTCTCTGTGCTGGAGTTTACATGTGGGATCGGCTGCACTGGATCAGTCGTGTCTCTCAGTCTGATTCTCATTCAGGGCTGAGTCTGCGTCACTGTCAGACGATGGCAGGAAACAGAGGAAGAGACAGAATTAGACAGTGGAGGGAAAAGGTGCATTTCCACATTTTAAAGTGATCGATATCACAGTCACATAGTAAACAGCACCACATCTTTAAGTTTCTCTGTGGTGCATCACCTGAAATGAACAGAACAACCAGGGAAAGTCGACTCCGCTCTGAGTTAGTTTGAAAAACTGCTAAACGACCAGTCAGAGGGCAAAACGTGAAGAAAATCAATCGGTGAGGTCAGAGGAAGGAAAGCTGAGTAGTGATCAGGAAAAGAAACAGCAGACATCAGACCAGGTCTGAAACCATCACAGCCAAAGATTAAAACATGCAGATCCTTGACAGGAAGGAAGATGAGAGGAGGAGAGGTATGAAGGGTGCAGCCGTCTGCATCCATCTCGTTCCCATTAGTCCTCATTACGCCTGCCGTCACGTTCCCCTCCAGGCAGCCGGCAATAAAAACAACTTAGGAAGGATCCAGAATGGAGGTGGAAGCTTTCCAGTGCTGAGGATGAGCCTGGCTCTCAGGTGCCGCTGACGGAACCCCGACTTGGCGCGATCCTGCTCGCTGACCATGTGGGGCCTTTTCTGGGCCAAAGCCAGAATCCAGTCCAGTCCACACAGGCTGAGGGTGATGTTGGACACATGAGATGTTATGTGAGGGTTTGACCGAACAGGCCTGCATCACATCTGAACAGACACCCAGAGTCCAAAGCTCAGTCCTGATGTTTGTCACCTGTGTGTCTGGTTTTGGCCCAGTTTTGATTTCTGGCTCCTGTAAATGACAGAGATGTGCAGTAAAAACATGAACTGGCTGTAAACGCTAGCTGAAACCTAAAGCAAAACTCAAGTTGGTTCTCGGCCACAAACAGAAATTCAATTTGGGCGAGTCTGGGACAGGAACGACTTAATGTTAGCAGTTTATTTTGAGTTTCTACCCAGAGCTCTGGTCTGAAAATGTTCATCTGTTTTGAAGTATGACTCCTGTTCTCCAGACGAAAGGTTGATTTATGGGTTTAGGTGAGAAACAAACATTTGGCCATTTTTCTGTTTTTTACATGCATTTGTCTTTGGCAGAAGGTGAACGATGGTAAAGTCCAGGGTGTGTGTGTCTGTGGTGTGTAGAGAAGTTAATCATCCTGATGACACAGCACGGGGATTAGACCGTGATCAGTTAGTTAGAAATATCTTAGTCAGGAGGAGGAGGAGGAGGAGGAGGAGGAGGAGGAGGCCTGCAAACTTCAGGAGAAACACAAAACAACAAGTCTGTGGTGGGAATTATAAATATGAAGGGAAAGTTCCTGTTCTGAAGCGAAGGACTGTGTTTTTTTGCCTTTAGCTGAATGTCACAGCTCGCAGCATGAGGCACATAGTTTTGAGGTCCCACCTGCTGAAAGCCGGAGGAAAAGGGCACAGCCGCTGTCGGGAAGCCTCTTATGTAACCACAGATGTGTCTGGACAGAACCGTGGGCTGACCGAGGGATGATGGGAGATAAGCGGGGAGGTAGATGGAACGACAGAGGAATGAGAGAAACGGACGAGATAAGAGGCTGATGAGCTCGAAACACTGCTTCCTCTTTCTGCTTAGGGCACATACCTTCATGCTGTCTGTGTGTGTGTGTGTGTGTGTGTGTGTGCGCGTGTGTACAGGTGAAGGTGTCAGACTCGGTGAACGAGGTGGAGTTAGAGGGCCTGACTCCAGCCACCGAGTACACGGTGACAGTTTACGCCATGTACGGAGAGGAGGCCAGCGACCCCATGACCAGCCAGCAGACCACATGTGAGTCCCACACACACACACACACACACACACACACACACACACACACACACACAGCCCTGACATCATTATTCAGTTAGCTGATGTATCATCTGCAGTAAAACCATTGGCTCATTCTCTATAATTAATCATTTCTGCACAAACTGACCCGCTCAGTGTGGACTCAGGAGGACAGATCTGTGTGTGGAGCTGCAGTAGCTGACAGCTCCACACACAGATCTGTCCTCCTGAGTCCACACCGGTGTTAGATTCTCGCCTTCAGCCCGATTATGTTTGTCCTGTTGTCTCTGGATCTAATCCAGACTATTGGGCTGATTTTGGACCGAGATACGTGGACGTGCTTCACATTTCGCTTGTTAAACACCAGCTCGTGTTGTCTCGACCTCCTTTAATGCACAGCAGGAGGAAATAGATCATATCACTACAAACTACGTGCACAGAACCGGAGCTATGACACAATAAGAGCTAGAATGATTTTATTCATTTTACCTCACAGTTGATCAGCAACACTAACAGCTGTTGTACAGGTCTTGCTTCAGAACACTTGGTGTGTTTTGCTTTATGTCAAATATTAAATCATTAGCCTGAAAATGAAATTCGATCGTGTCCCTACAAAGACGGGACCAAAGCACAGACACTCACTCGCACGGTAAATATGAAGCCTGCGGTCAAACCGTCAGACTGACTGCTGATGAAGCTCTGACCCTGTGAACTCAGACCACATGTTTCACTCAGATTTACTCTTCACTTTGCCGACGCTCTGCTGGACAGAAACACGGAGCCCACGCTCTGTGGAGGTTTAAGGGTCTTTTCTAAAGCTTTTAGAAAAATCTTGACAGTAGCAGCTAATTTCTCCGACTCTTCCTCTCTGCTTCGCTCTAATCAGTGGAATCAGCTGCTCCAGGTATCTCGCTGTTCCTGGAGCAGCTGCAGCATGTTCAAGTCCCACCTTGGCACATTTTCTCTCAAACAGATCTGGCAACCGGCCTCGGCCAACCCCCCTGCATGCCTCCTGTTTCCAGCTATGTTTCTGAAGCTCATTTTCATTCTTGGAGAGTTTTGAAGACTAGAGTACCTCCCCCCTCTGCCGTCCCTCAATCCCCACCACACTCACTAATTAACATTTTATGAAGTCTCCTTTAGGGTCTGCGGCCTGCGGCTTGGAGCCTGTTTATGTCTTTAAGATGCCTGCGAGGCTTTGAATGAAAAAGACGCTGGTGGCTGTTGGAAGGAGGGGGTGGTTGTTTTTCTGGTGGGGGCTCAGGTTTCTGTCAAAGAACTTTTCATGGTGAAATAACTTCCACTCGTCCATGGCGACGGGGCTTCGTGTAAGTCCCTCCTTCGTTCGTTAGGTATAAGAAAAGGAGCCGGGCGGCTGCGTCTCTGTCTCTGATTGTCTGTCATGTGTTGCCTGGAGTAAAGACGCGTGTGTCGGTTTCTGTCTGTTGAATTATTTCATTAGCATTGGAACGTTTATTAGAAGCTAATTTGAGTCATATCTGTGGTTTTCTGCTCTGATCACCAGCCTGCGGTCGCAGCTTCCCCTCGGCTCTTGTTTTGCTGCTGCAGCACATTATGCATCTGGACTTGTGGGAAATGGGTTTGATGTCTTTTCGCTCGGCGTGTTTATTCGTAATCATTCAGAAACCCAGAGAACCCTCTCCTCAGCCGGTTATTCAAATGTTGTTTCTTTCATTGTCGAGACAAAATGGGCTTTAATGATCTCTGCGGTGAAAAAGGGCCATCACAGCTGCAGGCAAAAGAAAGGAGCTGACAAATAAACAGCAAGATAAAGGCTCTTTTCACAAATCCAAGCTTCATATTGGCTCTGATGACTGCAGGCGGTTTTACTGGGGTCTGCACGGTTAAAAGCAAATCATTACTGCACCATATAACCTAATAGAGACTGGGGATTCTTTGTGTTTTCAGTACTCATCAAATTATTTACACTTCATTACTCATCCAAGTGTTTATATCCGTCCTAGCTGGGAGCGATAACTTGGTGTTCTGTGGGAAACGACCGGTCGGCTCTCAGCCGTCACCTTCAGTCTCCAATAGGTGACGTCCACCTTCATGAAACAGCCTGTAAACCTCTGACTGGTTGTTTCTCTGACTGGGACATGGCCACTGATGCTCTGCTCTGAATCTCTGCAATAATTCAGAGACTTTTATTAAGACTTTTAAACGGGCGATAAAGAAATCGAATATTTCTATTTATTTATTTTACTTTTTGGGGCCGAGCTGCCAGTTGTGACATTTAGAGCAGCAGAGCTGATCTGCAGCCTCTAGCAGCAGCTAGAGCAGCAGGTCATTTCATCTGCTGGGTATTTTTATATGGACACATAAATTTGGAAACTTTGGAGACTTCACCTATCCCTAAACTTTTTAATTTTCCATCCTCCTCCTCCTGCGCTGACCCTGACACGACCTGCAGCACAAGCAGAAACTCTCCCTCTCCCTCTCTGCTGCTTTGTCTTTGCCCTGACCTCCAGTATAATTGAGGTGAAGCCATGGCAGGTACAATCAGGGGTTTTTTTAAAAAGAAAACAGATCAGTAATTCTTAGCAGAAAAGTTTCAGGGCTTCCGTGAGTAAATCAGATTCGCTGGCTGAATAAAAAGTTTTCTGTGGACCTTAGTATCTCTGCAGGAGAGGCAAAATAAGACGGGAGAGCTGATGCAGGACCTGGGGGAGGGCGAGGGATGTGATGAGGTTCTGTCCTCTATAATTAAAATAGTGGAGTCCAATAACCCTGCTTCAAAACCCGAAGACTTTGTGCGGCTGTAAAATTGCTTCCAGAGTTTTGCTTTTCCAGCTCTCCAACCTTTGACCCCTGACAGCAGCAGCCTGGTGGGTTTCTGTTCTTACTGATTCTCGGCTCCTGTTTGTGCCGACATTCGAGTTCCTGCTGCTGCTCATCAGACGAATTAACCTAAAAACATTTTTGACTTGGTGTAACATTTGCTGTGTGTGTGTGTCCTTAGTGCCGCTGATCCCAGCAAGGAACCTACGTTTCTCAAACGTGGATCACAGCTCCGCCCGGCTCACATGGGACTCCGCCTCCAGGAAGGTCAAAGGTTACCGCGTCATGTACGTCAAGACCAACGGGGTCCAGACCAGTGAGGTGAGAGGGTCCTGGGGGCTGAGGCGCTGAGGTTGCAAAAACAAATCATCTCAAAGATCCATCCAATAGGGTCACATTCATTCCTGCATCTTTATTTAAATTCAGACTTTTCAGTCCAGGCTGTGGTGCAGAGAACAGAACTGTTTCCTGAGGGAAAAGTTAAAAAGCTGAAATCTGCTGCACGTTTGGTGTTTGGTGCCGTGTCTGCAGGTGGATGTCGGCCAAGTGACGACGTGGCTGCTCAGAAACCTGACCTCCCTGACGGAGTACACCGTCGGCGTCTTTGCCCTCTATGATGAAGGACAAGCTGAGGCCGTGACCGAGAGCTTCACCACAAGTAGGAACCATATGTCGGTGTTATTAGAATCATTTCAGAGCATTAATCATCAGTCCAGGTGTCAGCTTGTGTTTGTGTGTGCAGAAACCGTCCCAGACCCGCTGGACCTGACGAGCAGTGACATCTCCACCGACAGATTCAGGGTGTCGTGGAAACACCCGGCCTCTGACGTGGTGCTGTACCGACTCATCTGGACGTCCACCGATGGAGGAGACAGCGAGGAGGTGTGTGTGTGTGTGTGTGTGTGTGTGTGTTCATGCTCTTCCAAGCTTTTCCACTCTTCACAAAGTTGATAATCATCTTATCCTGAACAAAACACAGATGCCGTTATCTGTGTATATGTGTGTGTACTGGTCTGAGCCGTACGTGTGTGTGTGTCTGTTCCAGGTTCTGGTGAATGGAAATATTAACACCTACCTGATCACAGGACTCAGCCCGTCCGCAGAGTACGAAGTCGTGCTGGCCGCCATCTACAGCAACGAGGTCGAGAGTGACGAAGTGGTCCTGGTCGAGTCCACGGGTAAATGAGACGTTGGACATGTTTCCAGAACCTGCATGTTTTCTTCCCAGTAAAGTGCCGTGTGCTGGTCTGACTCTGGATCACGTGTCTTCACATCACTGACGTTAAAGATGAGATGATTTAGGATCTTTATCGTTCAGATCAGTTCAATGTTTCTTTATTCATTTTCAGTCGAAAGAACGACCACCGTCGCTACAACCACCACCACCACAGCAGGTAACAGTCCAAACTCCTGCTCTGCCTTTCTGCCTGTCTCTGGTGTGTTTATGGTCCCAGCTGTCTGAAAAATATCAAATATAAAATCTTTGATCGATTTCTAAAAGGAATTTGTGGGTCACTAATCGATCACTAATAGAACTGAAGTTAACTAAAGTGTCTGCAGTCAGGAGCTTTAAGCACAGGAACATTTTGAACAAGATAAAAGCAAAATGTTATAAAACCAGATGATGAAATGATAAAAACATGAATTGAAAATGAAATGAGTTAGTCGCAGCCCTAATGATCTGGTGTAACGAAATGGTTTTAGAAAGGAAACTGATCCTGTGTGTAGAGATAGAAACTAATATGACACTGATATGAATTAAAAACATCTCTGGTCATTTATCTTAAAAACACGACGTGATGTTTCCTCTTTCCGATCCTCCAGCTCCTCGTTTCGGCGTGAAGAACGTCAGGATCGACGAGGAAACCACCTTCAGCGTGCGGGTGTCCTGGCAGCCCGTCGACTCCAGAAACGTCCGACATTATCGGCTGAACTACATCAGCGCCAGGGGCGACCGGGCGGAGGAGACGGTGAGTCAGGCTCGGTTTGTTTTCTCTGAAGACTGAAGGAGGTTTATGGGATTTCATTTGTCCATCGTTGACGACTGGGATTGATTGAGTCTAGAACTTTATCTGTTTTGTTTTGCTGAGATCTCCTATCAATCCAACAGTTTTCCCTTTGGATTCTTTCAGTCCACCTCGCTCCGAACTGCAGATGGTTTCTGTTCCTGTTCCTATTTTTAGTAAATTAGTCAGAAATAAACAGGAAGTTTGTCCGCACTTCTCAGACTCCTGTTTCACATTCACCTCTCCAGCTTCACAGGACGTGAGTCTCACTCATCCTCACTCTTCTCCTAAAGAAGAAAATAATTTGGACACAAAACTGTTGTTGGAGCGAAGTGAATATTTGGATCAGTGGAGGATAAGCAGTGATCTGACAACTTTTCATCAGTTTCGATGCTTTTTCTGGCCAAATCTTGGATCCTGGTTGGAATCCACTGATTGTCTGAGGGATTTAAAGTCTGTGTAGTGACTGCAGCCAAAGCAAAGTTTGGAGTTAGAGGCTCAACCTGGACAGTAAATAATCTGTAGAGCTATAGGAGACGGTGGGAAAGTGATTAGAGGAACAGGAGGAGGTAGGTGCTGAGTTAAACAAGGCCAAACCTTGGAAGTGTCAGTCGTCAACAGAGGAAGGGAGATCATTGATGAAGACGATGATGGCAGGCCTTCAGATTAAAAGTCGTCTGTGGAGAATGAGGTGGGCGGGGGGGATAAAAACATGTGGTTGAAGTTGATGGCAGGGAGGGAGAGAAGAATAATGGTGATGAAAGCAGTGGCAGATCTTCAAAGAATTGGTTTTTGTGAGAGAAAGACAGAGAGTGGCAGCTCTTCCCACTAATGAGCCTCCACAGACACAGAGGAAACAAACACGGATCCAAAAACATGTTGACGTGTGTGTGTGAACATTGTCGTCAGGCAGACGTTAAGATGCTTCATAGATGATGAGTTTCACTGCACTCCTTGTTAAACTTCTTCTTATTGTTATTACAAGACTGACCTGAGAACAAGCTGCATTTCTAAAAGTTGACAAGTCGCTAATTAACACACGAGTATAATTAAATAGAGACTTCACCTGTTTCCATCCAGCCTCCTGGGTGTCACAGGTTTGTCTCAAGCGCAATGCATCCTGGGTGTTGTAGGATCACAGGTCATCAAGAACGTTTGACCCGTTTGACAGATAAAAGGCTGAGCTGGATTGAATGATCATCAGTGGATTAAATACGTGTCTAAGTAGAAATAAGCCCCTGTAGCTTCAGTTTTTTAGTACCCCCGTTGTCCCTAATCTGGATCAGCGTGAGGGGCTAAAGTTAAACTTGAGGACGTCTCATGTGTCTGCAGCTTTTATAACAACATCACAGTCCTGCCATGATCACACGTTGGCTGCTGACATTTGTCAAATCCCAGTGCACACGTGGACCCTCCGACTTCTTCGCTTGTTTTTTTGATGCACAGCTCTGTTGTTGGTGTGTTCAGTATGTTAGTTTAGCACGTGTCAAACACCTCCACAAATCTCCCAGATT
The DNA here is from genome assembly GCF_900324485.2 of Mastacembelus armatus. NCBI lineage: Eukaryota > Metazoa > Chordata > Actinopteri > Synbranchiformes > Mastacembelidae > Mastacembelus > Mastacembelus armatus. Next base: position 21,191,649 of record NC_046643.1, read on the forward strand.
TTGTCTACGCTGTGTTGACAGGTGTGTGTTTCTGCTTGTCACACACACACACTGGGAGCTGCCTCGTCCCTGCGGTCGACTCTGGCCACAGGTCCCACATCAGCCTCCTCATCCTGACAGTAAAGAGCCTCCAGCTGCACAACAACGGCCGCTTGCTAAATGAGATCTCTTATCAAAGTGCGAACAGCTGTGGGCTCTGTTTGGCAGCCCGGTCAGGTGATGAGTCACCGAGCGCTCAGTACCTACCATTCAGATGCGTATCTGTGGGGGGACAAATTGGCAGATGTCCTCTGGTGCTTTGTCCAAAGCCAGTTGGAGAGTGCAGCGTGCGGCTGCCAAGGGACCGACAGCAGCCGTTAAAACGGAGGGAGCTCAGGAACCTCACATTTACGCGCCATTGATTTCTGCAGGCAGTTTATCCTCACTGGTGGAATCAGGTCTTGAACTGCTAATGACAAAAGTGGAGATGATGAGGTGGAGGCAGCGTGCCACCAACATCAAATCTGATTCTTTTTCGTTTCAGTTTCAGTGCAGCAGTTTCCTGCTTTTCCAACGTGACTCGTGAAAACATTAAAGCAAAGTCGCAGGGAAGAACAACTTTCTCCAAGAGGAGTTTGTTGTGAAAGTAATAGAAATGTAAAAGTAAGCAGCATGGCGGCTCCTGGCTTTTGGTTCGGACGTTTAACTGCTCTTGTCTTTTCCCAGTGATGGAGCAGTAGGTTGTGATTTGTTCTCTCTCACTGCTTTTATCACTTTTTCTCACTGCCTGAATTGTTTCAACCATCTGGTTCACATCGTTTGGACACTCAGATCACGTTTACCTGAATAAATTTCTGTTGTGGTGCTGCGCAGCTGAAAACATTAAACCTGTCAGGTCTGCAAAATATTCCTGGAGGTTTTAGATTCAGCAGCAGATTCACCAACACGGGTGATGTTAATGAGCAGAGCGCCAAATAAAGTAGACGTCTCCTGCTGCTGAAGGAAAATATTAGTGAACTACATGACGTCGTTTTCTGCAGCCAAACCCTCTTTCGCCTGGTCCGGTGGGCGACGGATGGTTTGAGCCTGGAATCGTCTCTCCAGTTCTCCCCTGGTCCCCCAAACCCAGAGATGTGATGTAGAAGCAGCCTCTTCTTTTCTTCCTCTCGTGTTCTTGATGCCGACCACGTCTGAGGTGAAGAATAGCTGCCACGCTGACAGCAGAGCGTCTGACGGTTAATATCAGCTGCAGTTCCTGCTGCACTGCTGGAAAATCAGCTGCTGAGGTTTTGTTTTGGTCGCACAAATCCCCGATGACCTGTTAATAATTAACAACCCACACAGTTTCACTGTTTAGCACCGAAGCTTTAGTTCACGTGCTCCAAGTCTCCGAGCTCAACACCAAAAGTGTCTGTGTGCTGAGGGAGAGTGAAGCGTGATGAAAAGCCTTGTCCAACAGGAGGTAGAGGAAACAAGGTGCTCTGTACACCTGGGCTTTTCTTCAGGTTCCTCCAGGCAGTGAATGAAACAACATGATGCTAATAGGGTCCCTCATGTTGCAGCTTGACTGGTTTTGGCCTGTTGGCTGGATAATCTTTGCAAATACAGTTGGTGGAGACCAGACCAGAGCGGAGAGGGACTGAAAACTGGACTTAAGTTCATCAGGTGCTCGCTGTGATTCTAAAGTTGTTCTATAAGTGCAGAATATGTAAAAGCCCGTGTGTCTGCAGAAACCAATCAGCAGCAGATCTACAGGCAGATAAATATGGAGCGTAATGGTTATGTGCATTCAGATGGTCGTGTGACTGTCAGACGTCGGGATCCATCATATCCACGGGCGACTCGACTCCTCCGCCATCTGTCCACCGGCAGCTGGGACCCTGAACTCAGCGAAGCTCCATTATTTCCCTGTGCTGCTTCGCTCAGTGTCCAATAAAGCAAAGCTGCCGGGCATCAACAGCAATTCTGCCGTGTACAAACAGAGGCTGGGCTATTATTGCTCTGCAGCGAGACGTTATTCCAGGAGGTGAAAAAGATTTTTTCCTCTGTAGCTTATTGACTCTGCCAAAGAATCATACTCCTGTCTCCAGGTTTTTTCACCATCTGTGGTGCCGACTGCACATCACGACGTGTGAACTGATGTGATGCTTCCATTGATGAGTGTGTGTCACTGATCCTCGAAGGGAAGCTAATTATTCCAAACAAAGAGACATAAAACAAACAGCTTTTTACACTAAATAACCCAAACAGAGAGAAGGTGGTGATCTTTATGGAAATCTCACACTCAGCACTGCACTCTGAGACACACACACACACACACACACACACACACACACACACACACAGAGACCCTCCAGCTGCATGTTCAAAGCTTCTTCAGCAAATAAAGCTCAGTGTCTAACATGGGTCACATGAGAACCCTTGGGCTAAGTGGAACCCCCCCTCTGGTCCAAAGGTGGTTTTGGAAGTGGTTTGTGAAAAGTGTTGACTCCTGTGGTTTGGCTGTCTGGGTGTTTACACAGTCCGCGCATGGGAAGAGGTCCAGCTGGGATGCTTCTGCTGACCCCTGTTAGCAGGGTCCGTCCTGGTCTTTAGTGGGAGACACTTCTTGTAAACGTTCTTGTGGCGCCACTGGGACCTGGATCACCTGGACATGGTCTCATATCAGATACATTTCATGCTCTGTGGTTTCTGTTTAAAATGGTTTTTAGAAACCTTCAGTTCAGGCTTTTCTCCTTCCAAAATCCCTTCCTGTGACTGTTGTGAAGTTTGTTGTTGTCATATTGCTGGTGAGAATACTCACCTCAAACTGACTCCCATCACATGTTCCCTACGCAGTTTCCTTCAGTCCCCATCAGGCTTAATATTCTGTGCCTGGACAGACTCTCTGTCAAAACTAGACCGGGTTTCTGAATCCTATAAATACTTCATGAAACCATGTTTGAATTTACAAAGTGGCTGAGTAAAAAAAAATAGAAAAGCGTAGCTGGAGGTGGCTTCTCCCGACCGTGTGGCTCAGTGACAGTTTAGAGACTTGCTGCCTTTTTCATCAGACTGGGCTGAAATTGATTTGTCAAGGCCCACAGTGTTTGTCGGGCTGACACGTCTGAGAGTGGAGAGTTTGTGGATGGAGCCGAGCTAGACTGTACATGTTCAGAATGAAAACCAGCCTGACGGACGGACAGAGGCAAGGACTGTTTGGAGTAAAAACACTCAGGTTGTTTACATGCAGCCACGTTCATAGATTTCCAACCCCGAACACTGACTGAGGTCTGATTGATGAATGACTGGATGTGTTTTTACCAACGCAGCTCTCACTTTAATGTCGCTGGTTCTTAGGCACAGAAAACACTTTGCATGTTTGACCCCAGAACCTTTTATTGTGAGGACACCACTGGGTGCACCACCGCGCCACCCTCATACTCTTTAATAAAGAGAGATCGAGTCAAAACACAGCTGATCTCTCAGAATGAGAACATGAAGACAAATCATTCAGGTTCTTCTACCTCCTTTAGGTTATTATTCATCGAGAGAACAGGAAATAAATAAATCATCATTAAAAAGACACAGATACAGAAGAAGAATCAGAAAATGAGAAAGAAAAGTGGAGAAAGCAGCAGGAAACAGAAGAAGAAGAAGAAGAGAGGAAGAGAGAAATGGCTGCAGGGTAAATGGCAGTTATCACGTAGGGGTCAGGTCCCACATGAGGATGAGACCTGGACACAGGTCACCTGTGCAGCACCTGAAACCTCAGAGCCTCAGCTCACACTCACCATTTCCTTTTCTCCCATCAGTCCCATGCATCTTCACCCTAACCCTCTGACTCTCAGCAGTGCACTGATGAGATTTGTGTCTTTTACTAAGCAAATAAAAAAGTAGATAAATGTTTCATCGGTGCAGTCAGACCTGAAATGGACCAATGTTTCAAAGTTTGATGTGATAGAAATCTCTGGTGCCAACACTAGTTTTTGTCTCACTGACTGATGATCTTAAACCTCCAGAGGACGGTGCCCGTGGGTCAGAACAGCCTGACTCTGCAGCCGCTGCTGTCAGACACCGAGTACAGAGTCACCATCACTCCTGTTTACCCGGACGGAGACGGACTGACAGTGGCACGGAACGGACGAACGCGTAAGTTTCTCTTCTTATTTACTCAGGTTCCTGTGTCCTGCTGGTTCTGATTGATGTCTCTGATTTTTACAGGTGTGAATGGGACAAACAGGATGTTCTAATGTGTTTGTCCAGGTTAACTCATTCTCCTTTTCGTTTTTCATCCAGGAATCATTTTAATACAAACAACGATTTTTTCAAAAAAAAAAAAGACTTTGAGAGAAAGGAAAAGCAGAAAGTCAAAACTACAAGAAAAGAAAAGACGTTAAATCTTTTATTTATTTGCATTTAGACCAATAGTCCAAGCAGATCTGGTTCTGTGATTTCTGAAGAGTGTCCGACCTCCTCACCTTGTCGATCCAGCCTGTTGTCATCCCCGGTCACATACAGACGCTGAAATGTTCCTTTGCTGCTCGACAAAGCGTTGGTGTGTGACGCTGTGGGGTGAGGACGAGTCGGTCGCTCTGATCTGCAGAGACTCTTACTGGATTTGAGCAGAGACGTTCCTGTCAGGAAGAAATACTTCACTTCCTTTCCTTAACCCTTTTTATGATAAGACTAGAAACAGACGTCTGCCTTCAAATGATGATGATGATGATGATGGTGATGATGATGATGATGGTGTTGAGAATTATTTCTTCAACAGAAAAAGTGGGAAGTATGAATCATAGAAAAACTTATATGATAAGAAGCAGACGAATGAATAGTGTCCTTATAAAAACAGCTTTATTTAGGACTGGGCTCTTGCTGGTTCAGGCTGGTGAGCGTGAAACGCTTCTTCACTGTAGATGAAATTAAGATGAAAGAAGAATTTCCGCCCACTGGTTCTGTCTCCGTCTCAGTCTGAACTTCCATTGCTCTGAAAAACAAACACGGCAGTTTAAGTGGAGCAGAAGCGTGTCGGTAATTCATCTCCTTTAGCGTGTATGAACAGGATGCTGCAGCCAGAGGGGAGTGGAGACGGACTGAAGGGGTGTTTTCCTTTCTGCCACCAAAATAAATGTAATAATTCATGTTTATTAGAAAGTTTAACACCTGGAGAAACAATACGGACACAAACTTATTATCATGATGTTCAAAATCCCTTGAAGGCACAGACTGTCTGTGTGAAGACATGCTAGATAAAGATTTAGAGCTGAAGAACAGCCTGTCACAGGAGCTCACACCAGACAGAAATATGTGAGATGAATTCATTTCTGTGTTGTTTAATGTGGCTGAATGCTGCTGTGAATGCATCAGCGGCGGCTAATGATTTTCTCTGCTGCCAAGTGTATTACAGAAACAAACACTCGACTCTCAGGGCACAGGAAACGCTAAATTCAACTCGTTCATCTTTCCACTCCGTCCCATCATGTCCCCCCTCTGCAGCACATTACACACATTAGCAAACGCTAACAACATTTCTGCTTTTTAAATGGCGGGGCCTCCGACACCGATGATGAATGGTTCCTGTTAGCGAGTGAGGGATGAGATGATCGCCCAGGGAGGAGCGACAGGGAATGCAGAGATGGGGGGGGGTGATTGGCTTTTTTGGAGTGAAGACAGATGATGTGCCAAAGGGAGCCGGTGTAATCTGGGGATGTGAACCCATGAGGGATGGGCTGGACGTGGAGGGAGGCATGACAGGGAATGCAGAGAGGATGATTGGGTTTTTAGCCTTAAATTGAGGACAGATAATCCGACAGAAGAGAATAATTTGGATGTGTGATCCACCGAGAGAGACGTGGCAGAGAATGCAAAGGATGACGGGGTTTAATGTGGCACAAAGGTTGGTGCGGAGTGGACGTATGAGGGATGAGTTGATCTCCGCAGCAGGTGGAGTCAGAAGACGCTTGACTTTCACGGGCTCAGTGTGGAAGGAGACGCTGTGACCTGTTTAATGCAGAGGGATGAGCTGATATCTGGCAGCTGCACAGAGAAAAATGAACATTTGGAGGAGATCTGAATGTGTCAGGGCTGAATAAAGAAGTGAGAATGAAAAGCAAGGACAGGAAAAGTTACTCAAAGAAGTTTAGATGTGTTTTCAAAGACGTTGGTACTTTAGTAAGAGGCAGGCAGAGGCTTTTAAACTGATGAGGGGAACTGGTTGGGATTTTATAGGGGAGAAAATGTTATGAGACAGAATTAAGAGGGTACTGGAGAGGAGAATTCAGCCAATAGTAGAACCTCGGATCCAGGAGGAACAATGTGGTTTTTGTCCCAGTCGTTGAACGCTGGACCAGCTCTATACCCTCTCCAGAGTGCCTTGTAGACTTGGAGGAGGCATTCGACTGTGTCCCCTGTGGCATCCTGTGGGAGGTGTTCTGGGAGTATCTTTGTTAAGGGCTGTCCGGTCTCTGCAGGAGCTTGGTTCGCATTTCAAGCAGTAAGTCAGACCTGTTCCCAGTGCATGTTGGACTCCAGCTGGGCTGCCCTTTGTCACTGGTTCTGTTCATTATTTTTATGGACAGAATTTCTAGGCGCAGCCAGGGGCCAGAGGGAGTCCAGGGGAACCACAGGAGTCCCTCTCTGCTTTTTGCAGATGATGTTGTCCTGTTGGCTCCATTGAGCCAGGACCTTCAGCGTGCACTGGGGCAGATTGCAGCCAAATGTGAAGCGCCTGGGATGAGAATCGGGACCTCCAACTTTGAGGCCATGGTTCTCAACCGGAAAAAGGTGGCTTGCCATCTCCAGGTCGGAGAAGAGATCCTGCCTCAGGTGGAGGAGTTTAAGTATCTCGGGGTCTTGTTCACGAGTGAGAGAAGAACGGAACGGGAGATTGACAGACAAATCGGTGCAGGGAGCGCCTCGGTGTCACCCTGGAAGAGGACGTGACCAGCTTAGACCACTGCCTGTGCAAAAAAAGCAAAAAACAATGGATTATAAATACATGTATTTGTACACGTTGTGGTGATGCCTTCAGGCTCCAAGTTGTAACTGGACACAACAGAAGATGGTCCCATTTGGAAATACTGTTCAACCAGTTGGTTTCTGGAAAGTCTAAATGTGTGAAATGATTTTGTACAGCAAGTTAAAAATCAGAAACTATCTTCAGAGACCTAAAGCTCCTTCACCACGTTTACTGTACACTTCCATTTTCACTGCATCTCCACAGCTGAATCCCAAACCCTGTCTAGGAACCAAAACTGTGACCGTTCTACATGTACAACTTTAGCCACGTTCTTGAAACTGTGAGAAGCTTCTGCTCAGTCTGCAGTTTCTCATTACTGTTAGGACCCAGCAAAGACAGGAGGATGGCAGAAAGTGCTCAGAGGTAATTTTGCCAGCGAGGGCTCAGTGAGAACGATAATGCAGCAGAAAGATGAGCATAATGCTGGGATTTAAACATACGAGGGTGCAGCCCACACTGGGAGAGGGGGAGCAGGGGGGATATGGCTGAAGGCAGAGAGGATGATTGGCTTTTTAATAGTGAAGAGGGAAAATGAGGCAGAAGGGCCGGTGTAATCTGGAGGTTTCAGCTGGAAAATGGGGAGGATTGATACTCGGCGAGGGGCGATGGGGTGTGGAGAGAATGATGGGAGGTTTTTAGGATTTTAAATGTGCAGGGATTTAGACCAGAGGGATCTTCAGAGGAACAGAATGGACTGCAGGCAGGCTAGAGCTGTATGTTTAGTGCTATTAATACCATCCTGCCATTGCTTCTGTCCTAATGATCTGTCCTCTGGATTTAATATGTTTCTGACAGACTCAGGCTTTTACATTTTTCACTCTGCTGACTGTTGAAATTTTATTAAGTGCCATCAAACCTTTATCCTGCTTTGAGTCTCATCACGTGGTTTCTGTTCCCCCACTTTCCACTATGAGAGCACTTTTGAATCACATGACCCTTTAATGCCAAAGTCTATTATTAATAGATTTAGTTTGTTTAGATGATTTGTATCTGTAGCTGTTTCCTGTCTTCTTTCAGTCTGTCTCCTCTTCTCCTCGTGTTTCGTTCACCTTCTTCTGTTTGTTTATGACTTTTCTATCAGTTTCCTCCCGTCTGTTTCTTTTCATCTTCTTGCTTCCTGTCATGGAGGCTGTTGGTGTTTGTCACCTCCTTTTTTTTACTCATCACAGCTGCTGATAAAAACACAATTGGTTCATTACAGCAAATGTGTGACTAATGAAGTTATTTCACACAGACTTATGTAAACACTGATTAGATAAAACCTGTTCCCCCCCCCCCACCCATCCCGCTCAGTGCCTCTGTCGGCTCCTAAGAACCTGCGGGTGTCGGAGGAATGGTACAACCGCTTCAGGATCAGCTGGGACGTCCCGCCTTCACCCACCATGGGCTACAGAGTCGTCTACCAGCCCCTGTCTGGTAATTAACACAGATGAACTGAGTCCACCTCACCCTCAGGACATTGAAACAATCTCTGTCCCTCTGAAGCTACTGATGGTTTCTGATCCTGCTCCTCTGAGCTTCTGACCGTTTGCTCCTCCCTGATGCGTCTTCTCTATTGTCCCAGCCCCAGGATCAGCCCTGGAGACCTTCGTGGGGGAAGACGTGAACACCATGCTGATCCTCAACCTGCTGAGTGGGACAGAATACAGCGTCAAGGTCATCGCCTCCTACACCACCGGGTCCAGCGACGCTCTTTCAGGGAGAGCCAAGACATGTAAGTCCTTCCATCCATCATCTTAGACCCCTTATTCCTTTGCTTCCTCATCACACGCTGCAGAAACACACACGTCACATTATAGCTGCATGAGTCCAAAGCTCCAATATCAACACAGAGACATTTTCAAATCACTTCGTTACACATAACAAACACTAACATCGCTCCAATTCTTCATGTTGAGTTCTGGCTGTTTAAAGGTTTTTGAAGCTCCATGACAGTGTGTCTGTGTTTACAACAGCCAGTCAGACACATCAGAGGGATGTTTTTAGCAGGAGTCCCAGCTAATTACAGAATACGTTCTTAAAACCTCGCCGTGCTCGTCTTCGCTGTAGCTAGAACCACTGATTAAAAGATTTGGATGGATGAATTTTCAATCTGCTCCATTTTTCTGTTAAATGGATATTCCTTCAGCATGAAGAGCGTGTGGATTATCTTGGGACTGTATTAGCATATTTACAGAATAGCAAATAGTAAATACTGTACATGTACCAGCCCCTTTTCTCCAGGGGCCGTTCTCTTTATTTTTAATTTAACAACCAGCAAAACTGTTTCTTTAGGGCATCTGCACCTTTAATTTAATTTTCTGACAGCAAACCAATTTAATTCAATAAATATGTTAGTATTTCATTTATAACGAGTTATTTGCTAAAAGTTTCTGCAGCTATGGAGATTTTGAAAACAGGCGTTTTCTTGTTCCTCCATTGGCATCCAATTTTCATGTTTCGTGTCATAACAAACTTTAATCAAAGCAGTGTTTCTTTGCACTAATACAACAGTAACTTAATTGTTTGGCTGACATTTCCTACCGTGCTGATACAGCTTGTTATGTGTTCCCTCCCTCTGAGTACAAGTGAATAAAACGATCTCCTCTAATCTAATCAGAGCATCAGCCAGACACCTGCAGACGTCAATATCTTCATATCCATCTGACACTCAGTGGCAGCTTCGCCTAATTACCTCCCAGCCCTGGAATGAACTGCAGATGCGATAGATTTAAATAACCTCAGTGGCAACTTCCTGAGGCTCTTTGAGCGACTGACCCGGTTTGATCAATCACTGCTTCTCAAGTACAATCATCTGCAGGAGCCTGGATTTCACTCCGCTGCTTGATAAAGCTGCTTTATCGCAGCCTGTTAGTGAAACAGCCCCTTTTCAGATAAAAGGTCCCTGACTGTCTCCTCGAGGGCCGAAGCCGCCGACACAAACCACGGGTCCTTCTCAAGTGTCCTTCAAGCAGGACACTTGACCTCCACCCTGCCATCTATTCACATTTCTCTCTGGTTAGCGGCTCTCCAGACAAGTGTCAGCTAAATGCCCCAACGTGCTGCTTTAAATGGAGCATATCAATTTGCACCGGAGCCCCAGTTTCCATGGTTTGCATAGTAATTACGCTCTGGACTTGAAGGACGAATTTGGGAAGGAGCGTTAGACAAAGACAAAGAAAGGGGACAAAACCTGAAGAAGATGGAGAGATGGAGTTGAAAAGAGAGAAATATAATATGAGGCCAGTGGGAGCCCAGGAGATGAATGTCAGTATCTGAGTTAATGACACAAAAGCAGATACCCCAACACGTTCAAATAACAAGGTTTGAAACTACAGCGCTGCTTTCACATTCAGTACATACAACCTTTTCCAGTTACTCAGCTATGAGATATGATAATGGCCCGGGGTGGGTGGGGGTGTCGGGGTTGAGCTCCGTGAGCATCAGGCAGGTCTGAGGCGACTCTGCTGGTAAATGGTGGATTCCTGCGTTGGGCTCGGGAGTCACTACCCAAGTGTACGAGCCCAACGATGCTCAGCTCTGGTTCACGAGTTCACGACCATGAGACCGACCGGGGGGGTCGGAGCCAGGGCTGCAGTCATTCTGAACCTGTTACCGGCCTGTCGTGGTGATGAGGTGTGCACTCAGGGAGCCCGAAGGCAAAACAATACAAATTTGCCACAGGCAGAGGCAATAAATCGAAAGCTGCTCTCTGCCTGGTTTGGTCACTATATCAATTCTCAAAGTTTTCTCTTGTGGGAACTTTGAACACTCCAGTTATCAATAACTACTGGGATGATCCACCTCCCACTATGTGCACTATGAAAAAAAAAATCCCTTCACGTCTTCAGACTGAATTGCATCGCACAATAACCATTATGCAGAGATACATTATGCATTATGAGTCCAAAATAATGCAGATTTCCTCTTTTGTCAGAGGGAATTTAAATACACGGTGATGCACAAGGCCACAGCCAACTCACAGAAACATGCATACAAATGTCTCTGAGCCTGGAACAAGTGATGCTTTCAAACATCCGATGATAGAAGTGCATACATAGCATTTGCATAAATAGAGAATGTGTGTGGGTTTGTTTAGACACGTCTGTGTTTGGAAGTGTGGAGCCAAGACAAGATGTCTTTAAATAAGCCCTTAAAATGCACATCGCTGTGTTTGAAGCCAACTGGCCAAGTGGTGTTCGGTCTGTCATCTGGAAATACGATGGCATGTGGTTTCTCTGTCCCTGTGTTGGGGCATTGGTCTTTAAAAATGCCACGGAAACAGAAGAAGCTCAGGGTTAAAGGACAAATTCGACACCTGAACCCTTAAATGACTTTTGCCTGTAAACAGCCTCGTTGAACCGCACAGACAAAACCAGTCATCTCATTCTGCCTGTTCTGTTTCCACAGTGTACCTGGGGGTGACGAACCTGAGCACGTACCAGGTGAGGATGAGCGGCTTGTGCGCCCTGTGGCAGCCTCACCGACACGCCAGCACCTACAGGGTGGTCATCGAGTCTCTGCTGAGTGAGTACACAAACAAAAGCACAAGAGCGTAAAGTATCACACAGGTGTCGCCATTTAACGTCCACCCTTGGACGTTTGCTGCTCATTTAACTGGATTTCTAACTACGAGCTTCCTGCGATACATGGAAATAAATGCACAGACCAGTGTCGCAGACCACCTGAACCTTCTGCAAACACAGCATGTGTGACATATGTCTGCTGATTCTGGGGTGATGGACTAGTCTGTTCCTTGAAGAAAAGCCCGTTGACTACGAGTCTGTTGTTGTTGTTTATTGTTGTTTTAATGGACTCGCTGCAACACGGAGATAATAAAGATCAACTAAGACATTTATGGGAGGAAGACGTATGCAAATGCAGAATAACACACACAGATATTCACTCCTCTCTGGGTTATGGGCTGGATTCTAAGGTTATTTAATGTAACCGCAGACCACTGCTGCTACATCAGCTGGAGAGGAGGATGCATTATACTGATTTTTCCCATCAAGCTCCTACGCTGCATTTCTGCCTTGACAGGAACCGGGGGGCTCATTCATACTCAGATGCTTTCATTAGTGGGAGTTTCAACATGCAGTGCAGAGAGAGCGAGCGTCCAACTCTCTGAGCAGCACGAGATGACAAAGATGTTGTTGTGCACCAGCAGAGACGCTCCGACAGTCGTAAAGACACTGAGCTGCTCTGTGCCGCGAACGGATCGGGTGACATTTACATTTGCTGCGTGAGGTAAAATCAGGAAATAACAAACAAAAGGTCGGGAGTGTGGCTGCCGAGGGTGTTGGGGCGAGATGTTCTCGTTACAGGAATGACAGTAATTATTCTTTGTTGTGTCTGTTTTGAGCTTTGAGGAGGAAATAACAGGAATATAGCACGAAGTTTAGGATGCACCTGCAGCCTGATCTCTGATTGGAAGAATAAAAAGAAAACAAGTGCTTGGGTTTGAAGTAAAGTGTGTGTGTGTGTGTGTGTGTGTGTGTGTGTGTGTGTGTCACAGCAGATGTAAATAATCAATCCTAAGTTATTTATGAAACATTTTCCTCAGTGGCGTCTCTGGCTGTATTTTACAGAGTTAAATCCTGCTGGATGCTTTAAGATCAGCAGCTTCTGATAGAAAGAGCAGACAGATCAGTGAGACGATAATCTTTTAACTCAACTGTCAAATCGACCAGGCTGTCTGTGAAATATAAAAAGGTTCAGAAGAAACTACCTACACAACTACATTAAACACAATTAAATCCATGTTTAATGTCTTCAAATTACCTTCCGAGTCCTTTATTAAACTTTTTATCACATTTATTTTTATTTGATATATCCATTACCTTCTTGGGCCGTGGAAAACGAGTCACCTCCACAAACAACCTTGCAGTTATTAAAGTTTTTGATTCTCCACAGCCACCAGGCTCAGAGCCAGCAGATATAATGTGAGAACACACACCAGAATAACATGAAACAGATGGTGAGAGTCCGATTTGATCGCACATGCCCACTATTCTATCCCACCTCAAAGGTAAGATTGACGTTTAATACAACCATCATCCACCAAATAGGAAAGTAATGGCTGTTATTCATCACCTTTAGGCCTCCAGCAACAACACTGCCTTCATTAACGTCACATAAAAGGCACATTTTATTGCAGTTCCCTTAAATTTCTTCAGAGAGCTCTGCAGTATTGGTTCTCTCAACATACAATAGAGCTAAATGAGGATTTATGTTCCCACAGCCAGTAAATAATTACGGTAAATTAGCCTCCTGCAGGAGCAGGAAAATGATGTTGTCCTGTGGGAATAAAGAGCTCAATGGAAAATACTGAGCACAGACGATAAAGTGGAGTTTCCTCACTTGTGTTGTGAGACAGAAAAGTATTACTGAGTCATTTAGAGTGAAAAGACATCAAACCATCATCTCTGCACAAAACAGTTCAGTCCCACACACATTGAAGTTACCAGGTATCAGAATAATAAACATCAACCTTCACTAATTAGAGAAAACAATCCTTCATATATTTTTATCTTGTGATTAAACCTGTTTTTATATTATGATCATGTAAGTGAAACTAAACTGTGACCTGTGTGTTTCCACAGTGAGCTCAGAAGACATTTAGGGGATTGGGCAGCACAGTGCAGCTGTTAAAACATACTTGTCTTTCTCTCCCACGTAAAGTGAAGTGAATAGATTCTTGTAAGCCCAACTTTACTATTCATTTATTCATTCATTGATTTACCCACTTTATTTACTTTAAAATCCCACAAACTGGGTTTTATCTGTACTGATATTCACATGTTTAATTAGCAGGTCTATATAAGCACATGTCACAGGCTCACCTGGTCACAAACCTACAACTAAAATGCATAAACAGGTAAAATATCTTTAGCTTTGCAACAGGTTCTTCAGTATATGCATATATGCTCTAGGACCTGAATATATTCAGAACTCGTCCATCTTCCATCCTGCACCTGTAAATAGATGCATTTTGTCCAACACACCTGTACAGTGGTCAAACAAGTCATTTCATATTGGACTTGGCACGGTGCTGCGGGTCATTAAAATGTCCCACCTGTCCTCTCTGATGAAGCCGTAGAAATAAATGTGGGGGATTTAACATATTGCCAGTAGACCTTGACCACCAGCATGAAGCGAACGAAAGCAGCAAAACACATGTTGATTATTTCACTAATTGGATCTGGTCTGAATGTTAAAAGTTTAATTTTACAAACAAACAGCTCGTCCTGCAGGAGAAGTTTAAATCAGAGAAACAGCCGGACGATAAACAGGAAGTAAGGAGAGCCTGTCAGTCGGTAAACGCTCATACATTTAACGTTAATCGCCACTTTTAGAAAATACAGAGGGAGCTGACGATAACCTCTGTCATCAGTGAACCTAGTGAAGATGGAGGTCACCTTAATGCCTCACACCTGTGTGTCGGCTCTGTGAGCTAATGACACATTTAGCACATTATGCAGCAAACGAGATGTTCAGCTGTTCGCTTTAAAAGCCTGAAACGCATTAGCACATCTGTCCTAGCGCTTATTTTACACCATCTGCCTGTGTCTGCTCTGACATGCACCTTCCTGATCCAGCCTGAGACAGTCCACTGAGTCCAGACAGTCCACTGAGTCCAGACAGTCCACTGAGCCGACTCATCGCATCTCTGACACCACTTCTTATATTTAAATACTTCCAGGCCACAAATCAAATATATCACTTCTCATTACCAAGTGATGGTGTCAGGTAAACGTACGGCAGTAAAAGTAGTTTAGTAGTTTGAGGTTTAAAGTAGTTTAAAATAGAAATACTCACAAAAACACACCCACGCTGGGTAAAAGAAAAACAGTGAATCCCTTCAATCACCTTAAGAACGATTGTTTTCTCAGTGTTCTGGTAAGAAAGGGAAATAAAAAACGAAATATATGACACAGATTAATAATATTCTTGTGTAACGTGGTCGCTGTGTGTGTTTTGATCCAAAGATTTGTGTACTCACTGTACACAGACTTCAACTATACATATAGTTTTTGTACTTTTAGATGTTTCAGATAAATGTGAGGAGTGATTTCATGTTAAACTAAGTTTGTCATGCAGTGCTGGACTTGGTCTTGGTCTTGGTCTTAGCTGAACAAAATCCATAATGTGGCTGATAAACATCAGAAGCTACAGGGAGAGTTTGACCGTGAGACGAGGTAATCTTTGTGTTTTTACTTCAGATGGTCAGAAGCAGGAGACCAAGCTGGGTGGAGGGGCCAGTAGACACTGCTTCAACAACCTGAACCCCAACACACAGTACAAGGTCAGTGTCTATGCTCAGCTGCAGGACGGGACTGAAGGACCTGCAGTCACAGTTACTGAGAAGACATGTAAGTACACACACACACACACACACACACACACACACACACACACACACACACACTAAAATTTAAAGGTGCTTGTTAGTTTGAGACTTTGCACGATCAGTTTCCACCATGAAATTTAAATGAGCACAGACTAGAGAAGTGATTCAGCTCACACATAAATAGAGCAGCCAGTGCAGTCATAAAACGGTGCCTCATTGTATATTCTGAAATTATTTATTCGTTCTGATTCAAAACAGACAATTGACCGAGGACAGTGAGTGTTTGTGCAGTTTGGTGCTTGTTAAAGTCTGAGGCACAGACAGACCTGTCAGTCATCTGTCATAGAGCCGTACCTATGATCTGTCTCAAGCTGATTTATCCAGACCACAGTGAGAGGACTGAAAACGGTGGGATGGTGCCCGTGGATGTGTCATACCAACAATAAAGCAGAAACATTACCGCAGACTGACCGCACCGTCTTTGACATGAAACACCTTTTACCCTGAGAGCTGAATCCTCTTCCCTCCTTTCAGTCTCTTTGTCCTTTATTTCCACTGAGCCAGTGTGCAGTCGAACCTTCAAATGGAGTTTTTAAGGTTTATTTCTGCTGTTGGAAATCAGGTTTGCACCAATAGTTGATTGTTCACTTTAACGTTATAGCTGCTAACATAATTTGCTGCCTTTGTGTGTAACTAACAAAGCAAGAACTTAACTCAGCAGGAGACAGAAATTTACATTTGTGTTTTAAAGATTTTCATTGTTTTGTCATCCGCTGGCAGGCAGCTCTTTGTTTCACTGCACATCAGTATGCAGCATTTAACCACGTAAACATCACACCTACAGCGTCACGCTTTAGTGGGAGTTATTATGTTTCCGCATAGTTTTGCATTCGAAGGTGTTCACTGATTTGTAAAGTCTCCACTGGCAGACAATTACGAGGTGCGTTACCTTTGAGGGATTTAGAGTCCCTGCGAGTTCCTCTCTGTATTGTAGCGAGGTGAATGACACGAGGACAAAGAAAACAGGGAGGGTACAGGAAGTGAGAGAGGAGTTCTGCAGGAGACGAACAGAGGAACTGAAGGCTGGACACAGACATAATCACTGCGATATAATAAAGAAGGAAGATTTTCCTCCCAGGTCCTTGTTTGCTTGATGCTGCTCCCCTCTGTACTGTAGCTCTGCAGAGCATCCACAGTGATTTATTGCTTTGTTTTGATGCAAATGAAAGCCTGAGCCTTATCCCCAAATGACTATCTTCATCGCTGCAGGCAGCCGCTACCCAACGCTCCCTACCTGCCATCACGAGTAATTCACAACCTCAGGTAGATTTACTGTCTAAATGGCACTGAGCGAATAAACCCTGAGTGCTTCAGAGGGCGAAGCCGCTTTATCTTGTTTTTCTCCCCCCCCCCACCCACAAAGAATAAAGGTGTAGAGGTGAAAGCAGATAGAGCTAGAGAGAGATTCAGCCCCTGACTGATGCTGTCATCAAATTACCAAATTATAGAGGGGCTGGAGCCCCAGAGCTGAGTGCAGTGCTTTACCCAGGCTGGATGTGATGTATGGACCATGTGAGCTGTGGCTTCGTCTCCAGCTGGTTTTTGGTCTTTACTGTTTCTGTCTTAGGGGAACTTTAATTCCAGGGGGACGCAGCCTGTGCTGGTTGATTTATGATGAATGTGGCTATAATAGCAGGTTTTCATGTCGTACGTGTGTGTGTGTGTGTGTGTGTGTGTGTGTGTGTGTGTGTGGGTGTGCCTTGTTTATTCTGACTGTGCAGTACCCGTCCCAACCCCAGCACCAACCAAGCCCCCTACCACCACCCCGCTACCCACAATCCCCCCTGCCAAGGAAGGTAAGAGATAATTTTACATTCATTTATTGTTGTTGTTGTTGACATGCTGATCTTAATGATCTACTTTTACCAACGTTTACAATATAAGGACATTATTTTAATTCATGTCAGGATTAAGTTGCAGTCACTAGAGGTATAGAAGAGTTTAATGTTTACTGATTTGTTGTAATTTTATATTCAGGCATGAAAACAGGCTGAAAAAATCTGCATAGGGTGAATAAACGAACGACAAGGTTCAGTTTCATTTATCTCACACACACACACACACACACACACACACACACACAAGATTTAAGACATAATTACAGAGATAAATCTGCAGCTCTGAAAACAAAGGCCACTTAAGGTGCGAACTTTGTGGCTTGGCTCTACAGGAACTGTCATCTCCACAGTCACATCCTTCACACGTGTGTCACCACAGAATCAGCAGTTTTATCTTGAAAACACTGTCGAGTTATTTTGGATCTGAGCGCAGAGAAAAACACCATCAGCTGTGTGTGTGTTTGTACCGAGCTGCACATGCATTTGCCTTTTTCCAGTTATTTCTTCTTAGTGTCGTTATGTGTTTAGGTTTATCTGAGCTTTAAAAGCAGCTTCAACCCTTTAGCATCACAGCTTTAGTCTCTGTCTCTCTGAAGATGCTAATAACTGGACTTAAAGAGGAGAGATGTGAAAATCTACAGTCTTTCTTCTCTTTTCACGACTTAGTCCCTCCATCTCATATTTGCCAGAGCCTGTGGACTAATGAGGTTTTATCGTAACAGCAGAGCGTGGAACCAAACTGAGAACTTGAATCAATCCATACCGGCCCTTCTGCCCTCAGGAGCCGTAATTAATGCCATGTGCAGGGTGGGCTTTTATTGTTCAAGAACATTAGTCTTGCTGTGGTTTATCAAGTAGATGTTTGCCGTGAACAAAGAGCGGATGAGTGCGGATCAATGGGCCACCAGCTGACCCTTCGATGTGATTTTCTAAGATGAGAAATTGGTGGAGCTGCGAGCGACAGAGGCAGCTCTGTGTTTTGCATTTAATGAGCTGGAATCGTTTAGAAGTCGCAACCTCTTCAAGTCTAATCGATCAAAGTTTTACTTCACTCAAAAGCTGATTTTCTGTTATTTCTCAGTCGTCATCCGTAATAATTAAATAGTTTGCTTCTTTTGTTTGTGCTGGAAGAGAAATGAAGGCAGAGTTTTTAAAACTAGAGACAAATAAAACAAAGAAAACAGCAAAAGGAATCAGAAATACACGAAATCCTCTCAAATAAAAGAGCAGCCAACCGGCACATCATCAAATTGTTGCTTCCACAATATTCCTCTCCGCACGCTGAACCACCGACCCCTGAACGATCCAAAATCAATGTCTGTAACACTCTTAATATTTGTATTCAGAGATGCTCAGTTTGCCTCAGATGAAATGAACAAACATGAGATTTCTCTGCCTCAGTCTTTCTTCCTCGTTCCTTTGGTGTTTTCCTCTAACATGCACTGACATTTCAGTGATTTCACTGGGGAATATAAGCTAAAATATCCACACTGCTATAAAAGGGACACGAGATAATGAAGAAAACAGATTTGTAAATAAATCACTGCGTTTGCTGTCCGTCCTGTTTTCAAACGGCCTCTGAATGCAGATGAGGACAGGAAGCTGCCAGGTGTTTCCTTCACACGCTGCTATTTCCTCCTCACCTGTCTTTCCTCCCCTCTGTCCAGTCTGTAAGGCAGCCAGAGCCGACCTGGTCTTCCTGGTGGATGGTTCCTGGAGCATTGGTGATGACAACTTCCTGAAGATAATCCGTTTCTTGTACAGCACCACCGGAGCTCTGGACCGGATCGGCCCGGACGGCACACAGGTACCACCGAGTCGGTCAGGATGTCGCCCTCGACTGCTGTTTTATTTAGTTTTGTCTCATCACTGCTCGTGAAACTGTGCAGACATACGACTCAACAACCAGAGATGGGGCTTGATTTTCCTTTGGGAACATGGCAAAGCTGCACTTTGCCAGGAAAATTGGGTTTTCCTGAGGCACGTACTTGGCCTCATTCTGTATTTTGGTGACTTGCCTGCTCTGCCTCAGCAGAAGAGACGGAGTAAGAAGAGAGGGTGACAGTAGTAGTCCCCTGAGTACTGCAGTATTGACTGTGTTTTGTTCTCTAAATAGCACACGCCACAACTGTACGCTCATGATATAACCGGTGGAACCACATCTACAAGGACTCACTTCGTGTTTCTGCATGAATCTGAATTGTTCTGATTTTTATTTCAGAAAGTCAAATATTTGTTGTGTATTTGGTGTCAGTAACAACGGTCCAAAGCCTGAGTTCATTTAAAGTTGATTTAAAAGATTTTAAAAGATTTATTCTTCTCTCTAACTTTGAACTAACTTCACTGTCACCTCTAAAATCACTCACAGCTGCAGCACAAAGCCACTTTCTAGGACAAACTAACACACACTGTGTTATCCTAACACTCATTTACATACGATCAGTATTCCTCCTGTGCGTCCCAGGTGGTCCAAACCCAGTTGAGTCCTACAGTCGTCTGAGTCCAGCACTGTTACAATCAGCTCCGCCAAGCTGCTCCCATTTATGTTTTTGTTTTGTAAAAATGAAGGATGTTCCTGCTCCCAGGTGGCCAATTCGCCAAGAGAGCAACTCTTCTTCTTGGTTTGTTTCTGTGTTGTCACTGTTTCCCTTTTCAGTTCAGTCACAGCCCCGTTGATTTTGGATCTGCCCCTTTATTTTACTGTTATTGTTTGTACTTTAGGTGAAAATCTGTATTTATTTCCTCATTGTGAAACTCTGCTGTTATGGCTCTGTCACTGATTGGCCGTGCTCCTGTTGGACAGGTGGCCATCGCCCAGTTCAGCGACGACGCTCGGACCGAGTTCAAGCTGAACTCGTACAGAGACAAGGAGCAGCTGCTGGATGCCATCAACAGGATTTCCTACAAGGGAGGAAACACCAAGACAGGTGAGAGCTGGAAGGGAAAAACACCGCATGAAGAAGAAAACGCATCTTTGAACGATGGCTGGACTGGTTATTGCAGTCTGGTGGAATATCAGGAATCGTATGAGAGATGTCAGATTTGAAACTGCAGCAGATAGAATCCAAAGGTTCCCCAGGAGAAATCATCTCTAGAGCTCTGATCAACACCCGTGTGAGGAAAGAGTGTAGTAGTATCAATACTTATTAAAGAGCAAAGAAACATGCATGAACTCCCAATGCAATTTGTGTTTACACCTACAATCCTGTACGGGCGCACAGAGGCCAGTATTTTCTGAAGAGAGGAAGTCAGTGGGGAAGCAGTGGGAGGTGCAGTCATTAATCAGCCTTTACAAAGCGGTGCAGCCAGTTTGTCCTGCAGGGACCAGACTGCAGAAAACAAATTTGTACCAGTGTCACTGCTGAGGAAGAGTTCTGCCACCGCTAATGTTACACTGTGAAACACTGACCCTGCTTTAAATCAGGAAGTAACACTTTGGGACTTTAAGAGCGTTCAGTCATCTCAGTCTGCAAACTGCAATTATGAATATCCTGGTGTCCCCACAGGCCTGGAGAGGACTCGATCACCGGATCTGTATTTAAAATACCTGCATGGTGCAAGTGATTTGATACCAACCAGCAGGGCAGTGGTTATTTCTGCTGTGTTCACTATGCAGAAGTCGTGTTTTTTTTTAAATATTCTCATTGCATGTTTTATTTTTTCTGTTAATAGTATGTCATGGAATAGATCAAACCCAATGATATAAACCAGAGAAAACCTGCACATCTTAAGAAGCTGCAACCACAGAATCACTTGCAGTTTTGCTTAATGAATAAATTAAATGACCTTAATTCATTTCTCATTCCTACACTAGAGACATTTGTGCCAGTGTTTTATCTAAATCCCAAGATCTTCATTGTTCTGATGCTAAAGCTACATTAGGATGTTTCCAGGTGTTGGTGGTTCCTTTTATTCACTGTTCACATCCCAGACCAGACCAGTATCATCTGTACCAGTCCAAAAATGCCCCCTGAAGTTAAAACTAGTAGTCTGGGATTTCAGCTGGTCCTGTACTACCACTGGTCCTGGATGTGGATCTGGCCCCTGACTGAAGGTGGACAGATCTGTTGTTGTTCTTGCTGTTGGGCCTGTGGCGTCTCTGCTGGGAGCTTCTTCTGACCAGTGTGTTTTCCATCACTTGTTGCACTAAGTGTTAAATTATTTCCTCAGGTTTTCATCCCGTAATGACAAACAGCAGCTAATTCGTGCAAAACCTGAAATTCATCTATCAAACCTCTGCAGTGACTCGTCACAGGTTTGGCTTCGTGCCGCGGAGGGAACAGCAGCTGCCAAACGGAGGACAAACATTTTCCACTGCAGCAGCAGCTTCGCTGACTACAAAGGTCACTGCTGAGTGGAGTTCACACTCGGCCATTTAACTGGCACCAAATCAAGCTGCTACAGCCCCTCAACAGCACTTAGAAAAGGTTAAACAGACTAAGATGAGGCAGCGTTTTGTTTAGAGGCTCTTTCTCTTCTCATGTGTAACGTCCAGTCTGTCTCTGACACCTTCGCCATTTTTAAATCATTTAAAATGCTCTGGAGTCCAGTTTAACGTCACACAGCAACTTCCTGCTAAATGATCAACTCCTGACTTTTTCAACTCAAGCAAAAACGATTATTTTAGTTTGAATTTACTGGGTCACCTGACGCCATCTGTCCAATCAGGTCGGGCCATCCAGCATGTGAAGGAAAACATCTTCACACCAGAGGGAGGCGTCAGGAGGGGGATCCCCAACGTCCTCGTGGTCCTGACCGACGGTCGATCCCAGGATGACGTCAACAAGGTCTCCAAGGAGATGCAGATGGAAGGTCAGACCCCTTGATTAGAGTTTTACATGAGGAGTAAAGTCCCAGACGTCCAGTTCAGGATTTGTTTGAACCTGTGTAGTCATTTTAATTTAAATTATTACATATGAACCGTGAACAGAAACAAACAGCAGAACTAAATTCGTTCATAATATTTGCACTGAATGACAAATCATCGCTGACACAAAGGTCCAACATCTTTGTTTATTACTGCTGAAGGTGTCTTTTCCCTGTCTGTCGTCCTTTGGAAGGTTATATCGTGTTTGCCATTGGTTTTGCCGATGCGGACTACGGTGAGCTGGTGAGCATCGCCAGTAAACCCAGCGACAGACACGTCTTCTTCGTGGACGACCTGGACGCCTTCAAGAAGATCGAAGAGAAACTGGTGACGTTCGTGTGTGAAGCTGCCACTGCCAGTGAGTAACTAGAGCCTGTGGTGCTGGAAGGTCCTGATTTCAGTGTCGACAATCTTTACGGAGCATGTCTTGTTTTCTTTCCCAGCTTGTCCATCTATACCGATGAGCGGCAGCACGACACCAGGTAGGAGGCCAGACATGACGCTTCACTGCAGTGGCCTTTTCTTTCCAATAGAAAGGAGTAGTGGCCTTTTCCATGTGTTCACGCTGTATGCAGAGTAGAAAGGACCAGAACAGTAGATACAGTATCCTGATTTATCTCTTCCAGGGGGTTAGCTCTTTATGCAGACGTAATAAATCAAAGGGTTCATTTCATGAAAGGATAAACTGGGATTTCAGACTTCAATCATCAGCCGGTCCCAGCTCTAATTTCATGTGATGTTAATAAGTTAAATTCCTGCCATCTGTCGACAGGTTTCCGTATGATGGAGCTGTTTGGGCTGGTGGAGAGTCGGTACAGCAGCATGTCTGGTGTTTCCATGGTACCTGGCACCTTCAACACCTTCCCCTCTTTCCACCTGCACAGCGATGCTCTGCTGGCTCAGCCAACCAGGTGCACACGCACATATTCACATTTGTCACTGCAATATTCTGTCTCCACTCACCTGCTTATTGATCGCTGTATTGCTAATGGCTGCATGGATCTCACACAATAGACTTCATGGCAGGTTTTTCAGAGTTAGATAAAAGGGCAGCAAATGGCTTCTGTCAACAAAGACGAGCTTTTATGTCTAAAACCACAACGTGATGTTCTGTTTCTGGCCTACAGGTACATCCACCCCGAGGGCCTGCCCTCTGACTACACCATCACCCTGCTGTTCAGGCTCCTGCCCGACACACCGGAGGAGCCCTTTGCCTTCTGGGAGATCCTCAACAAGAACAATGAGCCGATGGTGGGCGTCATCCTGGACAGTGAGTCTCGCAGGATGTAGTTTAGAAAAAGAATCCACGTGAACATTTATTCCTCTTTGTTGTCTTTGCTTTAGTTCAGTGAATGTAACAAACACCAGGAGCTTTATGAGACATTCAGGTAAAAGCAGGTTTATGAAATTGATGTCCAGCAAAAACTGGATATGAAGATGGTGTCTCTACTATATTGTCCTGTCTACATTTTTCTCATTTATGTTTTGTGTCTTCCTGCAGACGGAGGAAAGACTCTGACGTTCTTCAACAACGACTACAAAGGAGAGTTTCAGACAGTCACGTTTGAAGGGCCAGAAATCAGAAAACTCTTCTACGGCAGCTTCCACAAGGTCTGAGCCAGTCCTGTTCTGTCCTGCTCACCTGTCGGTGAAACATTTGGAGCTCCACACTGACATAAGCACAAATAAATGTTTTAACTGCAGCTTTTAACATGAGACTTAAAACTTTGATTTTCTAAAACGTATATATTGATCTTAGGTTGATGATTACGATGCTTGTGTGGTGATTAATCTAATCTAATGCTAATTCGAACAAAGAAGGATGAAGTTTGGAGGAAATATCCTCTAGTCCTGTCGTTATTCTTTCTTTCTCACTGTTGGACGAGAGCGAATGAGCAGTGACTTACACCTGCTGGACCAGGTGTCGGTTTATGTTTGAAATATATTTTAGAAAACACAAACATTTTGGCTAAAGTGCTGAATCAATTATCAATAATTTTTTAGTTGCATTCTGAATAATTGGCTGAGCAGACATGAAATGTTTGCCAACTAATTTAATTTGCTTACTAACCTGTTGATTTATTGACAAATGGCCTGACAAACTGGTTTCGACACATCCCAACATGAACTGAGTGACTGTTTCACTCAGACTATTGACCCGCTGGTTTTGGTCGATCGGTGTGGACGTCTGTCCTTTGCATTGATTTGTTTGTTTGCTCATTTCTTCCGGGCATTCATCCTTCTCCTACGTCAAACCGCGCCGAGCTCTGGGCCCGTGGAGTCGTGACGGGCCGACTGGAGCCGAGTATCGTCCCGAGCCTGAACCTGCTCGATCCCGTTGTGTTAGTGTCAGTGTGTCAGTGCTGAGGGAATCACCGACTGATCTGCAGTGGTTTCTGTCTGCCTGCTGTCAGCAGAGCTTATCCTGCTTACCTTTTCACCTTTTGTTCTGCTCGCTCTGTGTCTGTGTGCCTGTCAGTCTTTGCCGCTGCATACGTAGTGGGTTTGATAATCCTACAGGAGCAGCTTTGGCAGTACCTGGCTGACAAGTCTAGAGATGTTCGTATAGGGTTGTGTGATTATGGATGACAGGACATCAATAATTTAACACTCCTCTGGGTAAAAATGCGTAACTTTGCCGATTTGTCCCGTCTTATCGTACTTTGAAGACTAAATGGTCTCGTATATGTTTCACAGGTTCAGTTTTTCTTCAGATGTTCTAACACCCCTCATTCATTAGATAATCTCCCAGGTTTCCTGTTGTCAGATACCTCACTGTAGTTCTTGACATCTTGGACTGAAATGTTTTTGACTGATAGGCCCACGCTGCTTCACACACTCCACAGGATTTGTATTATTTTAACTCTGCAGTGCTAATGCGGGTCAGTGGGGCTTCTGCACCGGCTGTGCATGTGTACACAGACACACACAGCAGCAGATACTCTGACTGCAGCTTTACGTTTTGCTTTTCTGATACAGAGTAAGCTGCCGTGACTGCACGTTATTTGAACCGCGGGTATTTTTTTTTTGTTTAGAGGTGCAGCCACATTTATAAAAAATCAGAAATGATTTTTGTGAGACTGCACTGAAGCCTTCAGACACCTTAAATTACAGATCAAAAATGCTTCATCATGTTTGCCCAATTTCATGATTGCACCAATTAGCTCACATTTAACCGTCCCCTGCTTTACTGGTAAGAACTGCAATCCTGTTGAATCAGCCTGCACAATCTCCTCAAAGGTGTGTGAGCTCTGGTTTTTTAACAGTCCAGCCCTGGTGGTTTTCAGACTGCACCTGTGTTTTTGCAGTGCTCCACAATATGCAGTGACACCGCTGCCCCTGTTATGTCTTAGGATTCCCTCTGAAATATTCATTACTCCAACATGGAGTTTGTTTACCTGCTGAATAAGTCATTCCCTGTCACCCTGATATTTACAACAACTTTCACAGCAACAGTGAACTTAAACTCAACACACAGACCAGACACCGCTCTAATCAGACTAGTAAGTTACTGACACCAGAGCTAAAACTTAGAATAACTGATAGTAGGACTGGTACTGTACTACTACTACTATGTTGGTGCAATTACTATTTGTTTTGGAGAGAATACACTTTTTGTTTGAGTAGACTTCACTTTACTCTTATTAGATGATTATTTTGGAGTTGGTAAACAAACACTGTGTAAGACCTTCCAGCCAGAGTTTCATGCTATACTACTACTGCTCCTACTGATAATAGTACAAACAGTGTTATTTTTATTGCACCTTTCATACAAGACATGAAGAACATTTTCCTACAGAATCATAAAAAAAAGAGAAACCTATTAAAAACACCACTGCTTTAATTACCAGTGCTATGTATAGTTTCTAAATAGGAACTCTACTACAACTTTTATCACTATTTAGCGATCACACTGTAAAATATCTAAGATTTCAAGTATCTGTATAAATATAAAAGTGTTTTTTTTTTCTCTGATGGGTGAAGCAAAGAGTTTCTCCAGTAGGATTTACAGTGTAGGTTCAGCAGTTCAGTCGGCGGAATAAAACGGTAATGATGGCTCTTCTCAGTTTTACGTCTGTCAGTGTTCAACTCCAGATGCAGCAGCACATTAACCAGACACCAAACTGTCAGACGAGCTAGCATCTTCACTGACAGTCTGATTACAGCCTGGAAATGAATCTCATTATTACAAAGTACTGAGGGTTTGTACACTATAATCATCTGAGGATGCTGAGCAGTAAAAGTAATTCCTTCTCTTCTTTTAACTACTCTTAACTCTCTCTTTTTCCTGCCAAGTCAAATCAAGTCTGATTTGATTTATGGGGCCCAGTATCACAAATCACAGGCCTCAAGGAGCTCTGTGGTCTGTACGGTCTGCCACGTAAGGCTGTGGTTAGAGAAGAAGGTTAATAGGGTGCAGATGTGCGTGTCACTCCATCTTCCATAAAACAGTCACCGACAGCAGTTGCAGTATCAGGACTGGAGGGTTAAAGGTGAGGAGCAGCTCACAGGCACTGTCTCGTCCTCCTCACAGCTTAGCACCGGACATTATTACCTGTAGGGGTAATTAGAAATACGAGGGTCACTCAGGGACGTCTTTTTTAGTTTGAGCTCCACATACTCTCCTGGTTTGCTCCCAGTTCCGGACTGTGCACTGGACTCTGAAGGCTTTCGTTTTAAATCCTAGTGTTTCTTTTCTGCCGCACACACAGACACAGTATTTTGGGTTTAATTTGAAAAATGCTTCCCTGTGAGAACATAGTTCGAGCCTTCTTATTGAATCATGAAACACAAGTCTTCGTTTGATTGATCTGTTCAGAAGTGTCCCTATAAATGAGCATTTTACTTTTTCCAGACTTTATTTGTACACCGTATTAAAACTGAATTTACTAGCTGTTGAAGCAATCAGCTGGAATCAAATATACAAAATAAATGGTGCTTTGTGGAGCGTTTAAACACCCACGTGTTTTCACCACTTCAGTTTTTTCACATTATGTAACTGTTGGGAAAAAAAAAACAGATTAGATTTGGCAACCCTCCGAGATGTTTGTTCTGATTGTTATGTGCTTCACTGTGCGTGGTTTTTATTAGGTTTTCTTTCATTTCTATTGTGCATTTCTGTATCTGATCTGATTCTTATTGGTGTCTTTTAATCTTTTAATGTGCAAGAGCAGCCTGCTCAGAGATAGCAGATTAAAAATCAGCTTTTTGACTTGACTGTTTCACTCACAGTACTGACATATCTGCAGTTTTTCCCTGTGAGATAAATACTGTAAATATGATAGTTAAGCAAAAATTAAGTCAAGCCACTATCTGCTCCCTGATGACCTTATACCACCTCACAGGACGAGGGCACTGTCCGTCCACAGTACAGTTGCTGCAGATACAGGAAGGGGTTTGAGACTGATCCTCCACAGGAGCATTATTTCATACAGTATATTTTAAAAAAGGCTGCATCACATTAACTATATATACATAAATATGTATGTTGACCAGCAGATAAATGCCCTGAAATGAGGAAAAGCCAGCACAGCTTTAGAGATGCATAGTAAAAGTTAAAAAAAAAAAACTCTCAGTCCATCTGAGGTGATGAAGAATCTGAGTGTTGGATGTTCCTCTCCTGCAGCTTCACATTGCAATCAGCACGACAAGCGCCAAAGTGATGATCGACTGCAAGATGGTGGCAGAGAAAACCATCAACGCAGCGGGAAACATCACCACTGACGGACTGGAGGTGCTGGGCAGGATGGTTCGCTCCAGAGGGAACAAGGACAACTCTGCTCCGGTGAGGACGACACACTCACACATACTGAATCTCACATACACAAGCCTTTAACACACACAATAGCTGCGACACAATTACATAAAATATAAAGTCCAATAAAAATTCACTCATTATAACTGTGAAAGAAGAACAGACGACGATTCTTGTGATCATCCTCACAATATTCATGTCTGATTATGGTTTATTGCTGGTTCTTAGCCTGGCGCCCTGAATATATATGGTGCAATTAACATCTAGTTTTTTCTAATCTTTGTTTTTAACATGTTTTCTTAACTGTTCAATGTTCGTTTACAAACTTTGTGCCACTTAAACAGAAGGAAAATCACCGATAGTGACCCCTTTCTAGTTTTAGTGTAGTACTCAGTTTGGTCACTAGTTGGCAGTGGTGGCGCTTTGAGCTCGTTATCTGACTCTTTGGCTTCGCGGCAGAAGAAGACAAACTCGGCGCGGTCAGGAGCGACAGAAAACAGGGCTCTAATTCATCCCTGTATTTTTGTGATTTACAGGTGGGTTAAATGTAGAATCAACAGACAGACATTATTGATAGATCCTTTATTGGTTATAGACACTCAGTTTTCTGTGGTTGTGATGTTGCTGTTGTGCCGAGTAGCTTAAATTCATGTCGCTAACGCCCGCTAGCATTGAAGCTAAGTGTAGCTAACAGTTAGCATGCTAAAGCCCGCCAAACGGCGCCGCGGTGGGAAAAATAAAAACAGGATTTAGTTTTTTGGGTAATTAAGACTAGAAAGAACACAAATGGTGATGTGTAGTGTTTGTCCTGTCACATAGAGCGTATTTAATGTGTTTCTTTAAGGATAAACATGTATCTGGACATTTGTATGTTATAGCAGAGGCCCAAGTTCAAGTGCACAGTTGTGTTGGTTCGTGTTAAC
Organism: Mastacembelus armatus; assembly: GCF_900324485.2. Taxonomy (NCBI): domain Eukaryota; kingdom Metazoa; phylum Chordata; class Actinopteri; order Synbranchiformes; family Mastacembelidae; genus Mastacembelus; species Mastacembelus armatus. Next base: position 21,220,403 of record NC_046643.1, read on the forward strand.
GTTTGCTCATTTTTGTAGACATGTTAATGGACACAAGCCTGAGTGACTGTCTATGTGCTGCAGCGTAATTGTCTTTAATGACACTGGTAATGATCCATCTTTGCTCATTGTTCTGTCGGGGGAGTCAGTAGCGGACAGTAAAGGCCGTTACTCATCAGTGTGTCTTTGTGATTTACTCAAAATAAAGCTGTTACCCACAACTTACTGAGTGACAAATGAAGATTCACGCTCAGAAAACTCTTGGTGCAGGTCCTTGAATGCACCACTAGGTGAGGAAAGCCTGTGAAAATGGCCCTGCTTGCAGATACAATTTAAATAATTTAAATAACAAGAAAACGACATTAAAAGCAGTTAAATGTTCACTGTGATGAATTGCTGATATAAGTAACAAGTCTCTAGAGGCTGATGTTCGTGAAGTAAACAGAAAGGAAGGCCATCTGGAGCTCTGACGTGTGTCAGCTTCCACAGATTCAATCTGCTGATTTTACTGAATGTATCATTCACGGTCCTTCTGATCTGCTCCTTCTGATCTGCTTAATCACAGCGGTATTCCTAAAAAAAAGTCAATTAATGTTTCCTATCTAACAGACACAGCTACATGAATTAGAGTTTTTGATGTTAACGTGCAGCTGCGGTGGTTTAATCTAAACCTTTTCATCAGGTCGGAGCTGTTCCCTTGAGCAGCTTTATAAATGCAAACAAATCCATTTCTAGCCACTCTCCTGCAGAAATAGTGGAGAGACACACACTTGGTATCTGATTGGTTTGATCACCCCTTGAAGAGAAAACCCTTGACACTGACTCTGAAACATAATCTCCACCAGTCATTTTAAAAAACTTTCTCCAGCTTACCCAAAACTGGGCAGCCGTGTCTGTGTTTTTTTTTTTTTTATAGAAGAAGAAGCATCAGCTAGACTTTAACCCAGCTGCTAAGCCTTTTTTTTTTGTTTTTCTCTATGCATTTTAAACACAGCACAAGGAAAAGAACAACTCATTTATATTCTCTTGAAGGACAAACAGTTTTTTTCATTGCTCTTCAGGAGCAGTTGAGGATGTTCTATTTCGACTGATTAAACCCCATGAATCATATGGTGGTCTTGACTAATAATCTAATTTTATACGTCTGAGTTCAGCACGCCATAATAGACACACTGAAAACATAGATTTTTGTGAAAAGATTCAAAGAAAAGCTTCAAACCTGAAGTGATCTCTCTTTTTTTGCCATGAGACAGGATTATGATTAATATCCAAAGCACTGAAATACCTCAGGATATTCAGTGGTTTGTGGCACTTGCAAATCATCAGCGATTTAATCCTGCCATTTGAGAAAAAAACACCACTTCAGATTCTCCTCACTTTTCAACTGAAATGCCTCCTGTTGATCCTCATCACGCTAGTTTTAGGCAGGTCATGTCTACATGCTTGAAGACAGTTGTTTTCAACTGAAAACTATTTTTTCATGTAATAGATGTTAAATTGTACCAGGGAGTTCTGGAGTTTATCAAAAGCAAAAGATTGTTTTTATTTATACAAATGAAACATTACACAGTTTCATTAGGACATTGATTTATTCATTCCTTTCAAGATACTGTATTTTTGTAAACCATCCGCCTGACAATGTTCACGTGTATTTATACATATTTTGGTAAATTGTGTAACTAAAATGTGTGTTTTCTGTCTCTACAGTTCCAGCTCCAGATCTTTGACATCGTCTGCAGCACTTCGTGGGCCAACAGAGACAAATGTTGTGAACTTCCTGGGCTGGTAAATCCATTTTTCTCTACGCCACTCTTTACTCCATGTTTCTCAGCTGTCTGAACATAGAGCCCATATACATATACAATCTTAACTGAAGAAGGAACTATATTAGTTTTATAACGTTCCGTTTATAGAGAAGCAGAACTGAAACCTCTCACTCTGCTGTGTATGTAGCGTGCATGTAGACACCTTTCTACGGCCTCTTAAGCTTTTCATGTTATTTTTCATTTTTAAAGACTTCAATGCCAGACATTCACGTCTTTTAGGAATTGAAAAGTCACACTTCCACTTTTTCTGCTTCATTGTGTCACATTTCATGCTCTTTCATATCTGGTTTTTATTTTTTGATTTTGTTATGCTCATAATCATCTAGAGGAAGGAGGTGGATTGCCCGGCCTTACCCAAAGCCTGTACCTGCACCCAAGATAGCAAAGGCCCTCCTGGCCCTGCTGGATCACCAGTGAGCCGCACACTAATACACACACACACACACACACACACACACACACACACACACACACACACACACACAATCTTATCATCTACTTAAGAAGTCCTGCTTGACAGAGATGCAACACACATTGTCAGATTATTACATCCAGAGATCCCAACCTGATGTGTATTACATTAGACATTATTGCAGCAGTATTTTAGCGAACAGCACCAGTAGGACTGACTTTCTGTACCACATATTCATGCATGCAGTCACACAGATGGAGATACACAGAATCACAAGGACATCTCACATGTCATGTAGAGTTTGAATTACTTTATATTTTATATCATTCCACCTGTTTTCTTTTCACCTCTCAGTTTGGCAGTTCAAAGCTCTTATTTATTGTACCCCAGGTGTTTGTCAGCTTTGTGTGTTATAGGTTTGGATGTTTATTACTAGAGAGAGAGAGACACACACACATTGTGAATTTAAATGTGTTGACTGTGCAGCTGTAATCAACTCCTGCTCTTTGTTTCTAACAGGGAGGCCCAGGAGTCCGAGGAGCCAGGGGTGATCGTGGAGAACCAGGCCCAGTGGTAAGTTTTGTTGGTTTAGATATGAAGCCATGACATTCAACACCAGATCTTTTTTGATACTTGTTCTGAGGTAGGGTAATAGTATTACAAGCAACTGGTCTGTACTATCACATCAGGCAAAAAACAGGAAGTGAAGCTTTATTTTTCATGATTTCTGGAAGCTTTCAAAAAGCTTCTGAAACTGTAAAACAAGTTTTAAAATTTGGGCTTGTTGCTGCTCTCTCTGGGTCTAATGGGAGCAGGTTGCTGTGTTGTGGTCATTTTTGTAAGCTGAACTATCAACACCTTTTACCTTTGTCAAACTGTTTTTGTTTCCTTTATTTATTCAGGTAAGTTTCTCCCAGATAGACACTTGCACACACTGACATTATAAACAGACTCAGGCCAAAGTAAAGCAATATGTGCATTAGTAGAACTTTGTTATAATTAGAACACCACTTTAGAACCATTCATTGGTACAGGTACACCTGGAGGGGAGCTCCCTGTGAACACTCACACCCACGTATCAGTTTTCAGTTTTTTCCATCACAAGATTTTTGTTTTGAGGCACATCTGCTTTATTAAACTTTCTGTCATGATTGTGAGAACAGAAATCAGAAATTAGAGAAGAACCATAACCACTAAAAGGCCAAGTAACACAATATTTCAAGCTGAAAGGCAATAAACAGGATGTATGTGATAAAACACAGATCTGAAAGCAGAAAAAACACAGCAATTAAAATAGAAACAATGAACAACCAACACGAATATCATAAAACTGATGAACAACACAGAAAAGAGAACACACTACAACAAACAATTTTGAAAATACAACAACCCCAATATTTCAGAGAACATGACCAAACAGAAAACATGGCACAAATCTAAACCACATTTCAGTTGAAACAAACAAATAAAAAATAACACTACTTCATAAAACAAATCAACGAAACTGGCAATGCAATAATATTTTAGAAAACATAAAAAAATGCAAATTAAAACAATAACAAAACCTGAAAAGGTAGGTGCCTTTTGTGTAAAATAACTCTGCACTAAATAACAAACATGGATGTAGTCAATTATTTGCTGTTGTCTTCGCTGAAAAATCAATAACTGACGATTTAAACAAACACCACACTGATGTTACTTTGCTAGTCCAGTCTATTCTGTGACTGAAATGTTGGAAATAAATGAGACATTTCTGTTTTTCATGAAACAAATCTGTGTTTAGACATGATCAAGTCTGACCTGGTTCCTCAAAGCTCATCAGCTCCCCCTCCTGTTGTTCAGTTTGTGTGTCTCAGCCACACAACTGGATGTTTCTTCACCTGCTCCATGTTTAAATATTATTTGCATTCAGAGAAAGATGGAAGAAGAGTATCCCAATTCAACACAGATATGTAAGTCACATAATTCACACTAAAGAAAAAAAAGGTTTTTAAACAGCGATTTTACTTCATTAATACCAGCAGATGACAATGTATGAAACTGAGAGTCGTGCGGTTTGGGAAAGGTGTTGACGCATTTTTTTAATTTTAGAAATGGGATTTACCCCTGGAGAGAAAAGATGTCTTAGAAAACGCAGAGCAGTATAATTTTAAAATATAATCAGCTATAATCAACTGGTAATCAGTTTCATGTTCATCACATTAAATTTATATTTGCTTCAGTCGGGGTGAAACAGTCCAGTTGGCAAGACCGTATAAAATAGATATTTTAACTGGAGCTGAAACTTTTAATTACAGTGGTTTAGTCTGTTGAACTGTCACATACTGACAGTCTGTTGTTATGTGGGTCTCAAAGCCTTTTAAATTTATGGTCCAAATTTTCACTCAAAGCTCAGAAGATTTTGTGTCTAATTGAAAGTTGTGTTTTGTTTGGCCTCAGCTGACAGAGGGTCAGTACATGAGAAATGATTACAAATTCTGTGTGCTCACATACATGCATTTGTGCAAAGCTGCTGCTCATGCACACAGTATAAACATGCACATCTCTGACATAGGAAACACTGAAGTATAATGTGTGGACTGCACAGTGCTTGTTCCGTTTGGTACTGGAAATGACATTTTTCAAGTTTATTAGCACTATTTAAGTTTAGGAATTCATCAGTGTCATCAGTGACAGCAGGTAATATTTTTCTCACAGATCCAGGTCTTATCACCATCAGTATTTTGAGTCCATTTTCCTTGTTGGTCGCAACATGATCCATAGTACCAGTCTGTGGAATTTCCATGTCCTGTTGCCCAGAATCTGTGGACAAATAAAATATAGTTTTAAACTGGGCTGAAACTCCTGATTATTTTCATATTCACATAAACTTGAATCTCACTTTGAATATTATTATTATTTTTAGGGGATTTGCAGACACCTCAAACACAAAGGATTATGGGTATGAGTCTGGTCCCAGATCATCTTCTTCTTTTCCTTTGGGCTGCTTCCTTCAGGGGTCTCCACAGCCAATCATCCACCTCCATTTAACCCTATCCTCTGTATCCTCCTCACCCACACCAACTATCCTCATGTCCTCCTTCACTACATCCAAGAACCTCCTCTAGGCCTCCTTCCTGGCAGCTCTAACCTCAGCATCCTTTTACCAATGTATTCACTGTCCCTCCTCTGAACATGTCCAAACCATCTCAATCTGGCTTCCCTGGCTTTTTCTCCAAACCATCTAACATGAGCTGTCCCTCTGATGTACTCATTCCTGATCCTATCCATCCTCGTCACTCCCAGAGAGAAGCTCAACATCTTCAGCTCTGCTACCTCCAGCTCTGCCTCCTGTCTTTGTCTCAGTGCCACTGTCTCTAAACCAGACAACATTGCTGGTCTCACCACTGTCTTGTCCACCTTTCCTTTCATTATTTTTGATTTGCATGTTTGATTTGGCTTAAATTTTATGTCGGATGCCCTTCCTGATACAACCCTCTGCATTTACCCGGACTTGGGACTGGCACATGAAGACACTGGATTGTTCCCACCTTGTGGTTATATAAGTTTGGTCCTTAGACATGGCATCCATTCATTCCACTGAAAGTTACTCTGCTCATGCTCCACAAACCTTTTCTCTGGTTCTGGTCTGACTCCTGGTTTTTAAACTCCCTGCACATGCTCAGTAGGGTTTCTCTGAAACAACTTTAAAGGTTTGACCAATTTTAAATCTTAATGGTTGAAAAATGAATGACAGAGAAGTAATAACGGAGCTGGTGCAGTTTGAGCTGTTCAGTCAACAGTTGGACTCACATCAGTTTTCAATGGTCATCTATGAGGAAAAGACTTTGTGGGTTGCAGGGATTTTTGTTGCAGTACCTCAGTTTGCCAGCAGGACAAACTGGTTGTAAAGCTGCTCTCTTAATCCATCCCTGGGACTAATGGTCATATTCAGCTTTTTGCTTCATATGTTCTTCCCTTTCTAAAGAGCAGAGAAGAGGCAGGTCGTCCTTCATGCTGAGCTAAAGTTAAAGGACCTGCAGTCACATTTGTTTGACTTGTGAAGTTGAGAAGCAGTTTGTTCTTTTCTGTCTGAGGATACAGAGCAGCACACACGTTCAATAAGCTGAACTGTGACCAGGGCTTTGAAGACTTTTTGAATCCTGACTCTTTCAAACTGAGTCCTTGTTACTGGACCTCATCACAGACTGGAGATGAACAGAGCTCAAGTCCAGCTCTTCATTCAGACACTCAGTTTTCTGTTCACGTTCTTTCATTGGATTCAACATCTGCAGGTTGTTCCAAACCAACACTGAGAAAATCCTTTGAACATGTGTTGCTGTCCTGCCTTTAACACATGGTTCTGTTAGTTTCCAACAATGACTTTGATGGTACTGAAATAGAAACAAAACACTGGCTCACGTTTCTGACAGTGGTGATATGTCCACCCATTCCCAGGTATATGTCGATCCTTCCTCTACAGTCCATAGACCGATCCAGGACTGTCCCTTCATATTCAGCTTTGTGACAAATTCCTAATAGTTGACAAGAGACAATAATTATTTCTCCATTCACAATTCAGTATTTCTGTCGTAGTAAAATCGTCCTGTGAGTCTGTCTGAAGGAAAAACTAAATCTGCTGCAACTTTTCTTTTCCTCCATGGAGCATAAATCAGAAACACCCAAAGAACTGATGAAGATCAGCTCCTCTCATAGACCGACCGTTGTCACAGTAAAACCAAAGTTAACATGTCATTTTATCAGAATGTGTTTTTCAAACCAACACACACATTTGGAGGGTTTTTGAGATATTGAGAATGAATTTAATAATGAAATATTTCCCTTACATGAACGTTTGTCTCTAAATTCTCTGAACCATTAGAGCTCAGTTCATGCAGAATTAGTCAGACCTCCTGCTTTTGTCACTTTAACCAAGACTTTTCTGTTTTACTGCAAATGTGCAGTGACCTAAACCAACTCCAAATCCAAAAATACCAATCCAGGCCTTAAAATCTCCAGTATGTGAAATAATAATATCCATGGCCTTAAAATCAGCTTCCATGATAGTTGATGTAGAAAAGCAGCAGTGACGTGGACCCAAATGCTTGTACAGTCCACACAGGCAGAGCAGGTTGAATTCCAGGCCCTTTACTAGAATCACTAGTCAGTGACCAGGTTTCCAGTTGTGCAGCCTGAAAGCTGTTTAACCAGGCAAATAAATCCATCAGGGTCCAGACAGGAGGCAGGTCCCAGACTGGCAGCAGGTCAGAAACACAAGGAACAGATCACTGGCAGTTACATCAGAGATCACACACACAGTAACAAACACACTCACCTGCTCCTCTTTGCTGTTTATTGTCACCAGATTAGCTCCTCTGTTAAAACAGTCTACCCTGCTGTCCAACCACATTTTCTCCTGAGTGGATTTAAAGTAACAGCTGCATCCAAATCTCGTCCATCCTTCAGGACACCACTTCCCTTAATGTGAGACAAGTGTTTTAAAGCCAGTTCATGTCATTCAGTGTCAGACTGATAAGACTTGTACTTTCACTGTGTAGGTTCAGATCTTTCTGTCTCCACTTTTCACTTTCAGGTTCTTTCCTCTGTAAATACGACGTCACTCTCATTTGAAGTGATTACCTCCAACACAAATATCCACACAGCAAAACTGTTCAACTATATTAGACAGTTAGAATTCAAAGTGACTCTTCAGTGATATCATAGAAACTGGTTTAATTCTGATATTTGATCAATCAATCACAGATTGATATTTGATCATTTTCTCACCTTCAATTTCGTCCTTCAGTTTCTTCACTTCTTCCTGTAACTGACTGTTGTCGGCTGCCATGTCTTAAGAAAATCAGCAGCAGATAAAACATGAAAATGTTGATGCAGTGTGAAGTTGGATCATGTGTTTTATGGTATTTGCCTGTTTGTTAAAAAAAACTTACTGTCAATTTTCTCCTGGAGCTGCTTTAAGTCATTCTGTGACTGATTGTAGCTGCTGCTCAGGTTGTTTCTGTTCTTCAGCTGTTCGTTTTCTAATTTCACTGAAACATCTGATGAGAAAAACAACAGAAGAAACAGACGACATCAAATCATTCTGCTTTTTAACTTAAGTTCAGTCAAAGTTCAGATGAGCTTTCAGCGGTCTGCGTATGTCCTGGTATCACATGTTGGTGTCCTGCTGGGACTCAACACGAGCAACAAACAAGACATTGCAATCAAGCAACCAGGACCAAGGTCCCACCTAATAAAAGTCTGACTTATGAGGTTTGAGCTTCAGAATGCATTTTTACACAGGAGGACGACGGTGGATTGTGTGTCTGTTTCTGACAGTGGAGTTGTGTTGTGAAGGGATCACTTCACAGGCAGTTTGGAGAGGAGGACTGATCACAGCCACCAATAACTCTTTGCCTGGACATATGTCAGTATTATATGAAGACAGGGGGTGTCATCACTGTGCTTCACAGAGTCACTGTACCAGTTTCTTAGAACAATATATAAATGTCATTAAATGCTTAGGAGTAGGACCCAATAGCAGGCAATGTGGAGGAACAGAGAAAGGTTTGCAGCAAGGCTTTATTAATGAGCTGTGAGGGCAGCAGGCAAGACAAACTTACTAGGACTACACAAAATATAAACATGGTACAGGTGTGGTAAAGGTTCTGTGAAAGATCACTAAAAGTAGCAAGTATCAGGGCAAAACCCAGGGTCCAAACAATAATCCAAAATCAGGAAACGATGCAACAAGGGATAAACATGGCAACATAGGTATAAACAGGGATTTTGGAGAAACTCACACTTACCAAAACATGATGAGATAAACCAGCAACTCACGATACAGAAAGTAGGGCTTAAATACAAAAACCAAGGGAAGCTAGTAAGATATTTGAAAACAATCAGTCCACTTATAGTAAAGTATAACAAGACACACTAAAGGCTAGACCAGGAACCAGGAAACGCTTCAATATAAAAGTCTGCAAACAGGAAGTAAGCAATAATCGTGACGTATTTGCTGCTAATGAGTTGAGCGGTCGTGTTGAATCTTACAGTGTATGGACAGGGAGATGATCCCAACCATCATCAGAAGGCACAGCACTCCCAGACACACTGCAGCTCCTCTCAGAGGTTTTCTTTGGACTGGAGGATGGTTCTGACTGTGTGGTCCTGCACAGGCAAAGCACACAGAGCGAGTTTAACCAAACGCAGCTACATTTATTACCCATCATCCTCTGGTTTTACTGAAAAACCTTACTCGTCATTAGTGTTAGTGGATGGGACATGAGCCAAACTAAACATTCAAAGTACAAATTAATTTTTCCTAAAGGTGATTTCTGTCATCATAGGTAAATATTGTCACGCTTATATTTGTACAAGTGGTCATTTTTTGATAATTTTTGTTAAGGCAACTTGTTGGCAGCCTTTTTTTGTGATATTTTTACTTGAGTTTGTGCAGTTGCAGGAAGTGACTCGTCGTCCATCTTTATGTACAAGAGAGACAGCTCCACAGATGCTGTCATTGTGCACGTCCCACTTCTTCCTGCCTTGTGGTTGCTCTTTGTGCTCAGTGTAAAAGGGTCTTTCCCAGAGTTGAAACAACACTGGTCAGTTAAATGTTCCATTTGATAAAAGCAGCAACAGAAGACGTGAGAAGCTGTGGTACTGTACATTTTGTCAGCAGCTTGTTAACAGAACATCATCCGACTGACTTTAGGAAAGACTTCATACTGCACATGTTGCTGTATAGAAACTAACATTGATGTGTGATGGGCTGCAGGAGCTTGGGTTGGAAAGATCAGTGTAACATACTGAGGGAAGAACAAACTTTAGGTCCAACATGATTGAAAGGCACAACTGACATAAGCGTTAATTGTTAGATAATTTATTTGTCATATTTTCTCACTTACCTCCTTTCTGGGACTGAAAACCAGTACGATATTCTCTGATCTTGTTTGCATTATCGTAGATATGCACCTCCCTTTCTTCCCACTCTCCATCTTCCTCAACCCTGCTGTTGTATCCCACCTTGTCTTTAGGGTTAATGTTTGAGGGCATCTTCAGAGGACTGAGACAGCTGAACAGTAGCTGCAATCCACTTTCTGTTACCACACTGAGTTGACTGGCTACTATACTGTATTAAAATTTGTGTACTGTACTAGATTAGTACACAGTACAAGCTATGGCAGATGTAAATTTGGTAGTATGTTACGTTGGTACTGATACTTCTGTCTTGTCCAGCCGTCTATCTGGTTTAGAAAGCACTGAGGAAGCAGCAACAGGAAAGCAAATGCTCACACCCCTTTTTGACTGTGTTGATTAAAAATAACTTGAGGTTAACGTAAGCTTTGCTTGTTTTCTTTACGTCATCTCAGTCTGCAGCGTCCAGTCTTTGGCTTCATCAAACCATATATATCCATTGTTAAAACATGAGTGAGTATGAGAATGAAGAAAACTGCATTTGTCTGAATTGTTCAAAAATGTAAGAGCTTGGAGATACAAGGATTTTGTATGCTCCACACACATGCACCCACACACAGATGCTGTGGTCTTTCTATAGTGGCATTCTCATTGCAAACCTTTTGCACTAACCTCAAACCATCAAGCAATGTCTAACCCCAACCCCTAACCTAACCCTGAAACCTAAAACCAGGTCCCTACACAGCCTTTGTTAGGCTTAACTAGACCATGTCCTTATAGTGATGGAGCTGAAGGGAAACTTGTCCACTATAAAAAGTCACTTAACATCCATGCTCATACACATATTCAGTACTCACCACTGCTTTTACTGTTTAGTTCATCTCTGCCCACACATGCATATACCCCCAGCCACATAGATGAGGCAGATCAGCAAAACAGGAAATATTGATTTCACACTTATTTTCAGTTGCCTGCTGAAGAAGGTAAATGTGTAACATTTGATGAATTCAAGAAGCTGTCTTGCTTTGGAGGAATCCAGTAAGTCTCACAGATCCTGATCCAGATTCTGGTCTCTGGTCAGGTTCAGAATTCAAATACATTTTCATTTGGACAAAAATAAAATTTCAGTGGAAACACACTTGAATCACCTGTGAGACATAAACATCCTTTAGCTGCAAGAGGCCAATCCGGTCAAATAATTTACTTTTTTACTGATTTTCAGTTTGGCTTCTTGATATAATGTGGGATTCAAAACTACTGTTGTTCATTGCTGAGAATCATTCAGTAAAACCCCAGGAATTTAAAAATAGTGCTAGTTCTAGTAGTGCTGGTTGTAGCTTTGTACATTCTGATGTTTTGAAATTGGCAGATTATTTCCCAGCCTGATAATTCTTTTTTTTTTTTTTTTTTTTTGTTAAGTGAGAAATAGTGCTTCCCTTTGGTCATGATTAAAACTTTCCATCAGAGGAGACATAGCATAGGTCTCTCTCTCACACTCTGGCCTCCCTCTTTAACCCCACCCACCATCACCAGCCATTATAAATACCTCTAGTAAACCAAACCTGCAAGAGATGCTCCTTTTTTTTTTTTTTTTGGTCTAATCCTGCAACAGAATCTGCACCTTAATGTGTGGTGCATGCAAACAACCTTAATAATATAATGCAAAGCTATTTTTGTTTATTTCAGGACCACTGAGCAGATCATTCAGCAGCAATACTGTGTGCTCTCATACATGCCTTTGTGCAAAGTTGCATGATTGCACACTCACTTTAAACACGCATATCTCTGACACAGGAAATACTGTGGAAAGTCTAATGTGTGAACTGCAGTTATTTTTGTTCTGTTGGGTCCCGGAAGTTTAGATTATTCAGGTGTGTAGTACTATTGTTTAGGACTTTTAGTTTTTGTATGTTGGTGTTTCTTAAAGAAAAGACAGAGGTATTAGTGAACAATCCTTGTAGACACAGCCTCTATGTTTTATTCATGCTATGCGCCTGTAAATGCAACTAAATTTTGGGCATTTTTCCAGCATTAACCAGAATAATTATGTATTGGACTCTGACACTTTCAAAAAGCGGGTGAACCACACTGTGCATGCACGCCTCTTGCGCCAACAGTGGAAAAGAAATAATTATCAAATAAAGGGCAGATCAACAACCTAAAACAGTTGCCCTTAAATGTCAAGTTTTATGTTGTGGGTTGGTGTGAAATTGCTGTTTGTTTAAAAATATTTTTCATCTTCTGGAGCTGGTTTGTTTGGGCTTATAACTGTGATTTCTACTTAGTGTCTCACAGTTCCTCCTTAGTGAGCTGGGCAGCCTTCACCAGGAAGTGATAGCAGCACAAATCATAACCACAGATGCACACTTAAAACCCCCATCATCATTTCAGTGGCTGAAATTTAGGCGTCAAGGAACTCAATAACATTTGAGATAAACTAACTCAAAAGTAAGTTGTTTTTTTATCTTTTTGAAGAGGTTTTCACTCAACAGCACTCAGCAGCATGCAGCTAGCTACATGTAGCTGTGTTCATGCCCACACAGTACTCACATACATTTCTTTGAAATGGGAAATGAGTTGCACAGTTATTTTCTTTCTCTCTGGTAGAGGAAATTACACTATTCAAGTTTAGGTTTATTTTTTATTTTCAATGATAATTAACTGAACAGCTTTTACCACATACCATAGGGTTAAATGGAGGTGGATGATTCACTGTGGCGACCCCTGAAGGGAGAAATTAAAAGAAGAAGCTTTTACCACATAGCACAGCACACACAGAGAGCAGATGTGGTTAGCATGTCTGGCCACTGTTAACATCATGAAACTGGCAGGTAAAACGAAGCAGATACTAACTCCAGGTGTATCAGAGAAAATGAAGGAGACACTTTAAGCAGTTTCAGTAGGCCGATCCAGGACTGTCCTTTCATAGTCGACTTCGCAACAAATTCCTAATAGTTGATCAGGGACAATAATTATTCCGCCATTCATAATTCAGTGTTGTAGTAATATGCATGTATTGATGACGAGCCCTCTACCTACACGTACTGCAGTCTTTCTATATTGACAAGGACTCTCATTACATAATGAATCCTCAAACCCTTTACACTCACCTTAAACCATTGTCATGAAATATGAAACCTCAACTCCTACTCTAACGCTGAAACCTAAAACCAAGTGTGATCCCTATAACCAGGTTACACAGTTCTTTGAAGGTTTGACAAGACCGCATGTTTTCACAGTAGCAGCAAATTCTTACAGGCCTTTTGTTTGACTGTGTTAAATCAAAATAACATGTGCCCAACAGAAAGTTTGTCTTACGTTAGCTCAGAGGCTGCATCATCCAGTCTTTGGCTTCATGTTCAAATTTGTTTGTGTTTCAACATGAGAGTCTCAACACTCTGTACTACATCCATAAATACACAGATCCAACACCAAAAAACCCAACTTTATCCCTGCTACCTTCATACTCCACAGCTGTCACTCAGGTTGTCATTGTTCACCTGTGTATTCATGTTTGGCTGTAGACTGACACCATCTGACACTGTCATCTTACTGACTCAGATTGGTTTTTAGTCTTTTTAAGCCTGTCTGCCGTCGTTCTGGCAGATCCCTTTTTCATGACCGTTTCTCACAGCCACTCTGACTGTGCTCCAGCTCCTTAGTCCAGGAGCAGCATTCACGAGGGGTGTCCTCTCTGCCACTCTGGTTGTCAGGCCAATCTCACGTTTGCTATCTTCTGCTGCCAGCCACCAACTCGCTTGTGATAAGGACCCTCTTTGACATATGCATTTCCGGGCCTCTTACCCCAACCCTTACCTTGGCCAAAACCTGGTTCTAATATGAACCTAAGCCCTTTGAAGGTGTGAGGACCAGACAACATGATCAAGTCAAACTAAAAACTGTCCAGTTGCTTTTTTGCTGTCATAAAATGCCACTATAACATCAAATGTGCTGAGTTTCAAAGAACTCTCCCCAGAATCCAGTGTTAAAATTGCAGAGCTTCACCAGCTGAAGTGTCACATCAAGCTTGCAGCAGCACAGCAAACTTTCTACTAAGCACTTAGATCACAGTCTCTGTCTGGGAGTCACACCTTTTGTGCCTGACTTTTGTGCATTTCAGTTAAACACTAAAGGTGTCACTGCTCCTTTGTACAGGAATGAGTTTTGTTCATAAAGTTGTGGAGTTTTTAAAACTTAAAACATCCATATCCTTTATCTATGTTATTTCTGGCCCTGCAAGTTGGGGATTTAACTTAAAACTGTATTAGATCATTTGCTTCTCAGTCCAGGACATTCTGCCCTTACAGTGATTGTTGTGACAACCTGATGCTTCCATTACTGCCACCATGAGGCCAAATCCAGCAGTACACAAGAGTAATATTTGATAGAAATTCACAGAGAACCTCTTTCTTTTTGGACAGTATGTTATTTTTTTGAAGTCGGTACTTTTCCTCTTTGGAGTAATACACTACAGATTGTTATTTTGTCTTTGCTTTTATTTTTTCATTTTCATGCAAGGACATTAAGAGTTATGAAAACAGAAAAGCAGAAGTGATGTGCAGCAAAGGACTTGGACGGGGTCAAACCTGCATTAGCACCATTACCACAGTTGCATGTTAGAGTGCTAGATCTCCAGGAAATTCTAGAAACCTTAGATCTGTTTCTCACAGATCCATTGTTTGGTTCCATTCTTGGTGTGAATCCAATGTCCTTGTCCATCAATATATGCTGTGAACTCATTGTCCGCATTTACTTTCACTTCTTTCTTCCAGGCCCTGTAGAAGCAAAAAATTATGTTAAGGGTCAAAGGTACAAAAGATAAGTGTAAGAGAATAATGTGTTCTTGGGTTTGCAACGTCTCATAACAGTAGATTCTGGACTGACCTTCATATTTAGTTTCCTAATATCTATCAACAGGTGTGCAAACTAATGCAGGCAGGTGTTTCAGGCAGAGAAATTAGAAGTCTTTTTTAATTCTAAAGCAAATTTTTATTTCTGTTTTTTAATCACTGTTCTGAGTGAAGAGCAGCACAGATTAAGATGAAGCTGTTGGTGCCCTCACGTGGTCGAGCACCAGACTACAGGTTTATTATCCTGAGCTGTGCATTAGTGGCTTAAACAGTAACTAACATATAGTAGGAGCCAGGATTTAAGTTCAGTGTGTGGGGGCACAAAGCCTTTCTCACTTTCTGTTAGGAAGTGCTCAGTGAAAATGAAAATATTTAATATTAATTTTGGATTTTTGTTAGTTTTAATATTATCTCATTTTTATTTTTTAAGAGTGAAACATGTTAGTTTAATAAATGAAACATTTCTCACAGATATGCTGGAGTTGTGCCATCCACCCATTTCCATTCCCATATTTTCTGCCAGTCTTGAGATTTCTGTGACTGCAGGCCGATCCAGGATTCGTTGCTGTTCAGGTTAATGACAAAGTCCTGATAATTTATCAAAAGAGCAAATAATTAGTTTTTCATAGTACATTTCTGACTTTCACGTGACAGTGCATTGACCCGAATCTAGAATGACCCGAGGAAAAGTAGAACTTAGGAAATGAGTGTAATCACAGTGTGTTTCACATACATCCAGTCCTATGTCCATGCACAAAAACACGAGCACCAACACTCACCTGTTCCTTTTTGCTGTTTATTATCACCAAATCGGCTCCTCTGCTCTGACAGTCTCTCCTGCTCTCCTCCCAGTTTTTCACCTCATTAGATTTGTAGTAACAACTGCAGTGAAATAGTATCCATCCTTTAAGAGACAGCTTAATGTCAGTCAGGTGTTTTAGTAAATGATTTCAAAACATGAAGACTTAAAGTCTGCTGTTTCTTTTCAAACCTTTCTCCTCTTTTCCCTGTGTCTGGTTTCCTTTCCCCTCTAACTGGCAGTAACGTCTGATCAAGTTGTCATTAATGGTCTTTAGCCTTTCATAGTTCACTCTGAGCTGAATATTTTCAAGAAAGATTGGAATATCTAGTGAAAATATCAAAAAAAGAGGCAGAGGGTTGATGTAAAACCAATCCAAATAATGAATAATTGAATAATTCGAGATTTTATATTAAAATAAAAATCAAGTCCTTACAGAGTCGGGACAGGACAGTAATCCCCACTAAGAGCAGCAGACACAGCAGACTCAGAACCAGTGCAGCAGCTTTAAAAGATCTTCTTTGCTTAGCTGGAAGATGCTTTTGATTGTTTGCACCTACGGGTACGAAGTAGAGAGAGAACACCTGAAAAAGCATGTTGGAGGAAGACATTTCTTGTTGAAGTGGTTTTCACACATAAAGTGACGTGTGTTGATATCCGTTAGACAGCACGTGTGTTTAAAAACTGTAAAACATTACTACGTGAGCTGAGAGCAACTTTATGCGCACTATGTTATCACTATCTGGATTTATTGCACTTATCAATATTGACAGAAAATTATCTTCACATATTTTTATAATTGGATCATTTGGTTCTAGAGAGTTATAATGGCCGTTTTTCACTATTCTGACATTCTATTGACAAAATTATTCATTAACCAATTAGTGATAAAAATAATCACAGTCACAGCTCCGAAAAACTTTTTACACCAACAAAAAGAGAGAAGAGGGTTACATGCGCTGTGGCGATGGCTGCGTCACATACGAACAGCTTTCCTCAGTTTGTGTTGTTCTAGATTTAGTTTTCATGGTATTTTAAATATGTACAGTTTTGCCTTTTAGTCACTGTGAATGAACAATAGACTCAGAATAGGTTTACACTACCTTAACATACATTTAGGACACAGGAGCACACATTATCTTCATGCTACAGTGACTAGATTTAATACACCCGTACCTCCATCTTGTGTCGAAAGACCAGCATGGCGGCCTGTGAAACCGTCACCTCTTTCGTAGATGTCGACCTCTATCTCCTCTCTATCCTCTTGGACTCTTTTGCTGTATCTCACATTCATGGTCAAATCTGGATCTTCATAAATGTTACACGACATTTTAAGTGTAAAAGTCTCCGAAGCTTTTTAATGGTTTGTTGATTCTCCAACAGCAGCTGCTTTGCTAAACAGGTTTCTGATACTGTAGGTAAATTATAGATCTAGTGATGCTGCTGTTTCCTGCCGGGTTTATCTGCTTCTGGAGGAAGTGTTACAGATGTAGTAGGAGGAAACCACACACACGCTGTCCTAATGTCATCGGTGTGCAGTAAAAACCTCCTAATGAGCATTTTATAGTGTTCATTCGTTCTTTTTTTTCTTTTAAGATTAAATATAAAAACATGAATGTGTCATTTCTGTTTATTAAACATATGTTGAATTTAAGGTTTTTAATCAAACAACAGTGTACACTAATTAATATTTTTACATTTCATGTAAAGGCGATACTGATCTGTGGTTTGACATGTAGCCTACAGCACTAACACATTCACAGATGTCAGATTTTTCACTGATTAAAGTGTTTTAAAGTTGATGCTGTGGCTTTGTAGAAGAGACTACAGAGCAATAAGGAAACAAACTGTACCTATAATGTCTTTTTATACTGTCAGTTGTTACACCCTAAAAGTAATGGAGTTGGGTGTGACTACAAGCATAAGCAAAAATGAATCACTGGATTTCTCTCTGACTCGATCAGAAGCAGTAAAATAATCGTGTTGTGACACCACATACTTGAAGTGGCGGCGAACCTGGAATCGGCCCACGCCCCCATGATCACTAGAGGGGGCCCAGCCTAAGCAGAAAATAACCGGATTTGTTAACTTGTGAGTTGGTGACTTTTCGTTTGACCCTTTTGATGCCTCATCATCCTGTGTTGATAGTAATACATGTATTCACAACCAAAAAACAAATTGAAGTTAATGGCTATGAATGAGTGCAGAATTAAGAAACTAAGATGCTCAACAGATTTGTTTGCTGATTATAGAAACAAACCACTTCTCCCCTTATGTCCAAGTCACTGCCCTCCTCTATGACAGTCCTTGTTTTATTGAGCATTTAAAAAAGGCATTATCCTGTCTCACTGATGGATTATCTAGTGAAGTGCAAACACATCCAAGAAATATTCCAAATGGATTTAAATCATACTGTCCAGATCTCCTTGGGTGGAGAAACACACTTGTGGAGGTTTGAGAGCATCCTATCCAGATGTAGAGAAAGTGTAACTGTGTCATTCTCTTAAAGATGCTTAAATGATCTTTTCTCCACCCAGCTGTAACGACGTCAGTGAGAGATCTGTGGAAATAGATTGCACTGAATTATCTGTGTGGGTGAGATGGTGAGGTGTTCATAGCGTATCTGTGTTAAGGTGATGCATATGTAGTTAACTGATGATGACATCTGGTGGTGATAAAACTTCAGGTGCATTAGCACCACCCAGAGGACTGAAACAGGAGTGTCCCTCATTCTCATGCAGCCAAACCAAGATGCGTTGAAATCTGAGTTGTTGGCAGGCCTGTAGTCTGGCTTCATGGTTTTAGGGCATTTCTAAATCTCTCTGTGATCCAAGCGAGTCTTTGTGCAGCTTCCTGAATTCAACATTTTTGTTCCATTGCTGCATGGCTGTGAAAGCTGGATACAGTCGCCTGCGGACATGGCCACTGAACGCAGACATAGACGATGTGGAGGCTTCCTCCCTGCCAAATCAGGACAGATAGGTGCTTATGCAGCACTAAGACTAACAGACCACTGTAAAGCAGCTGTATTTCAGGCCAGGCTTACATGATCCCTCATTAAAAACTGTGTTCACTCAGGTTGTGTTTGAGCTCTTCCCATGTACAGGTGTCTATAAATAGGGTTATGGCGTATTATAATAGGTAATTACATGTATAATACAAGTGTTAATATTTTTCTGATTCAGCCATTTTTCCTTGTTGTTTGCTCCATTTCATCTTCTCAGTTATTACAGTTTGTGTTTGATGTGTTTGGAATTGACCATTGTTCCAACATTGGTTGAAGCAGAGCAGTGATCCATGATTATTTGAAAGTCCTCCTGAAATATTATCTGTTTTCTGCTGGAGCACAAGCTGGCTGAATATTTTTCACACTCTGTAACGTGTGACAGGTGAGGCAAATACCTGGCTGTTTTTGTGCGTCACAGGGTTTGAGTCAGTTTTTAGAAATATCTTTCACACGACCTCACATCAGGCTTTACAAGACCACACTGTAAAGAACTTTCTAATTTTATTAAAGGTGCTTTATAAATTCATTTTAATTTATATTGTTATTTTTATAGATTTCCCTATATGACAGTCTGTCTTTGACATCTTTTGTACATCTCTCTCTCTCTCTCTCTTTCTCTCCAGGGGCCGACTGGTCCAGTAGGTGATACAGGTGTACCAGGACCTCAGGGACCTCCTGGACCACAGGGACCTAGTGGCCGCTCCATATTGGGACCCCCAGTAAGATGAATGATATGCACTGCCTAATCACGTTGACCAGTGTAAATGTAATAGTACTGCCAGTCTCACTGATTTTTAACATCCTCTGTTTTCTTAATATATTTCTGAAAGGTATAGTGCCTTATATAAGAGTATATTGACATATCCTTACATTCATTTTTCTGTCTCTAACATCATTTAGACTCAGCTCGGTATACACCAATGTTCAGTACACTGTAAATAGGATCAAAACATTGTAATTTGTACTATTTTCTCTCTGCAGGGGCCTGCAGGAGAGAGAGGAGAGAAAGGTGATGCTGGACAGCAAGGAGCACAGGTAAAATTCACTAATAATCAGTCCACATTGTTAATCACAAAAAAGATTTGTGGGTCATGATTGTAAAGAATAACCAGTAACTAGAATAACAAAATATTTTGTTGATTTTGAATAAAGATGCAGCACGTTCAAATCTTTCGGTGCCCTGTAACTGTGACACTTCAGCAAACTGTTTTATATCAGAGGATGTCATGCTGCGTCCGGACAAGTGCTTGCCTTTATTTTGATTCCTCAACATTTTAGGGCATAATCTGCCTCCATAATAATAAGTAGGAATTCATGTTAATAAATCATAAATTATTAATTAGTCATTTATGTGTGAAGATTCAGACTCTTCTGACTGTGGCCTGCACTGACCTCTGCTCTCTGTTTCAGGGAGTTGCTGGCAGACCTGGAGTTCCGGGCAGAGAGGGACCTCCAGGACCCAGAGTGAGTCTCAGAAAACTATTAAAACTGAACACTTCATGCATCCAAACACCAACATTTAATGCTCTCTTCCTTCACAGGGGCTGCCAGGCAAAGACGGCCCGCCGGGCAGACAGGGGCCCATGGGAACTATCGTGAGTGATCATGACGTTCAGATTTTTTATTTCCTGTGTAGATGAATAACTTTGTTGAAGTGATACATATAGTAACTATGTACAGGTGCCTGTAATATAGTAACTGTTCTGTATGAGATGGTCTTTGTTTAATTTCATGGCCTTATTTCTACATGTTTTGTGTGTTCATTTGCTCTAAGACTGGTTAAGTGTATTGACAGCACCTGAGTAAAGTTCTTTACATGTGTCAATGTACTTGGTTAATAAAGTTGACTGATTCTTCCTCTTCTGTATGTCTGTGTCTCCTCAGGGGACTCCAGGAGCCCCAGGGGCCCCAGGAAACACAGGTCCCCCAGGAAAACAGGGGCAACCTGGACCACCGGTAAGTCTGTCAGGAGATGAACCTGTTTCCTCTCTGGTCTGAGTTTACAGGTGTGTTTTTGTTTTTCCCATTGCCACAGTGCAGCAGAAACAGTAGCTGCCACACACACGTGGTGTATAAATATCCTGAAGTAGGCAGGAATTCATGTCAGACAAAATCAGAGTCCAGTGAGAGAGTCTGTTTGTCCTGTCTGGTCTGAGGCTCCGTCCGCTTCTTTGATGCAAGTCTGGGATCTCACTGTGTGGTACAGAACGTAACACAGTGGACAGGTATCATCACCTGAACCAAAAAGGTTCACCTCCCTACGCTGTGCTCCTCTCTAGCCTGGCATGTGTAGAAGCATCATGTGTCTGAGCAGCTAATTATTAAATATTTCCATGTAAGACAACTGAGATTTTTCCTCATCACACTGACGCCATTAATTTTGTATTATATTAACATCTATCATGAATTTTAAGTTACTGTTAATGTGTCATACAGGAAAAGGGTGAAATGGTAATTAGAAACCTTTTAAAAGGACTCATGCCAGCCTGAATCCAAATCCAGTTTAGACTGAGATACCCAGAGATCCACAGCTCTGCCATCGCTTGTTGAAGCACAGAGAAACTCCCACCCTGCTAAACGATAAACAGAAACCTCAGAGTGAAACAGCCCAGGTGGGAGCTCAGGTAGTAAGTTGGGCTCATCTGTTCAACAGGATGTGGTTATTTCCTCCGGTCGGTGTGTTGAAGTGTCCTCGGGCAGGACACTTGAACATTAAAGTGCACCTGATTAACAGGCCAGAGGCGTTCATATCAGCTCCACCACCATCTGTGTGTGTGCAGGGCTTTGCTTGTGAAAATAACAAGTCCAGTCCATTGACCATATTGTTTTATACATCAGCAATAGAAAACAGATGCTAGGAGACTGTGCAGTTTGTGTTGTGTGCCTAACATTTTATCCCCGTATGTGACCACTCTCTGTTTGGCATTTATCCCCGATGAAGTGAAATGTTCACAGGCAGTAAATCACATTTTGACTGCACTGCCACAGAAGAAATGAGCTTCTGTGGGAGGTGATACAAACTGCTGACAAATTACTTTGCATCAGTGTGATAAAATGTTGTTGAGGCATGTAATTACAGATACGTGGGTGGACTACAAAGAGCCTTCCTTAACTAATTACCACACTATTGTCTGAACATGTGCCACTGTTTTTAGAACGATTGTTTTTTAATGGCTCAAATGGGGCGTTAAAGAAAGGGTTTTTTTAAAAGATAAAAGCTGAAATTTCTGACTTTTTTCCAGCCTCTTGTGTGTTTTTGCCTTCGTGGATTCTATCTGACAGCAGCACTGATCCCACTTTATCTTCACTGAGGTCTGAGTTTGGTAATTTATTAAAAATAAGATGGTAAAAAAAACAACTAAGCTCCTCAGCCATCCCTCTACGTTTTACCTTTTGCATGTTTTATATTCGAAAACTCCAGGTTCCAGTACTGTGAGCTGAAACTGCAGAAAGAGCTGTCAAACTGAGCACTGAAACTGATTTGTATTTGCTTGTCTGAATTTTCTTGTTTTGTTTGTTTTATGAGATACATAAAAACGGCTCAAAAAAAATCATCAAAAGTCGAACAGCATGCCTGAAGTAGATTTGATTCAGCGTGCTGAAAGCAAACATGTATGGGGCGCTTAATAAAAGCCACGGTAAGTAAAATATTCCAAAGTGGTTCAGAGAAAAGCGTCGGTGGGGATCAGGGAGCTGTGGTGTTGAAGAGAGAAGAGATTTCTGGCTGTGACTATTGACCAGGATGAATCCTTCATTTCATGTTTTTGTGTTTTGTCTTTAAAATAAGGACTGGACTACAGTTCCTAAAATCTGAACACAGACTCAAATCCTTCATGACTTTCTGATGCTTGTGTGTATTTTCATGTCTCCTTCGCTGTTGCAGGGACCTCTTGGAAGCAAGGGCGAGAAAGGTGAACGGGTAAGTATTTGTCTATCAGGCAGGAAAATTAATATTGTACGTGCAAAGACAATAATGTCAGGTCCTGTGTTCCTTATGTGATAACGTATTTATAACATGACTGTCTACAAGTTGTGTGTGTCAGTCTGAGGTGCGTTCACACAGGCAGAAGTAGCAGCATGTAAAAGGATCACAGCTGGAAAAATGATGATGATCAGCTTGTTTCAGAACTAGCTCTGAAGCTGCAGCTCAACATCTTTTGGTCTACACAAACACCGTGTGTCATTACCAAACAGTGTTTGTGAAAAATGTGGCTATTAGTTGAACCTTCGTGGTAAGTCAGTGCAGAAAGTATAAAAATCTAAAAAATAGAAACAGTTGTTGTGCTTGTGCATCTGCAGGGTGACCTCCAGTCGACAGCATCAGTTCAGGACATCGCCCGGCAGGTCTGTGAGCAGCTGATTCAGAGTGAGTACAAATCGCCTGGTTCTCATTTCTTCTTCACAGGGTTATTTCAGAGATGGGCCTTGATTTAAGGTTTAAAGGGTCAGTTGAACCAAATTACAAACTTTTCTCTGCTTACTCCTACTCACGCTCAGCCATCCACAGCGTTTTGGCTCCGTTTGTAACATAACGTGTTGTTAATCACACTGACTTTCTCCAGCTCTATCACAGAAAGACAAGATTACTGTGTTAGACTCAAACCTTAGCAGTTTCACTTATGTTCACTTTTTGACTGAAAGGATCCAGACAATTAAAAAGTTTATTGACCTGGTTCTGTCTTTAATTATTACAGTTTTCACACTTTCCCACATCACCTCCAATGTTTCCCTCCATGTCTTCTCTTTTCCTATTTTCAGGTCACATGGCGCGCTACAACTCCATCCTCAACCACGCACCCAGTCCACCCGTGTCCATCCGCACTGTGCCAGGACCCCCAGGAGAACCTGGCCGTCAGGGACCGCCAGGCCCCCAGGGAGAACAGGGACCTGCCGGAAGACCTGGTTTCCCAGGACAGAACGGACAGAATGGCCAACCAGGAGAAAGAGGTAGAGTAGTGAAGACAACCAACAGGGGATAAGTCCAGCCTGAACCAGCCCGTATGGGCACATCAGATGCACTGTCAGGTGCAGTGTGATGTGTCTGTGACCACACACAGCTCTGATGCAGTGAGCTGTTGTCCTCTGGTCACCACTGGTTGGCAGGACCAGGAGGATTTTTAGACCAGGTTACAGTCATAGCAGGTTTGAGAATCATAAGTGGTGTCAGAACGATTCAGATGTTGATTCTAAAGGAAAAAAACATTGTGAATGTCCAGAAACATGTCATTTGATACAAAAATGTGACCACGGTGAAAGGACAGATTTACCTGACAGGAACCCACCTGAGCACATCAAAACATCATACACACCAAAATCATCAGACAATGAAATTATAAGATATCACACTCCTGTTCTACATGTGTTTGTCTGTCTGTGTGTCCAGGTCAACCAGGGGAGAAGGGCGATAAGGGATCTCCAGGTGTCGGAGTCCAAGGCCCCAGAGGACCTTCAGGCCCCCCCGGTAAATTAAACTATGTCAGGCTGTGCCATGTTGTTCCACAGGAATTCTCTACATGGTGCTGCAGATTACAGTAATAATAACAGCAAAGGAAGAAAGTGGCTAAATTTTGAATATTCATCCAAAAAAATCAGATTGTGTCGATTGAAATCTTCCTCTTCCTCCTCCTCCTCCCCCCAGGTCCCCAAGGGCAGGGCAGACCTGGCAGCCAGGGTCCAACAGGTCGACCTGGAAATCCTGGAGTCTCTGGTCGGCCTGGAGTTCCTGGACCTGTTGGCCCTGCAGGGCCACCGGGCTACTGTGACCAGAACTCCTGTATGGGCTACAATGTTGGAGGTATGGTACATAGTACCTAGCGTGGTTTAAATGCAGCGCCACGGCTAGCATATAGCCAATAAACATTCACCTAGTTGGATCAAGAACTATTTAATAATATTTAATATTAATAGTTTGGATTTATAGTTTACATCCACGTTACTGATGCATCATTTGAAAATGAAGAGGCAGGGACACTTGACAGTTTAACTGAGTTAACAGACATTTAACCTCATTCTAATAAGATAAAAATTTCCCATTCAGTCTCCAGTTGTCCTGTTTCTACTGTATCTGACTCTGAAATAACCCGTGTTCATAGCAGATATATCTTACTGAAAAGCCATCAGCTTGTTTCAATATGTAGACATTGTGCACTGTGTAACTGAGCATGAAAGAATTTCAGTGTTGAATGTGTCTTTTGCATCGAAGGTCATTGAGTGAAGCGTTTAATTCATTCGGTTGCTTTTCATGTTGAAAAGCTGCCACAGAGTTAAATGTCTGCATGTCACTGAAGCTCCTCCATCCCACACTCAGTGTATTTGAAGGTGAAACCCACCTTGAAATACTACATCACAATTAAGATACAGAATTCAGTTTTAGCAGCAGCAGTGTGTGCGCTCAGGATGCATCTCTGAAACACGAGAAATGTGACTTGTATATTGTGATTCGGAAATTTTCAAACTACGTTTACATGCTAATGATGGGAATTACAGCCCTATCAGAATAAGGATGCATCATGTGACCACCTCAGTTGGAACAGACTGCGAAGAGTCAAGTCATAATGATTTCAAAATAAATATATGGAAATATTGTCCATGTGATCACAGTTGGTGATAATTAGACTCCAGACAGTGCCTGCACTTTGCCAAGAAATAGTCCAGAACGTAACTGCTTGTTCTTACACTTTTTCACTGCACATTAAACAGACTAGATCCAGCAGGTTCATTAATGAAATTTAATGGCACTCAGGCTGGATTTTAATACCTTTGGGCAGAACCTGAGCAGCTGTTTCCCAGTGTTCCCAGTGCTAAGCTAAGTGAAACACCTGGTTTCTGGTATAGCTGTAGCAGACCTCCACCTACAGTACACCTCTCTTACCTGGTGTGTGAGATTAGAGGGAGGAGGGAGAAAGTAATTTATTAAATAGTCCTCACCCATATTTCTGTGACCCACGATATCACTGACTCACCAGCCACTACCGCCCATTTTTAAATGTCAGTTCTGATGATGGGAGCTCGACATATAAAATTACATTCACCTCCACTGTGTTTGATTCTCACCCTCAACAGAGAAAACCAAAACTTTCTAAAGGCCTCGAAAACATTCCCTGTGAGAAAAATGTGTGAAAAGACCCTTTGAGCATTGTTTTATTCTTGAGTGCAGGAGCAGCCAACAATAAGCACAGTGTGACCAAATCACAGACTGAATTCTGCATCTTAACATGATGCACTAAGAGTTTTCAGGTAGACCTCTCGGCACAAAGAGTGTGGTTTTAATAAGTCACTGGGAAGATGCAGCATGAAGGATTTTCTTAAACATGTATCACACATTGCGTATAGCTCTACACTCAAAGTGCGACAAATGAGTTTGTGAAATTCACGTAAAAGTACTGCTAGCAGCTTTTGTGTCACATGTGAATGTGTTCACCAGTGCCCAAATGACTCAAACTGTGTTTTCTCAGCCTTTCACAAAAAAAAAAGACACGTGGGAAATTATATTTTAACAGCTTCACAGTTAACGCCGCAGGATTCATCACATGCATCCAGGACACTTTGAGTAATACAGACAACAGTGTTAGTTCTTGCCACATACAGAAAACACCTTTTTTTTAAACACTGGAAATATATTAATTCCATTCATTCCGAATGTAGTATAATTCAAAGAAAACCCTACATGCTTCATCTTTCATCGTTAAATGCATGATCGTGTTAATCTGTGATGTATGTTGAGGTTAAAGGTCACACAGCAGTCTAAACGGTGCTGTGCAGCTGGCAGCCTGCAGGGTCGTCATGTGAGTAACATCTGCATGTTGTCATCTTTCCTCTGTCTTTGTGTTTCTCCATCTTTGTCTGTCTCTCACCGCCTTGTTTTACAACCTGTCCTCGCCACAGCATTTCAGTGACTACTGAGCCACGTCCACAAACAACAGCAGGGACTTGTAGTTTAGTGGCAGCTTAGGTTCTGCTAAGGTTTAGTCGATTGATTTAAAAAAAAAAATTGATAATGGAATAATTGTTTTAGTAATTTAATATGGATGATGATAATGATAGTAAACAGTATCTCTGGATCCTGTTGGTTTTTCAAAAAAGGCATTTTTAAGATGTAACTATGCTGTCAGAGAGTATAACGGGACTTTTAGAGATTTATGGCATTTATAGACAAACCTATTAATTGGTTAAACAAGAATAATCTGCAGATTAATCACATTAAAGCGAACATTAGCTGCAGCACTTAATACATTAAAACATAAAAAGATTAAAAGTGTTTTATTGGGAAAAACACAAAAAAGGAAGTTGAGAATAAAAAATATGTAATGATGAGAATTATCCTTTAATTGTTAAAAAGGACTGATCCCTCACATGAACTTCTATTGACACGATCATCTTCTGACTTTTTCTTCTAGATCACGATCATCTGATGCCTCTTTACTGACCTAAAATAAACTCCTGTAACACAATCCTTTTGAGCTCCTAAAGCCCTGAAGCTGCACGACAACTAAATTTGCACGTTTTTAACTTTAGACCTTTCATTTGAAAGATACCTCCCGAAAAGTTCCTTAAATTGTGAGTTTGAATGTGAGTTAAAAGATGGTAAATCTAATAAATGCCTGGTAAATTTTTGCACCTTAATTCTCACCATTAAACTAAACGTTTTGTACTTATTTGAAAGTTTAATTTGCAGCTTTCAGTTCTAAACTTAACTTTCCTTTGAGCTTCCAAGTCTGTAACCTTGGTAACCCTGACTCAATAGCCTTGGTGACCTTTGGTAACCTTGGTAACCCTGACTCAGTAACCTCTGTAACGTGTAGGAACCCTTAGAGACCCTGACTCAGTAATCTTGGTAACACTTGGTAACCCTGACTCAAAACCTTGGTAACCTTTGATAACCCTTGGTAACCCTGACTCAAAACCTCAGTAACCTTGGTAACCCTGGCTTTAAAACCTTGATAACCTTTGGTAACCTTGGTAATCCTTGGTAACCCTGACTCAAAACCTCAATAACCTTTGGTAACCCTTTTTCATCTGTGTCTCTTGATCCTTCCTTCTGATCCCGCCCCCCTTCCTCTGCTAACCCAATCAAAACCCTTCAAACTGATCTGAAACACTGCTTCCTGTGGTGGCGGGTCGGCCATGTTTGTTTTGGGCTCGCACTGACTGTCTGCCTGGTGTGCTTGGCTGGTCCTCTGACTGCTTGGTTGGCAACACAGAGGATGTCACTGACGGCGACGCTATTCCCGCAGTCCAACTGCCACCCAGTGTCTTCCAGAACTACGGCGAGGTTGAGGAGGACGACCCGTACCACTACTACCAGCCCAACTACCCAGCCCCAAGGCCCGTGTTGCCTGACGACCCTGCACTCGCCCTGGACGACATCGAGCTGAGGTCTCCCGGCGTCCATCGCAGCTCCCGGAGCCTGGAGGGAAAGGAGGAGAGAGTTGGGCCAAAGAGGAGACTAAAGAAAGGAACGGAGACGCCGCCTGGACTAACTAATTGAGAGGAGGTGATTGGAGGACGGAGGGCTGCTTGCTGTTACTCAATGGGCGGTTTGGAGCCCTCACGGACTAATCAACAAGTGCCTGATGTAGAGGATTTCTTAAGGACGTTATAGAGGGGATGGGCTGGGGGTGTCAGGTTGGGACTATCTCATCTATGCTAATGAATTAACTTCAAGAAAAGAGTTTGATGTTGTTTTGTTCAGATTGTGTCTCAGTAGAGACAGTTGCTTTAAAATGGATCCAGTCCCTAAAACATTTTGTCGTCAGAGTATTGGAGAAAAGCAGCTGCGTTTGTTTACCGGGTTGGTTAAGTGCCTCCGAAATCTGGAAGAAAATTCAAAATGCAGTGGAAAGAATTAAGTGCAACGCCACAGATTTATACACACCAGGAATTATATCTGTGTGTACTCTGAGGTTTAATTTCAGCCTTTCAGTTTTATGACTGCAGACAGCTCAGCTGACGTCAGGACACACACCTGACACCTGTTGATGTCACTTAGACGTTTTGGTTTGGTTGGTGTCGAATTCGCCTGCAGGTGTGTCTGTGCAGTGGCTGCACAGTGAAGACAAAGGTTTACACTACATTCAGATACAACACAATGAGATTTTATCTGTGCTAACATTTCCACCACAAACGTATTGATTTCCAAACATATAACAACATCACAACACTATAGTATTTTCTGTTGCTTATTCAGTTTTTTTTATCGATGCTTTATATAGGTGGAAACACTTTTTTTTTTATGGATTTCTCAGACTGTAAAGAAATGATGATTATATCAAACGCAAGGAAAATGTTTCGTGCCAGATTTAACCACTGGCTTTACATCTGCAAGTAAACACCAACACTACAAAATACAGCAACTTGTATATGTGGACTCCATGAAATGATCAACTTCATGAGATTATTGTTTCTCAGAATTTCTGCCAGGTCGTCTTTATTTTGGTGCAGGGCATTTTCAGAGCAGGCTGTCGGTCTGTTATTCTGCACATATGAAGCTTGTCGACTCCAGAACTGCACACACCTTTGGTCGGGTTTGCGAGATGCAGTCCCCGTTGTCCCTATGAGTATTTCTTCATCATTAAAGCTGCAGACGCTCGGCCAAAAACCTTCAGTACGGTAAATATACAGATGATGATTTCCTGCAGATCATCTGACCTAAACCATCTGCAGTGAGTACTCCCAACATTTGCAGCCCAACAGTTATTGTATAAACCTGCTTCTTAATTCTGATGTAACAACAATGTAGTTTCCAGCTTCAGAGCAGAACAATAATTTATGTAAAGGTTTTGCATGTTTTTGTATCATGTTTAGTCTCATAGAGCCAAACGCTCGTAAAGATGGATTAGTTGGACACACAGTTGTTACAGTATTAAGCTGCTGGTGTTGCTCTGTATCTGATAATAAGGTTAATAGAAAGAAAAAGGTTGTAAACACAGACTATAACAGCTTAAAATGAGGGAGTTGTTATGTATACGTGTTTTTGTTGTGTTGTCAGGTTTTTGTTGTCAGCTGTCAGACTTTGGGGTCGAGGCATTAAACAAAGAACAAATCTGACAAAGATTAAAGCGAGACTGACAGCTCTTTCCCCCTCAGTTTATTCTTATATTATTTTTCTGTGTTTGGAATAAATCTTCCTCCATCCGTAACATTAATCACCAAACTAATTTAAGTTAAGCTGGACCTGTTAGAGTTTTCATCTTTTATGCAGAAACTTGACAGAAACAGTGACAGAAGCAGCAGCTCAGTCTGTTTGAAGTTGGAATGTGTTTAATTGCATGTATGTGTTTAATTTCTTACTTTTGTTTCACTGCTGGAGATCCATTATATAAAAAGAAGTCGAGTTATTTGGAAGACAGTGAGCCTCCTTTTTGAAATAATGTTTTCTCTTTGGCTGAAATTCACGCAGTTTCAATTCACTTGAAGCCACTTGAGTTCAGTGTTTCTGAGACCTTCTGGTCTGAGAGGGGAACAGAATGAAAGAGGCCACAGTTTCCCTCCACACCTCTGACCCAGGATGTTTAAAAAAAAATAAAATCAAGGAAGTAATTTATTTTTTACTTGGTATTGATTTTCTCAGAACAATAAAACTGAAGTGGAACCGTTGCTGTTTGTGTGTGGACTGTGAATGTGTCGCTGTCCCTCAGCAGGTGGCGCAGCTCAGCTGTGAGGCCTAATTAAAGTGGGACTGAGCAGGAAGCCGAACCTTCAGACGAGCACCGAGGCACTTTGGAGCTGCACGCTGCAGGGAGCTGATTGGAAAGCAGCAGGCTGGAACGTCACTGTGGAGCCCAGGCAGGTGGATAAAAGGAGGATTTCAACTAAAATCACTATTTCTCCTACAGTCAGAGTCTGAGGGGGGAAATGTCAGATATTTGTCTGTGTTATTCTGTGAATCGGGAAGTGCGACTAAAACTTGATCACTGTAATTCTATTTCAAGATGAAAGTGGAAGTTACAGAGCGACAGAGTGTGAGCTGGTGGTTTCTCTGTAAAAACTCCATCTTTGTGCGAGTGGGTGGGGGTGGGTGTGGTTCGCAGCTTCAACACACAGGCACACTACACACACACTGCAGAGAACACACTTCCTTCAGCCTGAACCTCGAGCTGCTCGACAGACAACGTGGCATTTGCAGCTTTTTGTGAATGTTTCATTAGAAATTTCATCTTAACATTAAAGTTGTATCAGTCTGATGCCTGTTCATATGGTACCCGCCCTCTGACACCGGAGATAAACAATTATTCCTTTATCGGAAGCTCAATTTCAGTGTTTATAGTTTTTACTGTTTCTTATTTTCTGTTTATTCTGTAGTTTCATTAAAATAAGAAGCCGCTTAGTTAGAGAGCTTGTTGTGTTGTATGATAATTATATAATTGTCACAGCAGATGGCTTTAGTTCTGGTCTGCTCTTTTAAATATGTCTTTATACATATGTGCGTCTATTTTTACCTTCCACAACTTTCATTTTGTCTAAGCCACAGTGTTGGTATTAGTCAGCTTCCTGTTGTCAGTTTTGTTTTCCAGAAGCAGCAAACAGCTCCTATTAATAAGGTACTGACTGAACCAGAGAACGCAGGCGGAGACCGAGCGCTGCTGCTTTCTGCACGTGTGTGTCTCTAAACTCAAACCGCATTTCCCATCAGCCCCGTTTTTTAAACTGCCACTGCATGTAGCTGTATTGTCACAGAACTTCAGTCATACACACACACACACTGTCACGTAAATCAATGTGTGTGTTAACAGGAAGTGATGGTTTTCAGAAACACACGCTCTCACTTGTCTGTCTTCCTATAGTTGTGAGGACACTAATGTAGCCCACGCATTAACAATCACCACTACATCTGACTCCAACCTTGACCCAAACCTGGTTCTGACCAAACCCTAAAACCAGGTCTGAAAAGTCCTGAAACAGGTGTGAGGCCCGGGCAGCATGTCCTCACAATGATGGTATTGCACTAAAATGTGTCTGCACAGCCAGAGAGAAACGTACAGTTCACTTTGACATGACTCGATCTGTGTGTGCGTGTGTGTGTGTGTGTGTAAACAGGAAGTGGAAGCGTGCAGAGTGAGGAGCCTCTTGTGTGTGAAGATGAACCAGACTAGTTGTGTGTGTGTGTGTGTGTGTGTTTCATTCACTTTTCCTGAGCTCATCTTTCCTCATGCGTCACCATGGGAACCTCCTGCATCCGAGCAGCTGCTGTTTGTGTGAGGATCGTTTTTCCCTCCGCTGATCTGCTGTTATCCAGAGACTCAGCAAACGCACCAGAAGAATTTAGTTCGCACATTAAACACAGCGTGTTGTTCACAGCTCGCCCAGTATGGTTGTAGTTTTGACCATCACATGTGTCAGTTTTGTTTCTGAGATCCAAGGTTTGTTGAGGAATAACTCAGGTGGAACTCCAGCTTTTCCTCAGTTGGATCTGGTTTCTGTCCTTGTGCTGAAACATCTTGCAGCTTCATCTTCGACTTGATTTGAGGCACCTGGAGTGAACTTACATGAATGAGCCTGTCAAATCTGTTTGTGTTCACTCTGAACTCATCTTGAGAACATGGAACTTCACCAAAGCAGAATCCAACAGGATTTTCCTAGTGGAAATCCAGGATGCAGATATCCTCCAACATCTCATGAATAATTCCAAATCAACCTTCTGACAGGGATGTGGAGCTGAGAAGGTGAACTGGCCCAGAACTTCTCATTGTCCTTATTGTTTCTGAGCGAAGCAAAGCTGAGTTCTCTGGATTTAACCTTTAAGAAAAATGTGAGCTGGAATCAGCTGATACTTTGACTGTGGGTTCAACCCAAACTGCTCAAGTCCAAGACATGTTTCCAACCCTAGTCAAGATCCTGGATTGTCTAAGTTCCCACCTCCGTCAGGCAGAATAATGAGAAAATATGTTTAATGATGCAGAAGGATATTTCCACATGATGTAGTCGTGCAGAGTGAAAATGATCAACTACATGAGGATAAAAAGGGAATTTATAGTTAAAAACAAACAAGGAAAGACCTAATAAGAAGAAGAGGAAGAAGAGTTGAAAGAGGAGTGGAGCATCTTTGTCTTATTTCTGCTTAGGACCAAATAACAATCATTAATTAATGTGCTCAGTGCGTGCTCTGCGTAACACTAATATTCTTCAGTTTAATTCCCCCCTCAGGTGAAACAAAGCCCCCTGCTGCTCCCTCCCCAGGATGCCTCTTTATTTGATGTGTGATGTTTGTGAAGCTGCGAAACAGCCTGAAAACTATGATGATCACTTTTTAAATCCGTGTTTGAAGTGGCAGCCGCCGCCTGGCGCTCAGGTTCAGCCTTGTTTCTGCTTGTGGATGGTAAACAGTGAGGCTGCACCACAGATCGCGCTGTTAAAGGCTGTTGCAGCTGTGAGGGAAACGGGCCTGAACATTGAGAGGAACAAAGTGCAGAGGGCACACTGTGTAGTTCAGGGGGCATGGGAGTTTGCAGTTTTTTCCAGTGAACAGACAGCGCTAAACTACTACTAGATGTTTATTTAGTGCAAAAGGACAAAAATAAAAAGCCCCAGATACCAGCTGTCAGTCCTCTCTGCTCGTCCCTGTGTGAATATTTGTGGCTGTTTTGTGGGAGGACGCTGACGATGGCCGGTCATCATCAGAAGAGCTCAGAGTGGTTAAATACAGTCATTACAGTGTTCGGTGCAGCGAGGTTGATTATAATTAGCTCTACAGTTAAAGTGGGATTGTAATTTCGCTCTTTGATTGGATTTGATCTGTATTGGAATAGAAACCTGATATCACATATCAAATGTTCGACTGCTCCTCTTTCTCTCCGTCACTTTTCTTTATTTGTTTGTGTCTCACAGTTTCTGTCAGAACGTTTGTTTAGAAAAATACTGAGCCGTGGGGTTTTACCTTCACCATGCACTGACCTATGACCTTTGACGCTGAGCTGCGGAGATAACACGCTGTCTCTACACCGACTCAGTGCTGCCCTCATGTGCCGAAGGTGATGTACAACAAAAACACACGTGACGTTTATGACCACAGATGTTTAATCTGACACGTGCTGTTCATTGCATGAGCTCAGAGTGGGATCGGTCTGACAGATGAAATATTATAAGTATTCTGTCATGTGAGCTGGAGGTTTGAAGCTGTGACACTTTAGCATCAGCTGATGGTTTAACGTCCGTATTTGGTTTATGAAACATCAGAGATGCAGGAAAAATGTTTCTGTTCGTAAACAAGATCAAGAAGTGAAGGAAGCATCAGCTGCTTTGTAGCCAGAGGCAGCAGTGGAATAAATCCACAGATCGTTTACTGCAGTAACAGTATAAATACCACAGGGTACAAGTCTGCAAGTTTTTACTTAACTATAGGAGTACCAGCATCCAAATGTACTTGAAGTATCCAAAGTAAAAGTACTCATTGTGCAGAATGGCCCATTTCACATGAATGGATCTGATATTATTGGATTCTAATTATTGATGATTATTGTGTTGATCACTTTAATGTTGGAGCTGACGTTAACTACCTTATATACTTCTAATTTGAAGTACTTTATATACCGCTGGGTAGCTGACTTTAACTACCTTATATACTTCTAATTCGAAGTACTTTATATACCGCTGGGTAGCTGACGTTAACTACCTTATATACTTCTAATTTGAAGTACTTTATATACCGCTGGGTAGCTGACGTTAACTACCTTATATACTTCTAATTTGAAGTACTTTATATACCGCCGGGTAGCTGACGTTGACTACCTTATATACTTCTAATTTGAAGTACTTTATATACCGCCGGGTAGCTGACGTTAACTACCTTATATACTTCTAATTTGAAGTACTTTATATACCGCTGGGTAGCTGACGTTAACTACCTTATATACTTCTAATTTGAAGTACTTTATATACCGCCGGGTAGCTGACGTTGACTACCTTATATACTTCTAATTTGAAGTACTTTATATACCGCTGGGTAGCTGACGTTAACTACCTTATATACTTCTAATTTGAAGTACTTTATATACCGCTGGGTAGCTGACGTTAACTACCTTATATACTTCTAATTCGAAGTACTTTATATACCGCTGGGTAGCTGACGTTAACTACCTTATATACTTCTGATTTGAAGTACTTTATATACCGCTGGGTAGCTGACGTTAACTACCTTATATACTTCTGATTTGAAGTACTTTATATACCGCTGGGTAGCTGACGTTAACTGCCTTATGTACTTTGATTTGAAAAGTACAAGGTTTGGCTCTGACATGTAGTAAAGTCCAAGGTAAAGTACACAAACCTGTGTGATCATAAATCTGAGGTTTGTTGTTGATGTTGGAACATGTTGAGAAAACACTCAATGGCTCTTTAGCAGCTTTCGATCCCATCACATGATCTTCCTCAGCAGACTCCTGACCTCCCCCTGACCCCCTTCCTGACCTGGATGCTCCTTATACGACGATAACAGTGAAAGTGTTTCAGTCATGATGTCTGTGCTGCTGCAGTCGCCTGATTACGACACGTGTCGGAGAGCTGCACATTCTGGCCTACTGGTAGGTGCCGTTTGCATCTTATACTAATTACGGGTGTGCAAACAGACAGCGGCCATTAAATGGAGTGATAACATTAACCTGCCTGCAGGTAGACGCTCTTGTAAAGCTGCTGTACATGTCTGGTGGAAAATGTGATCCTAACTCAGGACTGATTGAAGAAATTAGGATTTTTTTTTATCTGTAAAGTGGAGCATGTTATTTGATTTCACGCCCAGTCTCCATAAACGGACCTGTCCCTCTGCCCTTGTGTCCTGATCCTGTTAGTACCCAAACACTCGTCTGTGTGTAAATGAGCCCCGAGCTTCGGGTTGGGTGTTATTATGCAGAGCAGGTGAAGCATCTCGGCTTCTGCTCTGAATCTGAATAAACACAAAAAGCAAAACAGAAACGAGGCAGCCGAGCAGAAAACTCCTGCCTCCCTCCCTCTGCAGCTCACAAGACGGGTCGTGTGTAAACAAGTGGGCACGATCAACCTCACAAAGTCTGATAAACTCCTCACACACACACACGCACACACACAGAGTTAACGCTGACGCTGTGCTCAGGCGCTGATGTTTGTAATTACTGACAGTGACTGCAGCAGAGGACGGCCCTGCCTGTGTCTGTGTATTAACGAATCCTCAGTTCATTTGTATGTAAATGCGTCCAGGCAGCGTGCTGCTCTTGTCCTCCTCCTTGTGATGAATAAAGCATCAAGGAGGACCGTGAAACATCGTGGAGAGGCAGGTGATTTACTAATGAGCACCACAGAAGAAGAGGAGCCAAGCTGAGCTCATCTGAAACCTGCAGGAGAAGAAGAACAAAAGAGGAGACAGATTATTGGGTACTTGAGATTTAAGGAGAACATCAGAGCAGCTGCTGGATGTGTCGGTCAGATCGCCTGACTGGTTCAGGACGATGCAGCATCAGAAAGTGTGACAGACCAGAGAAAGGATTGAATAAATGTGGTATAAAATCATATCTAACCTTGGTTTTAACGGTTTACGTTCACATGTCAATACAGTAGTTTAGTGGTTAGCCCTGTTGCCTCACATCAAGAAGGTTCCTGGTTTGAAACCCCTCAGGGGCCTGTCTGTGTGGAGTCTGCATGTTCTCCCTGTGCTTGTGTGGGTTTTCTCCAGGTACTCTGGTTTCCTCCCACAGTCCAAAAACATGTATGTCAGGTTGATTGGTGACTCTAAATTGCCCATAGGAGTGAGTGTGAGTGTGTGAGGTTGTTTGTCTCTATGTGGCCCTGTGATGGACTGGGGACCTGTCCAGGGTGGACCCCTGCCTTTCACCCAAAGAGAGCTGGGATAGGCTCCAGCAGGTCCCTGGGACCCTGGTTAGGACTAAGGGGGTACAGATGATGGATGGATGCGAATATGAAAAGTAACATCAGGTCACATCAGATACCAAACTCTGGTGTGGTGAACATTTTAAAGTTCGGTTGGTGTCTGCAGTCCATGTAACCCCAGTTGGTCTGACCTTTGACCTGTGGTGACAGGCCACCTTGAGGGTGCATGAATCTGCAGCTGATGCGTTTTGACACTGTGCACCTTAGAGCACTCGGGGGCCACTTTATTAGGAACGCCAAGCTGATGGTGAAACAGTCCTGCAGTGAATCCGATGTTTCTGTTGTTTAGCCTCGGTGATATCAACGGTGTAGACAAAATAATAGAAACGCCTGCTAGTGAAACGCACGTCCACAGCAGATTCTCCTGACAAGCGTCTCCTGGAAGACGTTCATGGTGTTGTTCACACAAGACGTGACAGACACAGTTGTGTGAAGAAATTTTTAAAACGTGGTTGAAAGAGGAGTTCAAACCTTTTTTTCACACCGGGCCAATCACTGCACAAAATCCACATAATGGTCTGTCATTTCTGAAGCTACAAAAGATGCTGGAATAGAGAGCCCCCCACATTTCGGACAATGGAACGATCCATCAGACACCACATCGATCTGAGTCTGTGCTCCAGCCGGTCCTCACATGTCCTGCTCTTTTCATCAGGACCGTCCAGAGACTCACGGACTAAGAGCTTTTTAGCTGCGGCTGCTTCTTTTATGTTTAACCCTCTGATGATTTGTTTTTTGTGTTTTTATTATAACTGTATCATTTTAATGACACGATAAATATTTGATTTGGATTTCAGTCAAACCTCCTTTATGTATTTAACCCACAGTCACTTTTAAACCTGTTCAACTTTTCCAGACGCAGCCTGTCTGACGTATTTGGTTTTGTGCCCTGAAGGCAGCGGCGAAGCCTCCTGCACAACCGCTCCGCCACAGTGTGCTGAAGTGTGACACCAAATAATGACTTTTATTTTTCCTTTTCAGGCGGCTTCATGCGATGCATTGTGGGAAGGTGGCCAGTGGTGGCGAACGTTCCTGTCACAAGACAAAAGAGAAAACTCACAGCCTCAGAAAAACCACAGGACTGCAGATTGTTGTCATGTTTTTAGTCTTTCCATCTGTAATTTGGTTTGTGTTTTGACTTTCAGAACTGCTGTGTGACTGAAAACCTGCTAAAAGCCTCCTTTGTGTTTCTGATACCCCTTTTTATGATGTCTCTTTTTACAGACACATGATTGGTTTTCCAACCACAATAATATGCAGATTGTCTCCCAGGGGTGTGTCACACATTTTATTGTGGTCTGCAACACTGAAATGGCCACTTGATGAATGACTGAACGGGAATAAAAACATAAATACACTAAGGTGACGGTTCCTGTGGTTTCATTCAGCTGAGCTTTTATTTCTCGTTCTGGGCCAAAACTCACTTTTCTCAGTTCACTGTGTGAGAGGTCACGGCTTTCGTATGTTGTCAGCCTGGGAGGATTACTCAACGGGCACGGGACCAGGGGCCCATTGGGTCAGAGGGCCCTGGACCAAAGCCTCTGTTAGCAGTGACTGTTGGCATTTATTTTGGAAAGTCAAACAAACAACCAAAAAGTGACACAAAGGCATGAAAAACTACTACAGATAGTCCTGAAATTACTACGAAGTGACACAAGAAACACGAAATGACCAAAAGAGAAGACACAGAACAACAAACAGATTATTTATTGTTTATTTCACGTCTCTGTATGTGCAGTCTTTTGTGGCTGGGTGTGTTTGCTCCTGTGTAGGCTCGTGTTGGGACATTTTGCATTTTAATGTCCTGATGCTGTTGAGGACCCTTCAGTCCGGGCAGGAAACGAACCAGAGACAAACTTTTACTTGGTTTTCCAGCAGGGCAGCTGTTGCCTCCAAAGCTTTTTCATTTGCAGAAATTTGTGACACCCATGGCTCCTGATTACTATTTTAAAGACTATTTTGAGCCTTGAGTGGTTCAGTTTTTAACTTTTGTTGCTAAGCAATGTTGGCCAAAACTGCTTATTGGCTAGAGCTGGCACTTTTGCCTGGCAACATTACCTGATTGTGTATTCTGGAGACACTGGCAAGAGCTTCCTATTGCAGACAACTCTTCTGCAAAGACAGCTGGGGCTGTGGCATCAACCCTGGTTTGAAGGCCTTGAATTATTTTCCTTATTTCATCACATCTGAACACAGTGTGTCCGTGATGCTCGGAAAATCTGCAGCTAACAAGCGGTTTCTTGAGTGAGCTGGACTTTGGACTGGTGGGGGACTCGCAGGTGTCTGGTTCAGAGGATGAAAACCTGCAGCTGCGATCGAGAAACTCGGGTCAGATGTGAGAGCTGAAACAGACCAGGCCACGTCGGGATGTGATGCATTTACTGAAACACCTGGAAAACTTCCTGTTCTAAACCTCAAGGTCCAGTTTTTCCATCTATTAAACCAACAGTGATAGAACCAAGATCCATCTAATGAAATATAGATTAAAAACATTAAACTCTGCTGCTCCAGAGCTGAAGTTGTTCTGGAGATTTTAGGGTTAAAGTCCTGATGCACGAAACTTAATCAAATCAGTCAAATTTTAGTTGGTTAGTACCTTTGGTCCAACATGTTGGACAGTACCTTTGGGTCCAGGTGCTGAACAGAAGACAGGCAAACTGAATAATAAGGCAGGACGATGTAAACAGTCAATATCAGACAAGAACTCATTCAACAAAACATGTAAAAGAAATAAAAAGACTAAATAACGGAGTAAAAAAAAAATCAGCAGAGTCAATCCTCTTTTTAAAAAAACGATCTTTGTAACAAATGAATCATATTTAAACTGAGTCAAATGTGTTGAAGCGACTTAGTGAAGACAAACACTGGGACATTAGTCAGAACTTCTTTCCCATCGTCTTATGTAAAAGTTCACTCCAGGTCTTGGACTCAGAAAATCACCAGAATATACGATGAGGAGCGACGGGCAGGGCGCAGTTCCCAGCTCGGCCTGTAGGTGGCGCTGTCCGGCATCTTTTCACAGCAGTGCGAGGGGACGTTTCTACATTTATTGCATGTGATCAGCTCCAACAAGAAGCATTTATCAAAGATACACGAGCCCGATGAAACGCAGACCGGGAAACTTTCCCCCCAGTCCCACACCGGCTCCGATCAGAACCGGGTCGGGTTTCCAGTCGGTGCCGGTGTGACACGAGCTGCGGTTTGTCAGCTGAGGATCAAACAGGTGTTAGAGAGAATAAACACACTGAGGTTCTCGTGCTGGTTCCCCTCACAACATGCATTTACATCTGCAGCGGGACATGTGGGTATGGACGGACTCATGACTGGCCAGAATAAAAACCAGGACCCTAAAGGTGAGAGGCGCCATGAGGGGGTGAGGGTGCAGGTAAAAGCGGCGCCACAGAACCACCATAAACCGGGCGCAGGTGTGCTGCGCGCTCCTTCTTGAATGTTCTGGAGAGTTGAGGCGGTGTTTTCCGAGCAGCCATCCGGGGCCGCGAGTCCTCACACACCGGCCCGAGGCTGCGGGGAAAAAAGGGGGGACGGGTCCGCGCCGCGCCGTGCGCCTCTCCACCGCAGCCCGAGCGGCCGCGCCAGCGCCCCGCGGCGCCTTAATCCAACTTTTCTGTACATTTTCACGTCACCTGGACGCGCAACATAAATTTGGCATCCTATGCAAATATATGCTGACGTAAAAGATCATGTGGTTTTTGTCGTCGATCCCCCCTATGAGCAACGAGGAGGTTTTTCCTCCTCTGTTGTCTTTAGGTTAGCTATGCTACACTCTTTACTGTACCAGCGCTAGCTATATGCGCCCCGCGCCGCTCCACTCTGGATATCTGGGAATAATCCACTTCCAGCGCGTCGCACCTGCGGCCACAGACCGCACACAGGTAGGACACGAGGCAAACTTCTTATTTTTCAACTCCTGGGCAGGAATTTTCACCAAAGTCACCGCAAAAGTGAAGTTATTAAAGCGGCTTGGTTGCAGCCAGACTAGCCGCCTGGCTGGCTGTGCCCAGGCTGCTGCTGCTGCTGCTAGCGACCGTCCCCTCCATCACAGCCTGCCCGGGTGGGAATCACCTTTCTGCGGCCAGCGGAGCTCCGCGGACCGGGCTGCAGCCAAAGTGCTCGGTGCGGGGCTGTCAGGCAACTTTGGCGTCCGAGCGACAGGTATTTCGGGATAGTTGTCAGACAAGTGAATGTCATCCGGCTCCTTGTTTTTTCCTCGGTGGCCAACTTTTGCCGTGCCCCCCCACCCCCGGTGAAATAATGAATTTATTAGCCGCTAGCCGCTAGCCCTTAGCCCGGGCTAGGACCGGGCAGCCCGGCGCGGCTAAGGGCTTTAGCGTTAGCCTCTCCCCGCACACGGCGGCGCCAAACGTGGCTGGATGTTACGCTTCGTGTCGGGAGACGCGTTTGTTTTGGCCGGATCCCTCCCCCCCGGTCCTCCCCGCCGCGCCGAGCGGGGGAAGATCCCCGGGTGCGTTCCCCGTGTCGAGCGTCGGAGCAGCGGGGCTCGGTGCGGGTCGCGGCGGCGGCTGGAGCGCGGCGGTGCCGCCGTACGCGCGGTTCGAGCGGGGCTAAGCTAGCAGACAGCCCGTCTGGCTGCCCGGGTCATCTGAGGTGAAGCGGAGGCTGCTGACGGAGGGCCGGGTCCTGACTGCTTGTTTCTCTGACACGCAGCCTCGGTTCGCGTCCGGACTCCGGGTCGAGCCTTTTAAACAAGAGTCCGTGACGCTTTTTGTGGGTTTTTTACACAGAACCGGACCGCGGGTGTACACACGGTACGGCAGCCCTGGTGGAAGCGAACTGCCCTTTAGTTTGATACCAGACAGTTTTACTGGTGGTTTTGGCACTTGGACCGGTTCATATGAGGACACGGGACTGTGTTGGCCTGGTTCAGCTGGTTTAATGTGATATGGCTGGGGGGGGGAGCTGGTTGCCTGTTTGGTGAGCAGACGTTGACTGGTTGCCAGTTAGAGGCTGGTTTTTCTACTGGTTTCCATAGTCTGGCAGTGAACATTTAGTTTGAATTGCAGTCCACGTGGTCTTTAGGGTCCGGCTGTTTTATGAGGACTGAGTGTACAAACTGGTTTCTGGCTGGTGTGTTGACCCACATTGTGCATAAGTAAACGTGATTTTATTGACATGTCGTGTGTTTATTGATCTATTTGCTATAAAACCTCAAACTTAGCCTTCTCTGAGTCCACCACCTGGTCTGTCTTCTCCCCAAATCTCGTCGCACATGATCCCGAGAAACTACATGGGCCCTACAAGCCTGGTGACCTCTGACCCCATTCGGTAAACTGTAATGAAGAAAGTTTGTTTTGTTTGTTTGTTTGTTTTTCCTTGGTGCAGTTTGGATGCACAGGAGGGAGATTTCTGCAGTGCTTAGACTCACAGGTGTGCAAACTCCGTTTGGGCAGGTTTCATCCTCATCCAGACCCGAGTCTTGGCTCGTCTTCGGAGGGAGGCTCCTCCGTCTTTGCTGCCCGGCGACAGCGTTAACATCCACCTCCTCCCGTGACGGCTGTGCTTTGAAAGTGTGTCAGATTTTTTTTAATATTATCTTCCCCTGGTCTGTTCTGGTTCGTAATCACGTTTCCTTTTTCCCCTGACCGACTTTTTTTGTCTCGTGTTTTGCTGCCATTGTGTCGCAGGCGTGTCGGGCGTTTTAATCCTATGATATGGATGCAGGGATCAGTCAGTCATGCTGCCAGTCTCCGAATCAGAGCGCGCCCGCTTGCTCTCTGGCTGCTATTTATTTGTCACAAACGCCAACACACACACACACACACACACACACACACACACACACACACACACTCTCTCTCTCGCTTTTCCTCTTCCTGCTCTGACACGCTGCTATTTATTTGACACACACTCTCACACATTTTGCCGGTTCCTAGGGAAGTGCAGCTGTGATTTGCTGTTGCCACCTGACCTGTCAACCCTCCACACACACTCTCACACTCTCTCACACACACACTCACACACACACACACACACACAGAGCTTTTATTTCATCGTTTCGACTGCTCACATCATTGGTTTTTATTGCCCAGAATTGCAACTCGACACATGCTTTTTTAATATTTGTGGCGATTGAAATGGAGCCCGCTCTGGGTTTGTGTTGCCCTCAGTGGCTTTCATTCATGAGGGTTTATGACAGCTATACGAGCCGGAACTCACACACACTCACACACACTCACACACACTCTTTGTCGCTCTATCAAACTGCTTTTTATTTCACACACATGCACAAAGCATGCATGACAGCTGCATGATGCACACACACACATTCATGCTTTTATTCCTCTCATTTTGTTTTAGGTTTTACTTCCCATAGACACACACACACACACACACACACACACGTATTTTCAGTGTGATTGGGCCTTTATAAAATAGTGAGAGGCTGTGGGTGTTTGGGAAGGTGTGTGTGTGTGTGTGTGTGTGTGTGTGTGGGTGTGTAAGAGTGAAGTGGCAGTGGTAGTGATTTCTTTTGTGTGTGTGTGTGTGTGTGTGTGTCGAGTTACCAGAGAGCATGGGCTGGTCAGAATCACTGTGTGTGTGTTAGTGT
This sequence comes from Mastacembelus armatus, assembly GCF_900324485.2. Lineage (NCBI taxonomy): Eukaryota > Metazoa > Chordata > Actinopteri > Synbranchiformes > Mastacembelidae > Mastacembelus > Mastacembelus armatus. The sequence continues at coordinate 21,263,611 of NC_046643.1, forward strand.
CCCCCCCCCCCCCCCCAGCCTTGTTGCTGGATCTCTTCATGAGGAAACTCAACACACACACACACACACACACACACACACATATTTGCTGTATTGACGTGCACGGCTGCTGTTGGACCCAGCCCATGTTCCACGTTGGCCGGGAGCGTTTGGGGGTCGAAGTCTGTGTGAACATGAACACCAGGGTTCCCCATTTGACCAGATTTAACTCTCGTGACTCACACACACGACAAAGACTCTGATTCTGCAGCTCAGTTGGGTTCTAACCACCTCTGTTCTCGGTTCCTCGTCTGAATGATTTGTTTTACTTTACGTTCAGCGTTTAAACTTTTTATTAAACATCGTGAAATCGGGCTTTTGGAAGTTTAGCGACAATATTTGGTCCTGCTGTGAAAAGGTCTTCACACATGGACGAGGATTTTCTTATTTACTTAAGTTGCTTATTTTGGATCCAATCGGTTGTTTTGTCCAAATCCATGACCCGTGTTCTTCCTGCACATCAGTCTGGTGACGTCCAGGAGCTGATGCTGCAGCATCATTGATGAACTGGCTGATATATCGACGGATTATTGCAGATATATTGGTATCAGTCCATATGTTGGCACAGAAATACCGAAGTAGATTTAAGTCGACTCTGAAACACTTTAAACAAAATGATCTAAGGGATCTTTGACAGTGCTCATGTTCAAATGGATCAATGGGATTTTTTTAATCTCCCAAACTGAGCTGATAAATTGATTAGTTAGTTAAAAGGAAAACAAATTGGAAACTTTCCTCAGATTCCTGCTTCTTAAAGGACAGAATCTCCTTGTCAACTAAAAATATCTGCAGATTTGGACTTTAGGTCCAACACGACATTTGAAGAATTTCCCACATTAAATAGCGAATTAATCTAAAAAGGATTAAGCAGAGGACTTGATGATGTTAGGCAGCTCCACTCCCAGATATGAAGTACCAGCCTCAGTAGTATCCGTCAGGCTGCAGTACTGCAGTACTTCCCGCGGTAACGTGCCCACACACTCGGTGCTGTTCTAGTCCTGCTGTCGACCGTTTCCCTGAACCAGTTTCTTCTCCGACTCTGTGGCAGCAGCTGCTGGATGATGTTGTTATTAATCTGAGCAGTAATTCAAACAGTGAACTCATTTTTCAGGGCAGTTGAAGAGACTGTGCTCAGGTGAACCCAGTGGAAAAAGTCTGGTCCTGGCACTGATGAGTCCTAAAGAAACCGGCTCCTCTCTGTGTTTGGCCTTAAAGAGCCTGGAGAAGAGAAGCTGCAGTGATTAGTCAAACAATTGAATTAGATTTTTATTTTTTTTAAAGCAAAGATGCCAAACGTGCTGGTTTGGGCTTTTAAATGTGAGTCAGATGAATATCTGTGGATTTTATACCAAAAGACATTTAAAGACGTCGCCTCAGGCTGTGGGACATCACTGTTTTTAACAGTTTAAAGACAAAATAATTTATCAGTTAATAAAGAAAATAATGAGCAGATTAATCTTTAATGAAAAATGTTTAATTTAAAAGTTGTTATTCCTGGAGCTGTATCCGTCTCCTCCAAGCTTCGGGGTTTTGGGGCCATTTTTCTGGCCCCTGTGCAGGAAGACGATGTTCTCAAGCTCCAATTGCTCCGGACTGTAAAAAGCCTCATGTCGCTGATTTCCCAGGACTGGAACTAGGATTAAACAAATCCACTCCAAGACAGTGAGAATAAATTGATTAGTCTGATGTAGCTCAGTCCAGAGAAAGACCTGTTTGAGATTTGGGTTCATGAGCCTGTTCCAGCAGCACAGAGGTTTCTTTGGGGACCACGTGGACCTGGACCCAAAAAACACGGTCCGTTAATTCCTTCACATCCGGTTTCCTGTTTCTGCTAATTGAAGGACGACTGATCAGCTGGTGTCGCCATCAGTGTGTGAGATTTACTGATTAGCACCAGACCTGGTTTAACATCTGCACCTGATGTGGCTCAGCCTGTGTGACGACTGGTCCTGTTCTGTGTGTGTGTGTGTGTGTGTGTGTGTGTGTGTGTGTGTGTGTGTGGGCAGTGTTACCTGATGAAAAGTATTGATCTCGATGATAATAGCGTGTTGAGCAGTGATATTAATGGAGCCTGCGTGCAGCTTCAGAGGCTTTTCCACTCTGCCAAGAATAACGGGGGAAACACTGAATATTTGTAATTGTTTGAAATTTTGGCAGGAAGAGGCCAAATTTGAGGATATTGAATACTGGCACAGAAAAGCAGATCCAGTCCCAAAATATCAGCGTCGACGTCTTTGAAAACCTGCGTGGGTCAAAGCAGGAAGCAGAACAGTTCGTTTCACACTTTGGCGTTCTGTACATTCAGATGGTACGTGCCCAAATCCAAGTACGTGCCAGGATGAAGTCGAACTTAAACACAATGACAGGGAGAATAAAATACAGGGGAAATGCAAATGAGATATTTTTGCAGATGAGATAAAACGGCAGCGTTGTGGTTGCGAGCCTGTCAGCTGAGAGCTCTGAAAAGTAATTAATATTAATGCAACACACGAATAAAACAACGAGGCTTCACTTCTGCTGTCTGCAGGAGGAGCGATATCCAACGTCTTCATCCGCCGCCACAGGGGGCCGCGAGACCGGTCGCTCACGGTCCTGCCGCCTTGTTTTTTTTCAGCTGGAACCGTAGTTTCCCTCCCCGGGCCGATCAGTTTGACATGGATCTGTAGGTCAGTCCGCAGCCTCGTCAGACAGGGGTCACGTGTTGTTACCCAGCCAGACAGAACCTTAAAGAAAAGGTCCAGGATCAGACAGGCCCTGATGTGTAAGGTTCTTGTTCGGACAGTTTAATTCCAGGAGAACGACTGGTTTTACTTTTTGACGCCACTGAAGAAGTTGTTTCATTTATTTTTATCAGGCTCAGGCGAATCAGATTCTTCAGACTCACATCGACAGAAACCAGATTAGAGAAGAAAACCCTTATTTGTCCCACAGCGAAGTACAAGTACACAGCAGAGTACCTACAGTGACAAGGATGTCAGATTAAACATAGTATAGCAAGTAAAATATTACTCCTTTACTGCAGTAACAGTAGAAATACCACAGTGTAAAAGTCCTGCATTCAACCTGTTACTGCAGTAAAACAGAAGTACCATCGTCCAAATGTACTTGAAGTATCTGAAGTAAAAGTAGTCACTGTGCAGAATGGCCCAATTCACATACATGTATCTGATATTACTGTGAAATATATAGTCCAAGGATGAAGTAGCACAACATGCAGATACTGAGGTGAAGTACTAATACCTCAGAATTGGACTTGCAGTACTTAGTAAATGTACTTCGACTCTTGTAACTCGATTAATTGAATTAATTAGCTGTTTATTCATTTTGTCTCCAAACCGTCAGGAAATAATCAGATTTATGGAAAAAGTTTTCAAAACCCAATTCCAGTTTATTTTAAGAAATATTTTTATTATTAATATTTTCTCTCATATGATGGAGAAAAGCAGCAGATTTTAGGAACCTGAAGTGCAGCAGGGAACGTCTGGTATTTTTATTATTTAAAAAAAACGACTCGACTGACCGTGAATCTGTTCCAGATTCTGATTTCAGCTTTAATCGTGATAAAAAGCGACATTAATCAGCGGTTACAGCTCTGCAGTTTTCCAGTTATGGTAATAACAACAAACAGCTTGTGCGTCATGTCATGTGTTAATTAAAGCTGATGAGACAGAATTTACATTAGCGTATGTTTGCTCAGGTTCTATACCCACAGACAAACTGGATCCAAATCTGATTTATTCTCTGCAGACTCCGACGGCGTCCAGGCTCAGCGTGGTCACATGTGGCTGTGGGTCAAACCTGCACTTCTCTTCAAAATTAGCTTGAGAATATCTTTCCTGAACATACGCAGGCCCCCACTCTGTTTGTCATTTTGACATAATTTACCCAACATCTTTAAAAAAAAAAAAAAAAAAAAAAAAGCCATATTTGTCTGATGCCATCAATCATCCAGTGAGGGTAGGTGTCGTTTATTTATTTATTTTTCCCCATGTCTCATAATTCGAGCGCAGAACTTCACAAACAGATGCTGCGTTTGTCATCGGCGCTTATGTTATTTAGATTTCTTCTTCCTTAAATCTCCAAGAAGTCATTTTTATTCATGAAGACAGAAAAGAATGCTTATTCTCTCATTAAAGCCCTGCGCCGTGTGTTTCTCAATTACTCAACACATGACTGACCAGCGGCATTGATGTGCTCATCAGACAAAAAGCGCCTGAGATTAGCTTCTCGCCCTGAGCCCTGATTGGCTGGAGAACCCCCCTCCTCTTCCTGCCTGGATCGTTAATTTGAACCTTGTTTCAAACCCTCATTTATCCAGGGGAAGCTCACTGAGCACGGCTCCTCGTTTCTCATCAGCATCCTCATTGATATTCATATGTTTCCTCATCTTCACACCTGGGGGCTCCCGCTGACGCCTCGTCCTAAACCTCTGCCTTGCTCAAGAGAACTTCAGCTGCGGGTTTCCCAGTATTCCCAGATGTTCCCAGCTGTCCGCAGTCACGGCCGACCAGAGTCTGGGGGCGAGGGGCGGTTTCTCTGAACCCACGTCGGCCCGTTTTCAGTTCCTGGTCTCTGTTTCTGGGGGTGGGCGGCTCAGTGGGTGGGGTTGGGTAATGTACCGTACACACTGGGCCAGTGTAAATCTGCTGTACTGCCTCCCCCCCGCCGCACAGCATCATGGGAACAGGAGTGTTTTTGCTGTCTTTAACGAGCCGCCTGTAATCGGTACATGTGTCGGATCAGTCACATCTTCATATCTCTGGGTAGAGACGTCTGATTGTTTGGACTGAAACTGACCTGATTTGGCTTCAGATCATTTTACACTGAAATGTTGAAGCAGGAAATCAGAAACCTCAGTAATCATTTAGGCTGTAACACAAAAACTGTTTCCAGCTTCTTTATTGTGACACTTTGCTGCTTTTTTTTCTGTTTTTTATTCAGCTTCTTTTTCTACATTCAGTCGTTCACCTTCAGGCCTGTGGACGACTGAGTCCAGCTGAGTCTCTTTATGAATATTAAGAAAAACCATCTGACTAAACCTGAACTTTGCATCTATTATTATATTATTGTAACACAACACGTAGGGCCACTTTTTAAAATTAATACATTTGAAAAAACACATAAATTTTAGTTCCACTTTCTATTTTTATTTGATAGAAATATATATATATTTAAAAAAAACTCTCTCATTTGGTCCTTTTCTGCCTGACAAACATCCAAAACTACTGACTCGTGTTTGGAGCTTGTTTTTATTTCTCTTGTGGTTTCTGGTGTAAGTCAGAGATGAAGCCAAGATAATTATCACAGCGAGAATATTAATAACAATAAATCCCCACAAATGCAAGAACGCGACCATAGATGAGGGCACAAGCCTTCATTTTCTAATGTGACTAACGTTAGAATCACACATCACTCAACTCACGTATGAGCTGAAATATGGTGACAGGGTGAAACAGGGTGAAACAGGTGAGCAGGTGAAACAGGGTGAAACAGGGTGAAACAGGGTGAAACAGGGTGAAACAGGGTGAAACAGGGTGAAACAGGGTGAAACAGGTGAGCAGGTGAAACAGGTGAGCAGGGTGAAACAGGTGAGCAGGTGAAACAGGTGAGCAGGTGTTTGTTTGATCGGAAGAAGATTTAATCTTCAGAAGAAGAATGTTGGTGTTTCGTGGATGTTTTTTTTTTTTTATCTGTTTGGTAAAACAATCATAGTTTCTCTTTTCATTTTGCTCTGATTGAATTAGCCTCATGCTGCCATCCTGCTGCTCTCCAACTGTACACACACACACACACACACACACACAGTGTAAATAGGAAATAGTTTCTTGGCTACAACCCTGCGAGACAAAAAGCTGTTTGCAGTGAAAGTTTGAATCAACACGTTGGTACAGTCTGGTTCAGGTGGGACGTACAGGAGGAAGGAAGCGCGCTGCGGTTTCTTGAGAGGAGTAGGAAATCCCACAATGCACTGCAGCTGCGTTTCTAAATAACAAGAGCCTCAAACCTTGTGAGATTACTGGCAGGAGTGAAGTCTCGTCTTTTGAGCGGAGCTTTCCAAACATTCAGGAGTTCGACAGTGAACTCACCTGCACGTCTCACACCTGTGGCCACACCTGAGCCTGTGACGTCACAGCAGGTGCCTCCAATCAGCAGCTCCTTTATTCCTAAAGCTGCTGGATTATACAGGAGGTAGACTGGGGCAGGGACTCACTCAGACACTCAGGAACCAACATGAAATAATCAGTGATGTGAGCGGCTGAGCCTGCAGGAGGAAAAGCTGCGTGTGCTCCTCACCAAACCGCGCTCACTGTTTACACGAGCGAACGTTTGCATTGTGTTGTTACGTCCATGTTACCGTCTCTCTCTCCTGCTGCAGCGGGTTGAGCCACGAGCCGCCGTCAGATCAGTGGGACAGGGCGAAGGAACAAGCGAAACAAAGACCAGCTCAGAAAAACCCGAGTGCACATGGATGTTAAACTTTGCAGGTCTGGTCCTGCTGAAGCTCAATAAGCCAAATGCTTTTTCTTCTTCTTCTTCTTAGAGCAGCAGCAGCTCACCCTGCAGGAACCTTGGTCTGGAATCAAAGCTGCACCTTTAATTTTTGTGTTTTCTCCCAGCTGGATATTATCAGGGCCTCTCTGTCGTCCGCCTGTGGCTCTGGCAGAAAAATGGCCACAGAAGGGTCAAGATGATTGGATGAGGTGGAGGAAGCTGGACGAGTTGTCGTTAAAGAAATACAAACTGTAAAAGTGACGCGTGTCTTTAACCACGTTAGACTTTGACTCCTGAGCGTGACGTCAGTGGGCCGGACACGTCTTGCACATCTGCAAAACGTCTTTATTCCAGTCTGAGACCCGTCCGTCCCGTCTCCTGAAGCCTGATGTCGTATGAGGACGTTTATTTTTTTACCATCTGTCTCACCTCCTAGATCTCTAACAGAGTCCTCAGGCAGACAGTGTCTGAGTCCAACATCACACCCAACGTGCTGAACGTGATACTCCCCGACGGAGCCGGACTCATCTCGAATGAAAGGGTCCGTTTCAGGCGCTGAAGACGTTGCTCTGCTGAGTCCTGGCTCCGTTTTGGATGCTGCAGCGTCTCCACCGACCACATAACCCAGCCAGCTCCATCTGAGTCCATGTGATCAGGACTCTGTCCATCAAAGCATTAAACATGACTCTGCTGCTTTGACTCAGTGACTGTGTCAGCACTGCCAGCAGGTCAAAGGTCAGCACACTGAAGCAGATGTTTTCTGGGCTTCTCTTCAGGTCACGCCTGCAGCCAAATGATGTCCTGCCTCTAACGTGTTGTCTGTTGGAGTCTTTACGAGGCACGGTGCGTTTCCTCTGAATGGCCGAGGACTCACACGGACGGTGCATGAGCAGGTCGTCACTCACTTTGTGTTTTGAGTGACTGGGTCGTATTTACGTTCCGCCACATGGAGATTTGCCACCTGTTGTGGCTGTGACTGATAACAGAGTCTTATCCTGCATGTGCCTCTTAAACGTGTCCAGTCTTGTGGTTCTCATTGCTGTATCTGCTGTAGCTCTGAAGTCACATGCTGATGCACCATGTGCTGTTGAAACTGTTTGGCTGCTTCTTGCACCGACTGGTTGGGGGGTTCCCAGATCCTTGATTGGCAGCTATTTTTAAAAAATGAAAGCAAAAGAGATCCTCAAATAATTTGTGATGCAGCCTGTAATAAAAAAAAACAAAACCAGGTCTCAGTTTCACTATGAGCCCAACAAAGACCAGTGAAGTCCAGATTTATGATTAAGTTTAACTTGACCCGTGTCCCCGATGGTGCCGAGCCAGAGTCCGCCTGTGGAGGTGTGTGTGTGACTCCGTGTTTAGTGTCAATGCAGACGAGTGCTGGGGAATTACAGATGTGGTTACTTTTGTTCAACCACCTGCTGCATTTCTCCAACATCCACTTCCATTTATTTCTGAATGAAAAACACCATTTTTTTTGTTGCTGCTCCTTTGTGTGAGCCAGGCCTGCGTGTTGAGCCGTGTCTGAAACCAGCAGGGCACCGGGTTTGTATTTTTTCCACTCTCCACCCTGCAGAGCTGGGCTGTATGCAGGTCAGCGGATTGCAGGTATTTGTCATAGTGACCTCTTTCTGCGGCTGCAGAGCCACTGGAAATGTGAACAGACAGACTCTGGGTGTGTGTGTGTGTGTGTGTGTGTGTGTGTTTCACACTGAGTTTGTGCACGTGCAGGGTGTGTGACTCTGGGTAAGGAACCGTTAAAACGCACCAGATTTCTCACTTTATTCCAGAACAGGACTCAGTTGTACTAGTGAGAGGAAGTGAAGGTTTTTCACAATAAGAGAAAGCAGGAATGTTTTGGCATTGAAGCTAAAGTCCTCAGATTTTGAAGGGATTAGACAGAGTAAATGTCACAGACACTGAAAGCTAATTGCAGCCCTCTCTGCTGACTTATCTTTGCCTTAGTTTTAAGAGGTATTTCTGCCTAAATGTGGAAGCGGGGAAAGTTTAGCGTGAAGGAAGTTGAACCGTGGTATTTTTAGGTGAGTTCTGCTCCATTAGACAGTGTATATACAGTGGGGATGGCAGAGGAAGCAAAAACGTAAACTTGGAATGAAAACTAGTCCAACACGACATGTTGGCATGTTCTACCTTTGTTCTCCCCGTCGTGTGTTGTTGTCGGACAGTATACAGACGCACAGGGAGGTATGAAACACAGCCAAACGCAGCCTGGTTAGCTTCTCTCTTTACCTTTTCATGTGGTAGAAAGTTCCATGTTTTGGTGAAGTGTAGACAAGGCATAAACCACGGGGACTATTTTTAGACGGCAGCGGCACAGGGCTTGCGCCATCCTGCCATTTCTCTGCCTGACTCATCACCACGACTGGAAACGAAGCAGTCACAGCAGCAGATGGGTTTCCAAACTCACCAGCCACTCCTTGCTCCTTTACTAGCCAAATTCATTTCATTTAAATCCTTTTCATTGTTTCCAAGAACACCCAGACCTCTGAGTGTTTGGTTCTGTGACAAAACCACAGACAGATGAAACCAAAGTGAACCAGTCAGGCTGTTGGTAGTGTCTCTTCCTGCTCGCCACAAATCACCAATTTGCATCAAAAACCAATTTAGGGAGTACGTTTTGATTAGAACCTTAGTTTGTCATTGATTTTTGTGTGTGTTCATTCATTCATTCGTTCATTCGTCTGAGTGAATCCAGTAATCGACTGTAATTACAGCTCCGCCGGTGCTGGATCTGTGACGCACGTACACATGTTAATATATATTAGACGATTTATCTGAGGCAGGTATTTCAGCATTAACACGGTTGTTCTTTACAGGCAGCCTCTGAACGTGGGTGTGTCAATTTTCCTTTTATTGTGAAGGAGAAACAATAAAAGGAAAAGTGTCGTCATGGATCACAAGACGTCAGGAATGATTTTGTTTTAAAGACCCAATAATCCGAACGTTAACTAAACATTGAACTAATGGTCAGTCGACAGAAAGTGAACGTCTCAGTGAAGACACCAGATCACCTTCTGCTAATTTCCTGTCAGAACAATTGATAACTAAGACAGTAATTTCCTAGCTGTGGCCCCTGTGCCCACGTAGAGGTCGGTGTAAGGGTCTAATCCGTCTTCAGCGAACCTTTCCTACTAAACTAAAATTACCAGGTGACGTGGGCTCGTGTTCTCGGGCCCTGGAGGAAGCACTCGAGTAGAAAATAAGAACGAATGTGACGGGTGAAGGTCTCCATCAGTCTGAGACCAGCCTGTAAAATTTTTCATCATTTCACCCCAGTCCTCCTCTCGTGCCTCTTCAAAACTGAAATGACCTTCCCACTCCAGTCAGAACAGCACAGTCACTCTCCTCTGAGAGTCGGAGACTGAAAACTCATCTCTTCGAGGAGTACCACAAGTCCTCGTCATCGCCCTCCTCAATCATCCTCCCTTCTCCGGTTTCCTCTGCTCCGTCCTGCGGTAAAAATGAAAACCCTGCTCTGTGCTGCTGTTTGGTGTTTTCCTCACATTCCTGCCTCTCACACGGGGGATTCGTCATATTGTGACCTTGACCTTTGTGCTACGACCTGGTCCGACGTGAGTCGCTGGTCGTTAATGTTGTTCTCAGGTGGTTTAATGAGCACAGGATCGAGTTGTGACGCTATAGCAGAGTGTTTTCATGTGGTAACAATATCTGACAGATACAGTGGAGCTGAATTTCAGTTTCCATCGTGCGGAGCCTCAAACAGCTGAGAGTATTGTACGTGGTGATCTGGATGCTGATTGGTTGGCAGGTGTTGTTCTCTGTCCTCATTAGAGATGCTACAGGACGTGTCGGCTTTATGTGCCGCGTCTGTCCACGTTTAAGTCCAGTCACTGAATGAAAGTCCAGTCACGGCTGCAGCTGCCCCGCAGCTGAGTATCTGCCTTCTACCGTCACCAAGGAGCAGCATCTTCGGTAAATCGCCCAACGAGATGCCAGTTAGGCACCAATTAGACCGTGTACCGTGATCCAGGGAGTTCTGTAAAGGCCCAGGAAACAGGGGCCATATGCCTTTCACGTTACAGTCTAATCTACCAGGAATGCATGTGATTGGATAATGCAGCATTTTGCCAGATGACGACATGTTGTGTTGCAATACAGGTTGATCCAGGATCACGTCTTTCTGCCCAGCTCTGTTAGTTTGTGAGGGCCCGGCGTTAAAGCCCCTGGTGCAGGGCAGCCCTGTGTCTGTGCGGGGCAAAGGTCTGTCTGATGTTGACTCTCTCTGGGACCTTTGCCGGTTTGGTTCATGTGACTTTACATTTATTAAACTGTTATCTCTGAAGTTAAAGCCAGGGTCTTACTGATTTATAAACTGAATAATTGCAGTCATGTGCATGTGTGGACTGAAGGTCTGAAGGTTTAAGTGACTCAAAGAGACTTTGGGGGGTCACTGAAAGTCGTGCAAAGTGAATGAAAAGGCTTTGGTTGATTGTAATTGTGTGAAATCAGGAACTGAGGTGTGTTGTGTTGGGGCGTCTCTGCCTTGTGCATTAATTCCTGCCCAGCTACCTTTTCCTGAGCTTTTCAAACACACATCCGTCCTTCCCCATCATCCTCCTCCTCCTTAGTTTCCCACAGTTCCCCGCTTCACCTACTGAACCCAGCCTCCAGCCCAGGAATGGAGCAGGGGGAACGGCAGGAATGTGGCCCCCAGTCCGAGCCAAAAACGCAAAACAAGGAAGGCGGAACTCAAACGCCCCGCCCCCCGGGAGCCAGAGCTGTGTTTTCATTGGCTGAGCGCTGTAGGCTGACCACAAATCCACTGTCCCCATTGGCTGCTTCTCTGTCTTTACTCCCTGCTGCTCTTCAGCCTATCAGGGCTCTCTCATGCTGTTAAAGTATGCGTGTGTGCGTGTGTGTGTGTGTGTGTGTGTGTCGTCACTCTGATCCTTACCGACAGCACTGGCCCGAGTCTTGCTGGTTTCACCAACCCCACTGTAGATAATTATTGTGGAGCTCAGGACCTTGTTCCATATTAGCTCCCGTTAGCTCCAGCCATATTAAAGCTGCCACTCACACACACACACACACACACACACACACACACACACGAGCAGTGGCCCAGCGTCGAAGTACACGAGGCAGGTTCCTGTGACGCTCCCTCCTCCGGCGCTCTGTGCAGCGCAGCATCGAAACCAGGCCGAACGCACGGCTATAGGCCAAGTGTCTTCGGCGCTATTATTAGCCCGCGCTTCATCCTACAGGGGAGAATGATAAAGATAAGTCGGGTCAGTCGGCTGTGTCATCTGGGACGCCGGCTGCTTTTTAATGTCACGACGCACAGACTCTTGTGAGGTCTGCGGCGGCAGAGTAAGACCAGATGAAGGGAGAGGACACAGAGAGAGGAGGGAAAGTGTCCTGCTCCTTTTTGTTGCATCCATGTTTGTGTTGGCAGAGGGGGGGGAGATTGGATTAGAGCTGGGCTGTCACTTCCAATGTAAATTCCAATGTCCTTATTGCATGAAAACAGAAATTACAGACAGGTTTCTCAACAACACAATCCCCGAAGTATCATGGAGGATACAAAGGCTGGAGAGGACTCAGATGGTCTCTAACCTTTGTAATGAAAACCATCTGGGAGACCAGAATCACATTTTGTTCAAACGTAAGAACGTGAGCGTTGCCAAAGTGCGATTTAATCTTCATTTAAACAGCTCATTCTAGCCCGTTGTTTAGCCGCTTTTTCTTCAGACCACGTAACCTGATCTAAATCCTTATAATCTCTTATTACAGTGAGGATAATCATGATTTTCACGTCGTCCACACGTGGCCTCTAGCAGCTGTAATTAAAAACTAACAAAACGAGTGAAGGCTGTGCTTCCATGTGATTTACAGAGACTGTAGCGATGGACTGCGATGGAAGGCCTTCCATTGCCCTGGACACCACTCAGCGGCCCCTTTATTAGGGACAGCAGTGCAATCTAATGTGATCCAATACAACAGTTCTGCCGTAAACTCTGCAGTTATGATGCCTCTAATGACGACGCTGTCACAGAGGCGTTAATTCAATCAGGTTGCAGCCCCGAGGACACAGACAGTAATGGACTGCATCGTGTTCAGAGCTCGTCCTAATAGTCTGCAGCCACGGCAGCACGGGAAACGGGGCCCGTCGCCGGTTTGGACCTCGAAGAAGCCGAACGGTAGCCGTGCCCGGTTATGGTGCTCTGCATTTTGACTTTCTGTTACGTCTTCTGTCGTGGAGAGCTGATAAACAGGACGTCTGTGTTGGTGAATCCAGCCCCCGGTGGAGCAGCCGGCGTGCACGGAAGCCAGTTGGCTGCAGCCCGTTGACTTGTGCGAACACACCCCCTCTCATCCAGTGCATTTCCACATTAACCTTCATATGAAAGTGCCACCTCCCTTTATTACCTTCACAATGATCCAGCAGCAGGCTGGTGCAGGCTGACAGTCTCGTTGCTGATGGTTTCGTGTGTTTTAGCTAATTAATGTCTCAAGATTAATGTGTTGATGATTAACTGGTGTGAAAACATTACACATTCTGTATTTAAACAGCCACACTCTTTGCCTTTCAGTGCCAGGAGGCATTTCATCAGAGAAGGCGGCACTTTCAGCGGATTCATTAATCCTATTTATTTTAGTAATGTAGGAGACGCAAATATGGGACAACAAACAGTTGAAATGGTGAGAAGTTGATGGACTCGGAGCAGACCGCAGGCTTTAGTCTGGAGGCTCCTGTCAGGTTGCTTTTTTTGTGGTGAAGGGAGAGGTATTTGGTTGGAGCTGGCTCTTCGGCTCATCTGCATCTTATTTGAATTTCCTGCTTGCATAATTCCTCGGTTAATGGGGAACCGCTCGGCACCGCCACAGCTGTTTTGCCTTTCCTGCCTGGCGAGAGCGGCGCTCACACGGCTCGAGGAGGGAGCGAGGGGAGGAAAAATGTTTGAAAAGAAAAAAAAAAAAAATCTGCAAGTCATGTGGTGCAGAAATACAGTACAAACAACGTGTGATTCCCCCGAGGGCGGAGGAGGAGGAATGGAGTCAAACACCCACCCACTCCCTGCTTCAATCCACACTCTGCATGTACCACACACTCCAGCAGCACCACACCCCCTTCGCCACAGCCTCACTGAGCATGTGCAGTGATAGTGAAGAGTCTCTTGTCGCTGCCCTCCTCCTCCTCCTCCTCCTCCTCCTCCTCCTCCTCCTCCGGTCCTCGGCTCTGCTGTGTGCTGGTCCTGTAATTGGTTGGTAACAGCACTGGGCAGCACCACAGAGCACCAGGCGGGCTTCAGCCGGCCGCATTAGTCCGTTTACGCATTCACAGCCCTATTAGAGGCTGTTTGTTCGCTTATTAGCGAACCGAGCTGGAGTTTGAACCCTGCCACAGACACGTTAATCACCAAGAGAACAGCAAATGTGCAGGAATTTGTGGCGCTGACGTTGGCAGCAGACGTGTGGACAGCTGACAGGGCTTCCCTCCTAGATCCAGACCTGTGGTACAGTTTGTCCTGAGCTGCCGAGGGTTTGAAACGCATAAAGGCAAATATTAAATGATCTCACTGTAAGTGTGTGTGTGCTGTGGGACTTTATTACTCTGCTCAGTAATCAACTCCCTGCTGTTGTTCATCTCGTTCTCCATTTTTCTCCTTCACTTTGTTTCCTCCCGGTCCACGCCGAGGCTTTTACGTCGGAGCCCGTCTTCTGCTGTACGTCCCCGAGGTGGAGATGGTTCCTCTGCACCGCAGGCCACCGTGGAGTCATTTCATTTACCTGTCATCCATCACAATGAACCTTTTGTCTGCTCCCGTTCTCAGCATTGTTGTTGGTGCTTTGGCAGTTGTGCCAGATTGTTGTAATTTGCATAAAAAACCATAGTGTCATCTTCTCATTCGTAGCGCAGTCGGATCTAAAGAGATAGCTCAGACATTTCAGATTCACAGGGACAAAGACTGATCATAGAAAAAGACACTAGTGCGGAAGCTGATAATCACATTTCAGAGTTTTCTTCAGTATCAAAGTTGGAAAGTGATAAAGCTGTGGGGCCAGACGCACACGAATATCAAACAGCCTCAGAAACAGCAAAGCTCACTATTGTTCACGACTGAGACGCTTAAATGGCCTGAAATTTGAAGCTGAACATTTGTGAGCATTTCAAAATAAAACAGAATTTTCTTTTGGTTTGTTGTTAATCAGATGATGACGACTCAACTACGGATTAAATGGAGAAATTCTTATTGAGGAAGTGTTCACACTGTACTCCACACGTGCACCGCTCTAATACAATCAGTGAAATCTTATTAGATGTTTTTACTTTCTCTTTCTGTGTGTGTGTGTGTGTGTGTGTGTGTGTGTGCGCAGAGCAGATCAGTCACAGCTGTTGTGTCTGTTTTTTATTACTTTCTCAGCAGGTGGGGGAGACTTTTTTCAGGCTTCATTCAGCTCGCCGTCCCTTTGTCCCGTCCTGTTATTAGCTCGGTCGAGCACCGGTCATCCTGACATATTGAGTTTTCACCAACACAAGCTTTCTGGTTTCCTGCATCAGTAACTGGGGAGGAATGCGGCCGTCCACATCAGTAATGAAATCTGTGTCTTTGTTATTGAGCGGCGGTCATTGTTGTGGTGTGAAAGTGCAGATTCAAACCCGGTGAGAAGCTGCGATTGTCACATCCTGCATTTTTACGTCTCTTTCAGACAGATCTTGTCCGTCCGCTGATCTCTGCTTTGAGATTAGACTAAGACTGAGCAGATTCTCTTTCTCTGTGCTCACCTGATTACAGACATTGCACTTTGTAGCCGTAGAGTCAAACAGTCAGTCGAGAGGAAGTTTGGGAGATACAGTCACTGAACTGAAACACCAAACGTTTAATTTACTGCTTTTCTTTTCTTGTCCTGTAGGAAACTCCAGACTGTCGGTCTGTCGACCTTTTATCAACAGGGCTGTGGAGGTTCGACGTAGCCGCAGCCGTGGATGACGATCGACGACTTAATTAACTAGGAGCTGATCTGATCTGCTGCCGTATCATTTTTCCACTAAAAGGCCCAAAACTCTCTGTTGTGGAGTAATTCAGGAAGAAGTCCCCTCGATGCGTCTTGAGTAAATCGAGTTAATTGGGCGAAGCGTCGTTAGCTGTCGTGTCTTGATGTGTATCAGCATCTGTTTGTTTGTGGAGCTTCACTCCCACATTTCACCGGGAGCCCGTTGCCCTCACACGCCGCTGTAGTGTGGAAATCCCCACAGTTCCTGCGATGCGTCATCATTAAGGCAGAAACAAGCAGACAGTTTTGTTTTTTTGTTTTTTTTTCAGTTCCTTAACATCTGAGGCTTTATGGGTGGTGATTTTTATGACAGGCCCAACTTCCTTTTTAAAAGTGCGGTTAAAGGTAAAATCATGGACGTCTGTTAAATTCGATGGATGTTGCTCATCCTGCTGACGTCTAGTGGCTCTTCCTACACGTGCACCATTAATTCATACTGCACCCAAACACATGAGGGTAGTTAGACCCCTGTCCCTGCTGTGTGGGACACGGTAGGAAGTAATTAGTGGGTGATGAAGATGTGCAGCACTGAGCCTGATCTGTGCAGCGAAACCAAAACATGGAGCTCAAAGAGGCTGAAAAGCTGCTGAACCAAGTCAGTTTCACCGTGAACTCGGATCCTCTTTAATTGACCTGTTCGATTAATTTCAGACGCCGCTTAAGGACAAAACCCACAAATCGAATGAATGTTTTGTAAGCAGATGCAAAATATCCAGACGAGCCGCGTCCTCCACTGTCACGTTAATGTGAAGCGGGACGTTGAGGAATGTGTTTCAGTGACTTTGGAGCTTAAATATTAATAGAGCGTGTAGCAACAGAGAACAGGGACAGCTGCGCCTCATATATGATGCAAAAGGAGTGTAAGAGCTGCAGCAGCCGGCGCAGGACGTATAGACGGGAGAGGACGCGGCTCAGGCCGACCCCCTTTGATCCAGCACACTGGGAAACAGGCCCATTTTCCTGCTTTGTGTGAATCAGGGTTTCAGGTAAAACCTTGAACATGCTCCTTTTTTTTTTTTTTTCCTTCCTTTGTACCTGTCCAGTTGACAGAACGGACCTGAACCTGGATCAGTTTAGTCGAGACCTTTTAAGGTTTTAAAATAAGCCACTAATTTGTTGTTTCATCACGAGCAACATCTCGTCATGAAACAGAAGCTGAGCTGTTGAAACGTCTACACACACGTGTTGTTTTCTTTGATTGTGTCCTTGAATGAAATCACAGTTTCTGTCAGACTGAAGCTGTTGTACAGCTGCTCGAGTTTTACTGTTTAAGAGCATACAAAG
Source organism: Mastacembelus armatus (assembly GCF_900324485.2). NCBI lineage: Eukaryota > Metazoa > Chordata > Actinopteri > Synbranchiformes > Mastacembelidae > Mastacembelus > Mastacembelus armatus. The sequence continues at coordinate 21,280,465 of NC_046643.1, forward strand.
GTTTTTATTAAACCTTTTTTATCAGAAGAAGAACAAAAACACACGTTTCTAAAATCACAAACATTCGAAAAAGAACGGGAAGATCTTAAGTCAGTTGTCACTGTGCACAGCTCAAGGTAGCAGCCAGAGCCGGTTTGCAAAGTCCACGAACTGTCCCTTTAAGTGAAAATGCAGAGTCTCACAGTGCAGTAACGTACAGCAAACACACACACACACACACTGAGTCCCGGGGCAGGCCTGGTTAGTATCAGTCTGCTGATGGATGGAGGATGAGGTCAGTCCTGAGGGGGATCCAGACTCTGTGGAAAAGACCTGTTGTTCTCTGGTTCTCTCCCTGCTGAGCTGCAGTTCTCTGATGAGCTCATCCACTCACTCACAGAGCCTCAGTAACACACACACACACACACACACACACACACATCACATCCTGGGGAAAACACTGCTGGTGATTCCCTCTTAAAGGAGCTTCATAATGTTTAGCTGTTGGTCGCTGCCCGGGCTGAGGCCCCGAACGGACCAGGTGATTCAGACCTGAGAGAGAAACTGCTCATCAGAGGTTTTACTGTTCCTGCAGTGATTCAGTGTGTGTGTGTGTGTGTGTGTGTGTGTGAAGTGAAATCTGCCCCGTTTCCTGTTGTGAAAGTGTCGCAGACTTTCCCCTTTTGGTTTGACTGATTCATTGGCGCTTCCTTTGAGGATGGTTTTGGTAATCAGCTGTGTGTTAATCCCGTTTGTACAAACACGTCACAACCAAACAGAACATCTGCTCCAAAGCACGAAGGCAGAAACAGATGTTTCTGTCTTAGCAGCACATCCACAGTGGCCCTTTCAAAATAAAACCTGTTTTAATGCTGCTGCAGAAGGTTAGTGTGTGAAGTCCATGGAAACCTGAGCACAGCAATAAAATAATGCAAAGCAGGTAAACACACACACACACACACACACACACACACACACCCAAGGACAGCATGTGACTCATTTACACACACACACACCCCTACACACCCCTACATTACGTGATGACTGGAACAGGTGTTGCTGTCCGTTTAACGTGCACACACTTATTTCCCAGGTGTTCAGGTAACCTTCTTAAATTCAGGTCTGTCTGTCTGTCTGTCTGTCTGTCTGTCTGTCTGTCTGTCTGTCTGTCTGTCTGTCTGTCTGTCTGTCTGTCTGTCTGTCTGTCTGTCTGTCTGTCTGTCTGTCTGTCTCTGGACCTTCATATGGATCAAAAGCAGCAGGCGGCTCAGTGTTTAGGCTGTTAGTGGACTGGATCTGTGTGGGCTGTTACCTTCTTGACATGCTGTTAATGGCAGATGAAGTGCTTCATGTGTTGTTCACACCAGACTGCACCACAATAACACACACTCTGCCAGGATCGGCCCCACCTGCCCATCACGTCACTGCTGGACAGGTCTTTGAGGTTTGGAGTCCTGTCGCTGCTGGATTCTGCTTCTCCGGTCGAGCGTTTGAGTTTGTGTATGTGAACGGGGGTTAGTGTCTCCTGCCGTCTTCAGTCCAAAAATCCAGGGGGATACATGTGTAAGTGTGTGTGTGTGTGTGTGTGTGTGGGCTCAGGTACTGCTGAGAAAATGAAGTCTGGTTTGAATAATCAATAGATGTGCACGTCTGAAGGCTCATTAGACACCACAACGCTGCAGAAAGCCACACCAGGTTTTACTGCTGCTGTTTTTACTCCATTTATTTTTGCTGTGAAGTTACAGGTGTGTGATTTGCCATCGCATGTCTGGCCATATGTTGCTTTACAGCAGCGTCTGAGCCAGGTTCATCTGTTTTGCCTGGATGACCTTGCATTTATTTTGGCGGGGCCTCTTGCATCAGGGCTCATGCTGCGTCAGACAAGGCTGCCGTTCCTCACTGGGTTGATGTCTGAACACAGCGTCGCCGCAAGAATCCACGAGATGTAAATGTCTACGATGGGCCGTGCGTGCCGAAACATGTCGGCCTATAGAGACACCTGACGTGCAAGCTGGGACTCGGCACCAGCGCAGGGTAGCTAACGTCACCGCCGTGTCACATTCAGCCCTCCATAGTTTAATAGTTACACTGAGCAATAAGTAGAGATCATCATCATCATCATCATCATCGTTTTGCTTTGCACATCTTTGACCTGCAGGTTGCCCCTTTAACAGGCAGCAAGCAAACATTTACAGGAGGAGATTTAACAGTCAGTTTCATTAGTGAGTCATATTTTTATACAGGCTGTTGTTTATAAAATGTCAGAACGTGTGATCACATGTCCATAAAGTGACACGTCTCATTTAACACACTGGAACCAGCGAATGTTTATTTAATGCAGCTTTAATGTAGTGATCAGGTTTGATTCCTCAGTGTATCTGTGAGCAGCTCCGACTCCTCCTCCCTGGAATAATGTGAAACATGGGACAATGGCCGAAGCTTTGACGCATGAATGACATGTGTCAATCAATATGCGTGTGTTTCCATACGTTCTTCTCACTATGTGCCGTGGGAGGTGGTTCTGGTCTGATCTGGTCCAGTATAATTTGGTTAGAAACGGTGAATAGCGGGAAGTTAAGTGAGCCGTTTTCTCATTGGTCCGTCCTGAACCTGTACCCACTGACACTAATGCAAACACCGTTCTGTCTGTCTCGCTCTTTGTTTTCCTGCCTCGTCCTTCCCTCTCCATTTTGGCACATGTTGCCGCGGTAACCACTGCCTCTTTTTTTGGGCCAAGTCGTAGTGATGCAGGTTTTTTTTGTTTTTTTTAGAGCCCATACTGGGTTTAAAGTCCTGCTTCACTTACACTCACACACAGACACACACCAACACTGCTATGTCCTCTGTCTGCACCACACTCGCACGTGCACACCAGACTTGTTTTGCCTCCGTTTCTGACACACACACACACACACACACACACAGACACAGACATTCCCTCCTTCACTGACATCCCTCTCTCCTTTCAGAGCCCACAGGAGATTACCCAGAGTGCCGCTGGTCTGAGGATCAAGAGAGGGAGAGCGAGATAAAGCGTGGGACTGAGGAGGACGCACAGTGATTGGACGAGGAGGAGGTGAGGCTTAGGAAGAACCACGCCCCCCTCTGGTGAAGCCCCTCCCTCTGGTGAAGGAAGTGCAGTGAGTATCAGTTTTTTTCTAGGAGCCGAACCTGCAGACACTTGGTCTTTGCTGGGGTAAAAGAAGAGGTGTTTTATTTTGAAATGCCTTTGCATATCCTGTTTGACTGCAGAAAAATAGCTTTATTTTTGCTACAGAGCATTTAAGCTGAATGTTTAGTTTGGGAAGCCATCAGGCTTTTAGCTGCTGTTTGATCCTAAACTGAAGAAGCTGCGTTGGCCTGTAGCGTTAACTTCACAGACAGATCTCATGAAAAGAAAGTTTTGGCTTCGCCCTGATGTTCCAAACTGCTTCCATAAGGGCACAAACACTTTCAGGTCTTGAAAAACACCAGACAGAAACGGCGTAAAAGCTCCGGCCTGCTCGGCTGAAAGGTGAATGTTTTCAGAGGTTGCTGAACTTCGGTGGAAAAGTGAGCGAATGCCATTTTGCCAATCAGCGCTTGCCACCGGGGCAGGCTGAGTTCATTTCATGGCGACTTTGCAGGCTGGAGGATTGTGGGATTTGTTGTGGGAGCAGGGAAAGATGTGACTGCTGTGTTTGTCGGGCCAAGACCTGAAGTAAGTAAATGACACTGTGGAGCTGGTGCAGTGATGATGACGGGGTGTGTGGTGTGGTGTCCTCTAAGCTGGTTGTTTTCTATAAGAACAAACCCAGTTGGATCCTCAGGTGTTATGACGAGGCAGGAAGCCGAGCTCCTGATCCCGTTTCTTTTAGAAAGGAAGGTTTGGTGAATCTCTGGGAAGGGTCACGTTGTTTGTGTCTCAGTCACGTGACGTGCATAAAGAAAATGAATCTGAATCTTAAATATCCCTGTTGATATGTGCGTCCAAACTCCCCTACGTTGTCTGACACGTTACAGGCTGATTGTTCTAAAATCAACAGCAGAATAAGTGAAAATAAAACATGCGTTAGGTCCAGTAACCGGTGATTTCTTAGAGTTGCTTTGGTAACAATCCACCTTCTCGGCCCGAAGTGTCGGAAATTAACCAGGAGGCCTGCGCCTGCATTAATGAGCTGCCTGGTGAGAGATCACCTGAAAACAAACAGCGAGCAGACCCTGAGACTCAGGCCTGACCTGAGCTACGTGCATGAACACACACACGGGGAGGATGTGAATGTGTGTGGAAACACGTCGGCGTTATACGTTATAATCCCACAGGACGTCACGGCAAATCCAACCAGCCTGAAACTCCCGTGTTGTTTCTGTCACATGTGGACGTATGTTATAACAAGCCGGCACAAACATCTGTGTGAGAACGTTTTGCAGTGAAGACTGGAAAAGCAAGTTCAAGCAAATCCCAGAGATTTGCTGAGAGCCCCGGTCGGCAGCTTTGGTTCTGATCAGATGCCTCAGAGGAGAAAATCCAGCAGGAGGAACAGAATTCCAGATCCTCAGCGGAGGTCTGGGAGGAGGAGATTAAGATCAGAGGGAGAGCGGGTCCCTGATATACTCGATTAAACAGAAAGTCATGAAACATGTAAAACGTTTATTAAAGTAAGAGAAAGTGGAGAGTGAAACGGAGAGGGTCGTCTCGTCTTCTCTGGCTGAGGCTCCACCGGTGTTGGCAGAAATCACACACCGGTGCCGGGCACAGTCGCTTCTTGCCCACTGGGACAAGAGAAACCAGATCCACATCTCCAGTGCCCCTCAGTCCCCCAGAAGAGGACGATGGAAAAAACAGCAATTAGCTGTATGAAGGCTTTACTTGTCCTGACTCCAGTCTGTGTAGGTTTTACTTTGTCAGCTTTTAGAGGAAAAACTGCTTATTTTTCTCCTCTGATTCAAATGTAATTTCCTAAATACATTTACTGGGCAGGTGGGTTTTGCTTCAAAGCCTCCGTTTGCTGTGGGGGTTTTTTCTGGGTCTGTCATCACTTACATCCATTTAAGGTCCTGAAAATGCTGCATGCAGGAAGCGTGAAGTATGACGAGAAGTGACACCGGAAAGGTGAAGAGAGGTGTGACAGCGATGGACGAGGATTGGAGGCTCACGCCTGGGAGGCAGAGAGATTTTCGAAAGAGCAAGAGAAGGGTAGGACACTCTTTTGTGGAGAAAGTGGCTGCAGGTAAAAGTCAGAGCGGTACTTTAAAAGATGTGACATTTCATTTCCAAAATTCAAAACGGACGTGCAGGTTTCTGCAGACCGGCTTTTGTAGAGCGGAGCAGCTGGAGCCAGGTGGAGCCGGTTTGACGGGGCAGAGGAAAAAAGGAGGAAGAGGGAAAATTAGGTGTCAGTCCAGCTGATTTTCTGACTGATAGTCCTGATACAACACACACCTCACACTGTAAACACCAGATGGATGATGGAAGAGGAGATGGTTTTTGAATCAGGTACTTGTGTGTGTGTGTGTGTGTGTGTGTGTGTGTGTGTAGTAGGTTGGAAAATAGCGTTGATCCCTCCTCAGCTGGAAGCAACATGCTCGGTTCAGTAGGTTCATGCAGAAACTGTTTAAACATGGCAGCGTCCACAGACTCTGGTGCCCCCACGGCACTGAACCCAGCTGGCTTTGGAGGGGGGGGGGGGGGGTGCCACAGAGGCCGCTGCCCCGGTACAGAGCAGCGTAATTTGGGAAAGGTTTGAACAAAGCTCGTTTCAGAAGAGGCTTCACAGTTTGAACGTTTGGTAACCACATCTGGCTCCATCACGGAGGTCCGGTGCTGAGTATTTGTTATGCGGATAAAATAACACAAGAGAAACTGTAACTGCAAAAAAAAAAGAAACCTTGGTCGCGACCAAGTCCACTAATCCGAAGCGTTCGACCAGGCAGCAGCACGACAGCCGTTTGACACTGAGAAGTATTTTATAGGAGGAGAGTAGCTGGACGCACAACAAGAACAAAAACACATCTGCAGCACAACCTGCTCCTAACACTGATTGGCCAGTTATAACGAGAAGAAGAAGAAGAAGAAGAAGAAGAAGAAGAAATGTCATTCTTATTATTATCAGGTGGAGCTTGAGAGCAGAGAGACACAGCACAACATGGACGACGTCTGTTTACTGATTCCACCTGAACATGGCTCATTCTCACCATTCTCCTCTTTCCTTCACCATCTGCTGAGTTTGTCTGTTTTCTGTTCCCTCTGGTCCGGGCTGCCGTCGACGCCTCCTCTGGTCTCTCTGACAAATAAGTCCGGACTGTTCCCGGTGACCACGGACCCTCCAGAGACGACTTCCTTAGCGTTTAAAAGTCAAATCAATTACAAAATGTGTGGACAAGGAGGATTCTCAGTAGGGAATCAATGACTGAGTGAGCCCATGGTTCAGTATGTTCCTGGGTTTTTGTGGTCACAGTTTTGGGTTTGGTTCTTCCTGCAGCTTCACAGGTACCGACCTGCAGTAATGAAGAGCAGCGGCAGACAAATGGGGACAGATGTGAATGAGACCGATGAGTCTTACAGCTGTAACTGCTCATGAATCAAGAACATGAGGCTTCCAAACATGAACAAACTCATTTTTCATAAACCTTTGAGAACAGTTTGTCTGATGGAAACACCGGTCTCACTGATTTATGATGGATCCCCTGTGTGTATGTCCCACCTTTTGGGAGTGTACAGGTGGTGCAGTGTACAGGTGCTGCAGTGTGGGGTTTGTGGTAAGGTGCTGACTGAGTGTTTTCTGAAAGTACTGTGCAGAAAATGCAGTACTGTGCTGAAAATGCAGTACTCTGTGTAGTAGCCTACTGCATGTGAGATTTCTCCACTGCAGCACCAGCACCAAATGATAGTCACCAGTCTAAGAGCTCGTGCACGAAACCTGACCAACCGAAGCCAAAAATCACCAGCGCTTGGCTGCAGTCCAGTCAGCTTTTTCTGTGTTTTCCTGGGCCGCAGCCAGCCCGCAGGCCGGTGCCAGCCCCACTGGGTGCTGGGGAAGGTTTATTTTCACAGCCCTTCTGCTTTATTGAATGGGCTCAGTGAGGCTCAAGGGGTGGAGCAGCATGCTAACACTGCCAGGGTGATGGGTGTAGTTTGCACATGGGTCATTCCTGCTAAAAATATTTGCATCGGAGGTGCTACAGCACGAAGCACCTCGAGTGAAACCATCCACCAAATGGCTCGTTGCAGCACCGGCCGATCGTTCGGCGGGTTTTCCTCCTCGTCTTACTTGTAACGGAGACGTCCCTCGGTTGTTTTCACGCTGAGTGAATTCCGTGACCCTCAGGCCTCTGAAACCTGATTAAAAAGCCTGCGTATCATTTTCAAAATGAATGGGCATTCAGAGAGGACGAGGCTGTTCTCTGCTTTCCTGAGAGCTACTTTCTCCAGGTCTGACTCTATCACCACAGTGATGCACAGCTCTGTGCACGGCTCGCAGCATCTTTATTGCTTGTTGTGAATGGGAATATTCGTCTTAATTATGCCAAGGATGAAAATATTTAACCGCACGTCACATCAACATTTTGTTTCCAGCAGATCTAAATGTTTGAATATTGCTGGTATGTCTCATTATTAATTGTGGAAAACAAAGGCTGCATGATTAATGTGGTGCCCTAATGTTGTGTCACCCTCTGATCATACTGTTGTTGATAAAATCGCCATCTGTTCCTGCCAAATGCTGCTGCTGCTGTAGTCTTAAAATCGGAGCGGCGGTGGCGGCGTGGATCTGGACCAGCTGTGGGAGTATGCGGAGCGGTGCAGCTACTCTGTGAAGGCTGACGGGATCTCCACAACCGCTGGTGGAGGTATCGACTCCGTGGGAGAGAATGACTCACCCTGAAAATCCACACACACATGCACATAAACACACCTGTGGAGGAGGTGTGTGGGCAGGCGGCGTGGCCGGCCAGATTGCTGCTCGCCTCTCTCGCTGAGCTGCAGTGTGGAGCTGTAGCCTCGCCGCCGCCGCCGCTGCTGAACCTCAGCACCACAACACCGCGTTTCTTTTTTTGGGTTCTTTTCCTGTTGTGTTTTCCACCAACACACCTGAGCCGGAGCTGTGGTAGCTGCTTGTAGCAGGAGACGCTTGGCTTGTTGGTGATTCACTTGTTTTGCTCGGCGTTTGTGTGATTTCAGCTCTTCCTCTGAGGTCTTTGGGTGTTAGGTTTTTAACTTTTAGGTTTTTTTTTTCTTCTTCTTCTTCCCTCTGCTGTGAAACGTCGTCGTGTGGTTGTGGGTGTTCTGAGCTGAGAAATGTATCATCCAAAATCTGTGATATCCAAACCCCCCCCCTCTATTGTTCTTCTCTTACAAAGTTTTATCCAGGTCCTGAATTTCTATAAATGTGCAAACACAGATTAACAGAGTGGAGTGTTCTCTCACCACATTAAATGTGTCTGTCAGTCAACACCAGAGAACGTTAACTCCTCTAAAGCTGCCGGTTCGACTCTCACACGCCAATTATTGATCCTTTCTGCAGCTCAGATTTAACACCAGTGTCACTGTCATCTGTATTAACACTAAGATGTAAATGCGGTTTGACACCGGTTCATGTCTGTGGTTCTCTGCTGTTCCTGTGGTCTCCAGCCGTGTGGAAGAAGATTGTAATAGCAAACCTGAGTGAGATCCAACACATAAAGGCGTTAAGCCACACCAAGCGAGGTGAAGGTGTCTGCATCACTCAGGCAGCTGCAGGTTTACTAATGCTGCACTAATGCCAGTCCACTGGAGGCCCAGGGAGCTGAGCATGTGGAGGGTTTGTTTACGATGAGAAGCCAGAATACCAGGCTGGACCGCTTGTTTATGCACGTTGGTGCAGGGAAACTGAAATGTCAGAAACTCAGTAAAAAACGTTTCAGTGAGAATAAAACACGGAGCAGAGAAGGGAACCGGTAGATTTCCATCATGCATTGATTAATTCAGATTTTCCTTTGGTGATTTTCTGGAAGTTTGACTGAACAGTGCTGAAAAAAATATCCTTGACACTGTGGGTTCACACCAAATATTTGTTGACAGATAATTGAAAATGATTTCATTTAAAGCAGAGTAAAAATAAATTGTGCACAGAAACAGCAAAAAAATCTAACTCTCCTTACTGTTTACTGTGTTTTTGTATTTAGAAATATAATGGGTTTAAGCCTTACAGTCAGTTCTGATGGGTGTGAACACACTCAGCGTCCCCGTCCGTGGAACATGAGGTCGGTGTTCACGTCCCACTGAGGAACTTCTCTTGCAGGCCCGGTTGTTGGATTCGGAGCGGCGGCCCCTCCGGCCGGCGACAGCGGCTCAGTAACACTGGAGTTTATCCAGCACCAGATAATTGAGGCCACGATGAAGTCAAGTGTTTTCCAGAGTAATGAATGTTGGACTGTTTTAGTCTAAAGGTAGATCCGCCTCACAGCTCCCCACAGTCGCCCACACACACCCGTCCACCCATTCAGCCGCCAACACATTTGTTCAATTTTGTTAAGTGCCACTCAAGATTGACTTCGGAATGAAAAAATATTCTCAAATTGATTTTCTTCAGGGGGGAGGGGTTAGAACAGTGCAATTTCTCCATGTTTTTAAGAGCCAAAGTGACAGCAGAAATGGAGATTTTAAAGGTAACTAATCCAATTACAGTTGGAGAAAATGTAGTTGTGTTTCAAATGGAGAAAGGAAACCAGCTAATTGCAGCAGAGAAAAGCATCAGAATGACCCACGTTTAGCCCCTCGCTAATCGGCAACACGCCGCTGAGTTTTTAGATGCATTTGTTGGATGACTAATATCTGAGCATGAAATTGGGTTTGAAATTTACAGATAATTTTAGAAATTTTAGAGAGTTTGGCAGATACTTTGGACGAATATTTAGTTTTGGTTTGGATGTTTCCTGCGTTTATATATGTGACTGGTTATTTTCACACAAGACACAGCTCAGTATTGTTGAGGGGCAACAGGACTGATTTTACATATGAAGATCAGTTTAACTGTCACTGCTAAATAAGCCTGGTGGTGATTTTGTGTTGGACTGAGCTCAAAACTCTCATTTCCAGTCAGTGAGTCCAAAGGACAGTAAACAGACTTTGCCTTGAAACCAGCAGCTGTTCTCCAGGTACATGGCAGGTACCTGCTTCCAGTATCTTGGAGAAGCCGCAGGTCGTTCATGGATTTGCAATCCGGGCTCTATTGCTGGGTTTGTATCTGGACGGTTGAGCTGGTTCTGGTGATATTTCACCAGAGGAGCTGAAACGTCTTGTCCTGATTTCTTGGCTTGTCGGGGTTTTCTGCAGAACCCTGCTGGTGTCGCGGTGTCGGCGTGGGTCACGCGTCGCACCGTCCACCCCTTTTTTAAAAATCGTCCATGGTGACTGAGGAGTAAAAACCTCGCTGTGCTAACTGGGTTATGCATAAAACAGATTTTAATGTGGCTCAGGTGTTTTCCTGAAAATGTAGTGAGAGTGTTAGTTTCACAGAGCTGAGATCATATTTCTGCTGTTAAGAGGTGGTACACTGCGATACTTCACTGATATCAAACAGTACTCCCAGTGAAGGCCAATTGGAGATAGACTGCTGGGAAATTTCTAAAATTACTATTCCAAATTTACAAGGTGGAGCGCTGCCACTGTTAGACAGTTTAGGGAGAGCCGCGGTGCGTAAACCGTTTTAGTTCGTCTCCTGCTGTGATGCAATCTGTTACGAGCATCAGTCAAATCACCCTCTCTGTTAGAGGATAAGAAAACACAGCCGTCAGCCAAGTCGGTAAACTCGGTAAACATTGTGGAGGATTCCCCAACCTGCATTTACACTGCAGACTGAGCTGCAGCCTTTCTGCTTTTCGGGAGGGGGCTGAGGCAGCAGGGCGGCGTTTCCAGAACACCTACAGGTGCCTTTAACACACACCGAGATGTTTAATGTCTGGATCCGAGGATTTATGATTAATCCGCGCTCTTATGTACACTCATTAGAGATCTTATTTTTCAGCATGTTATTGGAGGCTTCTTTTCTCTGTATGTTTCCTCTGATGAATCCAGAACAGAGTTAGAAGCACAATCTGCTTCATGTCTGCTTTACTGAACACAGATGGTTTTTTTTTTTTTTTTTTTTTTTCTTTGGTCCTCAAATATTTAATTTCCTGCTGTCTTTATTTCTTATTTCTGCCCATTTATGTTCTCAAAACTCACATAAGTGCAGGAAACAGCAAAAATGGGAGCAATTATATGTATTTATGATGAATTTATGTGTTTTTGGATGTACAGTACATGCAGGTAGCAAAGCCTGAATAAAAGACTGGAGTAACATAATGACTGCAGATGCATCTCTGCAGGACACGAGGGCTGTGGTTTAATGAAAACGCTGTGAGTCATATGCTATGGCTTTCACAGTCACTGAATTACCATCAAAACACTAAATGTTTTCAACAGTACGTTGTTAAAGGCTGGTGTCGATCCATCCGTTACAGTTGACTGACTTGGTGAATCTGTGACAGGAAGCACTGAGGCTTCTCTGGCAGCTTGTTATTAAGACAGTGTGTGTTGTGAAACCCTTTTAAAGTGTAACTTAGCACTGAGTCTGCATGAATTAGAGCATTATACTCTCAGTTGGCACATTATTGCACAAAACATGCACCGTAACACAACAGTCATGCAGTAAATTCTCATTCATGAAGGTGATGGTGTTTAGTTTTTCTTCAAAAGACAAAATAAACTGTGTATGTGTACACACTCTGTATACTACACACACACTCTGTATACTACACAGTGTGTGTGTAGTATACAGAGTGTGTACTAGTAGTGAACAATTCTGAATATAAACATAAAAATAAAATAGTGGAAAATCCTTCATCCAAGAAAGTCACTGAATGTGTGAGAAACATTGGAGTCTTATTTTGAAAAGCCACTGAGAGCACTGAGCCCTCCATGAGTCTTTGCCCCTCTCGTGGACTCAGCTGACACAGATGCTCTTTCCAAGTTGAAGTATATCTATGTATGTCTGAATTTCTGCCGTTCAGTCGTCCATTCAACACGAGCAGTGAGTAAATGCACCAGAATCAGACGGCAGATGAAATCCGTCTGCAGACAGTGGTCCAAGGTCACATGGTTGAAGTGGAGATGTTGCACAGCTGGAGAGCTGGCTGCAGTTTTCTTTTTTTTTTTACCCAAAACATCAGCTGCATGTTCCTGCTGCTCAGGGAGTAAATACACAAACTTCAGCATCTAAAAAGGTCTTTACAGATCAGGTAAACCTGAGCTGTCCCGCTGAGACACTGGAGGCTGGGATTGAGGACGGAGAAGGGTCATGGATGGAGATATGGGAGATGGTACAGTTGGTTCCTGTCCTGTCCCTGTTAGTCTGGAGGTTTTTCTGTTCAGCGCTGGTTTTAAAAGACTTTTTGCATGAATTTTTCTTCTCTATAATCATATGAAGATTGGAGCTTGTCTGCGTCGGCCCTGAGCTCAACCCCCCACCTCCCCCGCTGCTCCTTTGGGTTTCCTCTCGGAGCATTAGACCATATGAATTTAGAAAGCACAAAGAAGGGGACTTGGACCATGGCTCCATCTGTACAGTATTACCCACTTTGCGAGCTTGATTTCTGAGAGTCCATTTTCCATTAGTGCTGCATGATTTTTCCACAGAAATCCTCCTCAAGGGCTGAAACAATAGAAACAGTCTGACCTGAACTACGCTTGAAGGACAAATCCACCCTGAGCAGTCTTGCACAACTACTCTCTGCATCCTTCACCTTTGGGTCCTTTCAGCAGTTTTGATTCATATTTGATTCTTTGTATACTCGGTGTCAAGGGCCGGGGATTAAACCTTTTGCTAGGTGAAACAGGTGTTAAGTGCCTGAAGCCTGCGGTGAATGTCTAATAGATTAGATTATCTCGTAACAACAGCTCATGTCTAGGTCTGGTACACATTAGACGCTAAGTGAACAGTAGGTCCTTGTAGTCAGTGTGTTGGGTTGTGGGAGAAATGGGCAGCTGTAAAGAACTGAGTGGCTTTAACTAGGGCCAGATAGTTACTCCTAGACTACTGGGTCGGACTTTCTCCAAAATGGAAATGTCATTGCGGTGCAGCTGGTCAGGACGGTACCTCCTGACGCTGGTCGAGGTAAGACTAACCAGGGTGTTGTGGGATGTGTTGGAACGGGTCCGCGAAGGCTGCAGCTCGTCGTATTGCAGTACTTCAAAGATCAGCTGCGGACCCTCGCGGGACCTGCGCCCAGAACGGTTTTGGAGGCAGGCAAACTCATATTAGTTGGGATCATTGTGATGTTTTAGCTCATAAGTGTAGTTCCAAACATATACACTTAGCCAGTGATGCATGATATTCCTCAGTTCTTCAGTGTAGGGATGTGTGTTAGGATGAAATTTAACTTTGGCTGTTTTTTTAAAATGAGAATGTAGGAGCCATCTAGTCGCAGGGCTTAATGGATCCTAATGGAAGGTGAAGTTGTACTGTACCTGGTCCGAAGTGTGGCCCCTGAATATTATCGCCACATGTACAGTAAGAGGTGAACGTCTACACCTGAAGCCACGGGTGTTAATGCAGTGCTGCAGCAGCCTCAGCTCTTCTGGTTCCAGTCTTTGCAGGAGATGTTGATCCTGCAGGGATTTGTTCACATTCAGACACAGCAGCAGCAATGAGGTCCAACCCTGATGTTGGGCGATAAGGTCTGGCTCACAGTTGGTGTTAGATGGGATTTTACAACATTACAACCAAAGGTACAAGTCCTAACCAGAAGTACACATTGGGGATGTCCACATACTTTTGGCAGCAGAGTGTAGCTTGAGCTTTGTAGAATCTGTTGACTAAACTTTTCATTCATCAGCTGAGCTTTTAGATTTTTCTGGAATTGTTTTTCTCTGGTCAGCTGAGGCTCGTGAGTGGTGTGCTTTTTAATTGTGAAATATGAAAACCGATGAGTGCCTGTGAATAATCTGTGTGTGTGCGTGTGTGTGTGTGTGTGTGTGTGAGAGAGAGAAATGCTTCCACAATAGCAGCGAGCAGAGTGGGAGGACTGAGCCTACATCTGTACAAAATTACACTCGTTGAAATTCTCAGAGAGGCCAGAGTCTGTTTTCACTGTAACGTCGGGATTGTTTCCAACTAATTCTTTCCTGGGGGGCGTGAAGGGTTCCAGCAGAGCAGGGCTGCATGCACGGAGACTTTAACTTCTTCCTGGGTCGGCGGGTTCATGTCTCACCTCTTTGGTAACAGTGGTGCAGGCAGGTCAGCGGTGATTTGACAGATCCCTCCTGAAACCAAAAAGTCAACGCTGTGAGGGTCAGCGGCAGAGTGCGTGCTGCTCAGGTGTCTCGACACTGAACGCTGCTTTTAGAAAGAGCTGTGTGTTTTCTGCCGTCGGACAATGGTTGTTTTCAGGTTTGGCCTGTCATGTCATTTTGGGCTCTCAGGAACTGTGACTATGGTAACAAAACAACATTTAACCAGCATTATCCAAGTTGAAAATCTGTAATTGTCTGGCATGTAGTAAAAAATTGGATTCCTGAAATTTTGCTTCAACTTTCTGTTTCATAAAGACTCTGCTCTTTGGGAGGGAGGCAAGTTTTTGCTTTTTGCTGCTTAGTAAATGTGGAGAATTGATTAGAAATTCAGTGAGAGACTTTGCAGTTTCATTGTCAGCGTCTCAAACCTTTAACACACTAGGCTTCCCCATGTTCCCGTCACGTTGGCCAGTGTCCTTGTTGTACTATAGTCCCTGGGGATTTACAGGCGATTTCTGATGGCCATGATACGTCCCACGTAAAAACACTGCAGCAGTGTTTCTCTTTTTTTTTTTCCCATGGCTTTAAAAATCCTGTTTCCACGTACAAAGCATTAATAAAAAAAAGAAGCAGCTTTTTGTTGCAAGCATTGATCTGGTGCATCTTGGAATAATACCTCAACGCTCCCAAGTACAGAGGCTGTGCTGATTTTCCCGTCCTGCTGTGAGAATGTAGCATGAGACTTCAGCATTGGCCTCGTGGGAGCTGTAGTTGTTGACAAAATCATTTTTATCTGTTTTAAAAATGATGGCACTTAAACTTGCTGTCAAGTACAGTTCCATCCATCCATTATCATCTGGTTATCCTGTTGAGGATAAGTGGTCTTTGGACTGTGGGAGGAAGCTGGAACACCAGGAGAAAACCCACGCAGACACAAACTCCACACAGAAAGAGTTCAAACCACAACCTTCTTGTTGAGCAGCGACGGTCCCTCATGTAAAACTGAGAGATGATACTAAGCCACAGGGTTAGGTACTGGTGGAACAGATGCTAACTTGATGAGGGCGCTGGGCTTTGACGGTCTAGTTCAGATGCCAGTCCAGGATGCAGTCGTGGATAATAACAAACTGTTGGACTGAGCTGGAAGCTACAAGTGGTGACCAGAAAATGAAACCAGTAAAAACCAACAAACTGGAAGCACCACTGCTGAGGTTGGTCCTGCTGTCTGATATCTAATATTTACTCTGGAACCCATCTATGAGCGTGCCTACAGTATCAATGGGCATACAGCTACAGTACCAGCACTGTATTGTAGTAAAGGCCTCCATCTGTGCAGCATTATCGTGTTTTCTGCTCATGTGTCCATGGCCAGTGCCTGTGTGTGTGTGTGTGTGTGTGTGTGTGTGTGTGTGTGTGTGTGTGTGTGTGTGTGTGTGTGTGTGTGTGTGTGTGTGTGTGTGTGTGTGTGTGTGTGTGTGTGTGTGCGTGTGTGTGTGTGTGTGTGTGGGACTCAAGAGGAGTTTTGTTTGACGCTGTCGCAGGAATTAACAGGATGTTAGATGACAAGAAGTTACACCGACACAGTGGTCTCTCTGTCTGTTTCTTCGAATGGATTGTTTGTTTATGGCAACAGGAGATTAAAACCCATCTGGTGTGTGTGCGTGTGTGTGTGTCCGTGCATTTGTGGGTGGGTGGGTTGTAGGTTTGGTTTGTTTGGGAGGGGGGCGCTGATAGAAGAACAGAACTGTGTTTTTCCAGGAATGAGAGCGAAGGAAGCAGTAAAAACCTTAGAGCGAGGTGGATATCAAGACAAAGGCAGTGTGTGTGTGTGTGTGTGTGTGTGTGTGTTACAGAATCTGATGTGTGTGTGTGTTGTGTTCTGTGGTGTGTGAAT
The DNA here is from genome assembly GCF_900324485.2 of Mastacembelus armatus. Lineage (NCBI taxonomy): Eukaryota > Metazoa > Chordata > Actinopteri > Synbranchiformes > Mastacembelidae > Mastacembelus > Mastacembelus armatus. Next base: position 21,296,568 of record NC_046643.1, read on the forward strand.
GATAATGACCTCTGACTCTGTCGGTTCTCTGTTACTTTACTGGATTAGTTCCCCTCCACTGCCCTGCATGTGGACACACACACACACACACAATTGGTAAATATCTGACAGTACAAGCGGCCAATGTTAAGCAGTGTGTGTTGGTCAGCACTGCAGCAGCCTGACAGCTGATACCACACCACAAATACTCCCTGGTTCTTGAATTAAGTATTAAAACTGCAGAAGTACTGCCAAAGACATACAGTTGAGTACAGAAAGATACTACTGAGTACACTGCCCGTAAAATGCACAGTTGACAAAATTAAGCATTTGACTTGTATTGATAATGAATCACCTAATCACTCGCTGTATGGATACTGACTCATCAATATATTAATACTTGAACTGTGATTCACTATTGATTTACAATGTATGAAATGAATTGTTACTAAGTCACTGGACTGATACAGTGATGTTTCGACTCAGTATCGATATTCAGGTTATGACTCGCTGTATTTATGCTCAACGAGGTTTAGAGTCGTATGTATACTCAACGAGGTTTTGACTCGCCGTATCTATACTCAATGAGGTTTTGACTCGCCGTATCTATACTCAATGAGGTTTTGAGTCGTATGTATACTCAGTGAGGTTTTGACTCGCTGTATTTATGCTCAACGAGGTTTTGACTCGCCGTATCTATACTCAATAAGGTTTTGACTCGCTGCATCTATACTCAGTGAGGTTTTGACTCGCTGTATTTATGCTCAACGAGGTTTTGACTCGCCGTATCTATACTCAATAAGGTTTTGACTCGCTGTATCTATACTCAGTGAGGTTTTGACTCGCTGTATTTATGTTCAACGAGGTTTTGACTCGCCGTATCTATACTTAATGCGGTTTTGACTCACCATATCTATACTCAATGAGGTTTTGAGTCGTATGTATACTCAGTGAGGTTTTGAGTCGTATGTATCTGGACTCAATGAGGTTTTTACCCACGATATCTATGCTCAGTGAGGTTTTGACTCGCTGTATCTATGCTCAATGAGGTTTTGACTCGCTGTATCTATGCTCAATGAGGTTTTGACTCGCTGTATCTATGCTCAATGAGGTTTTGACTCGCTGTATCTATGCTCAATGAGGTTTTGACTCGCTGTATCTATGCTCAGCGAGGTTTTGACTCGCTGTATCTATGGTCAGCAAGGTTTTGACTGTATTAATAATATATTAATAATATACTAAACTATACTGAATAACGAGGTTTTGACTCACTGTATCATCACGTAGTCTAGTTCTCCCTCACTGCATTGGTAAAGAATGACAGTATTCTGACTTTATAAGGTATCGTACTGTCCTGTACCGTGATTCACTGTATTAGCACTGAGTGGTTTATTGAACACATATACAAATAGACTGACTCATACTTACATTACGAATTCATAACACACCCACTAACTGGCAGTGTCAAACTCATTTTAAACCCACACACACGCACATACACATTGCTAATGTACACACTCTGGGCAGAGATCCACTGTAGGAGTTGGTTTCTCTGCTGGAGTCTCTGGCTCTGTGGACATGTCCACATGTGGAAGACCAGCTGGTCAAAACACACACACATACATGCATTCAGCTCCCCCGCTGCTCTAACACACCTCCTGCTAGGACTCTTTCCTTTTTGCATGTGTAATAGTATTCAGTCACACACACTCACACATGCACAATGTCTTTCTCTTTCACACTTGTTTACACACTCGCTCACGCATCAACAGTACACACATTTGCAGTAGTACAGTACTCCCTCTCTCTCCCACACACACACAGTGCCAATATATGTGTTTATTATAGTGTGTAGCTGCTTTCTGCTGGCTGCTCTGCATCCTCATTGCATCATACTGCACACACACTTACCACATGTACACACTCGCTGTACAGACACATTCTATAGACACACAGTCACACACGCATATGCACTCAATTCATAGTTGCATCATTTTAAGAGGCTGTATCACACACACACACACACACACACTTACACACAGATTGCATCATTATCTGGCAGTAAACGTCCTGTATTGTTCCCTAAACTTTCATCACAGAGATAGAAACAGGCAGCAGATGCAACCAGCCAGTCAAATAATCTGAAACAGTTTTTCTCTCAACCCTGCAAATCTGAAATTCAGTCAGTCAACATTATCCAAAGCTAGCCCTTTTTAAACATAGACCAGTCCCTACAAATCAGTCAGCAAACCAGGCAGTCATACTACAAAGTTAAACCTTAAAGTCACCCAACTGATATTAGGCTACAGGCTTGGTATCTGAGATAAAATCAGGCAGTAAATCTAAAACAGGTCAGTCAAACAAAAAAAAAACCTTATGACCAGTCAGCTAACCTCACCTGTCCTAGAAAGATAGGTTGGTAAACTTGAAAACCAGTCAGGAAGAAAAGCAAGTCAAGAACAGTAGTCAACCAACTTTACCCCAGAAATGTTTTTAAAACCAGTCAGTCAAACCTCCATCAAAACAATGTGTGAAACTGGAAAAAAAACAGTTGGCCAACAGCTCATCAAACAGTCATGCATAAGACATAACGTGAGAATTGGTCCGCAAATTGAGCTGTAACCAGAAATCAACTGATCTAATCAGGAACTCAAACCAGAAACCAGTTTTTCACAAAACCGATCAAGGCAGCAAACCTGAAAACCAGTCGGTAAGCCAACCTCATTCCGAAAATCAGCCGTTTAAATCTGAATATTGGTTTGTCAGCTCTGAAAAACAGTCTGTAAACTAAGTCATAATTAGATTTTTGAAAATTGTATAAAAAAAGCATTGATGAAAACCAGTCAGCCAAAAATGGGAGTCATAAAACAATAAACCAGACAGTAAAGCAACTAAATCCAAAAAATCAGCCTCGTTTACTGCACCTCACATTTATAAACCAGTAAATCAGTCAGTCCAACTCAAAATAAAGCATCCTGAAATCAGTCGGTCAACAAAAAGTCAAGAAAGGGATAATAGGAATCAGTCAGCCAATTAATCTAATCAGCTGTCCATGTTGGGAAAAGGGGTTTGTCAAGTCTAGAATCAGTCAGTCCAAAATAAGAAATGGATTTGTCAGTCGACTATAAAATCTAAAAATAATTAAAAAAAACAGCCTCAACATAAAAAAAAAACAACTAGAAATCAAAATCCTAAAAACCAGTCAGTCAGATCTGGATCCTCAGCCTCATAGTTGAATTTCACCAGCAGGCCGAGCCGCTTGACCAAAACCTTCCCTGAATGAAGGCTTTGTCCACGCAGAGAGCAGTGTGTGTGTGTGTGTGTGTGTGTGTGTGTGTGTGTGTGTGTGAGAAAGTGAAGTGTGTGAAAGAAAGCAGGACAAAGAAGAGAACAAAGTCGAGTGAAAAAGAGACAGTGAGACAAAGAAACCGAGAGAGAGGGAGAGTTTGGTGGTTTCTCAGTGTGGAGCTCAAACAGGCAGTACAGGATGTGCAGCCAAACTATTTTCTCTGCTTGGCTGCAGATTCTGTGTGTGTGTGTGTGTGTGTGTGTGTGTGTGTGTGTGTGTGTGTGTGTTTGTATGTCTGTGTGTGTGTGTTCGATGTGGGGGGGGTGTAGTCGAGGGTGCTAATGGGATGTCACTTGTTCTCTTTACTATTACAAGTGGGAGGGACACACGTACACACACACACACGCACACACACACAGTACAGTACACAGCCTGCAGGCCGACACACACCGCTGGTTTCCACAGGACTGTCACAGAACAGAAACACCTGAAATACCTTCAGTTTGCTGCTTGTATTTACTCCGTGAGCGTGGACTCACTGTTGTACTGTTACAGCTCTGTGTGGTTTGGGGGTTTTAAGAAACTCACTCGTGGGCTTTCCAGCCCCCCCCAGTACAGATCTGGGGCCCGATGCAGTTCCAGACCCGAGTCTGTTGGTGGGTGGGATGCAGGTGAGGGATCCGATTGTTGGCTGGAAGTGATTACTGTGGACGATCTCTGTGGTGTAGAACGAACCTTTCAGCCTCAAGGTGGATCTCAGACTTGGCAGGTGGAAAGAAGCTGGTGTGTTTTGGGGGAAGAGACTGGGCTGTCTAGAACCTGAGTCCACCTGGGACTGGACTGGACAGAGTTTAGAAAGACACAAAACTGGTCCCAGTGTTCACACTGCAGGTCAGGACAGAAAGCAGGACCTGAAGTCCAGGAACTCTATGTGGATCAGCACCAGGGGATAAAAAACCAGTTCTAGAGCTCTGAGTGTTCCCAGGAGCACAGGGGCCTCGGTCTGGTTCAGAGCCTGTAGAGACTGAAGCTGGACCTGCTGCCAGAGGAGGTTCTACAAAGTCCTGAGTTTCAGGTCTAATGGAAAACAGAGATTTCAGTTTTGGGTTTCTAAAAAATAATAGTTTAATAATAAAGGGGTCTGAATAATTTCTGAGGTGACAGTTTTTATCTTTTTTTCCTCCCCGGTGTCTTAAATGTCCAAAAACCAAGAAAAACAACATCCTGTAAAGGAAAACGCCTGCAGACACACTTTGCCTCCCTCACCTCAGCTTCATGGTGCTGCTTTCAAAGACACTTTTCTTGTAAACATTTTATTTCATTGCAGTGATTCGTTGGTTTATTTTTTATTTTTTGGAGCAGTCCAGGTTTTTATTTATTGAAATCCTTCTTTGTCAGATTTTTTTTTTTTTTTGGTGGGGGGAGGAGTGTTTATCTCAACAGACAGCAGGAAAAAAAAAAGAAAGTTGACATCTACCTGTCGAAGCGACCGCTCACTCCACACAAAAAAGCAGAAATGAAAAGAAATAAGAAAGTGAGCGTGTCAGGCGTCAGGTTGCCATGTGAGCGATGAAAGGGCCGCCGTTTGTCACCAGGAATTATTGATGTACAAACAAATCAACTCTGCGGGAGGACGCAGGAGTTTGGGGGCTTTTGAAAAAGGAATCAAAGACGGGGGCTGCAGACGGAGGGGGAGGGAAATAAACGGGGGGAGGATTATAAGACAAAAGCAGGAGAAAAGCGATGGAAAGTGGAGAGGAGGAAAGGTTGAAGAGGGAAGTGTAGAAGCAGTAAATGAGAAGGAGTGAAGGAAGGAAGAGATGAAGGGAGGGTGGGAGAGTCTCCTCATCCCTCCCTTTCCTCCCTTTCTTCTTTACTCTATTTCACACCCTTCTGCTTCCTTCCTTCTGCCTCCATTTCATCCTTTCTTTATCCCTCCTGCTCCTCTTTCCTCCTCACTTTCTCTCAATCATTGTTTTACTTTTATTGATTTACTGATCTGTTTTCTCTCCTTCATCCTCCCTTAACCTCCCGCCTCCCTCTTTCTCCTTCACCCTCATTCTTCCCATCATTCCTCTTTCCCATTCTCCTCCTCCTTCACTCTTTCTCCTCTTCCATTTTGCCACCGGCTCGTCTTCCCGTCATCGTCACCCTTCAGTCCTCCTCTCCTCTCAGGAGAATGAACTGCTGAATGAACGAACGAATTAAAAAAAAGAGCGAGGCGACAACCTGCAGCCACGTCAGACCTGTTCTTTAAGGCGAGCACAAAAGGCCAGCAAATTACAGCAAGTGTGTGTGTGCGAACACTCGTTAACATTTGCAGTATTGATTATTAGACGTGAAATCAGCCATAATAGCACTTCATCATCACTTTGACATCAACTCCTGTGCTGCTTCTTTAATGGCATTTTGCAGAGCCGGTGGTTTGTCCTTTTGTTGCTCTTTATGTTGCAAACTTCAACCATTTTCCAGCTAAAAACCGTCGTCTGTGCAGGATGTGGATGATGTGAGTGTGTGATCAGAAAAACAGGCTGCAGCTTCTAGTTCCATCAGCTCGTCCCTGAATACTTGAAACGAATCAAAGTGTATTAGACCAGACTGGCTCACGTGTCTGCAAATGATAATTACTATAATGATGATATTTGTAAAAACTCAGGATAAGATGGAAAATTGTGCAAATATCAATAATCTATAATCATCAGCGTCTAAAGCGGCACAGAAGAGTCTGTTTCTGTGTCTCGTAAAGACAAAGACTGAGGCAGACACAGACTGAAATTGGTGTTTTTTGGTAGCCACTCCGATCATTTGGGAAAAATAACACACACACACACACACACACACACACATGCAGGGATTGTAGTCCACAGTTTGAAGGAGTGTTTAGCAGTTTTTTTTTTTAGTTTTTTTTTATTTTGTTGTTTTTTTTCCTCTTTCTGTTTTTTTTTTTTTTTTTTTTTTTTTTTTTGGGCAGGACGAGCGGGGTAGCGCTCTCTCCCTCCAGCGAGCATGGGACTTGGCGCGTTGCCATGGAAACAGCCCAAACTGCACCGGAGGAGTGATTGAGAGGGAGACGGAGAGAGAGAGAGGGAGGGAGAGCGAGGTAGACAGACAGAAGTAAAGAGAAAGGGAGAGAGAGAGATATTTTGCTCTGAGAAGAAGGTCTTCTGATGGCGACTGTTGTTCTCCACTCAGTGTGAACACTTTGGTGTGTGTGTGTGTGTGTGTTGAAGAATGAGGCTAGACAGAGAAATGCAGGTGTGTGACTGTCTGCTGCGTTTGTGCGATAGTGTGCACGTTAGCGTGCGCGTGTTCACAGAAGACTGGTCAGTTGTATGTGCGTCTGTGCACGACCACGCTGGAATGTGGGTTGTCCAATTAGTCGTGTGTGAGTATGTGCTTACACACACACATCGTATAAGTGTGTGTGTGTGTGTGTAGCTATACATGTACAGTACAACATATGTGTGTGTGCATGTGTGTGTGGGCGATAGATTGTGTGCACACGTACATGCACATGTATCACTCCTTTACTGTCCAGTATAGTGTGTGTGTGTGTGTGTGTGTGTGCATGCGTGCGTGTGTGTGTGTGCATGCGTGCGTGCTCCTCCTGGGCCAGTATCAGTGGTAAGCTGTGATTCAGGCTGTGAAAACACTGATTTGGCAGCCAGAGCGTCTTCCTCCATCTCCGACCGGCTCGGCCAACAAAAATCTATCTCTTATTAACTAATGCTTTATTACAAAAGCAAAGACTGTGTGTGTGTGTGTGTGTGTGCGCGCGTGTCTTTATATCTGGGAGTTCAGGGTGGAGGCAGGTCTGTAAAGCGGCAGAATCCGGCTGCAGGTTTTCATGATTGATTTATCGTGTCTGTGAAACGTCCACTGCAGCAGCTTCACCTGATGTAGCTCAGCGTCTGTGTCCCGGTCCGATTCATAAGACCGTCGGAGGGTGTGTGTCTGAGCAGCCCGAGTGGGGCGGGCGGGTCGTGGATTTCTAGGAAGGAGGTGTGATTTTGTCGTATTAATCAACGCCTGAACCTTTCTGCCACACTCTAAACCAACACAGTCGTCTAGGTTTCTGTCAGTATGAACAGTCGGGTCCTGGTTTTCATTTTAACACGTGTGTCCCGAGTGACCAGAACTAAATGGACCCAAACATCCAGAACATGTTAAAGTGTCATTAAATATTTAAGAGAACAACAATGGAAATATTTAAAAACAAAGTGACTCTTTTTTTTAATTTGAAGTGTCTCAAACTGGTTCGTGGTGCTTCCTGTTTACATCGCAGCAAATTCTTCTTCTTGGATTTGGCTTTTTATTAAAACAGCACATTTAAACATGTGGTGATGATGATGATACACAGTGTATTAATGCACTTTAAGCTCAGTTTACAGTAAATGATGATGATTGCGTTTAGTCAGATGGTAGATAAATAGATATCTGGGCAGAAAGAAATGAAAAGAGCTGAATTTTATTTTCTGCCAATTAAAAAAGAACCAAACTGACATTTAAATATTTTCTCGGAGCCAAATCAAGTCTTTTTCTTTGACATAAATAATTTGCTGGATTACAAATGAAATGGACAGTGCCCTTTCAGGGGAAGAAATTTAATGAACCTTCAATAATTTGTGGTATTCGCTGAGAAATGCTGAGCGTGATTGAGGATTTCTTCCTACACAGACGTACTCTTGAGTTAAAAGATTTCTTTCCAGTCAGAGCCATGAATTTATAGAAAGCTGCCTCGGCTGCAGCGCGTCGTTAGAGATGGATGCCATTTCTAGAAACCGTCTGTGATTTGTAATCACATCAGGCATCAGGTGTGGCCATAAATGTCCAGATACGTGGACCAGCCCGTACACGCTCGTTACTGGCAAGAAACCATTTGTGTTGTTTTACACTCCCACATCCATAGTAGCACTTTGTGATGCACAACAAACAGCCATGGGTCTCTTTGCATGAGGCCCTTAGTATATATAGAAACTGTTTGAGCTGTGAGCTTCTTCTTCTTTTGTCGTCTTTTGCATTTGAAACGATGCTGCTGCTCAAACTCCGACTGATGTTTGGTCTTTGGTTGTTGATGCCAAGTCAGCTGTGATTTCACCGTGGCGTCTCACGGACATTTACGTGGACAATCCTCAAACGCCGTCTTCAAACTACCCCCCCTCCCTCCCCTTGTTTGAAGAAATTCTGACCCTGCTGTTTTTCAGATGAGTCAGACTCTGAGTGCTGGATGGAAGATATGCCTCATTTTCCAGATGTTTACCTTAATCCTCAAACTGAGCCAGAATGATTTTCTGTGTTGTGTAGTTCCTGAATGTGTCTGCAGAGATTGTTGTGTGTGTTAAGCAGTAAGTACCCTGAGGCTGTGACCTTTGACCTCCTCGCTGCTGCTGCTGCTGCTGTTGTTGGTAAGTTGCTCTGCACTGATGTCACTCAGGTAAAGAGCTTTTAGATTCTGGATTGTAGTGACTTGTCTCCTAATGAAATCACTGTTTTCTCTCTTTGATATTAAAGTCATTTGTTTCGGGGCCAGCAGCTATTAATTTTTTTTGCCATTTCCTCTGGGCTTGATGTGGCATTTCTCGACAAATGGTAATTAGCTGTGCCGTGCAATTTAGTGGAAAAGGTGGAAAACTGTTGCCGAGTTCAGGTGCAGCCTCGCCTCTCGTCCTGGTCTGCTTCGAGACTTGCACACCTCGTATTAGAGAGCATTTTGGTGCCACAAACCTGTGGTTAGAGCTAATCTAGTCATGCAGGGGAAGGACGCTGAAACAGTTATTTTATCTTTTTAAAATTCCCTGAGCTCTGCCCAACGTTTTCCGAGAAATCCAGGATCAGCAGGAAGCACCATGATGTTGTTGTGCTTTGTGTCGAGTGAGTCAAGTAAAGCACAGCCTGGTGTGTTTCATCGACTCATCTTGTATTTGTCTCCTCGTTTTTCTCCTCCACCTCTTCCTTTCTCCTTCCACAGCCAAAGACCAACATCGGCTCCACCTGCAGCTTCTTCTCAGACTTGTTCTGGATCAGAAGCAGCTAGAAACCATCTGGTGTGGTTACGCTTTGTATGTCTGCAGTGTAGGTCTTCCTCTTACCGCCCCCTGCTGGTGTGGAGAGGTATTACCTGTCACCAGGCGCAAGATCGTCGGCTGGAGTCTGCGTGGTGCGTTCAAGGACACTTTTTGGTCCAGACATTCAGCGTTCGCCCTTCGTCACTGCTGGTTCTTTGTTTTTAGCTCGTGTGTTTGCACATGCACGTGCGCTGGCTGACGTTGACGCAGTGTTTGTGAGGTGGCTGGTGTGTGTGTTGAATCTGCAGCTGTCGCCTTTAACCGCACTGTAGTTGGATGTTGGAAAGCGTCACTTTCTAAACTGATCTGTGCTTGAGCTTCCTGCTAATATGGTTGTGGCCCAGGCTCCTCCGGTTGTTCCTGTAACTGTTATCCAAACACCAAGAAATTTAAAAAGTAAAATGAAACGTTTACTCTTTATTTCATTTCCAAATCTGTGCCTTCGTTCTCTGATGGTCAGATATTTAAGAACGTAGCTCCAGAAAAAACTTTGATTGATTGATTGAACATTGATTCTGGCACCAAAGTCAAACAATGTCAGATTTGAAACTTTAAGAGCCTTCAAACTAAAACCAGAGACCCAGAACAACCGATAAAGGACAGAGTTATATCTCAAGACATAGATGGTTTAGTGTCAAACACAGCTACGGCTTTAAAATGACATTTTGAACCAATACAGTCAAAGTTTAAACTGTAAAATAAAATGCAGATAAGATTTTCAGCAGAAACCTGCCTCAGTCAGCAGCGTCCGAACTCCTGTTGTTCTTCCCTCATCACGTTCATCACTTTCCAATAAACGTTTATTGATAGAAAAGCGTTTCCCAGCCATCTTGTTTGGAGTGTGTGAGTTAGTGTGAGGAGCCTATAACTCACCCGCCATCTTGTTTGGAGAATGTGTGTGAGTTTTTGGCCGAGGTTGAGGTGTGTGTGTGTGTGTGTGTGTGTGTGTGTGTGTGTGTGTGTGTGTGTGTGTGTGTGTCTCTCAGCACTGTAAAGCTGCAGCCAGTGTCAACAGCCGAGTGCATAACTTCCCATGAGCCTTTTCCCCCTAGAAGGTAACTGGAAGGCTGCTCTGCTGGTCTGACTCCATGCAACTGTCTGTGTGTGTGTGTGTGTGTGTGTGTGTGTGTGTGTGTGTGTGTGTGTGTGTGTGTGTGTGTGTGTGTGTGTGTTTTTACACCCATTTGGCTTTGTGTGTGCATGCTGTATGTGTGTGTGAGCGCTGTGTTTTAGCACCCGTGGGTATGTGTTAGCATGCTGTGTGTGTGCGTGTGTTTGTCCAACATTTGTTTCTCTGTATGTGTGTGTGTCTTTACATTCATGCTGTTGTCTTGCTGGTTTGTTCTCACGGGGGCGTTTCATCACGCTGTGTGTGTGTGTGCGTGTGTGTGTGTGTCACAGCACATACCAGCACAGGTACTGTATGTGTGTGTCAGCTGGCTTAGCGTGTGTTTAGCATGTGTGTGTGCAGCAGAGCGCAGTAGAGCAGAGTGGCGGGTCTAATGCGATTACGTCCCTTGTCTCCGTGCAGAACTGATAAGGTATTAGAGGGCGGGCCGTGATGAGATTTAAATTAATTCAGCCTCCATTCAAATTCACCATGAGATGAGCTGCTCCATTATTTGGCCTTCCAGCCCAACACTTCTCCCTCTTCATCCCTGCTGTGCTTCGTTTTCCTCCGCTTCCTTCCTCCTCTTTCTTTTGCTCCGTCTCATGACAAACCTCCGTCCTTCGTTTTTCTTTAATCCTTGTTCCTTTACCCGTTTCTCCTCCTCCTGCCTGATTGTTATCCTTCCATCTCCTTCCTCCCTCCTCTTTCACTCCTTCATTTCACTTTATAATCCTTCTTCTTTTCGTCTTTTCCTCTCAACCATCCTTTCTTATTCTCCTCAGCTCCTTCCTTCCTCCTTGTTTACGACGACTCATTACAAACCTCCTTCCTCTCCTCGTGTCCTCTGCTCATGCTGGAATAATTCTCTTCTTTCATTTCTTTTTCTCCGTCTCCTCCCTTTCTCCTCTTCATCACTTCTCTCACTTTCTCTCACCTCCTCTTACTCCTTCCATCCCTTCATTTCTTCTTAGTCCTGTCTTTCTTTTGCTCCTCTCCTTCATTTTGCTTCCTTCTTCCCTTCCTTCCTTCCTCCATCCATCTCCTATCTCCCTCTTATATTTTCAAATGAAGAAAGGAGAGATCTCCCTTCTTCCCTTCCTTCTTCCTCTGCTCCTCCTTTCCTCTTCCTCGTTCTTTCCATTTCTCTTCATCTTCCCTCCTTCTGTCCTTCTTCCCTTCCTTTCTCCTTCACTCCTTCCTTCATTCCTTCCACCCTAATTTCTTTAAATTTCTCCTCCTTCCCTTCCTATTTCCTTCCTCACCTCCTTCTTCTCGTCTTTTGCCCTCCCTTTAATCCTTCCTCCCTTCTCTCGTCTCCTCCATTCGCCTGTCGTTTCCTTCCTTCCTACCTCCTGCCTGAGTTCCCCCACCCGTCTCCTCCATCCTCCCTCTTCCTTCCCTCCTTCCGCTGGTGTAGCTCATCTTTAACAAAACACTGAACCAAATAGAGGAGAGCTTAGCGTGTTAGAATGAGCAGCTTAGCGTGTGTGTGCGTCCCTGCATGCTTTCCATTGCCTGTGCATGCATATTAATGTGTACATGCCTGTGTTTTGATGCCTCCTGTGTGTGTGTGTGTGTGTGTGTGTGTGTGTGTGTGTGTGAGAGAGAGAGAGATTAAAAGCAGCCACCATTCAGGGCCGCCCTCTGCTGTGTGCATCCTGCCGTGTTCGGCCAAAATGACACAAACTGCTCAGTAAATACAGTCAGAGTGTCAGCGAGAGCCGGAGGTGACGCTCGATGTTCGAGGAGACTCAGCAGGTTGTTTCAGCTTCAGGGAAAATGTTTAAGAGTTTGGCTCGTGGTGATCCGCCGATATTTCTGTTTAGTTTGAGAAGAGGCTGAGAGGTCGCCAAGGCCTGCGGAGCGAATTAGAGGAGGTTTGGTGTCTTACTCAAGGACGCTCGACAGGGACGGACACTTGTTTACAGCAGCCGCCATCATCTCTGCCGTCGTGGCTCCAAATGAGTTTTCCAAAAATTCAACTTCATTTAGAGCCACAGACAGGGAGGGATTGGCTGCGACAATTAGTAAATGACTTCATTTGCATATCCATAATCACTTTATTTTGATTAAAATAGCTGAAGCACGCCCAAACCTCCAGAGCATGTGCGAGGAAGCCCTCGCATACCTCCAACCCCGAGCGGCTGGAGCGCCACAACGCAGGCAGCAGAAACAAATCATCAATCAGCTCATCAGGAACCAGCCCTTTCTCGGGGCAGGTTAACCGTCTCACTACGCAGCAGCAGAACACGAGAAAACAAACAGTACTTTCCGAGAACATTAACCTCATTAACCTGAACCCCGCAGAACCGCTGGCGGGAGTCCTGACAGACACACGTTCACTAAATCTTCCTTCTTGTGTCGAGATCCTAAGAGAACTGTTTCTAAATGATGCATAGGACAGAACAAAATCCAGTGCAGGGTCTGAATATTTCACCCACTTTCAGAGACGTGGATTATTTTCCTGCTTTTTAAAAACTGTTTTGATTGAAATGTAAGAGGATGTGATACTTTAATACCAAAGAGAAATGAAACGCTGCCCTTCAGCTTCAGCTCAAACCGAAGTGCAGCAGGGTTTTCATTGCTCTGACACACACACACACACACACACACACACACACACACCTGTAAAGTTCTTATATTCTCACTTTATACGACACACACCCTGTGTTGCTGTGGAGCTTCGGTCGTGCACTTCCTCAGAAATGAAAGCCCCATGTCAGCGTTGGCGCGTTTGCCACCGTCTCTGAGGTCGAGCCGATGTGAAGGATTGGGAGCAGGAATTCAAACATCTGCAAAGCCATGAACCACTGGGCAGCTCCATGTGCTGCGACGATGAAAAGCTCCAGTACAGCTACTGACTGGACCTTGTGCTGATTGTGTTGTCAGTGAACAGACTAGTAACCTCCTCCACTGTGGCACGTTTGGTTGGTGCCGAGTATTTGTGTCCTGGAAGATTCGGTCATGATTCGTGTGAATATTCGTTTTTGAATCCTCCATGTTTGAGAATGTCTTGTGAAGTTACGGCCACAGGCGTGTTTTTGTTCACTTTTTTTTAAATGAAGTTGTGTGTTGATCTCCAGCTCAGTGCACTGTGTGAACACTTTTAGCCCGTTGGTTGGACAAAACATAAAGTAAAGATTGTAATCAGGTGGTGGTTAGCACTGTTGCCTCACAGTAAGAAGGTTCCTGGTCTGAAACCCATCAGGGGCCTTTCTGTGTGGAGTCTGCATGTTCTCCCTGTGCTTGTGTGGGTTTTCTCCAGGTACTCTGGTTTCCTCCCACAGTCCAAAAACATGTATGTCAGGTTGATTGGTGACTCTAAATTGCCCATAGGAGTGAGTGTGAGTGTGTGAGGTTGTTTGTCTCTATGTGGCCCTGTGATGGACTGGGGACCTGTCCAGGGTGGACCCCTGCCTTTCACCCAGAGAGAGCTGGGATAGGCTCCAGCTGATTCCTGGGACCCTGGTTAGGACTAAGGGGGTCTAGATGATGGATGGATGGAGAGAAAAGGACATTTGCAACAATATTTTTTGCATTTTCAGCATTTTGCACTGGAAAGTTTGTGGAACAGACCAAGAAATACTTGAAAGATCGAGGATCATTGGACGGACACAAGTTAAACTCTGTCCACGTCCACCTGTTACCAGGTGATTAGTCCTACAGTCCTACCTTACCTTCATTAGGGCAGCAACACCATCTGCACTTTTATAAAAGTAGATCAGAGAAGTTTATTGTCAAAGTACCAAAGTGGTTTATGAGGTACCAGAAAAAACTGTAGATAATAAGAAAGAAAACTAGTCGTTGAATAAATGATACGATTTTATATTCCTGTTTAATGATTGTTTAGAAATTGTTCATTTATTCAGATTGTTGTGCAGATCATCAAAAACCAAGTAGAGACGTTAACTCTGAGGTCGTTTTTCTTGAATCATACTGTTCCTGATTTAAATCACAATTTTACCAGGTTACACATTATTCAGGTAATTCAATTTCTTGTATTGCTGCTAAAAAACTATTTCTGTTCCTGAATGTGAGCCATTAGAAAAGCACCAGAACAAAAACCAGTATGAGAAAACATTCCTCTGCTCTATTCCCCCAGATATTCTCCAGTATTCGTCTCATTTTTAAAACACCAGTCTGATTCCTGAGTATTCACAAATGCCAGAGCAGACCTGTTCCAACAGAGAGGTCAGAGGTCAGGCCTAGGACCAGAGGGCGGAGGAGGATGCACTAAATCTTTTCTAACCGAAGACATTAGTGAAGTATTTGAGTCGGTCCTGCCTCGTTCCTCCTTTTGTCAGACGGAGCTGTAGGTGTTGGGTGTGAGCAGCAGGAACAGCCTGTTAGATTAAAATGTGATGGGGGGAGAAAACCGAGTGGAAAAGACTAAATGTATGTGTGCGGTGTCACCGACCTTGTGTTTCTCAATTTGTCTTCTCCTTCACCTGCTCCTCCCTGTTTTCCCCAGCCTTCCTCTCCCTGCCGCTCCCCTCTCTGTTTCCTAATCACTCTCCTCTCCGCTGCTCCTCGTCCTCCACCCTCCTCTCTCTTATTCATGCGGTCCCAGCTCCCACCTTGAAATCAAAATAAGACTTGTTGAGATGCAGCTCCCTGCCCCGCTCGCCGGCGATTATTTATTCTCCTTTCATTTTCTTTATTTAACTTTGATTTCCCCTGGTCTGTTTGGGATTGAGTGGGGAGCAGGGAGAGGGTCTTCCACTGGAGAACTCAGGTTCAGACCCCCGATAAAGCAAAAACCTCCTTCAAGAGCCCTTCAGCGAGGCGTGTGAATACCTCTGCTGTGACCTCTGACCTCTTTGTGCAAGCATAGGGTTTGTGGTTTTCAGCAAAGCAGCAGCACATTTGGCTACGGGCTGAATAATAAACACGGTCTCCGTAATAATGAACAGAAAATCTGAGAAATAAAAGTAGACGGAGCGAGAGAACGAGGCAGAACGAATAGATGAGGGAGACAAGAAACAAGACACAGACGCACAGAGCTCTGACAGAAATCAATGTAATCAGAGCATCGGCAATATCCGATTGATTCCTACACAAATAAACAATATTCCGAATATTTCAGCATGGCATAATCCTAATATTACCATGGAAACAGAGCTTAGGTAGACTGCAGAAGCCCAACAGTAAACAAGATAAGGTGTGTGTGTGTGTGTGTGTGTGTGTGTGTGTGTGTGTGTGTGTACCTCGGCTAATCTCAGGCACGCAACTCTCTCAGGTTTCTCATAAGTGAGATAAGAGCTTGTCCAAGTTATTGCCAAAGAGATAATGTGTTTACATGCAACCAATCAAATAAAAATACCTGAATGTCTCAGGTAATAATTGGATTTGGATGTGCGAGGTAATACGGGCAGAGACGACTCTGCAGCTTGTTGGGAAATAAGTTGAAGTGTGAAGTCACTCAGGTGTGTCTGCGGGATGAAGTCGATCGTTTTACTTTGGGAAATTCAGTTGCAGGTTTTTGCCTTTTTCTGTTGTTTTCGGTGGTTTGTGTCTTTGAGCTGTTTCCTCCACGTCTCGCTGTGACACGATGAGCATTAAAAATAGCTCTTCTCTATAAAACGTTACCTGCGTCCACAGGTAAGATGTGTGTTGTACCATCTTGTTGCTACTTTAACAAAAAGGAATTGACTTGTTGTGTCTCACCCTCTTGGCGCCAAGGAGACGAAATCCTGGCCTGACGTTTTTTAAAATGACTTTTATAAGATAAGACGAGATGAGATGGGACAAGGTGAGACGAGAACGTTTATTTGTCCCACAATGGGGAACTTTAAAATGTTACAGCAGCAAAGGGAACAACAAAAAGCCAAAAATAGCAGCAATAAAGAAGAACCAACAGGTCAGTTACAATAAAAATATAATTAGACGATAATAAAAGTATAAGAATAGAAAGTGTTGCACTCGTGCAGATTTTACAGTCTTTGGGTGTGTGAGGTCAGGTGAGGGTGGAGGTGCTGGGTCTGCTGGGAATGGTGCTGGTTTTTACAGCTCAGATCACATGATCCTGTTCAGTCCTGACCAGGCTGCTGTCAGACATCACAGAAACCTGCTCTAAGGCTCCATCGGGAGATGAGATATTTGTGTCTGCACGCTCCTCAAACTAAAAGATAACGTTTTCCAACCTGAGCCTCAGGTAATGTGATCGGGCCTTCAGTCTCACTCACGGTCCTCGTCTCGTCGAGCGCAGATCAGCCAGAAGCGGAGCGGCCTTGACCCTCTTTAAATCCAGACCCTCAGCACTGTAGAGCGCTTATAAAAGGCAGAATGGAAATAGAGTGACATGAAAGAATAAATCTGGTCTGGAGCAAAGCACTGTGACTGATAAAAGTTTATTAGAAGTCCTTTTGTGGAGTCCTGAGCGGTGTCTCTCTCCCCAGCAGGGCTCCCTCCACGGCCGGCTCCAGAAATTTTTCTTGGCAGGCCGTAAAGTTCCTCCGAGGCAGCATTGCAGCCTATGTGACAGTAAAACCCTCCTCAGAAACCAATTCTAATGGAATTCTCTTCGGCGAGGTGTCCCATCCTATTCACGGGAAGCGTTTTCTGTGTCCCCCTCCTCACTGCCAAAGAATGCAGCTCACCCCCAGCAGCGCTTTTATGTGCACAAGTACCATCGCTGGACGGCGATTTACCCTCACATTTGCATACGAGGCAGCGGAGCCACAATGAGAGAGGTGCTAGATGAAGCTTTGCTCAAACAGTGTGAGTGAGCAGCAGGAAGGAAGCAGTCGGCGATAGTCCTGTAATCCCTGGGCGAGCCTGTCACAGGGAGGTCCAGGCGTACAGGCTGGTTTTTAGCTGCTGACACCAAACCGCACTGACTGTTTGTTGAATGTGGTTTCTTTCTGTTTTCCAGCTGAAAGGTGTTGTCCTGCCTCCCAGGACGTTTTTGCCTCTGACAGCAGCCAAGTTTACATTATGTGGACAAAAGTATTTGGACACCTGAACGTTACACCCAAACCAACCCGGGATGTAAACAGTGCTTTAAAGACCTGGTTTCTGTGCAGGGGGTGCAGGGTTCTCTGCTTATCCCCATGTTGATGGGTGAATTCCCCAGTTGCCACCAGCTTGTATTGTCAAACCATTGTCAACAAAGTGTCTTTGCCGAGCTCCTGACACACAGTTGGAAAACAAACCCAGATCCCTTACTGATATAGAATTCAATATACAGGCCTTAAGCCAAACCAGTTGGTTGGTTTGCAGCCATTACTGGGCAGTACTGGGACTGTCCCAGTTACAACCTTTTCGGTGCAGAGGTGACACTCGTGGTTATTGGTCCCAGCTGAGAGAAGAACTAAATATTGTAAAATATCAGAAAACATTAGTTAAGTCTTTAATCTTCCCTCAGCCCAGTGTGGAGGCAAAGAGCTCTATACATTAACCTGCCAACTGTGCTGCCTGCATATTAAAGCCTACAGGTTGTGTTCACTGCCTGTTAACACAGATGGTCTTGTACTGCTGAGCTTTCCATGTGATGTCACTTGTTTTGTTCCTTAAGCCCAGAATAAAGCTCTCTGGTGCCAGAACTTCATCTTATGGAGTAAAGTCTGTGCTGCACAGCTGTCGGACTGTTCCTGCCTCTGTGCCTCCACAGTATTTTGGCTTGTTCGCTCCCTGCGATAACTCAGACAAAGTTAAATTTACATTTATCAACTAGACAGAACTTTAAGATAATCTTGGACTCAGTTCCTACAGGTGTTGTGCTTCACCTGTGGGGTTAGATTTCTTAGTTCAGGTGTGCTCCAGGTGTGTTGGCTCAGTGTGAACACTAGTCCTGGTCCTCGTTAGAGAGAAGTGGTTTCAGTGTGGTTTGTTAAAATTATCACACACACACACACACACACACACACACACACACACACACACACGAGTTGGCAGGTTTGAGTGAGTGTAAACTTAACATGTGACACTGGCCCCTTTTATTCCTCAGTCTGTGTTTACTGTCTGTCTCCTTCAAACTTTCCCAACTCTGTTCCTTTAACGCTCGTTTTATTTTTTCATCAGCACATCTGCTGTGACATGATGTGCGGCGGAGGCCGTGAGGCGGCGCAGCGGCTGTTAGCATGGACGGGCTGCAGTGACCTATATACCACTGAATATAAGGCTGTGCTGGCGCCCGCAGTCTCCCAGGCTTATAGCAGCTCATGGCTGGATGGAGACGTGTTAGCTGAGGACACCACACACACACCGACACACACACACCGACACACACACACACACACACACACACACACGTGAAAACACGCCCATCCACATATGGAGACATTCACGCACGCGTACACTCGGAAATACGTCCACGTGACGGGAGGACACGCACACGCACGAGGGCGAAGTGAGACACACAAGCTAAATGCGGTTTGTGCATATGTAAACGCACACACACACACACACACACACACACACACACACACACACGTATAGATGGAAATACACACATGGTGATGGAGGACAGATGTACAGAGGGACTCACACACACACACACACACACACACACACAGCGACACTCATGCATGTTTTATTGACCCGACTCTTTCTACTCCTCCTCTGTCTTGCCTCCTCTCATCCCCCTCTTTCTATCTATACCTCTCTAAACCTCTTTTCATCCCTCTCTCCCTTTAATCTTCCTCCTCTTGTGTTTCTTCCTGCACTGCCTCTCCCTCTTTCACCTCCTTCTTGTCCTCCTGAGCAGAATAGATCAGCCCGACAGGCTCAGAGGAGACTCCTCTAATTCTACTTCCTCTCCTCCTTTCTCCTTATCTCCTTCCTCTCCCTTCTCTCCTTATCTGTCCTTTCTCTCCATCTCCTTTTTCCTTTTAATCCTTATGTCTCCTTCTCGTTATCTCCTCCCTCCTTATCTCCTTCATGTGCTCCTTTCTCCATGCTTCTTTATTCTGACTTCCTCCTCCTCCTCCTATCTCTACTTCTTATTTCCTTCCTTCCTTTCCCTCTAAGCTCTTTCTGCTCCTTATCTCTCCCTCTTCTCTGCCTTTCTCCTTATCTCCTTCCTGTACTCCTTTCTTTCCTCCTCTCATCTTCTCATCTTCCTCATCAGTGTTTTTGTCCTCTCTATATTGTTTTATTTTGATTTTCACCTCGTTCCTTCTTTCTTTTCTCTCCTCTTCATCTCTCCTTTCCTGCCTCCTCCTGTCATTTCTTTTCTGCCATGTTTTCCTCTCCCCCTTCATCACCTCCTCCTCTTCTTCACTTCTTCTCCTCTGCTCCCTCTCTTCTTCTTTCACCCCCTGACCTCCTCTTGCTGACCTTCTCTCCCTCTTGTCCCGTCTTCTCCTCTTCTTCCTCCACTCACCACCTGTTCCTCTCTCCTCTTCCTCCTCTTCATCCACTGACCTCCTCTCTCCCCCTCTCCTCTCATCCTCCACCTCCTCTCTTGTCACCTCTCGTGTGTTTTTTTTCTTTTGCCCCTCCTGACCTCTCTCCCGTCTCCTCTCACTCTCTCTTTTTTCTCACTTTCGTCCCCTCTCTCCTCCCTCCCTCTCTGACCTCCCTCCTCCTCACCCCTGCTCCACCCCCCCTCCCTCTCCTCTTCTCCTAATTAGCACCTGAGCGTACAGGCCTGGTTAATATTCGGCGGCGAGGCGCTTCGACGGCAGAAGGGCACCTCGCCGTCTCTCCTGCGCTGCTGTTGCCATAGTAACGCCATGGAAATGAAGCACTGTTCTCCTCCGTCTCTATCTCTCTCTCTCTTTCCTAAATTTTTTTTGCCCCCCCCCCCACTCTCACCCCACCCCCTTCACTTTTTAATGAGTCACTGCATCCATTAAATTTTAGGATGGAGGAGGGAAGGGTGTGGGTGTGGGTGTGGGGTGGGGGCGTGCACGAGAAGCAGCGAGCGCGTTTCGAGACAGAAAATTTAAGGGGTGGAGAAAAGTTTTTACTAAACGGGGAAAGTCAGCGTTGGTAAAAACGTTGTGCGTCTGCTGCCGTGACAGATGTTTGTGACTGGGCGCTTTGTCCAAGGACGCCGTTATTTGTTTGCTTGTCTGACGGAGTTCAGAGGTGGGTGTGGGTGGGAGTGTTTGGACCGAGGCCTTGGCCTTGATGAAGTTCTTTAAAGCTGCTAATTGTATTTCATTCATATTTCATGGTCGCTGGGGGCAGACGGTTTGCAGAGGGAGGCCTGATAGAATATCAGGTGTGTGCGCTGCATTCCTAAACCATGGCCATGAGGAGCTGGTGGGCATCTGTGCCACTGTGTGTGTGTGTGTGTGTGTGTGTGTGTGTGTGTGTGTGTGTGTGTGTGTGTGTGTGTGTTTTGCATTCATCCACCATGACAGCTGGAGGTCATGGGCTGTTTGTGTGTGTGAGTCAGCATATTTGTGCAGTTCCTCACAGATATTCCTACAACCTGTGTGTGTGTGTGTGTGTGTGTGTGTCCATCACTGTGAGGACTTGTCGTCGTATTAATCTCACCTATCGTCAGGTGTTTTCTGTCGTGTCTGCCACCCTCTGCTCTGCTGTGTGTGTTTAGCGTCCCCTCCTCACCCTTTACGTTCACGTCCTGGTCGCTCAGTAAAACACAGAGAAGCTGCGACGATGACTTTCTGTGTGTTGTGTTGATGCACCATTTAAAACAACATCCTTATGCGTCCACACTTGGTGTTTCATCCCGTTTCTGCCTTTAACTCAATGAAACACCACGTCAGTTCATTCTCATGCAGACAAGTCACGGTGAGGAGAGACACCACGGTCCTTGTTTCTACTGAGCAGTAGAAGAAGCTGACATTATCACAACAGCAGCGTCTGGACAAAGACATTTTTTTCTTTCACCTCTGGAATTAAATTTAAAAAAAAAAAATTCTTCTACAAAACAGTTTTCCCCCATCCACGGTGCGCCCCCCCCCCCTGACAGGTTCAGATTTTTGGAAAATGCGAGATGTGGCTCTGTGGCTTAAAAGTGGCTCAGGAGATGCATTTAGACCAGGGTGTGTCCTCACAGCTCCAGGTAAAACCAGATTTCTGGAGTAAACCAGTTTTCAGCTGAGTGGTGTCACGACCAGCTCTGATCTTGACCTCTGACCTCTGTGTCTGCAGGGCTGCGAGCATGAATCGTCACATTCATCTCACTTTATCATCGGCGTCAACACGTGACACGCAGCCTCTTAAACATTCGTACTCGACACTGTTTTCTGTCTGTCTACTTTTATTTATTTAAATGTCAGCAGAGCTGCACCTGAAATGAAAGCTAAAGTGAAGGCAAAATTAAAACCGGAGACATCAGTACTTTCTAATTCCACAGAGACAACAGATTCATAATGTCAGGTGTACATAATGTGCTTGTTTGAATCTTGGTTGTTTAGACTTTTTGAAAGTTGACATTTGAGAGAAACGGTGATATGGAGACTATTTTTTCTGCAGTGAGGAGAAAATATCAATGAGCTGCAGAAAACCAGAGATTGGACTGATTGTTTTATAAAAACCTGATTATTGTTGGTTTAATAAGTGCACAAACCTTCCTGCATTTTTAAACATATTTGGTTTCAGATACTTTCATTTTAAATATACTGCATGATGCTAATTCAGGGCAGCATGGTGGATGAGTGGTTAGCACTGTTGCCTCACAGCAAGAAGGTTCCTGGTTTGAAACCCATCAGGGGCCTTTCTGTGTGGAGTCTGCATGTTCTCCCTGTGCTTGTGTGGGTTTTCTCCAGGTACTCTGGTTTCCTCCCACAGTCCAAAAACATGTATGTCAGGTTGATTGGTGACTCTAAATTGCCCATAGGAGTGAGTGTGAGTGTGTGAGGTTGTTTGTCTCTATGTGGCCCTGTGATGGACTGGGGACCTGTCCAGGGTGGACCCCTGCCTTTCACCCAGAGAGAGCTGGGATAGGCTCCAGCAGGTCCCTGGGACCCTGGTTAGGACTAAGGGGGTAAATTAAAACATGTAAGACAAACATGTCACAGAAAGCCTCCGTATAAGTGTAGACCAGCAGTTGCAGCAGTGTTGTGTGATCGGAGCGTCTGAATGACGAGACAGTCGTGGTGGAGAGATGAATACGTCATGTCATTTATACTCAGCTCTGCAGGCTCGACCTTGAGACACTCGACAGCACGAGTTTGGCCGACTCGGTGCACATCGGGGTCGGTGCGGACTGGGAGCAGCGCTCCAATTATCCAGCCGATCGCCCCAAACCTGAAACTCTATCAAGGTTCTGTGCCAATGAAAAGCCAGCTTTGTTCTCGTCAGCACATCAAATTGCCTCACAAGACCCATCAGTCATGTAGCTGCTCTGCTCTCCGCTGCCTTTTAGTGCGTCCAACTTATCTAGTGCTTAAAGAGCCATTGGGCCTTGTCTGTGGTGTCCAACGTTTGGCTCTTAGGCCTGCTCAGGGACCTTATGGGGCTTCCACAGGGTCCTCGGTGAAAGAACCTATACTGCTGATTGTTGCAGCTTTTTTTGGCCGGCAGGTATCAGGATTTTTAACAGTGATGAGACGCCTGCAGCAGCTGCAGCCTTGGACTTGGCTACGGTGTATGACAGAGAGATACCATTTAAATCTGATCCAGAAGCTGTACTACAGTAACCGGGAGCCAGAACCAGGTTCAGTTTGCTAAGTTTAATGGAGACGGTTGAGGAGGGAAGATCTTCAGGTGTGTAAAACACAGAGTTTATCTTCTGGCCATGATGTTTGAAAACTTAAAATACTGTCACATTGGCAGCATCAAGGGAACTTTGGTTAAACCATCGTGGGATTTTGTCAGTATCACTCAGACCTACTTAGAGCCCTGTTAGGACAGATTATCCTTCAGGAGGGAGTGGTTTGGTTTTTTCTGTCTGTAATTTCAGTCCCATTTCAGTAATTCCTACACACGGCAGTTACCGGTGAAATCACAGGCCTCGTTTCCCTCCCGTTAAAGGGCCAGCTAAAATGACCTGAGGTGAAACTAGTCATGACGTCCTTTCGGTCGGTTTTGCAAACTCTTATGTAACACGAGTGAGATTTGGATCTCTGTAAGCTTAAGAGGCAGCTGCTGGAAATAGCCTGGCACTCTCAGAAGAGCTGGGTCATACTACCAGCTGTGTTAATGATGCATTAGCACCACGAGGTGCCCACACAAAGGCATCCTTTGATCAATCATTTAGCATCCCTACACACAGTTATACTGAAACACACACACACAGAGCTGGCAGTTTTTGTGCTGCACGATGACTGTGTGCCTGAGGATGGGGGGGTCACGGGGACACCAAAACCAGGACGCTTTTAGGTTCTGAGCAACATTGCCCTAAAAAGAAATTGGGCTCATAACTTTGAGTTACTCCTGTGACGTCCTGTTGATTCATTTACACGGTTCTGCAAGGCCTTTTTTACCCAGGGGGACCTGGACTGACAGCACCGGGTACAGTCCAGGGTCTTCTCCAGGGACTCTTAGCAAGTCGGTCTCATGAGGAGTTTCCATGTTGATGGGATGTGTTTAATGAGGATATTCCACATTAAAGGCACTGCAGTGAGGAAGTGACTCATGAAGCCACTCAGTTGATGGTCTGTACTGTGCTGACCTGATGGTACCTGAACTGATCCAGTTTCTTCAGTACTTTTGGTCCAACAGGTGTTTCAGATTAAAGTCAAGTTGTTGTACAAACAAAACCCTGGAGAAACAAATTGGTTTCATGAAGTGACGTCACTGTGGTTGAGGTTCGGTTAAGTTTAGGCACCAAACACTTAAAGTGTTAAGGTGAGTACTTTGGTTCAGGTTGGAAGGTTACGGTGAGAAAAGTGTTACGATAGAGCTGATGTTGGTGAGCGTCTCATGTTTTAGGGACTTTATTTAATTTTCTCATCTTCTTTTCAGCTGTGCAACAATAGAAGATGAGCCACAGTCGCTCTGTGGTTTATTTGAGTCTGGTGTGTATCATCACAAACTCTTATTAACTGTTATCAATGCAAACACAACATAAGGTTTTTGGAGTCATTTTTGTTATCTTTCTGTATGAATCGGAGCTTTTGGTTGGTCCCTTGGTATCCGGAGGACGGGCGTCTGTTCAGAAATGTACGTCGTCTCCCTCCCTGTGAGTCCTGGCCCCCTCCAGTCTGCCCTTGTTCCAGTAAAACGTCTTTAACCCCTCCTATTAGCACACTTGGCTCTTTCCGATTTGCCTTTCGTCCTCCTAATTTGTCATTTCATTTCCCAAGGTATCTCCTCATTACCTTCTTTTCCATCTCCGAGTTGTTTTATGGCTTCCTCGACACCCTTTTCTCGCTGGTCTGCCCTTGTTCCCTTCGCCTTGCAGACTGAATTGCCTACAGTGCAGTCAGATAGATGGATGGATGCAGTTTGTGGTTAGATTGATGGTTTTGCTTTGCCCTTGGTGGAGGTGAAAATCTGATAGTTGTTTCCCTCATCAGCGTCTGTAAAACCTGCGGTGAACCCTGCCTCACCCGGCTGATCCGCTCGGGTTACTTTGGTGTCACTTTCAGGGGGGTTTAGGTGTCCCATCCTGGTCTCGGTTTGGCTCCTGTAGGTTTTAGACGGGAGGAGAAGCTGAGTGCTGTGTTCACTGAAGGCTGATGCTGCCCTCTAAATGTGCGAGGGAAAGGTCAGGGAAGAGCTTTGTTTGTATTTGGGTTGAGGAAACTGAACTCGGCTCCCTCTCAAAAGGAAAAATTGCCGCTTCTTGCAATTTGCAAATCACTGTTGTCACTGCTGCAGTTTTATTATTTTCTCCATAATTACGGAGCACTGCCGTGTGCTGAACAGTCGCCTCTACACAAATACTCTACAAGTAATTACAAGGATGCGTGGAGGCGAGCTCAGCACAACAAAATGGGACGCAGCCAAGCGGCATATGACTCCCCTCCTCAGAAGTTGGCCTGGAGTCCTCGAGGCCAATCCAGTGATGCGGCAAAACATGACACTGTTGTTTTTTTCTTTTTTCTTTGCTTTTTTCTGTCGCTGGAGCTGTTCCTCGTCGACATGAAGCGAGGCTGCGTAAAGTGAAATGCTTCAGCCTGCAGCTCAGTCGCCTCCTTTCTGTTCTCTCCTTCCATCTTTTTGTCTCATTCGTGTCTGTTCTCTCGTCCTTTTCCATCAGACTCTGTTGGTCTGTGGTGCTTCCTTCTCTCCTCCTCTTCCTCTACATGTGCTCTCTGCTCTTCAGTTTTGTCTTTTCCCTTTTATCTTTTTTCCATCTGTCTCTGTCTTTTCCCATCTCTGTGTTTCGAAGCAAAACAACATGTACTGAAGTAGAAAAAGTGAATGGAGCTTGTGTTATTTTTCCAAATGTAGGAGTTTAGTCAGGATTAGAGCTTAGGAGCGTTCACGTAAGAACCAACTATCTGTTTATTATGTTTCTGAGAAACGAGGAAATAGTTTCCAGACAAAGACATTAATGTTTTTAAGGTGGGCCAGCATCCTGCTGCCAGCGTTTGGGTCCCCCGGACTCTGGATCAGGTCTAATTATCCTGCCGTGTATTTGGACTGGGCGTGTCCATTCTTGGGTCCAATCTGAATTAGGACTTGGGTCTAAGTAAAAGTACTGAGCTTGACGTGACTCAATGAATGAAGTCAGACCCACGACATTTCTCCACCTGCTTCATGAGAGAAGCTCATTAGCTGAAGTTTGTAGTAAACAGCAATGTAAATGCATGAGATTTATAATAACATAGGATTAGTTCAGTCTCATTGCACAGCACAGCCGTTCCAGCAGGACTCTGGATACTCGGCAGCTATCAAACGTGTCTCCTGTGCAGGCGGTGAGAAGCTGATCAAGGCAGTGAGAGTATGAAATATGTCCAACATTAAGTGACACTTGGGACAAATAACAGCTTGCCCAATACTAATTAAGTGTTGAAATACTCTCAGTTTTTCTGGCAAATGTGTTTTGTTTTTTTGTCCCAAATGATTGGGGCACCTTTTCAAAGCGTCAACTCTGCTGAGAGAAAATGACCAAATCTTCATTTTATTGTATTATTTTTTATGATATTTCCATTAAAATGTGCTTTTGGATGGAAATGTTTTCTTCCTCCTCTCCTTCATCCTCTTCATCTGCTTTCAATTGTCTCGCTCTCTCTCTCTCTGCCTCTTTAAACACTGTTGTCCCTTTCTCCTCCTCCCCTCTTTATGTTTATCTGCCTTCTTTTTTCCACATCTTCCCTTCCTTTCACCGTCTTCTCTCCCTTTCTGTCTGCCAGGCCATGGCCTAGTTAAAACATTTTCTGCTTTGTGTCTGCTCTCTTTCATCAGCTGGGAAGTTTTTAGTCTCCCCTCTTTCTCTTTATCTCTTGTGTGTCTTTGCTGCTTCATTTTCTTTTTACACCACTCTTCCTCCGCCTCTCTGTCCCTTGTACCTGCTTTCTCTTTTTGTCCTCCTTTTATTTTTACCCTTTACTCCCTCTCATCCCATATTTATTCATACCTGTCCTTCCCTCTCTCTCGCTCTCTTTTCTTTCCATATGTTTTTACCTCGCTCTCTCGGTCCCATTGTGTGGATGATAGCTGTCAGGAGATCTCATCACTGAGTCTCTCTTATTACATGATTACAGGGTAATTATCCTGTGAAGTTGTCTTTGCCCGAATCTATGAAAGGCGCTTAATGTCTTTTTAATGGGGTTTGGAGTTTGGAGACTTTTTTTGTCTTTTGTAGTTGCAGTGGACTCTTCAATTTATTGCATTTCTGTGTGATTGGCCTGGAACAGCGTGTCCTAATTAAGTGCCACTTGGATTCAGCGTAATTTTCAGCCGCGGCGTCTCTCAGTTGTCAGTCAGGCCGGCTTCATCTTTAACTTCTGGCCTTGGCTTTGTCAGCAAATGCTGTCGTCCGCCAGTGTCGTATTAAACAGTCCTGGTATTAAAAAGACCTGGTATTAAAAAGACCTGGTATTAAACAGTCCTGGTATTAAACCAGAACTGGTATTAAACCAGTCCTGATATTAAACCAGCCCTGGTATTGAACAGACCTGGTATTAAACCAGAACTGGTATTGAACAGACCTGGTATTAAACCAGTCCTAGTATTGAACAGACCTGGTATTGAACCAGTCCTGGTATTAAACTAGAAATGGTATTAAACAGACCTGGTATTAAACTAGTCCTGGTATTAAACCAGAACTGGTATTAAACCAGAACTGGTATTAAACCAGTCCTGGTATTAAACCAGAAATGGTATTAAACAGACCTGGTATTAAACCAGACCTGGTATTAAACAGTCCTGGTATTAAACCAGAACTGGTATTAAACCAGAACTGGTATTGAACAGACCTGGTATTAAACAGACCTGGTATTAAACCAGTCCTGGTATTAAACCAGAACTGGTATTAAACCAGAACTGGTATTAAACAGACCTGGTATTGAACAGACCTGGTATTGAACAGACCTGGTATTAAACTAGTCCTAGTATTGAACAGACTTGGTATTAAACTAGTCCTAGTATTGAACAGACCTGGTATTAAACTAGTCCTGGTATTGAACAGACCTGATATTAAACTAGTCCTGGTATTGAACAGACCTGGTATTAAACTAGTCCTGGTATTAAACCAGTCCTGGTATTGAACAGACCTGGTATTAAACCAGTCATGGTATTAAACCAGTCCTGGTATTGAACCAGACCTGGTATTAAACCAGTCCTGGTATTGAACAGACCTGGTATTAAACAGACCTGGTATTAAACTAGTCCTGGTATTAAACCAGTCCTGGTATTGAACAGACCTGGTATTAAACCAGTCCTGGTATTGAACCAGACCTGGTATTAAACCAGTCCTGGTATTGAACAGACCTGGTATTAAACCAGTCCTGGTATTAAACTAGTCATGGTATTAAACCAGTCATGGTATTAAACCAGTCCTGGTATTGAACCAGACCTGGTATTAAACCAGTCCTGGTATTGAACCAGACCTGGTATTGAACAGACCTGGTATTAAACAGACCTGGTATTAAACCAGTCCTGGTATTGAACAGACCTGGTATTAAACCAGTCCTGGTATTGACCCAGACCTGGTATTAAACCAGTCCTGGTATTGAACAGACCTGGTATTAAACCAGTCCTGGTATTGACCCAGACCTGGTATTAAACCAGTCCTGGTATTGAACAGACCTGGTATTAAACC
Source organism: Mastacembelus armatus (assembly GCF_900324485.2). Taxonomy (NCBI): domain Eukaryota; kingdom Metazoa; phylum Chordata; class Actinopteri; order Synbranchiformes; family Mastacembelidae; genus Mastacembelus; species Mastacembelus armatus. The sequence continues at coordinate 21,325,088 of NC_046643.1, forward strand.
AGTCCTAGCTCCTCTGGTGTTTAGGACGAGCTCAGATTTTAGAGGATTTTTCAGATTTTAAATGGACCAGAGCAGCTGCAGAGGATCCTGGGATTTTATTTTTCAGTGTTATTAGCATTGGTATTATATCACCTGTAAGTTTGGATGCATCTTCTCAGTGTTTAACAGCATCAGTTGTGCTGAGGTGGTGCTCATATGCAGAAAGTAATGAAAACGCAAATGGCAAATGATAATGTACAAATAAAATAAGGGAAAATGTTCTGCTGGGAAATATACACAGCAGAAAAATATCTTCTCTCAAACATCAAATGTAAAACCAAAACAGGATTATGCAGGATTTTAACTGTTTTTTTTTTTTTTTTAAGTAGAGAACATGGGGCATTAAAATGCAAAGAAATTCATCCTCACCATCAAAATCCCAATTATATTTGTTTTAGTCCAATTGTTTGTTTATCTGTAAAATGTGCAATGATCAGTGCAATAAATCAGAGGGATCCTTCCTAAAAACCTTCTATATTTGTGTTTGTGTAAAAAGGAAAGTTACTGTCGAGGCATCAGCCTGTAAAACAGTCTGATGTTATTCTTTATTTCCCGTCTCTCATGTTGTCAGACCCTCCTATTGGAAAACATCTTACCCTAATCAACATATTCATTGGAGCAGCGGTCGAGATCTGTAACGTTTGAATATAAGATGAATAGAAATCTATTAAATGTTTGGGAGGGTTAAAATTTGAATATTCAAAAGTGACTTTTTAGGAAGTTTGTTGAGTATTTTGTCATAAATATTTAACACTGTAGAGAAAAACTGACTTTAAGTTCAGAGCTTTATATCCAACTTCCTGTCTTTGAAGGTACCGGAGTGTGTAATAGTATAACAGTGCGTATATTTTCAGTACGAGCGACTTCAGTAAGAATAAAAATGTGTGATGTTCCAGTGTTTTATCTCTGGTACTGTCTCAAATAAACAGGATTCTTCAACCAAAACCATAGTTTGTTTGTTTAGAAAAGTGGCGTGAGCTATTTTCTCTCCTGTTTCTTCTTCTTTGTCTTATTGTGGGTGAACGCGGCGCGTCACTTCACACGCCGTGTGTTTCTCTCTGCTGTTAGTCGTCCCCGAGTGGCTGCAGCACATTAACGTGTCATTTTCTCTCTTCCTGTTTCCTGCAGCTTGAGCGCCGCTGCTGTCTGTGATGCCCTCCCATGACGCCCAGGTCAGCAGCTGACACTGCCAGTGAGCGGGAGACGCCACTGCACAACCGGTGCTGGGCCGGTACCATCGGCCGGTTCTCGCACTCCCTCTCGCACGCTGGAGACTCCGCCTCCACCCGCCTACCAGTACCCACGACCCTCAGCTCCAGTCCCCCCAAGTAAGACCCTTGAAAACCTGACACCCTGACGTCCGCAGCAGCACCAGCACCAGCAGCAGCAGCCAAAAAAACAGTATATCTTCAGCGCAATCAGCAACACCAGCACCTCCATTATCACCACCACCAGCAGCAGCAGCAGCAGCAGCCATCATGTCCAGTCGCAGAAAGTCCTCCACCCCCTGCATGGTTCGGGTCATCAGCGATCTGCCTGAAGAGCAAGATGATCCGGAGGAGGTGATGGGGGTAGAAATAGTGGCGTGCAACGATGAAAAGAACGCAGAAAAAGAACAGTCAGAATCACCTGAGCCTGCAGAAAAGAGTCAAGACACCCAGCAGGCGAATCCAGACCAGCACATGTTTCCAAAACCGCTAGAAAAACAGAATCCTGAGCCATTTGAACAAGAGGAGCAGTTGGGGAAAGAAGACCAGCCCCCTGTCATCGAGAACGTAGAAGCCAGAGAAGAGAAGGACAGGGTAAGGGCCGAAACTGACCCGGCACCCCAGAAAAAGCAGCTCCGAGGCTACGAGTGCAAATACTGCCCGTTTTCAACGCAGAACCTGAATGACTTTAAAGAGCATGTGGACTCCAGCCACCCTAATGTTATTCTCAATCCTTTGTACCACTGTGCTGTCTGCGACTTCAACACCAAGAAGTTTGACTCGCTCACAGAGCACAACGAGAGCCAGCACCCAGGCGAGACAAACTTCAAGTTCAAGAGGATCAAAATGAACAATCAGACTATCTTAGAACAGACAATCGAAAGCAAGGACAATTCATCTGAATGCGAAGTGACAAATGAACAGGGTGAAGGCAACAGCACCTGTGTGTTTCCACCATACATATCAACCACAGTGAAAGGTCCGGACAATATTCAGTCGCTCTTCCAAAGGAGCAAACTGAAGAGCCAGCTGGACGGCCTGATCCAGAAGAATCAAATCACAGCGGTGAACATCAATGGAACGGTCATCATCCCTGAACCCACCATCCTCCAAGGGCTGTCCCACGTCACCCCGATGCTCCAGCGCCCACCCAACTTTAACTCTGTACCAAAAATAGCTGTTCCTTTGAACACCACCAAATATAATCCTTCTTTAGATGACAACCTGACATTGATCTCATCCTTTAACAAGTTTCCTTACCCGACACATGCTGAGCTGTCGTGGCTCACAGCTGCCTCCAAGCACCCAGAGGAACAAATCAAAGTCTGGTTCACCACACAGCGGCTGAAGCAAGGCATCACCTGGTCGCCAGAGGAGGTGGAGGAAGCCAGAAAGAAAATGTTCAATGGCTCCATCCCTCCTGCCCATCACACGTTCAGTGTCCTGCCTACAAGCCCCACCTCTCAGCCGTCTGCCAAAGTCTCCCAGCCCATTGTTCACACCACAGTCGAGCATCCAGGCCATCTCCGGACTAACGGTGCAGTCCCCACCACAAACTCACCTACTGGAGGCACCAGCCATACCCTTAAACGTTCCCTGCCAGCACATCTGACGGCAGCATTCGGCCCAGAGTCCAAGCGGCCCATCATGGCGGTAGCTCCCCATTCTGGCGACCCTAAAGACAAGGGTCTCATGGCTCCTCCTCCACCCCCCCCTCCCCATAAAGACCGGCTCCCAATGGCTCCACCTCCTGTCCCCCTGGAGATGAAAAGACCTGTAGCAGTTCCTCTGGTCACCACAGAGATGAAGAGGCCATCCACTGCTGTGCCTTTAATGCCGCCGCCCTCATCGTCGTCATTGTCGTCATCTTCAATGTCCAAAGGGAAGCTGCTTTCAACATTAGGAAACCCCAAAACGAAGCCAGTGGTCTCACTGCCTTCCATAGTCTTTCCAGAGTCTTTAACCAGGCCGATGATAGCTCCCCCGCCCATCTGTGCCCCTCCGTTTAAAAACTCATTGCTTGTTCCTCGTGCTCCGCCCATCGCTTCCAAAGAAAAGCAGCCCAATGCGTACGCTTTGCCAGCTGCTGATTTGAGTCTGCCGAACTCCCCTCCGCTCATTACCCCACAGATAAGGAGGCCCCCCATTATTCAGTCCATTCGCGCTCCTGCTAAAGCCCCCTCCCAGATACCAGGCTTTCCTGTGGATGGCAAGAAACTAAAAGAGCAGCAGGCAGTGGACCTGAAAGCCAGCTACCCCAGAGGAGACAAGGTACTCACTCCTCTGGCAGAGGCCAACGGGATGTCTCGCAAAGACAACAAATGGCCCCTCAGTCAGACCTCTCCTGCTCACAACAATGGAGTCATACATTTGGATGGTGCTGAGGTTCCCGCAGTGACAAAAGATTTTCAGCAGAAGTCCTCAGTGCTGACACAGTTCCCCCTGTTGGAGAGGATGAAAGGAAAGACCGCAGAACAGCTGAAGATCTTGGAGGAGAACTTTCTGAGGAACAGCTTCCCCACACACAGCGATATAGACAACCTGTCGGCCACCACCCGCCTGTCTCACCAGGAAATTGACAGCTGGTTTGTAGAGCGCCGTGCACTCCGCGACAACCTGGAACAAGCCCTTCTCAACTCCATGGGCACTAAGAGGATTGGCGTGGGTGGGATTGCTGCCGTCGCTGATAAACGACTACATCAGCAGCAGCAGCAACACCAGACTCTGCAGCTGAATGGGATCCACAAAGCAAGCACCGGTGTGGGCCACCTCAAAAGCCCACCTCCACCTACGCACACCCTGCCCATCATTGCTCCCGGCACCATTGCGCCCTCCGTCCCCAACCCGAATTCCTGCTCAGTGCCTCCAGACAGCCGATCCCTGGCACTCCTCAAGGACAATTTTGCTCAAACACGGTGGCCTTCCCCTGAGGAGTTCAGCCAACTGGAGGGTCGGACAGGACTGACCCGTGCTGATCTCGCACGCTGGTTCAGCGACAGCCGGTTGCAGAGCGGCACCATGGAGCTGAGAGAACTGTTTCACAACAATGGAGTCAACGGAGGTCAGGGGCCGCCTGTGTGCTCCCCCGAAAATGCTCCAGCAGGCATCATGTGTCAGGAAGGAGCCGTAACAAACAACAGCAGCAGTAAGGTGCTCGAGGTTGAGTTGGGCTGGTTGATGGAGCAGCGCGTCAACAGCCTCAGCGGTCAACCGCATGACGAGCTCCACGGTCGGTTTGCTGGCAGGTATTTATATTTTAAAGACTCTCTAACTGTGTTTTGTCGTGCGTTTATATTGCAGGGGTTCAAACTGCCCAGCTATTGGCTGCCTGCTGCCATGTATCCTACATGACTTTAAATTATACCCATCACACTGAAGTGCAGCTGTTTTGGTTCAGTCTGCATGAAGCTGGCTCTAACTCACCCACTTCACCTCAGCTCAGAATAGAGTAAATATGAATCAAATCTGTGCCAGATTCCTAAAATGTTTCTTTATGTGGCTCAAACTGAGAAATCAGAACATCGTGACACCCTCAGTCTTGGTTTCCTCTCCCCAGGACTTTGTGCTTTCACTGTTCTTTGAGCTGAGACCCTGGCAGCAGCACCATTTCCTACACATTTGCACCTTTTGGTGGTGACCCAAGTGTCCAAAATAAATTTCCTCCTCCCCTCAGTGGGTTTGTGGTGTTGTTTTCTAGGACATTAACCTACAAATCTACAGGACTTTATTTAGTCTACCTTCCATTCCAGGAGCTTGGGACATCTTTGGTCAAACAACAGAGCCATTAGGTTGGAAACCAATATCTCCACAATAATTTGGCCAAGAGTTTTATTCCCCCCATGAGTCAGCTCTGGGTTCAGGCTCAGTCTTTGAAAAGCACCACAGTACGAGCCTGATGGCACATTGAAATCCTTCTGGCTCTTATTGGTTTTATCAGCTCAGCACACAGTGAAGCACAAGGCACAGACAACAGGAGAAATAATGAGACGAACGTATAGACTCGTCTACAGTAAACTCATAAAGCAGATCGATTTAGCAGCTTTCAGCAGCACAACGGGGAGAAAAGGGGATTTGGAAAATTATATTTCAAGAAATAAAATTAAATTAATCAAATTATTTCAAGAAATAAAATTAGATTCTTCTTTTTTGGAGAAACTAAAGTCATTGAATTTTCAGTTTTTATTAGAGGCACTGAGGTTGAGGCAGCGACAGTATGGACTCCTCTGCGACTTAGCTGATTTACTGTCACCCCACGTGAAGACAATGTCCTCCACTCCAATTCAATTACTCTGATTAGTAGTTTCTCCTCATTGTAATTAAAAGACAAACGTTCCACTCAGGACCCACTTCTTTTCAGATCTGATTCGCCTAAACATCGTAAAATGACTGACAGCTCCCTTCAGTTCTGGAAAACAAATAACCTTGAAATAGATTTGAGAAATAATTTGAGATTCTAATGTGTTTTTCATTTATCTGCTAGAATTAAATCAGTTACACCTTTGTTTTTTGTTTTGTCAGACTTTAATTGGTGGGTAGGTGTTCCAGTGTTTAGAGGATATTAAAAATATCTATAGTAAACTCCAAAATGTCATTATCCAATGTTTCTGCTGCTGTTTTTGTCTCTTCTCAGATATTTTTATATCAGGATCTCAAATCAAAGCATTTTAGCGTTTGTGTAAAGACGGAGTTTTATAACTTCTTATGACACTAATCTTCAATGAATTCTTAAAGAAATCCTAAATTACAGCAGTTTGAACGGTTTAAACAAGATAAGACACAAAAAGACATAAATTAAGATAAGAACTAACTGCAGCAGGAAGGATCACCAAAATAAAAGACTGTTAATGTTCAGTGTTTAAATGCGGGAGTTTCAGTGATCACCAGTAATAACATCTTGTCGCTGTGTATCGGTACCGGACCCAGACTCTGCACCGCCCTGTGTGACTCTGTGTCTGACTGGTTTGACAGACTGAGGCAGCAGAACGTGGCGGAGTTAAAGAACGGGGGACAGAACGGGGGAGTCCTGGGAGGAGCGCGGGAGGTGTTCGGGAGCTGGCTGGAGGACGGACACTCGAGGAGAGGACGGGAGCTCCTCCTGGACCGGGAGAGGAAGATGGCCGAGGACACATCTGGGAGGCTGACTGGATAAATGGTGAGAAAATGGTCCGGACAGCTGTCCTTGGTTTCCTCCACTTCTCATCCTCTGGTTTTGTGTCTTAAGTCCTTCAGGAAAATGTGTCCTGACTTTACTGAGCTCAGACTGTTCTGAGCTGGTACCAGCGTCCCAAAGCTGGTACATGTTGAAAGAATAATGTCTTTTGATTAGACCTGCAAGTCACATTCGTTCAATATCAATGCAAATGGTATTGTAACTATCTCAAATATTTAATACGTGTTACATAAAACGTCAAAAAAGACAAATGACCTGATTTGAAGCAAATCACTAAGGCTTGAATTCCACTTGTCATCATCTCTGATGTTAGAATTGATTCTGTGTTGACACGTGATTTGAACAGTTTTAGACCTGGATTGTTCACACCCACAGATGTTTGAGAACCGAATCAGCCAAAGAACCGTGTTCTAGCATTAATACTGTGGAATGGATCTGAGCATCAGTGTGTGTGTGTGTGTGTGTGTGTGTGTGTGTGTGTGTGTGTGTGTGTGTGTGTGTGTGAACGGACACCCTGTGGTGGTGCTGCATGAATCAGAAGAGGGAAGTTCGATTTCGATTTCAGTGTGATTGCAGCTCCGTGCTCAGGAAGGTTAGATCTGTGCTGGGCCCAAGTCCGACTGAACCAGGCCCGTGTCTTAAAACGGGCCATACACAGCAATCGGGGTCAAATATTCCCAGGTACAGGTTCAGGTCGTCCAGCGTCAGGACACAACAATAGTCTCTTAGAGAAACATGATTATTGCTTAATGAGATATAGGTCTCTGTAAAACCTGTACCAGAATATGTGGCTGCAGGTTTTCCTCATGTAGAAAGAGTGAAGTGCTTTAAACTGAAGCCCCTGTTGGTCCCCGGCGTCCCCCCCTCCAGTCTGTGCCGAAGCCAGCACCTCGATCCCAGGCAGCAAACAGAACTCCTCCAGCCGGTCGCCGTCTGTGTGTGTAGCTGTGTGAGTTTTGGCTACAACTGCTCAGCAACAAACACTGACTTCAGGAAAATTTAGGAGAAAAAAAAAACAGTATTGGTGGCCGAAAATAGCAGCGGACCCCCTGGTGTGGAAAAGTTTGATAGATAAAAGGCTCTGCCTGGGGCAAAGTGTGACGACAGAGTCTGCTGCTTCTTCCCTCTGCTGTCTGTTCTGACAGAAGATGGAAAGTTTTAATGTCTCGTCGTGGCTTTTGCTTATCAAAATAGAATCAGCTCAGATGATTTCCTCATGATAAGCAGCTGTAAACACAGCAGAGAGTCGGCGTCTTATGTCTTGAAGGGTAGTGGCTCTGTCGGAGGCCTTCAGAATGACTTGACAGCTGAAATCAATAATCAATAAGCAGCGTTTTGAAAAACCAACAATAAGTGTAGATTTTGTAAATAAAGAGCTTCATGTCAGTGACACGTGAACATGTTTTTGTTTTCAGCTCAGTTTCAAACAAACTCACGTCAAACACTTTCAAAACGCAAAAAACAAGATTTTACAAAAAAAAAAAAGTTTTTATCAACAACAAATCAGTAAACAGGAAGAAGCTGGTTTTCTGGACGCCCAGAGGTTCTCGAGGTCCAGCTCCTCCTGGACCTACCCTGGGGTCTCAGTGCTGGGAAGCCTTCACAGGTGGCGTCCAGGAGCCGACCACATCATTATGATACAGCAGCTGCATCACTGCTCACACATCCCTGCTCCATCTGGACCCATTATCAAGAAGTCCTGAAGCCCCTGTTTCCACAAACCGAGTGCTAATATCGTAGCATGTAGTTCCTACTATAAGATTTAATTCTAAAACCTTATTATTTTAGTAGGAAACAACAACAGTGCATTTGTTTGCTGCTGCTCTGTGCAGGTTTTCTTCAGTCTCCTGCAGCTGCTCTCAAACTCCTCCACTCTCCACCTCCCTGCTCCACAGCCCACACATCAGGGCCAACCACAGCCAGCACAATATCACCGCGGTGTGTTTGCTTAGAGGCGATTCTTTACACTATTCACTTAATGTACCTTTTAATGTCAAACATGCTCCACATGCCACTTTTATCCAGGCACCTGCAGCAGCAATAAAACCAAGCGAGCACAAAGAACCTGCCGAGTGTTTTGGTTGATGCGATTCAGTTTGTGAGCAGGATGATAAATGAACATGAGCTACTATCTAAACTCTGGCAGTTTGTGACTGCGGCCACACGCTCGTCCGCTCTGCCAAAGGCTCGGTTCAGGTGCCAGTTATTATCGGAGGCTCCAAATCACTTTGGCTCACAGATTACTGACTGTGGCAGGTGAATGCTGGAATCCACCGAACACTGTTGATGGGAAATCTGCTCCAGTTAGAAATAACACTGGAACTCTTCGCCATGTGGTTTTTAGTGTGCGAATGTGGCTGAAAGACAGGATTCATCTAACCAGCATGAAGATTTTAACATTTAGAGTTTTACATTCTCAATGAAACTGATTTTTGTGGGTAATTTTAATGAAATGTTCATCTTCTCCGACACCACCAGCAAGTGTTGTGGTTTGGACTGAACTCTTTCAGCTAAAACAAATCTAATAACCTTCCCATGATCCTTAGCTGCACTTCAGATGTCACCGTAACGCACTAGACTTTGAGGGCGACCGTGAGAAACATTAAACCTGCTCTGTATGTGTGTGTTCGTTAACATTGACAGCATTTACAGAGCAGCCAGTTTGACTGGGAACATACAAATAATGCTTGACTTTATTGTTCGGTCTGAAACAGGTAAAGATGTTTTAAATTTGTCTTTTTACACTTTTGATTTCCCTGATGGATCCAGTTTGCTTAGTGCTGGTTATTTTTGAACTTGGATTTGATATTTGAGCTGCTCCACCAGGAAAAACAAGAACATGTGTTTGTGTGTGTTAAATTCCTTTTTGCTGCGAGACATTTTTCTCCATCTTAGTTTGATTTCACTGAAACAGTGAAAGAAACAATAGAAAATAATAAGAGATTTCTAGCCTGTATATAAAAATACATGTATAAATATTTAGGTACAATTTAAAGTTAGCTGTCAATAATTCATTCATTTATTCTGTAAAAACATATAAAAACATTTTAAAGTGAATTTGACTTGAGACGTGAGCTGACCATGAAACACAAACGCTTGTTGCAGCAGTCGCTGAAAAATTAAAAAAAAGATCAGCATTTGCACCTGCAGTCGTCGATAGATGATCCGATCACCAATCAATACGAGCCTGCAGTACACACAGTGCTGACAGTTTCCACACCCAGCAGATATGGTGCAGCGTTTTCTTACCGCTGGAGTGGTTTTGGGTCCAGAATTTTTGTCTCTGGTTTTGGTCTCTACCAGCTCCCGACCTTAACTCCTCTGCAGCGAACGAGGTCGAAGAGAGAGGAGCTTGCGAGAAACGCCGAGCTGGAAGCCACAGAAAACAATCGGCAGAAGTAAAAGTATCAGTTTGTGCAGCATCGTGTCGACTACAAACAGTAAATCCTGAAAGAAAGTTCAAGTCAACACGAGACAGTTTCACAATCTAAATACACACCAAAGTGGAAACAGATGGAAAAAGACCATTCGACACATCTCAAATACAAAAAAGAAGCAGAGAGCAGGAAAAACAGGCAGCGTGAACTCTCAAACATGAACAAATCCCCCATCGTAACACAAAGATCGCCTCGTATTCAGCTGTCCTAATAGGAATTAAAGTCATCCTTATGAAAAACCTATTCAACCATTAAGTAGAACATTATCGAAATGAAATGTACATCCCCTGATATTACTGTGTATTAATCAGAACTTTGTTCTTTTCAGGAGAGAGCCAAGGTAAATTGTAGATAAAGGAGACAAATAACTGCTGAGAATATTAAGAGTAAGACTCTGAAATTAATTACTAAGAGGTGGCTGCAAAAAAAAAAATACATTCACACATTTTAAAAACTGAAGAGAACAGAAAGGGCAGATTTACTGACTGGAGAAGATCAGTCCCAGAATAACTTGTATGAAATGGTTGAATTTTGTTAATTAGGCAGTTGGGTCTAAAAATGAGGCTGTTTTTTGTGGTTAATTTTAGTTTGAGCTTGTTTTTCTTTCGTCAGGTCAGAGGTCAGATGATGATCCGAGGCAGATGTGATGAAGGGTGGTGGTATCAGCCAGGTTCTATAAAATCCTTGTGACGACTGATGGAGGAAAAAAAAACAAATTCCTGCAGCACAAACCGATGTGACGTCTCCCGTGTGTGTGTGTGTGTGTTAGTGGTGTGTGTGTGTGTGTGTGTGTGTGTGTGTGTGTGTGTGTGTGTGTGTGTGTGTGTGTGTGTGTGTGCCATCCATTGTCCTGTCTCACTAATCACAGCAGCTCGGGGCTTCATTTAATCAGCAGAGCGCGGCGCAGCGTCCCATAATAACTTATCAACAGCCGTAGCTTATACGTAGATGAAGGCTTAATTGCCAAAATGCTGCAGTGCTTCTTACTCCCTTTCATTATTATAATGTGAAACATAGAGGCAGCAGACACTGAACGTTACCTGTTTCCAGGTAACTGTGATATTAAAATGAAAATCATAATTTGTTTTAATTTTATTCCATCTGATTTAATACAGCCAAAGTTTTAAAGGATTTTTCCCCAGTGAACAATTTTTGATTTGAAGCTGGAAACAGATTTCGAGGGATAATAACCCAGAGCTGCAGCCCTCACGTTACACCAAATCCGTACCAGAACCCAGAACCCCCCCCCCAGCCCCAGCCGGAATGTAAACAGTGCAGAAAAATAATCAGTATATAAAAGGAGAAAGCTGAGAGATCTCATGGTGTACCCCCTCCAGGGTGGCACAGTCCTCAAAATTAAAATGTAAAACATTTTAATAAAAGAAGGTGCTCAGAATATTTCTATTTGCTGGATTTTTTCCACAGTGCACACTGACAATCGTGACAACCAGTGAAGTAACTTATGAGAAAAATAGACTCCTTTTAATTTTTAAACATTGTTTTTCTTTTCTTTTTTTTTTTTTATTTGCATCTGGTACATCGATACAGATGTTTTTTATTCACATCTGTGCAGTAGTTCATGAGAAAGAAGCACAGCATCACTGAAAGTCTAGTAAAAGTCTGGACTGAGTCCTAATTCCTGACTTGTTTTTCTGCAGAATTTGTGTGTTCACAGGAAAATGTCGCTCTCAGGTTGTTTGTATTGGCAGCTTTAATTATGACGACTTCAGATTTGGGAATGCAGTGATGCTGCATCGTATTGGTTTATCTCCTATTATGGTCAGACTGTATGAAAAAGCTGGTGAAATGCTTGAATTAGGCGTCTCTGAGAGGCATCAGGGATTTCAGCTCTTTGGTTTGGGGAGTCGTTACCAGAAGTAGGAAAACCTCTGCTGGCTACAGGACGCAGGAAGAATGATTATTGATCAAAATTAGTGACTGAAGGGACTTTGACAGCGTGGGAAAAGGAAGATCGAAGCGGGGTAATAAAAAACAGAATGTGGGAGAAACGATCTTCCTTACTGCCCTTCTGAAACTAAACACCTCCTTCAAAGCCCTTCAGTGACTCAAAAGTGACTCAAAGGACATACTGAGTCCTTTATCCTGGTGGGCTTTTGATTGGAAACATCTGCAGGAAGCATCGAGGTTTATTGACAGCTGATTAGCAGCAGAGTGTTGTTTCACTGATGGAACTGGGGCCATACACTCAGGACATTGTACAGAACCTCTAACCATTATTTGAAGAGCAGGATGTTATTTCAATACTGGCTTTTATTTGATGAATTGTGGGACAGATCTTTGACTTGTTATAGCAGCCTGTCATTTAGAAATAATATCCCTGTGGACCAGTGTCTGTGTCCACCCTCAGTTTGAGCTCCAGGTTTGGTCTCCACCACCTCCTGAGAGAAACCTCTGGCTCTTTAGCTGCTAAATGCTCCACTTTGTTCACCAGCTGGTCTCTGCCTGTGTCTGTCTGCTGTTTGCTGCTGAGCAGGTCATGAGTCCTGATTAATTGGTATAATAAGAATATCGTTTTAATTAGCAAATACTGTAGGTCCTGTCCTCGGAGTGCTGATGCCGACTGAAAGGTAGAGCTTGAATTAACAGCAAATTAAAACACATGAGAAAAACTAATTGACTCGGTTTCAGGTTTAATCAATTATCACAAATTTCATCCGTAGAAATTTCAAATTTAAGGAGGCAAAATTGTGGATGATCTGTTCACCCTTTCTTTCATATTTAGAAACTTTTGAATAGTGAGGACTTGAGAGACGATATATCAAAGTTCTGTTGATTCTCTTTTTATATCCTTCATCTCTCTTGTTATTCTTCTGGTTTCTTCTTTGTTAGCGGTGAGAATCTCAATATTCAGTAAGATGTTGGTTGGTTCCTTTAAATCGATCCAGTGACACAAAAACCATCTGAGCTTCTTACAACATGTTTCTAAATAAGAAGAAATGAAGAAAACAAACCTGCTTCTGTTTGCACTTCAGGAAAATGAAGCCCCAGACACTGTTCAGGAAATCACTGGAGTTTTTGTATAAAAGGTGTATCTGTGTGTGTGTGTGTGTGTGTGTGTGTGTTGTAACGTCCATTGTCCTGGTTCTGGGCCTCGTTTAATCGCTTCTGCATGAAACAAACCTTTAGCACAGTTTCCCTCTGACATGGATTAGGGGGGAGAGCGGCCGGTCAGGTGTGTGTGTGTGTGTGTGTGTGTGTGTGTGTGTGTGTTATTTCATGTGTCCCAGTTCCCAGCGGCACCAGGCGACCGGGAACACCGGCTCCTGGCACAACAATTGCTTTTTAATCCCCCTCCCTTTTGCTTCTTTCCCTTTCCTCCTGTTCTTGGTGGGAATGATCCGAGTTGTTGAGAAAGTGACGTTTCTCTTGTGCCAGAAAAGGTTTTTTGACAGTTTAATATTTCTCTTTTCTTCTGTGTCCATTTCAGGTGCAAAGAGAAATTTGCCGCCGCCGCCGCTGCTGCTGGAAACTTACAGGAGGAAAGAAAACGAAGAACGGAGCAACAAAGAAGAGTTTTAATCAGAAACTGTTTTTTTTTTTTTTTTTTTGATTTCTTACCCTTTTTTGTTTTTTGTTTTTTGTTTTTTGTTTTTAATCTCTTGATTGTTGCATCCCAGGTCACGCACACCATCATCCTCCGTCATGTCGGAGATAATCCCGTCATGTTCTCAACCTGAAGTGCCCCCCTCCACAGATGTGACGTCCGCGACAAAAGGATGAGTTGAAATAAGACGGGGCAGGTTGTGTTTAGGCGTAAGCTTCCAAATTGAAATCTGAAGAGTGCAAAGAGAAATTCAAGGTCACGATCTGTGAAGATAATTGAAATTGCCCTCCCTTACAGCGAGTCTCAAATTGCTGCTTTCTTTTCATTTCTCACAGTGATGAGAGTTTCACAATAGTGCTACAATACAATCCAGGCCCTGTACATGCAAAGACGAGGCTCGGCACAGCAACACTATCGGAGATCCAGCTCACAGGTGCAAGGAGCTGCTTTCCAACATGCTGCAGACAATCACAGCGGGTGATCAGAGGTTCGACAGGGTTCTCAACGCGTTCAGGCTTCCTTTTCAGGGACTTCTTATTCTGCAGGAATCCCAGAATCACTGGTTCCTCAAAGTTCAGTAGGCTGTGTGGTCAGTAGGACAGGTTTCAAAATACACTAAGCTTTCCCTTTAAGACGGGTCAGGTCCAACATTACCGTCTTCAGATTAGACTGGCTGCTTTGTGTTAATGAGAGACAGACTCCCTCATTCAGTTTTAATGTCCCAGGTGATTAAGTAAAGTTGTAGGAGGATTTTGGTTTGGTTTGCTGAACATCATAAACTTTGCTTTCAGTAGATTAAACGTGTCCTTTAAATGGGATCTCCCCGGTGTCGTCCGGCCCTAAATGATCCGTGAAACCAGTTTCTTAATGTTTTTGTGGTTAGCGCTTTGCCGCAAAGCCCCGATGGCCCGAACTCTCCTGTGAGTCGCTGACGGACGGCGTCCGTCCTGTGAGGGGGGGAGGAACAGGTGTGGCTGAGGTGATGCTGAGCGTGACCTGCGTTGCCATGGAGACGTGAGGAGGAGGGTGACCCGGAGCACTGAATGTGTGCCTGCAGCAGCAGTCTGACTGTACACCGACCCACAGGGTGGATTTCAAACAAACAAACAAACAAATGAGAAAAAAAACAAACGCCGAGTGCCAAAGCTGGAATCTGCTGCATTCTCACTACACTTTAAAAAAAAAAAGGGTTCTTCTTCTTCTTCTTCTTCTTCTTCTTCTTCTTGTAAATAGGATATATTTGTTCGTTTGTTTGTTTTGGTTAGTTTTCCGTATTGCTACAGATTTGTAAAATTTTGCGGAAAAATTTTGTTACATTTTGTAAAATGGGAGCAACTCGTCCCCCCCGAAGGCCTCCTTGGTTTTTTTTTTCAACCCCCTCTCAGTTTCTCTCAGCTCTTTTTCTTTTTCGTTGATGGACCTTAAAAAAAGCAGTGCCAGCAGTCGTATGCGTGTGTGCGTGCAGCGTTTTTCTTTCTTTCTCTTTTTGTACTGAACCAGAATGGAACCACTACAAAAATACACAAAAAAAAAAAAAAAAAGGACAGAGCAGTTGGCAATACTTCAGTCACTACTTCTTCATCTCACCGGCACTGGACTTCCGCCCGCCACTTCCCCGCTGAGAGGAGAGGAGGGTGGGAGGAGGAGGAGGAGGAGGAGGAGGAAGAGGGGGGACTTCGCTTCACATCAAATCAGATTTAAAAAACAAAACAAAAAAAGCACCTTTGGACCTTTTTTCTTTTTTTTTTTTACTGTGCTGAAGTGAAGTCAAGTGCTATTATTATATTATTATTATTATTATTATTATTAATATTATTGTAGCCACTCTGTCTGGAACCCTTTTTTGAAGAAAAGCAAAGGAAAAAAAACAAACTAAAGCCAATCTGCACTTCTTGTTCCAACGAACATGCTTGTATGACCAAGTGACTGTCATGCAACAAACAACAACAACAACAACATGGACAAAAACAAAAAAAACAACAAAAAACAGCAGTAAAGAAACTGTCAAAATGGTGACAAACGCAGAAGGATTGGATGGTAACGATCACAACACAGTCAAACAGTAACAACCCACATCCAGACTCATGCTGCCTGAATCATACTGTACTCTCTCTCTCTTCTGTTTCTCTTCCTCGCTCTATCACTTCGTCCTTTCTCTTGCTTCCCATCCTTTCTGTCTCTCTCTCTCTCTCTCGTCGTTCTTCCTTTTCTTCTCCACTTCCTGTTTTTGTTGTTTCTTTTTCTATCCTTGTCGTCCTGCACACCGTCTCACACACACACACACACACACACCTGTAAACAAAAACAAACAAAAAAAGATAAATAGCCTTTTATTCAATACATAACTACATGTTGGCTTGGTAGGCTTAGGTGAAACTAGTTCCATTCCGACAAAAAAGAATAATAGTAAAAAGAAAATATGAGCTTCTTTATGTATTGCTTCTGCCGCTGTAGTGTCCTGGTCAGATTTAAAGATGATAAGACTACATATATCTGAAATACTGTATTTACAAATGCATACCAGGGCTGGCCTCAACAAACAAACAAACAGGGAGGGTTTCCGCTCCGTCCGCTGGGCGACTGGTTGGTCCCAGTCAGAGGTTTGGTACCAGGCTGCTGGGATGAGTCGATGGAAAAGCTTCAACAGCATCAGTAAAACTCTCCGCCGTGCTGCTGCTGCAAAAAAGCCCAGAGAGGACAGCAGCTCTGTACAGAAACTCCGCCTTAGACAGTTTCCAAGAGACTTTTATTTTTGCAAGTGTATAGTTTTAATTGAATATTCTTCTGATGAATGATTGAATGTATTTGCTTTGGGGGGGGGGGGTTAAGTAAATGTTGTGGGTTTACAGCCTGAATGTTTTAACGAGGGCGGAGTCGAGCACACTAGAACCGGGCTGCTGGAGAGCCGGCTGAAAACACGTCGCAGGTTCGGGTTCTGGACTTTGAGGCAGCTGCTTGTGGCCACAGAAACAAAAGCCATACGTCTCCTTGTTCTGGAAGAAACACTAACAAAGATCGACACAAAAGCCACTTTCAGCTGCTTCTCTTTGAAAGTTTGGATGATCATCATCTCATCTTTGCTGGTGAGAGGCCCAGTCACACCAGTTTGGAGTACTGGGTACTGCCCTTTACCAGCAAGGAGGCACCAGAACCAAACAAGTGGGCTGATGTCACTGTGCAGTTACAAAGAGCAGCAGCTTCAGGTTTCCAGGTTTTGGACGAACTCGTAGCATTTTTTGGTTGAAACCTTCCAGATTTATTCACACTACAGCAAAACACAGTGCACAGGTGGACTAGTGTGCACGACTCCTCCCTCGTTTCATTTTAACTTGCTCTGTTTGCTCATGTCGACTTCTGTCCCGTGCGCCTGGTTTCCCCAAAAAACCTTTATGCATCCAGGTCACGACCCAGAGACTTTGTTCAGACCTGTACAAAGACTTGCTTTTTTAATACCCCAGGGTTTGCTCTGGTTCTACATGTGATCAAAAGTGGTGCTGCCATGAAATTAGATGATTGATCGTTGAAGCCAAGAATATGACAACACAAGCTGCATCTTTAACAGTTTGACACCGTTCAGTCAGTTAACTCTTTCAGTGAAAGCTCCATGTGTTTCTGACCTGTGGACTCTCCAGCTCCTGTTTGTCATTTCATCTATTTTTAGCACAAAGTATTTTACAGTTATAGCCAAAAATGTACATATATATAATGCTAAACAAATTTATATTTAGCGGGATACGCAATCTGCAGCACTGTGTGGACAAAACATTTCCCCCCTCAGTTGTTGAGCAAACGTCAGGGCTCTTTATCCGTCCTCAGTTCTTTAACGCCACATCGACGCCTGTGCAACGCGAACGTGTCCGACGGTGAACAGGTGAACACAGATCCAGACAATCAAGACATGACTGACTCAGAAGCCTCTCCTCACCAGGGAGAAGATCCAGATGTTTGAATCGATCTGTGAAAAGCCGATTTCCTCCACAAAGTGTTGGAGCTTCATGCTGGATTTAACACACAAACTCTCTGTAATGCAAATCAACATGCTGTAGGTACTGACAGGGTCCTCACGAGCTGCACTTTGAAATCAAATGGACTGATTGTGGAAAGAAGTAAAAATAACTGAAGTGTAACATTTAGCTAACCTGTAATCATCGTAGACAAACATCCCGACAAAAACGGGCCTGTAGGCGCGTGGGCGGCAGAAATAATAATCATGATTCTGCGTCTGTGAGCGTTTTTTATTTTGGGGAAACCATGTGCACCAAATGTCTTTTACTGGGAGTTGAGGCCAGCCCTGCTTCATAACTGAGGTTCTGCTTCTTCTACTACTGCTACTATCAAACAACCAGCCCTGGGCACAAAAACAGGCCTGAACACTGTTTCAAAGCCTTTCTCTGGTTCTCAAGGTGCGTTTGATTTTTATCTTCGTATACCAGCATTTCTCTAACTCAGAACCCAAATTGGGACATGGGCTTGTTTTCTTTCCGACACGTCAAAGACGCGTTTGTTGATCAGCTCGGCTGAAAGTGTCTTTGGAGCTTTTTTCCTTTAAATGACAAAAATAGCCATTGGTTTTTGTTCTTCATCGTTTGAAAAGTATTCAAGCTCTGTTTCTGTTGCCCTGGTCAGCAAAACAACCTGTTGATGTCTGCTGTATTTCAATAAAACACAGCCTTTTTAAAGGGTACGCCCTGCGCTCTTCACCTTGTCTTCCTGTTTATGTGCTGCACCTACACACACACGTCGGTATTTACCGATTACAGTCGTGTCTTTGGTACAGGTGTGAACTTTGGTCCACGTGAACCTTGGTCCAACAACATGTAGACTCTTAAAGGGCCTTCACACCACGGGGTCGAGGTCATGCAGGGCATGACACCTCACTCTCTCTCTCCTACACCACCTACCCTCTTCTAAAGTACGAAGTCTAAAATCTCGCGGTACTTGCGTATTGCGAGATCTTGTGCGCTCACGGAAGTTGAGCCCTCACCTGTAGCGGCCTGGTGTAGGACCGTGTGGAAGCTATTAGCTACCGATTAGCTGTTAAAACCTCTAATGTCTCTCCTTAAACTGCCTTTTACTAACTGTTATGTTACTGCTATCGGTTCACTAAGCGCCGGACTCTGGGTGACTAGAAATAAACCGGGAACCGGTGAGTTTGTTGATTGTTAGCTTAGCGTTAGCTAGTTAGCATGCTAATGCTAGTGCTAGCATCGCCAGCGTTGTGTTTGTCGTTTGAAAGAACTGACCAATAAATGTTTGTTTCTTTGGTTTAAAGCTAACGTTGTTGATTTAGCGGTTAGAAACGTACAACGGGAAATGGTCAAACACCATTAAACGCCGTTTGATAGTCGAGATGATGTGTGCGCAGTAATAACAGGCTGCACTTCGTCACTGAATGTTTATATATTTATGTTGCTATAAGCAGAATGTGTGTGAGTCGTGTGCAGGATGGTTATAATAAAGATAATCAGCTAGAGATGATAGAGATTCACTTTAATTACATGGCAGCACTGGTGCTCCTCACTTTGAATAGTTATAGACTTGGAAGCACCAAGGTAAGTTTAAGAAAACACAATAACTAAAATATAAAGTACTGTGCAGAGGTTATAGGCAGATCACACAACACCATCAGGGGTCTGACTGATCCCAGGTCAATCAAAAACCCAATGGAGGTCACGAGGAACTATTTTCAGAGAGAAGAAGAACCAGGAGTCCTGAAGCCGATGGTCTGACCCTTAAAGTGCCCTGATCTGGAGTCAGTCTGGGATCACTGGGACAGCCTGAATCTACAGAATCAGCTTCTCCAAGGAACAAAGTCCCAGGAGAAAGTGTGTCCAGGTCAAACCAGAGAGAACTGCTGCTGGTTTAAAAGGGGGAAGCTGCAAAAACTGATTAGATTTAGGTTTGGTTCCCTTCACTGCACTTTTTTGAAGGTAATATATAAATGTAATTTACACTATAATGCATCTCCTGTGAATTTCTAGTGTCTAAAACTTTTGTGCAGTTCTGTAACTTAAACACGTTTCCTTTATTAAAAATATTCTGCCAGTCTGACTTTGGCTTCACATCTGCAGGGCTGGAAATTCACTCCCAGCCACATCACTTTCAACATCCACCACATCTCTGTCCAACAGCTGAAGTTGTCTCTGTGTTATTTGGCAGAAGACAAAAAAAAAAAAAAAACAGAAGCTCTTCTTCAGAGACACAGCGACGCCAAACAGTGACGCAACCTTTCTTCCCTTAGAGACGCACGCCAGCCCCACGCAGAAGAACTTTCTCTGCCGCTCTGCAGCCAAAGAAACTGGTCGCGTCATGAATTATTTGCTGCCGTTTCGAGCCCTGATCATGATGATGATGATGATGATTATAAGAATAATATTGATGACGCTAAAACCAGCGTTACCTGAAGCATGGTGCTGTTTGTACAGGTCCATAGATGCCGAGCTACCCAGTGGGCTTTGAGCCTGAAGAGTGAGATGAAACAGACTCCTGCCTGTAGGAAACACTGCAACCAGTTCTCACACACAAACAGTCCCAACTCTTCTACTTGGTGTCACATATGGACTTTATTGGACCTCTGACTTCTGGCCTGGTGTGAGCTGTGTGTATTGTGGACCAACAACGACATGGTGGAACAATCTTGGTGAACTCAATGGAAACGGAGCTTGAAACCATTGAACTATGTCTGTGCACTATGTAAAATTGTAAAAGCTGTTAATATACCTCCCACTTTGAAACGTATCTGTGTGTGTGCAGGTTTTTGAACACCAGACCCAGTTCCTCCCTGAGTCGAACCCAGATCTAGTCTACACCCCCCACATCCCAGCAGCTAGCATACACTGCAGGGATCTCAGTCCAGTGTTTGTACTTTACAGCACCTGTACACCACGTATGCGACACTGGTCTTTCAGAGCATCTGTCTCTATGATGACCATGATCAGTTCTGCTGTGGCAGCTGGTCCAAGGTCCAGAGCTGCCACTGAAGATACGGACCCTGACCCTGCTGAGCTTAGGTCTTCAGTCCTTTTGCTGGGATTTGTGGGGGATTTAACGGTGCATAGAGAATTTAACAATCTTGTGCGTGAATTGCACATGTTGTTTTTACAGAGCTGAGTGTGATATGTTTAAAAATCACTTCATTCAGCACAGCTACTCCTCTGACACTGCAGAGAAACTTTCCAAACAATTAAGATGTTTTTCCTTCTGACATTAGTGTTTCAAGGGTCCTGGCTGCAGCTAGCAGCAGTGGACAGTGATGTGTTTGCACAAGCATGAAATAAAAAGCTCCTCTGGACTAGAGCACAGCACTTGGTGTGATTTTGTTCAGTGCTCAAGCAACATTTCTTTAACAGGAAAAAACAACTGCCAACATCTTTGACCTCCTGCCCTTCTTCCATAGCGGAGCGGAGAGGTGATGCTCCGCTCCAGTCAGGGAGGTGATGCAGATAAGAAGAGAATCGCTTTAATGGAAAAACTTTCTGTGGCCTCGAAACCGTCGATGCCTGACGCAAATGTAAAAGATGAGGGAGGCGTTTCTCGCCTGCTGCTCGGCCGTTTAACATTTCCATCCCAGTCATTCTGGATGTTCCCCACGTCTCTGAGCCCATCCCAGGCAAGCTGTAATATGTGGTCGGTATTCTCGGTGGATATCGGCGTGCTCGTGTTAATTTAAGCTAAGCTGTGCTGTGGAATCACAATGAGAACGAAGGGGGCTGTAAAAAATGAATAAGAATAAAGGTGAGGAATCAGACGCCAGCCTGAAAGCAGCACAGTGGAGTGAAAGCTGTCATGTCCTCAGAGCTCTGTGTCAGTGTGTAGTTTTCCTCGTGATGTGTGCGCTGTCTAAATATTCAGGCTGTGTGTTGTGTTTGGGGTTTGAGCTCATGTCTCAGCAGATAAATCGACCTGTGACAGATGAACATTTCTGCAGGAAAACACTTTTTGTGTCTGCCGCTGCGTTTGAGCCTCATGGGAAATCAGGTAAATATGAGTTCTCTACTTGAAACACTATTTTTACCTGCTTCCCATTGGTAAATACCATTGAAAATTCAAACCTTGTTAAAATTTAGATGCATTCAATTTTAGTTTACACGAGAAAAGTCATTTGTGTGTCTCAGAGGAACATGTAAACCTGTAAATATCCTGAAATGGCATTAAAAGTTGTTTCTTTCTTCTTTTTGACACAGTTGGAGATGAATTTGTAAATAGTACACATTGATATTGATTTAAAGGCAATGAGGATGCAAACATGTAGATGTGTAAATAATGTGATTCTTGTGATTTAATGTAACCAAATGTTTTAAATAACTTGGTAATGATTTGAGACAGTGACCAAATGGCAAACACCCAAATCTTATACCGTCTTGGACAGAAGGTCGGCTCAATGTGCAAAACATGCAGAAATGTGAAAATGTTGTCTAATTGGGAGTTTTTACTCATTTACACATTTGCTCTTTATTTTCCTAAAGATATTTTCAGGCATTTCTACTCTTCAGTTGTCAACAACCGTTTCTTGTAGATGTTCTATTAGATTCTGTAATGAGGATTTTTGTGAGTTTGCTGTAAATCTGTGTTAAAGTGCTGATTAATGTGTTGACCTCTGTCCTCGGGGCCACGTAGCACCTGCAGCTTGAGCTCAGCGTTTCTGTGGGCCCCCCAGGCCTGTTGGGTTAAACCCCACCAGGAAGCTGGTCCCGGGGCTGTGAGTGACGCCTCCCCCTCCTCCAGCTTCTCCTCTGAGGCCGTTCAGCAGGAGAATGTGGTTGTACGCTGCAGCTCCCAGGTGTGAACGAGTGTAACTGTGTGAATGTGAATCAGGGTGTTGTTGAGACAAAAAAGAAGCTTCACGGCTTGAATAAAACTGAAGAGAGAAAAAAAAAAACCTTAGGCGAGGAGTCCTGTGAGAAATCTCTGCCTGGATTTCTCTGGTTAAACTCCAGGGACTGAACCAGCTTTTTTAGGCTGCTGCATCTTGTAAAATGTTCAACATGAGCCCAGCTGTGCCACGACGTGCAGCAAATACAACATACCTGAGCCCCGTGTCCCGCACTTGAAAAAGGAGTCGACACGTCAGTGGTCAAAGTACCAAACAGCAGACGATTCTTCACGTGTCGGATGCACGAAGGACGTCGGTGGGAGATGGCCAGAGAATCAGAAAGGCTTATGCAATTTGTTATTGCGTAACTGTCTGTTTGGCCTGTACCTGGAGGCTGGTTTTCCTCAGCTGAACAACCACCACTGTGCTTTCTCTGTACATTTTCTGCCTCTGATCCAAAACTGATGCATGATGCACTTTCTCAGATGTGCTGCAGCTGAAAATCACCCAGAAACACGGTGGAAAGACAGATTCCAACTGGAGCACCGTCTGTATGTCCTCGATCTGAAGAGCGAACATGAATCGACATGGCAGAGGGATTAGTTGTCCCAGTGACACCTTTAAAAAGCTGTTGGTACTCGTGACCAGAGGTCATCACAAACCAAGTGTCTTCACTGAAACCGGCTGCGTTTGTGAATGCAGAGCGGGCAGAGATGCAGCGAGTGAATGTGAAGCAGGAATAAAAACACAGGTGCTGCTCTTTCCATTAACACTGACAGGGACAGAGCCCACTCCTCGTCTCCAACACATCTCCTCTCTGTGCTGAATAATAATCGGACACTTTGTCGTCCCCTGTGGAGAAATGCTCCTTTTGGGCTTCTTCAGCAAGGAGGTCGGAGGTCAGGCTCAGCAGCCCCGGGCCAGGCGAGGAGTCGGGGGCTTTTATAAAATTACTGCATCTCAATTCAGGACCAGATTCTTCAAAGGGTCTCCCCACGCACCCAAGGTCTCGACTGATCCATCACTTTGAGGTGGTGAAGCCCCACAGAGACTAAAACTACAGCTTTGTTGAGCTTATGGTGTCCCAGGGTTTATGGCGGGGAAGTCTAACTTCAAGTCAAGTCTTTATGGTTTAAATGCATTGTGGGATTTTTTTTTGCTCTGTGAGTTTTTGGTTTTCACTCTTGTTCAGGTGTTTGAAAACTGCAGATTAAACCACTTTGTGTATTCGGTTCACGTCGACCTGTTCCAGCTGTTTGTCCTGACTCAAGTCATTTAAGATGCTGCTTTTTGGTAATAAGTAAATAGTTTTTATCTGGAGTGAAGTTTCTCGGCCGTTTTGCTTCTCGTGGACGTGTGTGATGAGAAATTTAATCAAAAGTTGAACTGACGTGTGAATCATTTTTAATGGGCGGCTGCTCGTCAACAGAGAGGCCGTTACCGCGATCAGACGAGATATTGGGCCTCGGCAGGAATCCTACGATGAGCCATCCTGCTGCACTTTATTATTTTTTAACCGTCTTGCGCAGCAGGTTTGTGAGCTGCAGCAGCCTGGATCCCATTCACACAGCTCCA
Organism: Mastacembelus armatus; assembly: GCF_900324485.2. Classification (NCBI taxonomy): domain Eukaryota; kingdom Metazoa; phylum Chordata; class Actinopteri; order Synbranchiformes; family Mastacembelidae; genus Mastacembelus; species Mastacembelus armatus. The sequence continues at coordinate 21,348,894 of NC_046643.1, forward strand.
CACAGGGGGAGCTTCCCTTTATAAGCACAGCTCCATACTGGGAGCCTCCCATTATAACCACAGCTGAATCTGGTCAGCATTGAGCAGAGTTTACCGGCCCCTGAGGAGAAAATCCGGGCTGTGTTTGCCCTGTCATAAAAATGTAGGAAGACGTATTACCCCTGAACTAAACCTCAGTGTGGCCTCTTCGTTCCTGTTTTCATTTTTAAAAACACCTGGGTTCGGCTTTTACTGGAGTTTATTATTAAAATATTGTTTACTACTGGAAACCAATAACCACCAAATGTTTTTCTGCACATCTTTGACTTTCACGTTTTATTAAGTATGGTTTGTTGATGAAAAGAAAATCTCTCCTGAGTAAATAGCAATGTTGAATACTTTATTGGAATATAGTCCTATTCATATACTCTTGTTGCTATGAAAGTAAATGCCCTTTTGATGGTGGGAGAAAATATTCAAAGACACGTTGAATGTGTTGGCGTGTACCTGTGTAGGTTATAATTGAAAGTTACTTTGTGGCAGCTTTAGTTTTTTGTTGATGAGCGTCTTGTTTCACAGGTGAACAAAAGCAGATGTTTAGTCTCATTTTCCCCAGATGTTTAAAAGGTGCCAGAAACCTCGGGTCACTGCGGTTCACACTCAGACGATCGTTGGAGCAAACGCCAAACGTTAAAGGCCAGATCTGCTAATGTGGTTTGGTTCAGTCCAGTGGCAGCACATCCCATGACCCGAACCAATGAGTGGACAAATATTATGAATGAACGCTCACACACCATCCTGCTACCACTAGAAGAAACCGAATGTGGATTCATCCGCCCCTGAAAATAGTCCCCAACTGTTTACTTATTAATTATCCTTGTTTGTTTAACAGGGACAACGGGGCGTCCACACCTGGCAGGACGTTATACGCCATGAGTCAAAGACATGTTATGATAAGCTGCTTTACAAATAGTATAATTCCAGTGCAAACACATCCGTTAAGCTTTTTGATGGAAGCTACAGCGAGCAGCTGCTTTAGGAAATGAAAAATGGGACAATATATGTTTGTGAGGTGTTTTCAAATATTTCAGCAGGAAGCAGCGGGCCTGGAGCTGAGAGCCACAGCCTGAAGGTGTCGAGCAGCAGAGCTTTCATTGGGTGGCAGCGTCCATATGGGAGCAGAGTGTTACTGCATCTGCGTCACTGTGGAACCACGCTCATCTGCAGCCTGCACACACACACACACACACACACACACACACAGCCTTCTGTCAAATAGAGCAATTCACAGGAAAATCTCTGGCTCGGTGAGGGGAAAACACACACACACTCTGCATGAATATGGAGCTAAAAGGCAGAACGATAAACACTCTTGTACACTAGAAGCACTTAGTTGAATCCACACTCGCAGCTTTCGGGGGCACGACAGCTTTCATTCCTGACTACGGCTCTATATCGCACGAAAATGTGATTTCACACTGAACTTTTCAACCCGTTCTTTCAGAGGAAGAAGAAAGACGAGAGTAAGAGGAGGAGAAAAACCTGCACACATCAGTATTTTTGGCAGCTGGTGAGTGAGGAGATGCTCCGACGTGGAAACCCTCCCCTTTCCCCTCCTCCCCCCACAACAGCCTGAGCCGTTTTTAGACCCCACAGAGGATACCAAGGTGCCAAACTGTGAGTTTTCATGAGATACAGTAAATGCACTGTTTACCTGAAACTTGCTTCTCTCACTGCTGCTTTAGGAGCATTTGATGGTTTTGTTTGTTCTTCACGCAGACCACAATCCACACACTCCTACTCTAAAATGTTGAGATGATAAAACCCAGATTCCAACATTTCCCCAAACTTTTCTTCCTCTTAAGAAGCTCAGGCGAAATATTTTTATGGCAGCTCAGTCCCACCACCAAATGGAAACATTTCGGGTGTCATTTTGTTTATAGTCGCTGTCCCCAGGTTCACCTCGACATGTATGGTAATTTTCCAGGCATGTGGATCTTCACTAGATATTCCTGGTTTTATCTGGTGCAAAATGGAAATGTGTGGCTTATAATCATCACGAGTAGGAATTGTTTTTCTGCCTCATTTATTTTATTTTTAATTGGGAAATGTTTGACACTTTTACCTGTTCAAGAAGAAACTGCTTAATTTTAATGTTGCACAAGCCAACACAGTTTGAAACCACAGATATAAACCAGCAGTTTCAGATCAGCGGATGAAATCGGCTCAGATCACGGAAGCTAAGTGTAAATTCAACCGAGACGCGTTTGAGACTGATTGAATTCAACTCTGACTCTTGCCAGATGTTGAAAAGTGGTAAAACCATCTGTCTCTGCAGGACACACTCAGTCAGCGGCCGCTATTCTCTCCTCGATGCAAATATGTGTCACCTGGCAGCAGCACGGTGAAGGCGTTCAGCTGCTGTTCAGACCAAACACGAGGAGGAAGAAATGCGATGCTATGAATTGTGGGATTTTCATGCACAACAGTTTCCAGAGGACTGTGTGAAAACCAGAAACAGCAGTGAGCAGCAGGTCTGTGGGTGAAAACACCTTGTTAATGAGGGAGGTGGAGGAGAACGGCTGGACTGGTTCGCGCCGACAGGTGACGGGGGCCAGTACCCAGGCGCTACGACAGTGCAGCACATGGTGAAGCTTAGAGTGGCTGCGCCACAGGGTCCCGCTCCTGACGACAGCAGGCTGGGCAGAGCGAAGGCGGAAACGTATCTCCTGGTCTGATGTGCGGTCCCAGCTGCAGGTGTAGGGTCAGAATGTGGGATCTGTCCTGCCTCGGGTCAACAGTTCAGGAAGAACACGAGCCTGGTCTGCGTCCTCTGACGGCCCCTGGCAGCAGGTCACAAAACACATCTCAACATAAAAGAATGTGGTGCAATGGGAGATGTGCAGCACGTCAACATCTGTCCAACCTCTTGCTAAAGGTGTGTTTAATCAGTGAATGCACTTTAAAATGTATGGTCCCTGCGCTGAAGGGACACAGGTGGACACGTGAAATAAGAATATCTCTGCAGGGGAGAAGCTGCAGGGCTGCACGCTAGTCACTAATCTTTGTCCCACATGCAGAGAAAGAGTCTGAAACCGTTTAAAAACTTGTTTATGTTGAGACAAACCGGATGCGAAGTTCACGGCTTCATCTGATTTTCCTTAAAATACCATCGAGTCACGTACACGCTGGATTTATTTGTTGGTGTGTTTGTTTTTCGTGTCCCGTTCGTATATGGTGAATTATCTCCGTAAACAAATCAGGAAAACGTGGTCAAAGTATTTAAGCATTTTTTATTAACTAAATCATGTGAGGAGTTCTAGTTTTGTATTGTCTGTGAACATAGCACACCATCTGGCTGCAGCCAAACTTTTCTGGTTCCAGTTGACAGTGTGGGAGCGTTGGGGAGGAAATTGTGAAGTTTTTTTTTGTTTTTTTTTCTTCTCAGATAGGAAGAATTGATGTTTTTGATGCCACGTTTGGGAGATTTGTTTTTATTTATTTATTTATTTATTTAGCTGCAGGAGAGTTTTGTTCTTCCTCCACTGGGAGAAGAAGAAACAACAGCTGGAAAAGGGCAGAGAGGACACACACTGTCGCACATACAAACACACACATGCACAAACTATCTCCTGCATACTCACACATTTTTTTTTTTCCTCTTTTCTCACACACACATATACACACACACATATATATAAATACAAACAAAGACACACACTGCACAGTCACACTTTGCATCTTTCACACACATATTCACACATTTCTCATTTTCACATTTTTGCCCACACACACATTAACGCTTCCATTTTTTTTTTTCAATCTCACAACATGAACACACACTTCTACTCCTCTCACTTTGTGTCTCTCCCCTCTCACTCTACACACACACACACACTCATTCACAGGCTCTTGGCAGATGCCAGGACATCCTGGGGGGGTGGAGGGTTGTGGTTGCGTTGGAGATGTGACTCTCTCTCTCTCCCACCGGGGGTCGAGCTAGAGGGTGGGGGGGCGAGTCGACTGTGAGTGTGCAGGTCTCTAATGTGAGGAGATTCTCACAGGCTGCCTCTGTGTGTGTGTGTGTGTGTGTGTTGCAGATTGGGCCGAACCTGCTGCGGTGGCAGCGGCTGGTACATCTCGGGTCACGGTGATAAAGTGGCAGCAGATACCAAACGTCTTCCTGCAATAAAAGAAAAACAATGATTGTTGCTGAAGAGAATCCAAAGGTGCTTAAAAGAGAAAACCACCTCTATTGATTCTCCTTTGGAGTTATTGATTTGGTCTCTGGGGTGGCACAGTGTGACAGTGGTGTCGCGTTGTTGCCTCACAGCGAGAAGGTTCCGGGTTTTGACCCCGGTCGACCCGGGGTCTCTCAGACACATAGGACTTCTTGTCCTATGTGTTTTTCTGTTTCAATCGTTTCTGAATATTTTCGAGTGAGTGTGTTGATGTTTCTTCTTTCTTTCGTTTACTAAAGCTTTGGACTGAACCGAGTTCTGGCTTTTCCCCGGTTTCTTCTTCCGCTTTGAGACCCTGCTGTGCGGCTCTTCGTTTGTTTTGGTTTGCCAGGTGTGTCCTGAAGAGGCAGGTGTGTTTCCGCTCAGATGCTGAAGAGCTTCAGTCTGTTTTAAAACATCTTGAGTGCATTTACTTGCACAGCTGGAAACAGCAGCAGCAGCAGCAGCGTTGCCTGGTAAAACATTCAGCTGTCCGTTCTCTGAGCGGGTTAGTTAACAAACCGCTGTTTTATCAACCTCGAACAAATGCAAAGTGGAATTAAAACCCAGATGTAAACAAGATTATATCTGTTTTAGCTGATTAGCACAGGAGGAGACAATAAAACAAAACAGAAATCACACGGGAACTTGTGGTTAAAGGGAATTTAAAAAGAGGAGCTGCAGAGAAATTTTCTTTTCTTCCACCTGAAGCAGCAGCAGCAGGAGAGAGAAGACAAGAGCCGTGTTCGGTGTCAGTACACACAGCTTTTTATAAACTCGTAATTTAATAGTGTTGTCAGAACAGAGGAGAGCAGGAATAACTTTAATCATACAAACAACAAACTAAGTGACACCAGCACATTTTATTTGCTTGTTTTCTTATCAGGCGTCTTGACGCTCAGTCGTCCCCACGAGGATCCTCAGCTCCAAACTACCTTTGACTCACTGCTTCTGTTCCTCCTCCAAACGTCATTAAATCAAAATACAACTAAATTAAACGTGAAGGTGGAAACGAGGCAGGGGAGCGTGAAGTCGGAGGAAACTTTCTGTCAGGATGTAGGTCAGTTCAACTTCAGTCCCACTGAGTCTCTTCAGCTCAATTATCAGATTAGTTGTGTTTGGCTGTTTAAACAAGAGGAGTGTGTTGAAACAGCAGCAGGGATGTCTGCGCGGATTAGAAGTGACACAAAGCAGAAATTTAAATTCACGTTTGATACAAACATCAGTTCTTTGTGCTGCTGCTGTGCTCAGTTATCAGTTTATTAGGGACAGAGTCAGTCCAGGCCTGTTTATGAAGCTGCTGATGTTGAGTTTGGGTTGAAGCTGCTGGATGATGATGATAATGATGATGATGATGAAGAACATTTGTTCCTGCCCTTCTCCGTTTCAGGTTGATGTTGCTCTTTGTGCATTTGGACTTATTGTCCAGTGTTACTTGACTCAACTGAAAACCTTCTCCTGTGGCAAGAGATTCGTTTTTTTCCTGTTTCCTGATCTTTTTATTATTATTTCTGTTCTCACTGTTTGGGTTTGTATTTTCTGAACCTGGTGATTGACTCGCTCGCTCTCCTTCCTGAACAAAGAAGCCTCAGTAATTATTCTTCAGGTCTCAAGAAGACAGCTGACCTTCACGTGTCAGCACAGAGACATATTTGGTGGAATCTTAATTCTCTATTTGTTTTACAGGATCATTTGGTCTAAAGACGTTCGTTTTCTTCCACCTGCAGGATGTTGGACGTGTGTCGCTCTCAAACGGCAGCGAGAGGTGAAATATTTGGACGTCGGAGTCCAGAAAATGTGGCGCCAGAAAAGCGGCTGCTCTGGTTTTGAGAAAGAGGAGCTGATGCTGGTGAGTTGAACCTTCTGATAGTTTCAGTTCGTCACCTGTTTGAGAGCGAGAACACAGACTGTGGCCTGATGCAGCTGTGAGGCAGCAGCTGCTGCTGAGGCTGTCGACTCGTTTGATGCTTTAATATGTGCTCGTCGTATTAAACTATGTGGAACCACAGCAGGTCAACACCAGCACCACGTTTTTTCATTTTAAAAGTGTAAATCAGGAGAAGGTGCAGACGAACTGTGGAGCTGACTGCACTGAGGAAACTCAGGTGATGTTCAGTGAATCATGGAAAACTATTCATTGAATATAAAAAGTGCACGTGTGGGTCAGGTGGTTTAAGGTGCATATTGTTTTACATCGTTGTTTCATTCCATGTCCCTGTCACCCGGTTGGATTTTAGTTACCAGTTTATTAGGTACACCCAGTGAACACTAAATGTTTCTGAGCACCCTCTGGTTCATCTGGAGGCTGCAGCTTGTGCTGCTGTTGGACCGGGTTATACAGCTGACACGTGTTTCTATTATTTTGTCCAACCTATTTATATCACATGACAGAACCAGCTGTCTGTGTAGCATGGTCCGGTCCAGCAGCAGGACAAGCTGCAGCCTCCAGGTGAATGAACAGCTGTGAAAGAACGTGAACACAAACTGAACCAAACCGAAAATTTTACAGACAGCGGCACTGAGACAAAGACAGGAGGCAGAGCTGGAGGTAGCAGAGCTGAAGATGTTGAGGTTCTCTCTGGGAGTGACGAGGATGGATAGGATCAGGAATGAGGACATCAGAGGGACAGCTCATGTTAGATGTTTTGGAGAAAAGGCCAGGGAAGCCAGATTGAGATGGTTTGGACATGTTCAGAGGAGGGACAGTGAATACATTGGTAAAAGGATGCTGAGGTTAGAGCTGCCAGGAAGGAGGCCTAGAGGAAGACCAAAGAGGAGGTTCTTGGATGTAGTGAAGGAGGACATGAGGATAGTTGGTGTGGGTGAGGAGGATACAGAGGATAGGGTTAAATGGAGGTGGATGATTGGCTGTGGAGACCCCTGAAGGGAGCAGCCCAGAGGAGAAGAAGATTTGAAACCATTAATCAACACAAATCAAAACTCTTGAGTTAATTAAAAGATAAATATCGACTACTGTCCAAATACAATAGTCGATTATACTAAACACCATCAGATATATACCAGATTGATGTAGTTTGAGAAACTATGTAGAATAAAGACTCTCCAGACACGTTTGAAGACACATAATAATCAATAGATTTAAAGGTTTATTTTGACACAGCCTCATGTCAACCAACTATAATCAAACAGATCTTTAAGGGGGGTTTTACTCATTTATTGAATTTGTTTAGCATTCCCTTCTTTATTCTATGCAAAGCTTTACATCTTTCAAACAGTGAACTGAAATGATGTTGACAATTGTATTAGAAAGTAATCAAATATCTATAAAAGCGTCTCCTGCAGTGAGTCCAACATACGTGCAGCTTACTTTTTTCTCTTCCTGAATATCTTTTGCTGTCATGTCTTTGCTCCCGTCTCATTTTTCCTTTTTTCTGCCAATGTTCACATCTTTCCTGGCTCTTTGATCAGTCTGCTCATGCCTTTCTTTTCTTGTCTGTCTTTTCCCATGTGCCTCTTTCCACTGCATCTCTCATCTGCCCTTTCCTTGTTTAAGGATTTTACTTTTATTTTATAAATTTTCTCTCCCAGTGGGATTGATGTGCTGTGTGTGTGTGTGTGTGTGTGTGTAAAACTGAGGCAGCTTCCATGTGACCAGCAACACAGACCAGAGAGCGCTGACCGAGTTATTATAGATTCTTCTGTCTAAACGCTGCGCCTGAGACAAAAGCAGAAACAAAGGAGGAAATAAAAAGATGCAAAGATTGTGGCAGAAAGAGGGTAAATACTGTAACAGCGGATGCTGATCCAAGGTCATTTATGAGCCCCCTCTTGTGTTTCCTCTGGGGGGTTTTTGTCTTTTCGTGCTCAGGGGAAGATGTGGAAGCATCGTAGCCGAGCGGAGCGACAACAGGGTCGGTGTTGAGCGTCTGGTAGCAGCTGCAGACAGAGTCACAGGCTGTGTATCTCAGAAATCATCTTTGACCTTCATCAACCCAGATAGGACACCACAGGAGGAGCAGAAATGTCAGAGGCAGCACGGGGACGCCGTGTCCTCATCTGATGAGTCAAATCACAAACGAGCCGTTGTCCTGCTGCTTTTATGACTCCAGTGTTTACAGGCCTGCAGGCAGGTTGTCAGACACACACCAACACTGAGACGTATTGAAATCCACAGCTGCAGCATATCGTTCAGAGCCACGTGAGCTCCGCACTGATTGCAAATACCAGTTTTAACTTTCAGAAGACGAACTGAGGAGAAAGTGTTGTGTCGCTCAGTGATTTGTGTGTTCGTCGATGGTTATTTCTGGGCCTCAGGAGAGAAGCTGCTTGTGCAGAAATGAGCAGAGAAAATGTAAAGTGAGTAAAATATTACCAACATTTGGGCACAGGCCTCTGTCCTGTTTTCATAGTTTGGGTTTCTGCTGGTTCTTCAGCCCCAGCACGAATGAATCAGGCGCCATCTTTGAACAGCAGCCACTTCCTGTTAGTACGAGCCGCAGTAGGAGGCGCCGTCGTGTCAGCGCCGTTATTACGGACAGTTTGGGTTTGTTTGTGTCCTATAAATTTCATTTCCTTTTCAAACAACGGTTTGGCCTCTTGGTCAACGATTCAGTCTCTTGCTGATTATTCAGTTAGTTAGATGGAAATGACTTTTATGTACCAGGAACTGCAGCGGTGAATAAGGTGTGTAGGAAATAGAACCACTGGCTGACGTTCTTGTGATGAATGAGGATCTGCAGCAGATTCATGAGAACCCGTCTCCTCTGTGTTTGTGGTTTAGGTTAAATGTCTGAAGTCAGTGTGAACTGTTTCTGTATTAAACCTCAGCACCATCTTTCCCTGACCTGAACTGAGAGCTGGTTAGAACAGTTATAACAGGTGGATATAATCCTGCAGGATCCACAAACAAATAGCAAACAGACCCACACACAGTTTCTTGCTGCACTATTATTTATATAGGAGTCTGAGGTTATACAAACTGTCTCTTTGTGTATCATGTTGTGATTTCTTTAAATAAAACTTGTCATTCAGCTTTAACACAAACAACTTTCAAGATGGGAGAACTCATTTCCCTTTTTAATTGCATCACAAATCGTTTCAGGAATTCAATCTTGGGTGAAGTGTCTTTAAATCAAGTGTGAGCTGCCTGATCATGAGATGCCAACACTTAATTTAAACTGAAACAAGCTGAGTTGAATTAAAAACGGCAAATTATCACTTCTGCCTCTCCGGTATTGTAAAAAGAAAATAAAACCAAACATAGCAGTAAATAAGCTGACAATCTGAATTTATGCTTTTCTGCAGTGCAACAAGAAATGCAAGGTTTCGGTGATTTGTCGCCCAGTGTGCTGTGACGGATTCAGTCCCAGAAGTTTCTGGAACAAAGATGGTCTTCAGAACAAGGAGGCCTCTGGGAAATCTTAAGAGTCGTGACGGCAGCAGAAAGGTCATGCAAAACTTCACATAAAACACACACATTCAGATACAAACACATACTGTATGTATTAATACTGTATGTTCTTTGTTAGCTGATTAACTTCCTAAACCACAGACTCTGACCCTAAATGTCCTCTGGGTCAGTTAAACTAGAACTAACTGCAGCTTTGAACAGCGAACAGAACATTTTAATGCTGAACAGATGCTGAGTCATCTGCCTCCACTAAAAAAAGACCCGACACAAAAACAAGACGGACCCACCAACCAAGATGGTCTCTGCTGCCACCTTAAATACCTGACAGAAACATTTTCAAAGCTTCTTAAAATTTAACTTCAGATGAAATTATTCACTTATTCCCGTGCTGGACCTTCTCTTGAACAAGTTTGTTCCTTCCTCATGGAAAGTGCATGATGGGTAAACCCATCCTCCAGGCCAAAGCCACACACTGTGTGGAAAGATCCCCGGGGTGATGTACAAATCAAATAAACAACTTGATGTGGTTTTGTTTACAAGCAGCCATCTTTGTTTGGCCTCTGATGCCAGATTCTGGCTCCAAATCCTCAAGAAAGCGAGGACGTCGTCCAATCTCCCGCAGCCAAATCAGGCACCTCTTACAACCAACAACCGACCAATTAAATAGCTGATGTTAATGACTACAGAGTGTAACAGCTGTTAGAATGAGCCTGTTTAATCTACGTAACGAGCGGGTCTCCTTTCACAGAGGCAGCCATGTTGCACGGCCATGTTTCAAACTAAACTCTGGCTCCAGACAGGGAATCAGTTTAAAAGGTGACGCCCACTGTCACCTCCCTCATGCCTGGAAACGGGGGGAAGGTGTTAGGGGTCTCAGAAGGTTGCATTCTGCAATCTCACCACTCAACTGTTTTATATTTTAGACACTGCACCTTTAAAGGTTTTTTTTTTTTTCCTGATGTAGTTTTGTGTTTTTGTTTTAGAGACGTGAGTCTTCTTAAGATCTCAGAATTTATAACAATAACCTGCAGTGGAAAAGGAGCCACAGTCGCTCTGTAGAGTTTATTTGACCCTGGTGTACATCGTTACAAACTCTATTAATGCAAACACAACGCTGAGGTTTGGGTAAACAAGGCGGAGGATTTGTTGTACTGTAGTTCTTTTTTAGGCTGAGAGAAGTTTGTGAGTAGATCAGAAAAAAATAAAATAAAACCACCTTCATATTCTCGTAAGGACTCCGCATTAAACAACCCAGACTTAGACTAACGTCAACAACTGTGTCTTTACCGAACAGGACCAAAGTACGAGACCAGCCCTGTCTAAGCAGTGTGTTTTTAATTATATATAAGATCAAATACTATTTAACTTTAAAAGAACAGCTGTTGTAAGATTGAGTCCTGGGCCATAAAGCATGGACAAACATGTAAACACAGAGCAGAACTTCCTGCACCAACACACATTTTCTGTCACTTTTATGAAATAGTTTAACTAAACACCTCGACAACCTCCCACAGAAGTCGACCCTTTGTCACTAAATCGGGTTGATTTTATATCCGAGGGCAGCTGCTTTGGTTTCCTGATCTTTTGTCTCATTAGATGTGATGCTTATTGGTTGTAACTCAGCAGTCATAAGTTTGCCTCAGTGCCTTTTGTTGCAATACGCCTGTGGAGGCTGGAGCTCGCCGAGCGCTCGCTAATCGTCGGTAATGTCGGTGCAAAGTTCAGAAAAGCAGCGATCTTGTTGGTTTTCTCTGTTGTCACGGTCATCACATGAGGTTTCAGCAGTAAACACTTCACAGATACTGATCCAAAAGATGTATATTTTCTTCCTGCATTAAGTTTTTAGTCCCTGTGACCTCTTGTTAGTTTGATATGGATGGACAGATTTCTTTTCTTCGGATGCTTTCCGGTGATGTTTGGGAAATGTCAGAGTACATGAATGAGCTGAGCTAAAGGTGCAAACACAAGATGGATTGATTTCTTGTTCACCTCATAAACTCTCACTTCTAAGACTGTAAATTCCCTGTAAACACCAGGCTCTCACACTATGTACTTTTGGACTCGAGTATTCTACCAAATAAGTAATCGGATAATATAGACTTTTACATTTTTAAACAATAATACTGTTCTGTAATCTGTGGTAGAAACAATTTTACCTTGAAACGACGTTACCTTGTGTCTGCACCGCTGGGTGAGCCGATCTGGTCCACAGCTGGATGCTTTCTGTCCAGATGTTGAAGCATTGACGAAGTGCTGTTGTGGTTCGTCAGTTCTACTTTACAATACATGCATTGCACCGTGTTGTCGTCTTATTTAAGTCTGAAATGATCCCAGACTTTGGACATTTTCTGCCTTTTTCAGACGGTTTCGCTCTCTGCCATAGCACCAACTACTGAAATACGTTGTGCGACAGTGATTACAGTCCGTGTGATAGTAATTAAGACATCCTCAAAAAAAATCGATTCGTTGCAGCCCTAATGCAGAATGTGCATTTCTGTTGACTAATAATTATTATTACCCAGATACAGGATAAGATACTGATTGTATTTGTTAAGGGCTCATTTGGATGACATCTCTGTGAGGAGTGCAGCGGGGCCATCGTTTCATTAGAGGTGGTGTTTTGCTCATTAACAGCTGTTGGAGACAGTTGGAGCTTTGCAGCAGGACTGAGGATCAGGCTGTTGTTTCTCTCTGCCAAAGGACGAGGCCAGAGACGTGTGGCTGTGTGAGAATGTGTATTTTGGAATTCATTTAGTTAAACCTCTTGTTAATTTGAATGGTTCTATAAAAATAAACTGGGAATTGTCTTATCTATTCAACATGTACAATTCAATTCATCATTTCTAGAATTTGCATCTGAGTCTTCTAGCTCCTGAAATCTTTCAATCTTTCTGACGTATTTTTGACAACTACTGTCTCATTTTGCTTAATTACTGATGGATGTTGCTGTGGGGAGAAGAACCTACACTAGAGATGAGCTCCTCTTACTACAGCAGATCAGATCTGGAGTAGACCACCCTATTCCAGCTGAGCTGAAGAAGTCTCTCCATGGATGCTGAGCTGGTGCTAAACTGAAGGCAGGAGATGGAGATACAAGTCTGTGACTGTTCCCCTAATAACAAAGCCTGGATCACTAGAGACGTCAAGTCAAACCTTAACCAGGAACAGGAGGCGTTTAAAGATGGAGACAAAGACTCCAACATGTCCGACATGAGCTGAAGAGGAGATTAAAGCAGGCTGAGGAGGACTACAGAAACAAAATAGAGAGAAATCTACAGCACAACACCATCAGAGAGGTGTGGGGGGGGATTAACATCTTCACTGGCTACACAGAAAGAACAACCAGGCACCAGTGGCTGATGTGGACAGAGCCAATGAACTCAACAGGTTCTTCAACAGGTTTGACACTGTTGGCAAATGGACTTTCTGCCCCAGCCTGTCCAGTCACACCCCCTCATTCCTCCAGTGTCTCCTTCTTAATCTCCTCCTTGTTCTCCACCTGTGTGCACCCCCACCACTGCAGCTACACCTGCTCCCTCACCTGGGCAGGCTCCACCACCTGTAACAGTAACAGGGGTGAGGCAGCAGCTACAAAGACTGTGGGAAGGCAGCTGGTCCTGATGGTCTATGTCCAAGGCTGCTTAAGGACTGACTCTCCTCACTGAGCTGCAGGACTGAACCAGATCCTTCATCCCCGCTGCCATCAGGCTCCACAACACCTTAGACAATGGTAGGTGACGACTGACTGCTCTCATTACTGACTGACTGAGTACAAAACTACCTGAATGTGCCTTTGGGGATGAATTTCTGCTTTGAGGCCACCACCCATTTTAATACAGTGAAATGAAAGACCTGGTATCAGGCCATGCAGATGGTTTCAGTTTAGTGCATCAGGTTCACCTGATGCATTAACCGTAGCCCACCGTTGAAACCTCTGCCACCATAATACGCTACATGTAATTAGAATTTGTGTGGAGAATTCAAAGCTCTGCAGCAGAGGGGGAGTCAGATGTAGTAAATAAGTATCTGCAAGGCCCAGTACCACGAGATGAACCGTGCCTTTTATAAATGAAACTTGTTTTCTGTAGCTTTGTGGAGGCTGAATTATAAACTGAAGGTCAATGAGGCTCTTTGACTTCCCTGTTTATTCCACATGAACCTGTATAAAGAGAAGTAAATCGAAGACTTAGCTGTGACTGACAATCTCAACAGAGCGAACAATGGACGTGGTTTCAGCGGTGAAGTGCTGTAAATAAAGACGTCTTAATAATATTCCTGCCGTTCCTCTCGTGAGTGTCATGTCGCTGCGATACTGTCATTCAGATGTGAGGAGCCATCTTCCTGTGCGGTCGTCTGCACTTTGTGTTCAAAATAAAAGCATATGGATGCTCAGCTCTACAATAATCCAAATGAGGAGCCACAAATGTTTGACATCCACAAACTTTCCACGCAGAAAAATCCCTGGTTTAAATCTTTTGTGCTTTATAGGCAGCTGTTCTGACTGTGCCGTCTCATCTTAAGGTGGTTCAGATTTTATCCATACTGCTGTTAATGTCTTTCTCTCTTTCACTGAGGATGTATCTGTGTGTCCAGCTGTGGTTTATCTTATTGAAGCTGAGGCTTCTCGTTGTTACCTAAAGCAAAGGGACACTGCCAGCCTTGTAGATCAGCGCCTCATAAAAATCCAGACTTTTTTTTTTTTTTTTTTTTTTTTTTTTTTTGTGGCGTTTTTAAACCCCTCCAGGTGAGAGGGTTTGCTTTGTCAAACTTAGCACCAACAGACGGTTCAAAATAATCTCAGACAAGGTGAAGCATCCTCTAGCTCACGGGCATAAAAGGAAATGTTGTTCACTAATTTGTGAAGAGCTTGAATCCAGTCCTTTATGTGCTGATGATTAATGTCTGGTTGTATTTTAAGTGCCAGCATCCAAAAGAGAAAAATATCTGAGAATACTCTCAGTAATAATTAGACTGTGTGGCTGAATGGGCCAAACGCTCACATGAAGAACTCAAGGTCACGGGTTCAAGTTTTCTTTCAAATTCCTAATTTGCAAGTGTGTTTCAAAGATCATATGTAGTGGAAATATTGAAAAGCTTTAAGAGGAGAGAGCCGAGGCTGTGCAGAGCATTTGCTCACTGCAGCACACAGCTGCACCGAGTCGTGGTGTGTTTGGATTTGACACACTGCTTTTGCTTTTGACAATCAAGAGCCTCATCTAAAGGAAAAACTTGAAAAAGCACTCGCATATGAAGACTCAATGGCTCAATCAGCAAAGCAGACAGGTTTAGAGGTGATGAGATCAAGTCACATCTACTTCTGAAAGGCTGTTTGAAAGCCAACAACAGCGCAAAGACTGAAAAGCTGCCAGTGAAGCAGCTGCGGCTCCGTTGGCTCAGAACAGGAAGGCTCTGGGTTTGAGTCCCATTCACAGTTTCAAACCTCCAGTCTTTGGAAGATACAAGCCAGATGTGGAGCTGTAGCTCTGATTTCCGCCCCATCGCCGACAGCAGAAAGGTTTGTATAGGGCTGAACAAAAAAAGTCATGACGACATTCTGATTAGAAAACCAAAATATTCCCAGTAGACAACCAAAAACATACTGGATCCCAAAAATGAATTGACATCCACATTGGAGAATCAAAACAATCACAAAATTCCCAAAATGAAATAAAAACTCTCCACAAGAAAATGAAAACATTTACGCAGGAAAACTTCGACCGAATGGACATTACACTTGGAGAGCGGAGAAACGTTTGCACAATAAAGTTTTGAAGTTAATGCGTCTGTGTTGTTGCAGTACAGCTTCCAGCCAGCAGCAGCAGCACAGAGCTCAGAGCGGCCGAGCTCCGATGGGAGAGGAAGAAATTTGACTTTAGCAAAGCTGAGTGAAATGGAGGTGACTCCCCTTCCTGCAGAGTAAGTCCTGTTTGTTTGTTTGTGTTTGTGATGCTTGGTGAAAATGATGTCTCCTGATAACAGAACTGTCTTCACTCCTGTCAGCTCATATGTTCAACTGTTCTTCCATGGTTCACGTCGTCTCTTCCTGACAGACTCAAATGTTTGTGCTGGTCCCAGTGAACGGACTTAAATCGCATCCAGGCTGCAGGTTTGGAGGCTCCGCGTTTCCAGGACACGCTGCTTTTCCAAACCACAGGTGAAAACAGCCTTTTATCTGTGTTGTGTTTCTTTTTGTTTGTTTGTTTGTTTTAAATGTTTAGGTTGAAATGATTTCTGGGTATCAGACCATCCAGGAAGAGTCATTGATATGAACCAAGAGCAAACTTTAACTTAGATTTAACTTTCACACTGAAACCTGGAGCCTCCAAGTAAAAAAAAAAAAAGTGTGAGATGTTTGAAGGAAAAGGAAAATGTTCTTACGTCAGGACAGTGTGTCCACAATCTGCAGTTCCCCCTGGTTTTTGTTTGCATCCTGCTTTCATCCTGTACCTGCACCCACCTGGCTGGGACGTGAATGTAACCAGAGAAGCTGTTTCTGAGTCAGCCAGTCACAGCCAATCAGATAAAGACTCGCATGTTTTATACTAAAATCTCCTGTTGCTTTATCAGCGGTCGTCTTTATGTTTGAAGCAGCTGCAGCCTTTTCTCGTTAAGCCCCACCAGAAGTTCACCCGGCTCAGCTCGCACACAGCATCGATCGGGCGTAGTGTGCACACGCTACCACGGGTCGCAGCCGTGACAAAGCCTGAGGTTACTTTGCCGCATCGATCGCTGAATCTGTTGTTAGTGAAGATGTTTTTATGATTCTTCAGTTTGAATCAGACTGTGTGTGTTTGGATCAGTGGGGAGAAGATGTTCCAGACAGTTATTCATAAAGAAAATCAGGGACTGGCACAAAGCGACACGACCTCCGGGCTCGTCTTTCTGATGCTGCAGCCGCGCTGAGGGGATCAGAGTAACCAATGTTTCTATTAGCCATGTGAGTGTTTGTAGCCCTGACATGAAACAACCCACCACAGTAATAACGTTTTGTCCCCCGTCAGGGATCGAACCGACGCTGCTGATGGTGCAACCCAGTGTTTATTCTGCTGAGTGTTCAGAGGCTGCACTGCCGCCGTCCCTCCTCCTCTTCCTCCTCTTCCTCTCTGGTAAGACAGTAATACCGTAGCATGTCCTGCATGGGTGGGCTGATGTCAGCTTGCTGATGTGTCCCAGGTGTTGCAGGGAGAAAACAAACATCCAAGCCACATTTTAATTTCCTTACGTTTGTGCATCGAGTTGAGCTTCTTTGTTTTTGTCTTCGTGCACAAGCTTCAACACGAACCTCAGATTTTGTCTGAAAAACAGAAGATTCACATCCAAATATGTGGATTTTTACAAAGAGTTTCCCAGATTTTTTTCTTTTATTAAAGTCAGCCACTAAATATGTCATTGTGCTGTAGCTTCCTATAAGCAAACATTGAAATTGTCTCTGTCCGTGATTTCAGAAATGATCTCTTTAATCATAGGTGCAGCACCGACGACTAAATTAATTAGAAAGAACAAAGTGGTGGGAAATCAATTATTCAAAACTAATTGTTAATCAGTATTAAATGTGTTGAGGGGGAAATAGCAGGAGAAACATTGTCTTTAGGCGTCACCTTCCAGCCTTCCCTCAGCTCGTTTCTGGTCCAGGCGTTTGGAGCAGGTTCATCCTCGCCACCATGTGGCCGCAGAGAAGCTGGATTAGCTTCTGGCTGCTCATCCAGTCACACACGACTCCGTCCAAACAGCAGCCACATGTAGAAGCTATGGGTCAGGGTCAACCTCTCCAAATGTTTAGACAGACATTCAACCCTATTTTCTTTTTTTAATTGCACTCTCCTGTTCAGTGCAGCAGCTGCTGACAGTGCAAACAGTAAATAATCAGCCTGAAAGTTTATTTTTGACCTGGGAAATAGACGTTTGGCAAAATGTATTTGATCCACGTCTCTTTTCAGCAGATTCCACTTAATGAACCCATTTAGGTTCTCCATGCAGTACTCTGTGTGTACTGCACAGCTACAGTACTCTGTGTGTACTGCACAGCTACAGTACACAGAGGTACTGCAGAGCTGCTGGAGACACAAACATGAATAAAAATAAACCACTAGAGTCGTGGCAGTGACCTCACACTCGCCTGAAAATATGATCAACGTAGATAAGAGGATGGTATGTCTCGGTTTCTTCTGATTCACCGTCGTCCACAGGTCAAGGATGAAAATAAATGAAGACAATAAAACTAAGATGTGAAACAAGCAGGACGTTTAGGTTATGACAACAGAAATGATAAATCAAAAACCCTGTGATAAGAACCCAAATCATTCAGGAGCTGCACATGTTGGTCCTGCTGCTTTAACCACATTTGTTACTGCTGAATTTATGTCCTGGTTATTTCTTTGGTGGCTTTAAAAAGGCGAGTATCAGTGTTTTAGTCTGAGTCAATGGGCCATTCATATTTCTGCTGCAGCATTAATGAGCAGAATATTCATGGGTTCTCTCACTGCTCTAATTATTGTTGTCTCTATTAACCTGCGCTTGTTTGACATTTTGTCAGTTTCCCTGTGAAGCAGCTGCTGTTTGCAGTGACCTCATGACAAATATCACAGACAGTCCCGATCCTGACTAAAACCTAAAAACCTGATGATTCTCGGGCGGGTTCTGCAGCACTGACGTTCTGTGAGGCGCTGCTGTGTGTCCTGCAGACGTGGTGACACTTTCTGATTCATGGAAGGTTTAAAGTTCCTTAATGTTCTGCCTGGATTTATGACGCCGGTATTTCGAGGTCCTGCTGCTTTATTCTGGCTCACTAAGTTTCTGATGAGGACTGAAGCTAAATCACAAATTTCCCCCCGTGAAGTAAAATACAGAGTGATTAAAATACACATTTGACGGAGGTGAGTTCTTCTCCGTCAAATTGACAAACTGTGACCTGCGGTTTGTATGAGGAGGTCAGAGACCTGAGGCTGCTCCGTCAGACTCATTTACAGCAACATCACACACGGCTTTGGCAGCAGGAATCCAGGAATAGACAGACACGTTCTCATCCGTTCTGTTCTTCAGACACCTGAGTAGATTTGAAAGCACAGTAAACTGAACTGAACCGAGAAGCATCGTCTGACCTCCTCCTGCAGCTCCCTCAGCTCCTCCCCAGGTGAGCCGGGGGGGAGGAGGCGGGGCGGGACGTATCCTGAGCGTTTGGAGGACACGCTGTAATTCCCTTTGACAACATCTTAAATGGCTGCTGCTGATTTCTCAGCTGCTGGTGCGGGGGGGGGTTGCTGGTGATGGGGGGTTGATGTAACTGGGCTGAAATCACAGTTTTAACATCCCAATCTGTCAGAGTATCTGAAGACGAGACATCTGACAGGCTGCGGCGCTGCAGAAGGTGTCAGAAACACCAAAAAAGAAAACACAGACGCTCACACGTGCACACATTTACTCTGCGTGTGCTGAACCTGCTGATTTCAGAGGTTTTACAGGATGTTCTGTCCCAAACTCGTCTACATCTGGGTTTTTGTTAAACATCTTCCGCTCGGATCAGCTCGTCTTCAGTCTGTCCCTGCTGGTGATCAGTAACGCAGCCATCTGCTTTTAGTTTTTGGCTTTGGACTGAGATCACACAGGAAAATATCAACACCTGCACGATGACCTGAAATGTTGAGTTACAGCTCCGGCTGAAGGTCATTTACAGATTATTCTTTCACATCATTTATTCATTGTTTGAATCCTGCAGGACCTTTGACAATCATTTGATCATTAATAATTTAAAATAAATCAAATTTAAAGCTGTTTTTCAGTGTTTTCTTGTTGATTGGCTAATCAGTTAATTAATAATAGTTTTTAATGTCTTCTGTCTTTGCTGTATCACCCTGCATTTATATTTAGATGTTTTCATAATATTTTATCTGCCTCCTTTACATTTATAGAACATATTTACACATATTTCCTCTTAGTCGTATTTTAACAGGTAAAGCAGTAAATAAAGCACATTATTAAATAAAAAAGGAGGAAATGTTAAGAGCCAAAGGCTGCTGAACTTCTAAAATTCTGAAATTATAAAATTACCACAGAATATGTGACTCTGCTGTTCAAGCTGTTTTTCTTGCAGCAGAATCACTTAGTTTTATCTGTGAAGTTGTTTGTTTGGAAGAGTTTTGGAAACACATTGTGTTGGCAAACACTTTTACTTTGCTCACTTTAATGATGCACAGCGACTTTGAATCAGACTAGTTTGTAACTTCCTGCCTTTGGTGTTTCATGTTGCAGAATCTGGAGCTGACAGACCTGGATCGTCTGCTGGACCAACACATCTGCATCCATGGACCGTCCAGGTAAGACAACAGTTTAAAGTATATAAGGTAGTTAACGTCATCTACCCAGCGGTATATAAAGTACTTCAAATTAGAAGTATATAAGGTAGTTAACGTCATCTACCCAGCGGTACATAAAGTACTTCAAATTAGAAGTATATAAGGTAGTTAACGTCAGCTACCCAGCGGCATATAAAGTACTTCAAATTAGAAGTATATAAGGTAGTTAACGTCAGCTACCCAGCGGTATATAAAGTACTTCGAATTAGAAGTATATAGGTAGTTAACGTCAGCTACCCGGCGGTATATAAAGTACTTCAAATTAGAAGTATATAAGGTAGTTAACGTCAGCTACCCAGCGGTATATAAAGTACTTCGAATTAGAAGTATATAAGGTAGTTAACGTCAGCTACCCAGCGGTATATAAAGTACTTCAAATTAGAAGTATATAAGGTAGTTAACGTCAGCTACCCAGCGGTATATAAAGTACTTCAAATTAGAAGTATATAAGGTAGTTAACGTCAGCTACCCAGCGGTATATGAAGTACTTCAAATTAGAAGTATATAAGGTAGTTAACGTCAGCTACCCAGCGGTGTATAAAGTACTTCAAATTAGAAGTATATAAGGTAGTTAACGTCATCTACCCAGCGGTATATAAAGTACTTCAAATTAGAAGTATATAAGGTAGTTAACGTCAGCTACCCAGCGGTATATAAAGTACTTCAAATTAGAAGTATATAAGGTAGTTAACGTCAGCTACCCAGCGGTATATAAAGTACTTCGAATTAGAAGTATCTAAGGTAGTTAACGTCAGCTACCCAGCGGTATATAAAGTACTTCAAATTAGAAGTATATAAGGTAGTTAACGTCAGCTACCCAGCGGTATATAAAGTACTTCAAATTAGAAGTATATAAGGTAGTTAACGTCAGCTACCCAGCGGTATATAAAGTACTTCAAATTAGAAGTATATAAGGTAGTTAACGTCAGCTACCCAGCGGTGTATGAAGTACTTCAAATTAGAAGTATATAAGGTAGTTAACGTCAGCTACCCAGCGGTGTATAAAGTACTTCAAATTAGAAGTATATAAGGTAGTTAACGTCAGGTACCCAGCGGTATATAAAGTACTTCAAATTAGAAGTATATAAGGTAGTTAACGTCATCTACCCAGCGGTATATAAAGTACTTCAAATTAGAAGTATATAAGGTAGTTAACGTCAGCTACCCAGCGGTATATAAAGTACTTCGAATTAGAAGTATCTAAGGTAGTTTAAATAGTCTATTAATTGAATTTACTGCAAAGTCCCAGTTTTACTTCGGTTATGAGGCTGTTGAGGTTTGTGAGTCTGTGCATGGGAAGATTTGTGAAGGCGGCTGAATGCAGCTGCTGCTTTTGTGTGGTTGTTGTCAAAGCTTTGTTCGCAGCAGAAGTGTCTCCTTCAAAACATTTGGATCTTGTTTTGGATTCAAAATTGTCAACTTTGAGACAACTGGATGGAGGGAGATGGAGTCAGGTGCAAAATTACAGCTGTGTTGCCAGGTTTGTCGTTTGTGTCTCACCAGCAGCTTTGGCTTCGCCGTGTGAGGCTGAGTAGATAAATAATTAGATCAGTATTTTCTCTGATATATATAAGGTAGTTTAATATATATATTAAATATATAAATAGAAGTATATAATATTAAATATATATATATATAGAAAGCGGCCCATGCACCTGCCGAGTGTGCCCTGCTCTTTCCTCTGTATGTCCATCAGTGGAGGTCATGAGGCCCCGGGATGTTTCAGCATGGAGAGAGTCCCTCAGGTGTCGGGTTCAGGCAGATTATGTGGAGTTTTCTCCCTAAAGTCAGAAGGAACCTTAACGTTATTGGAGCTGCTACAGTATATTTTTTAACGTGGGGTGGTAAAATCTGACGTATTGCCCCTTTAAGCAGCACGCTGGTGTATGTTTGTCTTGGCGGGAGGAACCGCGCCCATCTGCCGCCCCGCCGAGGTTAAAACAAAACGCTAAGAACATTATATAACATCACTGCGGCACATCTGCACAGCCCTGCCTCCTAATGCAGGCAGCGCTGCCAGATCCACTCTTCAAACTCTGCGACATTACACAGGGGAGTTTGCATCCTGCTCTGGCGACCCGTCGGCGCGTGGGGAATGTAAAGGAAAGCACGTTAGTCTAGTTAGATGTGACAGTCTCAAACGGCTGCGGCGTCTTTGATGAGGAGGAGTCAGGCGGCGTGTGTACGCCGCTTCCCGGTGTTAATATAGGTTAATGCGACACAGAAACATAAAGGTATACAGCCGAGAGGAAACATGACAGCAAGAAAGGAGGGAAACGCTGATGCACTTGTCCAAACGTGGCCCGACAAGAGGAGCAGAGCTGACAGGAGCACACACACACACACACACACACACACACACACTTGGTGTATATGCACACTCAGGAAGAACACATATGCATATGTGTATGAATATATACACACACACACACACACAGTGAGAGCAGCGCTGAGAGAGAATCTGTGTTGGTGTAATTGTCTGTTCCTGCGACAGCACTTTCATTTCAGCTCTGACCCAAATAGGCCCACATGGCTGGCAGAAAGTGTGTGTGTGTGTGTGTGTGTGTGTGCGTGTGTGTGTGAGACACAAGGTTTTACTCCATCTGTGAGGTCTCGCAGCTTGAGGAAAGGTTTTTTTTTTTTTTTAGGTTTGAAGTTAGAAATAAGATTTGTTTGAGATCAAGGTGAGGTGTTGAGGAGCAAAATGCACTTGCAGATGTAAATACAGGCTTGAAGTGTGTGTGTGTGTGTGTGTGTGTGTGTGTGTGTGACGCACTGCACGCCCATTTTGTAGCCGTGTTCCTTTGTTGACGTTGAACAGTTCTCGTTCTGCGATTGTCACAAAAGTTTTGACCCTTGTCAGATTTTGGTTCAGTGCTGATTTTAATGTGATCTGTATTTAGGTGAGAGAAGGGCGCACACACTGTAAACACACAGCGTACGAGCACACATATATACACACACACACACACACACAACCTCACGTGCACACACACACAGCAGATGGTAAGTGTGATTCTGCACCGTGTGCCCGGTTCCTGAAAAATAGCACAGAGGTTTGAATACAGTCTTTGTGCGCCCAAGACCTCAATAGCCTCCATACAATTGTGTAACGGACCTCCTTTCACAGAGATGGAGAGGCAGAATGAGAAGAGGGGAGAGAGAAGTGGCACAGAGGAGAACACTGAAGAATAAGCGAGGGAGGTAGAGTCAGAGACGGAGAGGTGGAAACTAAATGAGAAAAAGGAAGAGAAAGATGGACGGGATCGAAATTGGGGAAAGCAGGCGGGTAGGGAGGCTGCCAGGAGAGAGAGGGAGCGTTTGGAGGAAATAAGTGCCTGTCAGGACACAGAGCAGAGATACAGGGAGAGCTGAAGAGGCCCATGTGGCCAGAAGTATGTAGACACCACAATAGCACTGACAGTGTCCACTCTTGCACCAGATATTGAACTGGCTGCAGGAAGTTGCTCCCATTCGGCCAAAGGAGCATTAGTGAGGTGAGCGATGACGTCTGGCTCCCAAAGGTGCTGGTTTGTCTGAGGTCAGTCGAGTTCTTCCATGCCAAAGAGGGAAAATGAGCTGGATTTGTGTAGAGAAGTGAGACGAACGCCACCCGTCT
The DNA here is from genome assembly GCF_900324485.2 of Mastacembelus armatus. Lineage (NCBI taxonomy): Eukaryota > Metazoa > Chordata > Actinopteri > Synbranchiformes > Mastacembelidae > Mastacembelus > Mastacembelus armatus. Next base: position 21,372,432 of record NC_046643.1, read on the forward strand.
GTCTGAAAATGGAAGGATATTGCTTTGTAAAAGTTACGGTGACGTTTGCTCGTGGCAGCTGCTCACAGGGTCTGTAGTCAGCAAACAGATCAGAGAATCATTTCCAGCTTGGACTGTTTCATCTGAACAGATTTATTACGTCCAGGGAGAATCGAAGACTGAAATCTGCTCTTTAGGAGATTTGACACATTCATATGTTGAAAAGTTGAAACATCTGCCTCTCACTGATGCACATGTAATGTTTGCACCTCCTAAGTGCAGATATCTCAGTGAGCAGCTTTCTGACGCCGTCCCTGCAGCACCAACCTTTGTTTTAGAGAAGACGCTGCACCGGGCTGCTCGTTGACCTCATCCCTAGTGAAAACCTGTGGGTGCACGTTGAGCTTTGTGTGTTTTCACATAGATGCAGATCATCAGAGTTTTGTGTTGGTTTATGCAGAGCTGTTAGCTGCTAGCTGTTATTGTTAAATGTTAATTGAAACTGTTGATGTTCTTCCTCTCCAGGCACTTTTGGCTTCAGGTGTGTTACCACCACCTTCTGATTTGCATGTAGCCTGGAACTCAAATACCAATTAACAAACTGGTGGTTTGGCCGTATATAAACAAACTGTTAAAACTTCATCTGAATTTTATCAGGATGTGCCACGTTTCTGAAAGGTTAAACGGGGCCTCGGATGTTTGAGCAGAGGACAGTATCTGTTTTTTCTCAAGACAAAAAGGCAGAAACGAGAGGACACACAAGATAAATTGGACATTTTGTGCAACAGGACGATCTGGTGTCCACCATATATTTTCTACAGACCCTTCGTTTTGGGAAACGCTAGTCTAAGCTGGCTTTGTGTGCTTCAACATCAGAGTTTCCATAAAGAATACGTGTCCGCATACTTTTGGCCATGTTGCGTAAGAGGCCAAGAAAAAAGTGGGAATAATAAAGCACAGCTGTAGAAACAGATTAAAGTATGGAGCTGAAAACTCACGCTGACAGCAAAAGTCAGATTTTTCTCCGAGTTCCACAGAAAACAGTGTCAGAGTGTTTCAGCTGTAAAATTAACAGATTTTTGTCTCACCTGACAAGGTGTTATGTGTAGCATTTTAACATGTTTAAATCATTAACACGTTCAATTTGAAACTCAGATGTCACTGTCAGATTGTTCCCGGGATAATACAGCTGCAGAAAACACTTACAGCACATTAAAGTTAGTCACAGAAAAGCAGTTTTGGTAAAATGTGACTGTCAGCTGAGCTCTGCACAGGAAAATACAGCGTGACTTTCAGCTCGGAGCCGTCGCTTTCCTGTTTTCTCCTGCAGTATTTTGGATAATATCTCTGGAGAGCCAGTGTTGTGGAGGAAAGAAGGATTTGGACTGTTTCCACCCATATCCAGGGAAATATTGAAGATAAAATCAAGGCTTTTAGTTTAATAGTTTCTGTTCCCATGTTACATACTAAACGTCAAATAATATGTTTTGTCAGCTGAATCACTTTTGTCAGCTTCAGATGTGAAGCTGGAAACAGCTGCTGTCGGTGTCTAATGCTAACACAGGGCTCGCTGTTCGGACCTGAACTGAACCTCCAGCTCCGACTAACCACACTGAGCTCCAGAGTTCGGGTAGATTTGGGATTTCCAACGTCTTTCTCCCTGCCAGACTCACAGGGCTCCCAAAAGCTACAAGCTGTGGAGCTCTGGCAAATGCAGCCATATTTGTTGTTGCAGTTGGGAACAGGTAGAGCACTGTAGTTACCGAAATCATCCAACACTGACCCAGAATCTGATCTTAACCCGTCAGGGTGACGTGTAGCTTCAGCTCGCAGCAGGAGGCTCAGTGTGGGCACAGACCTGTGTTTTTGACCGCTGTAAGCTGCTGCATCGCCTCATTGCACTGAAGAGGAAGGAGATGCTGCTCTGGCTGAGCAGAACCACTTAAAGACTCCAACCTGTCTCAGTTTGGAGAGAGGGAGCAGCCAGCCTGCCTTTTACTGCTGCTTGTTTCTCTCTCGTGCTGGAACTGCAGTGGAAATCGAACACGTAGCAGCTTTTAGAGAAACTGGAAGTGGAGAAAATAGTAACTGATTTCGTCACTTGAGTGAAATGAAAGGTTTGAGAATGAGGGCAGGCGGCGACAGAACGATCGGGTTTGGAGAAAGGAGTGAAAGAGTGAGTGATGAAGGAGTGACTGGGATGAAGAGAGAGAGGAGGCTGGAGGAAAGGAGGCAGAGGGAGAGAAACAAAAAGAACAGATGAGACGACTGAATACACACTTTCTCTGGTGGAGTTTTGTGGTTTGATATATCGCGCGTGTCGTCCCACATGATTTATGTGTGAGAATATGTGACAGGTCATCATCATCATCATCATCATCATCATCATCATCATCCTCCTCATCCTGCTCGGCTGCAGAAATTAGGCAGGATATCAGACAGGAAACTTCTACCTGATGAACAACTGTGTTAAAAATGCAGATCGATGACAACTGAAGAACATCCAGTTTGAGGAGCAGATCCTTGAGTTTTATGAGACACAAACACTGACCTGAACCTATGAGACTTGCATTTCATTCTTTCATTCTGTGAAGAGCCTTGAAGGGAAAACTCGCCGCTATAAATGATCCTGTAACGCAACCCAGCCCCGGTAAAACTGTTTGAAAACAAAGAAAGAGAATTACTGCGTTTTGTTTCGATACCTCCGCCTGTACAACCCCCAGATTTGAAGAAACTACCTCAAGGCTGTCCTCACATATCGAGCTCACAATAACGGGATGAACGAGGTCATTGAGACCTTGACCTTTTGACCTCCGACCCCTAAAAGCTAATCAGTTCTTCATTGATTCCAAGTTTTTAAATAATTTCCTCGAGGCGTTTCTGAAATTTCACGTTCACAGGAATTGGACGGATGGACGGACAACGTAATACCTCTGGCTTCGAGGCATAACAATCCTACAACACCCAGAATGCATTGCACTTGGTGCATCCCAGTGTCACATTCATTGAGCATTGGATTTTCTGCTGATCATTGAGGAAGGTTTTAGTCCTCATGGTGTCCAGGTTGGAGTTTTTAACAAACAGCTCTGGTCACAGGTCACACAGAGGGTCATAGGTCACAGAGTGGAAAGGTCACGCGGGAGATCAGTGAAGTCCTTGTAGCTCTTAGTTTCCTTTAAGGTGTGGACTGTATTTCTGCCCCTCCCTCGTCTCCTGTCATTGCTCTAAACACAATCAATAAAATAATAATATAATAAAACAATAAATTTGCAGCACTTTAAACTTAATCCTCATATTTTCAGTGCTGAGAAACCAGTTTCCTCCCTCACATGTTTTGCTGTTCACGGGGTGAACACACAGGGTGAGTGACAGAAGCAGCCAGTCGGCGGTAAACATGTCGGTGTGTAGGTCTGACTGGTTGTTCCCAGCCAGGCCCTGAGATAAAAGCGTTTCTATTTAAAGCTGCGGTGTAGAAGCAGCATATGTGGGGGTCACCTGAGGACGCCCAGCTGGCCACAGAGGCGGTTTTTCCTCAGCGGAGGATCAGTGTGTGTTTGTGCGCTCATGCGTGCCTCTCCGCCTGCATTCAGGCATACGTGCTCGTGTGGGTGCGTTTAGGTTTAGGCTTACAGATGCAGTGACCCGAAAGGCCAGGGAGGTGAGTGGATGGTTTTTAGAGCCTGCGAACAAACAGGAGCGACAGCGTGTTAAAGGCTCCTCTGACCAGGTGACTCACTCGCTGAGCCTGTTTATTTATTTGTTTATTTTCCGTCTTATAGCCTCGGTGAGAGCACACGTGCCGACCCAGAGCAGAGTGTGTTTGTTTGCTCAAACGTAAGAGGGTTGGAGGGCGGGAGCTGCTGTGTACATTCAGCTGACACACACACACGAATCTACAGCAGAGAAGATACATGGATCAGAGCCGTAGTCACAAAGGGGCCTATCTTACCACCAGGAGTCCTCCTAAATGATGCTGGAAGTCCATAACTAAAAGGTTCCTGTTGAGATTAGAGGGAGCCCCTCAGATAAGACAGGCTGAGGTTTCCTGAGGGGACCTGTTTGTTTCAGAGTCCACATCCCAGGCCTGAGTGTCCTACTGTTCCCATCAGACCTGCTGTTTGATCCATGTCTGTCAGGGACATGGACCAGGTGTGAACCCCCTGAGCTCCTAAACTGCCACCATGCACAGACTGAACTGACATGTGAAGAACAACAACATCATTTGTGCTCAGTTTCCTCCAAAGCTGCTGGGTTCCCATATGTTCCTTCCAGTTTGGCTCCATCAGGAGCTTCTCCGTAAATGTCCAACCAATGTGAAGCGTCCTGGTCTCTCCACTGCCCCCCCTCCAGACGTTAAAACGACCACATGGATTCTGGTCTGACCGTTCTGACGGAGCTCGCACACTCACACATCGGACAGGAATCAGATCTCGGACCACATATACAGGTAGACCAGATCTGATCTGAGAATATCTGGTTTGGAACATCAGGACTGAGACCCTGCAGCTGTGATATGGACATACTCAGTCCCCTTCACTCTTTACACAGTTTGTGTTGAATTTAATTCTGGTAAAATCCTTATTTTGCCCATAAAGTAAAGTTTGTTCAAATTTAATAAACTTCAAAAACTGAATTCTCATATTTGGAAGACTGTTCAGACTGTTGAGATGTGTCTAGATCTTGACTGGAGCGTCGGAGGCATCGGTGACAGTCAAACATCATTTAACAGAGTCAGCAGGAGGAAACAGATTCGGGGGGGGGGGGGGCAAATGTTGTTAATTTGTGTTTTTAAAAGACAAAGAAAAGCAGCAGATTAAAAAATGAACATGGAACTGCAATTAGGCACATCCCATTTATACTGTAAATATAACCATGACGAGCCAATAAAACTTCAATTATCGCTTCAATTATCTCTTATCACCATGACAACAGGCGGCGACAACTGAAAGACAGTCAAATAACCAACTTGACTGGGATTTGGGAGCCTCAGGCTGTAAACAGAAAAGAGTCTGGAGGCCAAATATTGAGAATTCAGCTGTAAACATGGAAACAGTAACATCATCATCACAGGGTTATAAATTCTTAGGTTTTCAACAGTTTTGTCCTTCAGATATGGAGAGAAATGTGAGACTTTGCAGGTGAGGAGTGATCAGCCAGACAAAACTCAGCTTGGATCTGGATAGATGGAGTCAGGTGCTCCCTGTCATGGTTGGATTGTTCAGGTGTCGACATAAAGCATCTCTGAGAGTACGAAGAGTGAACCTCCTCTACAGATCCTGTTTTTCTTATTCCGTTCAGACGACAGCGTGACTTTATAGGATCCCACCTCCCCCTGCCGGCTTCTCTCTCTGAGCTCACGGTGCAGGTGGAAGATTTAACACCTGTGTTAAGGTCTGAGCTTTCATTTCATTCTCTGTGTTTCCTCTTCATTTCATTTGATTCCTTACCAGCTTCCCATGAGGACCGTGGCTCTAAACGGACACTCGGTACTTTAAAAAACTACATTAAAACCTCTTTTGGAACCTTCTAATGTTCCTGTGTGGGTGAGGCGTGTCCTGGTGGGATTTCCGTAGTGGTGTTTGTAGACCAGGAGCCCTCATCCATCACAGCAGGACCACCAGACTGAAAGAGACACAAAAGGACCACAAAGCATGCAGCTGTGTTGTTTCCTGTCAGGGGAATAATAAGGTTAGATTATAAATAGTTATCCAATTTAGTCTAATGTTTTATTGGTCATTATACGATGATTTAAGGGCTCCACTTTTCAGTCTTAGTGTGTCTGTCTGCTCTAATGACTTCAGGGATGGCTGATTTATAAAAGACTTGTGTTTTAGCTGAGATCCTTTCTGTGGCCTGAGGGAGGAGAAAAAGCTTCGTTTTAATGTGCGTTTTATTGCCTTTATTTGACACCTGACGGTACATGTGCTACGAGGTTCTCTGTCTGCAGCGCGGTGCTGCATGCAGGAAGTTCAAAGTTCCGATTCCTGACGAGTGTTTGCTAAACAGCAGCTGTGTTTCCGGTCTCTTACAAGTCCACGTGGATGCAGACTAGGAGTTGGACTGCGGTGACACTCGGGCTGGTTTCAGTGGAAACGTTTTCTACGTGCAGTGATCTGTTCAGGGCTGTCGTGTGAACGCAGCCTGTCAGGGGTCTTGTGAGGACACGGCGGTCGAGCCAACTGGTCTGTCAGAGCTGATGCATCCGAGACAAGCGGCCATTAGTTCGTGTAGGGATGAGGGTGGGGTTTCGGGCAGGCGGGGTCAGATTGACGCGACAAATGTTCTCATGTTAAAGGGATTATCACCGAACAGAGGAGGGAAGCACCACACACTGACAGAGCAGCCTGCAGGGACTATTTTTCACCTCGGCAGGACACTGCTTTAGGAATGAAGAGGAAAGTTAAAAAAAAAAAAAACAAACCAAACCAAAACACAGGCATCCCAAAGAGTGCAGGCCTGAGTCAGCACATAGATGAAGCATGCAAAGTTTCCAGATGAGGGAGGAGAATCAGAAAAGGCTGCAGTGAGTGTCTGAGCTGACAGAGGTGAATTATTTATTCTCATGTTCTGCTGTGGCAGTTAACAGAGAAGTGCAGCGGCGTATTGTGGAGGGACGGCGGAGAGAGACGCCGTGTCGTTTGCACCATTTCCCCTCTTTTTTTTTCCTGATTGAATAGATACGAGAGGTGTGATGACTGTTAGCAGGTTGCCAGCCAGCGTGTTAGTGTGAATAATGACATCTCCCGTTTATCTGAGATATCCACTGTTTGAAAAAAAGACTGACAGCATAAAATTAAAAAGAAATACTTTTTGTAAAGGACAGCCGCCAGCTGGAGGCTCTGATTGACGAGCCAGTGCTGTTTCTCCAAACTGCAGCCAAGTGATTTGGAAAAGGCTCATAAACAGTTAAAAGACGGACACAGCGACAGACACGTGCGTCAGTGAGTACGACCTGATGTAAGTTCCTTACACGGGCCGCGGTCTGCAGCACAGCGAACGCTGCAGGAGACAGCGAATGCAACACGGGTCGTAAAATCCCGCAGAGACTTCGGCGTCTGTGCTCGTCAGCGTGGCGTTCCTACAGCCTGTTGGCTGCAGCTGTACGCAGTGACCACTTGGGTTTGCCAAGTGAAAAGAGGTAAATCCAACTGCTGCAGCAAAACCAGCCTCTTTGTACAAATGGTGATGCACAGTCACTTATTTCACAAGCGTAGAGACTTAGAGGGAATAAATGAAACAGGAAGTGAAACACAGGCAGAAGTTTAGGTACAAACCTTCTTATTGATTCTGCAGCGAGAACTGTCTGATTGTGTTTTATGCCTAAGAGCCTTTCAGTTAATTAGACACTTCCCTGCTTTTAGTTGCCTTGCTAGTCCCATACAACAGCGTGTGTGTGTGTGTGTGTGTGTCACGTTTCTCCACCTGATAATAAATATCAGGCTAATGCAGCAGCAGCAGCCTCGGCATCACATTTGGGAACTGCAAACTTTGAGACTGTGACTGAAAATAGATTTAAAGGTCCTTAGTGTGTTTCCTGTGTTGTTTTGTTGTTTCGTAGTATTGTGATCATATTCACCTGCAGTTTGTCAGCTTGCTGCAGCCTTGCAGCTGCATCTCCATGACCTCACCGGGTTTGAATCCATTTCTCTTTTTTTTTTCGTGAGGGAGCCGAATGAATGCACGAGTGAGGAACCAGCCAGAACAGCTGCGTGTTACAGCCTATGTGTCGGTGCTGCAGTCCGGTTTGCGTGCAGGCGCTGGGGTATGTAGGCCGACGCAGGGAGGGAGGAGGGGTATAAGGAGAGAGGGGAGGGTATAGGAAGAACAGGGTGAAGAGAGGAGACTTGTCCTCAGAATGACCCACAGCAGCAGCAGACAGCCTCTCTCTCTCTATATATCTCTCCATACTCGCTCGCCCTCTGCTGCGTAATCAGCTGAAAAAGGGAAGAAAAAACCAAAAAACCAGAAAAGCATGGCCTGCACTCTTAAACCTCCTCTGAGAACGGTTCAGTAAGGAACCCCAGAGTTTAAACCCCTGAATCCAGCAACTTTTTCCACAGGAAGATGATTATCATTAAATTTGCACAAAAGAAATAGTTTTTTTTTGGTTTTTTTTTTGTCATTTCAGCAGCTACTGAATATTCAAATATGATGTGCAAACAGTTTGAAAGCCACGATTGTCTTTGCTCCACCTGCCATGTGCGTTTTCAGTTTGGTTAACTTTAACAGTTGAGGCCGTTTCAGGTTCAGTGGGTTGGACCATGTGTTGGTTTGAACCTCCCATGGTTTCATGTAGAACCACTTGTTTCAGGGTGTGTGAAGCTTTAATCTCGAGGTTTAGTCCTCACTGGGTGGACATACAGTATAGACACACACACACACACACACTCTGGCCTGCGTGTGTGTGTGTTGGTAGAAGTAGGTCAGTAGTGAAAGGGTTCTGCTGTGTCCTCGGCTCGGCCCGTCACACCACTCGTGTCGACTCCAATTTTCTCTTCCTCATCATTCCTCCTCCTCCTCCTCCTCCTCCTCCTCCTGCTCCTCCTCCCTCTTCTATCAACCCCCTCCTCCTCCATCCATGTCTCTGGTCTGATTAGGGAGGGGAGCAGGTCCCACCCCTGGTTCAGTCGGGTCCTGTGCAGGTTAACTCTTCATTGCCCACCTCTCTTCCCTCCCTTGTTTTTTTCCCCTTTCCTGTCGAGCGAGGCTGGCGGTCTGCTGGTGTTTTCACACGGGCCCCTGCCAGACCATTTGCGGCGTGTAACTGGTGTTTTCGAGGGATACCCGATGCCGCAAAGTGGGGAAGAGCTCAGTGTTGTCAACAAGGACCTGAGTCAACCCTCCTCCCCCAGCAAAACAAACAAAAACTGGTATTTTCAAAAAAACTGGCTTCATGTTTCCAGCCAGTAAACTTCCAGGAAGGCTAGATAATGCCCAGATTTGTGAACAAATGGTGTCTTACCTAACCCTGACCAGCTTTACATGATTTACAGTAGAGTTTGGAGAGGCGAGTGTTTGAGCTCACACTGCCATCTGCTGGAAACAGATGCAAAAACAAGAAGCCAAAACCATGTCTGCACCACACAGACGTGCCAAAACGCCCCAACATGGCTCCCGAAAATGTCTCTGTCAACCTCATGAACAAATTCACCCCAAATCAACACCGACTTCCCCCCAAAAACACAACCAGCCCCACAATCCAAAGCTCAGGCTGGTCCGTCGACAGGTAAGAAGGTGTGGTGGAGTACGGAAAGGTTGTGGGTAGATTCTGGAGAACAGTGTGCTGCTCAGACTGGTAGGACTGGTTTCTATGGTGCTGCTGGTTTCTATGGTGTTTCACCAGGCGCTGAATACCTCGAATGATTCAGGCGGGTCAAGGACAAAACATCCAGCCTGAGTGTGGGAGTCCGACTAAAAGAAGCTGCTGTTCGCAGCCGAGTAAACAGCAGAAGGTGTTTAAACAGGACGCTGACTTAGAGCAGGGAGATGTTTCTGTGCATTAATTATTTAGCAACAAGCAAAACACTTTGAAACTTCTCGACATTTCATTCACACAGTTCAGCCCAGCGACGTATGGAGCAAGTCCTCTTCTAAAACTGTGAACGTAACGTAAATACTGAGGCGTAGACACAATCTGCAGACGCTTCTATCATTGCTGTGGATGCGTTCATCCCCTTTTTACATGACTATTATTGTTAGTGGTATTTCCAGTGGTATTTGTAGTTGTAGTTATAGTATTAGTAGTAGTTCTGGTACTTGTCCAGGAGCAGCAGACAGGGGTTTGTTTGATATGCACAAAGTTCATCCTGCACACCTGAACGTGACGACCCTGACTCTGTTTCAGATCCTCCTGCTGCTCTCAGATCAGCCCAGATCCAGGTTCATCTCCAGCTGAAGGAGTCGGCTCCAGGCGTTGGCCCGTTCTGCCCTGAGCTGTGTGCTGGTGCTGACTCATCTCTACCAGGTAATTTTCTATCATTTACCGTCTCTATAAGTAAACATCAAGGCTGAGGATCGTTTAAAGGTTTTAGTACTACAGGTGATACGTTATTGACAGTACTCTAAGTACACACTTGTCAGGGAACTTGACGTACCAGAGGAAGTTAAATGTTAAAATAAGCATCGTGATGACCTGAGTACATGTTTTAATTAGAGCTGGAAGAGTGATAGTAAATTCCTTTACTGCAGTAAAAGTAGCAGGATTACAGTGCAAAAATACTGCAGTATTACTCCTGCCTTAACACAAGTGTTAAAGGCAAAATGTATTTAAATATATATCAAAGGTAAAAGCAGCGTTTGTGCAGCAGATCCTGTCAGTGTCACTGCATTGATTATTTCAGGGGCAGTTTGTTGAGTGGAAGCAGATTTAACTGCTTCAAATATGAGTTTAATGTGTAACGTCACTGAGCAGCATTTATTTATTGAAGTACTGACTGATCTGACCTTTATCCCTCTGAATAATTGTAGCACGTCAGAAAACACTGAAGAATTGGTCAAATCATTTTCCAGAGCTGATGTTTTAACATGTTGTTGGACCAAAACAGACCAAACAGATTCAGTTTTCAATGGTAGGAACAAAGTTTTGCCATTTAAGAGCCTTAAACTAGAGAATGGCCCTGAAAATGCAGCATTTAGGAACAAAAAAACAGAAAATGCAACCGAACAGAAACGAGCTGCAAAGAGGCTAATAAATTAAAGCTATCAGCTGTGCTTAAAGTCAAAATAACCAGAAAACTTTGTGCTACTCCCTCAACATTTGTCTGTATTGTTTCCAGGGGGCACTAAAAAGTGACGGACATGTATAATATGTAGATTTATATTAAGTAACTCCAGGAGAAGTTTCTGTTCCAAATGAGTGTTTTCTTGTATTTTGTGTATTTGCATGTTTTTTAAGATGTAGTGCGTTGAGCCACCGTAAATATGTCAGTTCAAGGATTAGTCTCAAAATCAGAATAATTAATACATTAATTACTGTTAGTTTAGTTCCGCATGAAGCTCAGGCATGAAGCAGATGGATGGAGACAGATAAACAGACTGATAGATGAGTGGAGAGTGTGTTTTTATTTATTTTTTTAATCTCCAAGAGGAAATTATGGAGTAGGATAAAATGAAAACAACCAAACCCCTAAAAAAGAAAGAAATTTAGCCCTTTAGGCCGTTTAGTAAAGAATATCAGTCAACGCACTTTGGTACGTTAACGTCATTTTGTGAAGAAATTAAAGCGAGACTGGAGAAAAGAAAGAGCAGCTCAATCAAACTTCTTTTTCATTTTATTTTTGCTTGCAGACAAAAAAAAGATATCCATGAAGTCCAGATATAATAAATAAATAAACCACTAAAAACTGTTGGCTATTAAAGCAATTGAAAGGATGGCAGAAAGGCTTAACTTTGCAAAATTACAGAGCTCATACAAGCCGATGACGTCACTGACGAACCAGATCGGAGACGTCTCCAACCCGCTGATTGTTCTGTGATGTTTGCATATCCTAACAGAGTCCTACACGGTTCAGTAAACACAGGAAGAGAGCGCAGAGAAAAGCTAGATAAAAGCTTATTCTTTTTCCCACACGTACGAAAGGTAAAAAGTTCCCGTGGGAGCTGAGCCAAGTGCTTGTGTTTTCTTGTCCCTAAAATATCGTCTGTAATTCTTGTGGAAAACCTGAAGGATATTGTTTACTAGTTCACCCGTATCTGAGCAAAAGAAAACGCACTAATAACTATGTCTTCTTTTTTTTTTTCTCTCTTTAAAGTGATTCATTGACTTTGGTGGCGAGGACAAATTAAAAAAGGAACGCCATCAGAAAGACATAATTATTATTGAGTACTCGTAGTTTCATGCATACAGTATTGAATTCTCTAGAAAAGAAACTGTCAAAGTGTAAATGTCACAATCTTACCGAGTTCGTAGCTTAACTGACTGAGGTAAAGTTGCCTATTTCCTGAAGAAGAGCTCTCATGTCTTTTGTTAAAAGTTTGGACAAGGACACAAACAGAATTTGGGTTCGTCTGCCTTCGAGATGATCAGCTCTGATAAATCTGCTTGTTTAAAAACACCAAAGAAGAAGTGATTTGGGAACAGAGCTGATGATTTGTGCCTAAAGTGAGTTGAAAGTGTAACCACCATCAAATCAGAGAAGGATGCTCCAAACCGTGGGACATTAAAGCAGCTCAAAGAGCTCATTAAGGAAAAACCCCTCCCTCATCGTTTACTTTCTATGGTTTCGTTTTTTTTGAGGTATTTTTCATAATTATTGTGAACCCTGTTTCTCTGACTTGCTTTTCTTTTTCCACCACATCTCCTACATTTCCCAGAGTGTCATTTGACAACCCACTGAGGACCTCTGAACTTCCTGCTTTCAGCAAAAGGCTTGTGCACGGAAAGAGGTCAGTGACACTTTTTTAAAACCCTGAACATCTGGACCAAAAATCACCTGAACTCAATGTCCACTTATTTTTAGATTTCGTTCAGATTTGATTCTTCTCCTCAGCAGCTAAAACACAGAACTACAGTCACATGACAGCAGGCGATTATTAAAGACCATGTGACAGTTAAGAGAGTGATTGGGGAAAGAAAAGAAAAGTGGACCTTGAGTTTTATTTTTTGGTCACTCTGTTTATGGTCAAGCATTGATGCTCAGCTGTGGGATGTTATCTGAGTGAACTTTGTCTCACTAAAAGTCCTGAGAGCGTGGACTCTGCTATGAACCGCCAGGTCCAGAAAGGTGCGTTCTCTGTTAAGCCTCATTTATGCTCTACCTTAAATACGCGTTCGGATACGGACGACAGGTTCTGTGCGTATTCTGCCTCAATTACGTACATAATTTGGTTTTCAGAGTGCTTGCAGATGCGTACCCGTACGTGGGGGCAGTGGTTGACAGTGGAGAGTAATTTCGGTATAACCAATGACAAAAAATTCTCCGTCCGTCCACACGCTGCGATGTATTCTGTGGTCGCACAGACCACCTCTGTCTACTGCGCTCTCTTTTTTTTTTTGCCTCCTGTTGAGTGTTGTACATTAAGAACTGCTCCACCATCGCTGTGTTTACTGTCTTAACCTGACCTCTGAACCCAAAGGTGAACTCTGTCTACACTGCCCTCTAGTGGTTGTACTGCTTAACAACAACGCTAACGCATGAGGAGTATGTGGACAATGATGTTTTGATGTTTGAAATTGAAATGTACCAATTTACATGCGCAAGTTGAGCATAAATGAGGCTTTAGGCTGCTGTGAAGTTGGTGTGTGTTTGTTGAAGAGTAAATAATATTCGCTCTCTTCACGATTGTAAGTAACAAACACTGAATTTCCTTTAGTCCCGCTGCTTTACACCAGTTTCACTGTCGGTACGACCTGAGTTTCATTTCATGTCAGACGACACAACCTGCTCAGAAACGTTGTAAAAGGTTCTGATGGAACATTTGTACTGGGCTGCGTTAAAGTGCAGTACACCACGTTTTAGTCGTGTAGGGTAAATTAACTGAGCTGATGGGAAGAGCAGTGAAGTGGTGTGTGTGTGTGTGTGTGTGTGTGTGTGTGTTGCATCCTTCAGTGATTTGTGTGGTGGCGGGTTTGAAGGTAAATTCATACTGATGTCATTGAAACTGAATGGACTCAAACACCGACATGGAAATTACACCATTTTCAAAAAACTCAAAATAGCATAAAAACAGTATAATGGATTCAGTTTCCAATATATTATGTTGTTCAGACTTTAACATGACTTGGAAAAAAAAATACAAAATGGAAATTCCACATTTTTTAAAATTCAAAACAAAAGCTTATAAACAAAATGGCACTATCTGGAGTTGTCTATTCACAAAAAAAGTGGTTTTAAAAACCTTTTCTTTCAGAACAGCAAATGTTTTCATTGTTAGGGGAGAGGATGTTCCTTTGAGAAAAAGGTCTGATGATTCCTGATATTCTGAAAAGTTGAATATTCATGAGAAAACAATGAGGTCTCACCTCTTAGAAATGTTTTGGATTTTTTTTCCTTTATACAAAGTTTACCCTAAAATGTGGTTTTTCTATTTTTTGTAAGAAAAATGACATGAAAGGCCAAAATAAAAGCCCTCTTATCCCCACCAAAATAAAAGCCGTGTTATCTGTACAGGAGCAGAGCAGGAACTTACTCTTGTGCCGGTGCTGCTTGTTGAGAGGCGTCGTCCTGCATGTTCTGTTGGTCCCCACGTTGCAGTCAAAACAAACTCAATCCTGACGCTTTGTCCTTTCGTTCAGCTCATTAGTCTCAGTGCTTTTCAGCTCTGTCATGACCCAAAGTGCATGTCGAAGGCACAAACCTGTCCTTTCAGTAACATCTGATCCATTTGATCTGTGACTCCGTCCAAACTTCCTGCAGCCATCTTTGGGTCCTGACCCGCCAACTGAGAAACACTGACCGATATCGTCCTCATGTTGTCTCCTTGGTGGGGGGAAGCGACGCTGCAGAAAAAGAAAACCCTAAATGTGAAATCGGGATTGTTTGATGTTCCAGAAAGAAACTTCTGACCAATATTTGTTTCCTTCAGGTTCAGACGATGACCTGACATCAGCTGCACCGGCAGCAGCGAATGATCCGACATGAATGTGAGTGTTTTATTTACAGGGGTCACCTGATTAGCAGATAATTCTGTCTGTGTGTAATATTTATCATTTTATTTAAGGTCATCACTCAGTAACTTTGGTTTGGTTTATCACCTGAACAAAACTTTTTCATTCTCAGTTCTGTTGTTTAATCTTTTCTGTAACTAAATTGATTTATCGATTCTGTTTGTGTCTGGTTCTCCTTCATCCAGGTCGTGGTCTGTCTGAAGTCCTAACGCTGACAACAGGACTCATGAGAAGCTTCTTCAGTTCTGACTGAGGAGAGTTCCTCATATTTATCAGCTGTTGTAGATGCATGTGGGTCACCGGTGGTCCCATAGACCCCCCCGTCTGTGCAGCGACAGGGACTCGAGTTTGACGTAGCTGCATCTGTCTCTCCTCTGTCAGCCGTTGGAGTGTGGTCAGAGTGCAGACCTGCTGTCTTCAGACGAGTCCCTGCTCCTTCACATGCAGCTGGATGCTCAGTCTGTGTTGCGTCATGTGTTTGTGCAGCTGCTGTTTAGTTTCTTTGACGCCTCCAAAACAAGAAGATCCAGTCAGAAGTGTCTACACCAGACAGACACAACACTGTGGTTTCATACGCTGCTGCACAGTCTGAAAAGGATCTGAAAAGACTCTTAGCAGGATGCTGAACTAACTCCACCTCCCTGTGTATCTCAGACCCAGCTCCACCCTGAGGCCCAAACAGCAGCAGAGCAGTGTAGTAGCCAACACCGTTCACTGCAGAAACTAAACAACGGCTGCACAAACACAGGACACAACAGACTGAGCATCCAGCTGCATGTGAAGGAGCAGGGACTCGTCTGAAGACAGCAGGTCTGCACTCTGACCACACATTGATGGCTGACAGGAGAGACAGCAGCAGATGAAAACTGGAATCACCATCACTCCACAGAGGGGGAGAGGTCTATGGGACCACCTATGACCCTGCCTGATGAGGGGCATCAGGACTGCAGTTACCTGGGACTCCAGCAGTCAAAGCTCAGCCCAGTCTGACACTCACCGTTCTGCTCATGTCTGCTCCTCTGCCTGAGGCTGTGATTGGCTGACGCCTTCTGATTCCTCCTGGATCGTCTCCTCCTCCTCATCGTCGTCCTCCTCCTCTTCTTCTTCTTCTTCTTCCTCCTCGTTGCAGTCATCATCTGAGGCTTCCTCTCCTTGTTCTTTCGCCTCCATCTCTCCTTCACTGTCTGCATGCTCTGCTACTGTCTCTTCCTCTTCCTCCTCCTCCTCCTCTTCCTCCCCCTCCTCCTCCTCCTCCTCATCCTCATCACTAAAGGGCTCTTTGCCCTCCTCCACCCTCCTGGCAGTCTCTGAGAACCAGTCCCTCACCTGCTCGTAACTCATGCTGGACTTTATCACCAGATCATCCAGGTCTTTCTCGCTCAGGGCTCGGTGTTTGAGGTAGTAGTCCTTCAGAAACTCCTTACCAGACTTCACCTGCAGGAGGGAGGAAGAAAACAGGTCTCAGCATCAACAGAAACAACATGAGGTATGTTACAAACTCCCATTTCTCTTATTTGGTTTGTCTCAGGAATTCTTTGCTAGTAAGAGAAGGGTCCAGTTATTTACTGTATATTTTGTTTTGCTAAACCACATCTACAGATGTCACTGTGGGGATCAATCAGTCAACACTGCTGTAAGTCAAAACTGTATTTACAAGATTTCTGGATGTAATCAATGTTCTGGTATTTAAACTGTGTCCTAGCTGAGTGAGACTAACACAAAATGACAGCAGTCTTCATCTAAACAGGTTATTCTCTGTCCCTGCTTTACCCTGAAATCTGGTCCCTCACCGTCTGATGCCCCTCCCAAACATCCTGTTTCAGAAGGAACCACCCGACTGCCTACTGAGAAAGACAAGAGGTGAAGTATAATATACACAGTGACCTTGATGGCTGTGGCGCCCCCCTGTGGGGAGCGTTTGCACGGATATGGCCGACGTGTCCTCCTAGACCAACCCCGGAAACGCTTCCTGGACTTCTTCTGGCTCTTGGAGCCACCATTCAGTGCCTCATCCACCTTAAACCCAAAACATATTTCAATTCAGTGCAACTACTCTCAGGTCAATGCCTCTTAAAGAAGTACAAACGTTACTGTGACTGCATTTTTCTCCAGACCGTTGAACTGACTAGGAAATGTTCTTATAGTCAACAGGTAAACAGAAACAGTCCTACCTTTCCACTCTGGTAGAGGTAGTACCACTTCAGGTTGCTGTTCTTGCAGGCGTAGCGTGTGTCTCCGAACCAGTTGACGATGTACGTCCTCGGCAGACCGCTCTCCTCCGCCATCTGGTCGTACTCCTCAGGCGTCGGCCACTGTGTGCGGACGAAGGCCTTCTTCAGGATGTGGAGCTGCTCCGGTGTTTTCTTCGTCATCTTTCTGCCCACAGGGGGAGTGGTCTGTCTCTCCTGAGCTGAGGATGAAGGCACAGCAGCTGGTTTCAGCTTCTCAGTGTCTTCTTCGATGTCTGCATCCTTTGGCTGTGCTGCTGAAGGTGTTTTCCGCCTCTCGGTGAACCAAGCGTCTACCTCGCGCCTCGTCAGCTTTGTCTCCGCTCGCAGTCGGCTCACCTCCTCGTCTGAAGGCATGTCGGATTTCTGGAAGCTGGCCTCCAGGATGAGCAACTGCTCTGGAGTCTTTTCCTTAAACTTTTGTGGCGTGAAGTCAGGGAAGGCATGGCGAAATTTGACCCGTGGGTCACTGGAGGAACCTGAAGACCCCGGGGCATTGACAGTAGTCGGGGAGGAGTCACTGGCGTCGTCGCTGGAGTCGATGATGATGGTTGTGGTGGTGGGGGTGGTGTTGTCGTTGCTGTTGCTGTCGTTAAGGCTGCTGCTGCTGTTGTTCCTGCCTCCTCGACCTCCTGCTGGCGCTGGCGTTCTGCTGGATGAGCTTTCGCTCAGCAGGGCACTGTGATGGTCCTTCGAGTTCCTCTGGTTGTAGCGCGTGTCGCTGAACCACTTCTTTATTGCTCGTTTCGAGAGTTTTGTGACCTGCATGAGTCGCGATATCTCCGCCTCAGTTGCGAACTGCCTCCTGCTGTAGCTCGCCTTCAGTTCTGCCAGCTGCTCCTTAGACTTTTTAGGCTTGGTTGCTGCGGCATCCAAACTAAGCGACATGCTGGTGGATGAAGCAGACAACTCAGTCTTAGATTCTGAAGTCGACGGTTCAGCAGCTTTGGGCTGGTTGCCAGGGGCACCCGCGACCGTCAGAGTGATGGGAGACGCAACCGGCATGTTGCTGCCATTACCGGTCACCTGGGTGAGGACGAGGCCCGGCTGGCTGACGATTTGACACGTCTGAAAGATGGACTGAAGGCCGTTTGTGGCTGCAGCGATGTTGGCGGGGATGACGGTGATGGTCTGAGGGACGGTCTGCACCGTGCCATTAAACTTCTTCCTCCTTGCCTCCTCCACCTGCAGAGAGGAGCAACAAAGAGACTTAAATATTCTGATCCATGATTTTAACCTGCAAAATCAAATCCAATGAGTTTATTTGTAATCTTATGTTTTTGACTAAAGGGCCTCCTGCAACAAAGTCCACATTCAGCATAGTCCCACTGTTACTTTGGATGTGGAGTCATTTCACTATGACACCTAATGTATGCAGACTGATGGTTCACATAAAAGCTACCTGAAAGCTGCATGTCTATTGGTCTGATGTGCTTTTTGTTTTTTAGAACAAATGCAAAAAAAGTGAACTTGTGAAATGTGACAATACTCAGCTGACTCACAATAATTAGGAAACAGCACACGTGGGACAGAAGTGTGAAGTGCAGCCTAAATCAGGGTGTGGGTGTGATATTGTGTGAAAGCATCCTGTGAAGCACCAACCTCCTCCGGCGTCCAGCTGACTCCGTGTTTCAGCCTCTGAGCAGAAAACCACACTTTAATCTGCTCCTCGCTGAACTTGGTCTGTGAAGACAAGCCCATGATCTCCGACACTGACGGATACGGAAACCTAAAACACAAATCAGGGTGGAGCTCAGTTTTCCACACAGACAAAAGTTTCTATGACCACTTTTTCAGAAAACTTCTTACAACGCTTTTTCACAATAAGTTTCTACCACCACTTTTCAGAATAAGACTTTCTACGACCACTTTTCAGAATAAAAATTTCTACGACCACTTTTCACTTTAAAAGTGTCTATGACCATTTTTCACAATAAACGTTTCTATGACCATTTTTCACTTTAAAAGTGTCTATGACCATTTTTCACTTTAAAAGTGTCTATGACCACTTTTCACTTTAAAAGTGTCTATGACCATTTTTCACTTTAAAAGTGTCTATGACCATTTTTCACAATAAACGTTTCTATGACCATTTTTCACTTTAAAAGTGTCTATGACCATTTTTCAGAATAAAAATTTCTACGACCATTTTTCAGAATAAAAATTTCTACGACCATTTTTCAGAATAAGAGTTTCTACGACCACTTTTCAGCCACAAACTATACTATAACCAGTTTTCAGAATAAGAGTTTCTACGACCACTTTTCAGCCACATACTATACTATAGCCAGTTTTCAGAATAAGACTTTCTACGACCACTTTTCAGCAACATACTAAACTATGACCATTTTTTTCCAATAAAAGTTTCTACGACCATTTTTCAGAATAAAAATTTCTACGACCACTTTTCAGCCACATACTATACTATAACCAGTTTTCAGAATAAGACTTTCTACAACCACTTTTCAGCCATATACTATACTATGACCATTTTTCACTTTAAAAGTGTCTATGACCATTTTTCACAATAAACGTTACTATGACCATTTTTCAGAATAAAAATTTTTGACCACTTTTCAGCCACATACTATGACCATTTTTCACAATAAAAGTTTCTATGACCATTTTTCAGAATAAAAATTTCTACGACCACTTTTCAGCCACATACTATACTATAACCATTTTTCAGAATAAAACTTTTTGACCACTTTTCAGCCACATACTATACTATCACCAGTTTTCAGAATAAGACTTTCTACAACCACTTTTCAGCCACATACTATACTATCACCAGTTTTCAGAATAAGACTTTCTACAACCACTTTTCAGCCACATACTATACTATAACCATTTTTCAGAATAAAAATTTTTGACCACTTTTCAGCCACATACTATACTATGACCATTTTTCAGAATAAAAATTTCTACGACCATTTTTCAGCCACATACTATACTATGACCATTTTTCAGAATAAAAATTTTTGACCACTTTTCAGCCACATACTATACTATGACCATTTTTCAGAATAAGAGTTTCTACGACCACTTTTCAGCCACATACTATATTATGACCATTTTTCAGAATAAGAGTTTCTACGACCACTTTTCATTCACATACTATGACCATTTTTCACAATAAAAGTTTCTACAACCACTTTTCAGCCACATACTATAACCAGTTTTCAGAATAAGACTTTCTACGACCACTTTTCAGCCACATAATATACTATGACCATTTTTCAGAATAAAATTTTCTATGACCATTTTTCAGAATAAAACTTTTTGACCACTTTTCAGCCACATACTATACTATCACCAGTTTTCAGAATAAGACTTTCTACGACCACTTTTCAGCAACATACTAAACTATGACCATTTTTTGCAATAAAAGTTTCTACGACCACTTTTCAGCCACATACTATACTATGACCATTTTTCACAATAAAAGTGTCTATGACCATTTTTCACTTTAAAAGTGTCTATGACCATTTTTCAGAATAAAATTTTCTATGACCATTTTTCAGCCACATATTACACTATGACCATTTTTCAGAATAAAAATTTTTGACCACTTTTCAGCCACATACTATACTATGACCATTTTTCAGAATAAGACTTTCTATGACCACTTTTCAGAATAAAAATTTTTGACCACTTTTCAGCCACATACTATGACCATTTTTCACAATAAAAGTTTCTATGACCATTTTTCAGAATAAAAATTTCTACGACCACTTTTCAGCCACATACTATACTATAACCAGTTTTCAGAATAAGACTTTCTACAACCACTTTTCAGCCATATACTATACTATGACCATTTTTCACTTTAAAAGTGTCTATGACCATTTTTCACAATAAACGTTACTATGACCATTTTTCAGAATAAAAATTTTTGACCACTTTTCAGCCACATACTATGACCATTTTTCACAATAAAAGTTTCTATGACCATTTTTCAGAATAAAAATTTCTACGACCACTTTTCAGCCACATACTATACTATGACCATTTTTCACAATAAAAATTTCTACGACCATTTTTCAGCCACATACTATACTATAACCATTTTTCACAATAAAAATTTCTACGACCATTTTTCAGCCACATACTATACTATGACCATTTTTCACAATAAAAATTTCTACGACCATTTTTCAGCCACATACTATACTATAACCATTTTTCAGAATAAAACTTTTTGACCACTTTTCAGCCACATACTATACTATCACCAGTTTTCAGAATAAGACTTTCTACAACCACTTTTCAGCCACATACTATACTATAACCATTTTTCAGAATAAAAATTTTTGACCACTTTTCAGCCACATACTATACTATGACCATTTTTCAGAATAAAAATTTCTACGACCATTTTTCAGCCACATACTATACTATGACCATTTTTCAGAATAAAAATTTTTGACCACTTTTCAGCCACATACTATACTATGACCATTTTTCAGAATAAGAGTTTCTACGACCACTTTTCAGCCACATACTATATTATGACCATTTTTCAGAATAAGAGTTTCTACGACCACTTTTCAGCCACATACTATACTATAACCAGTTTTCAGCCACATACTATACTATGACCATTTTTCAGAATAAGAGTTTCTACGACCACTTTTCATTCACATACTATGACCATTTTTCACAATAAAAGTTTCTACAACCACTTTTCAGCCACATACTATAACCAGTTTTCAGAATAAGACTTTCTACGACCACTTTTCAGCCACATAATATACTATGACCATTTTTCAGAATAAAATTTTCTATGACCATTTTTCAGAATAAAACTTTTTGACCACTTTTCAGCCACATACTATACTATCACCAGTTTTCAGAATAAGACTTTCTACGACCACTTTTCAGCAACATACTAAACTATGACCATTTTTTGCAATAAAAGTTTCTACGACCACTTTTCAGCCACATACTATACTATGACCATTTTTCACAATAAAAGTGTCTATGACCATTTTTCACTTTAAAAGTGTCTATGACCATTTTTCAGAATAAAATTTTCTATGACCATTTTTCAGCCACATGCTATACTATGACCATTTTTCAGAATAAAAATTTTTGACCACTTTTCAGCCACATACTATACTATAACCAGTTTTCACAATAAGTTTCTACGACCACTTTTCAGCCACATACTATACTATAACCACTCATGGTATTAACTAAAAGACACGTCTGGTGATATTTTTATGAGGTTATTATTGCCAAGTCCAGTAAAAAGGCTGAACATCTACTGGTAAGTGCACTCTGTGCAGCCTGCATGATTGATAAAATCTTCAATGAACAACTGTTTTTTCATGGACTTTCTTCACAATAAATAAAAACATAATGAAAAACAAAAAAGTGTGACACCACCAAAGTCTGCCATCTGTAAAGACTCTGGCGGTGACTCCAGCTGCAGTTACCTGTTGTAGGCGCTGACCAGCAAGACGTTGTTGTCCATGGCCGTGTTGTAGGTAGGGATGCTGCTGATGGGGATGAGGAGCTGAGTCTGGGTCTGAGCACTGCTCTGCTGGTTCTGTAGGGCCGACAGCACCTGAGCCAGAGTCCCTGGAGGCAGAACAGCACCCCCGCCGGAGCTGCCTTTAATCTGTAGCATGTTGGGGTTGTTGACCACAATGCTCTGTGGGACGGCCTGGACCTGCACTGGTGTGGAGACGGGGATCAAGCGAGGGGTGACGGGGGCAGGGGTCATGGGGGCAGGTGAGAGTGTGGGTGGCTCCTTGTTCTCGTCATCCTCATCGTCGCTTTCCACCTTGATAACTTCGTTGACGGCCATTTTGTGTGTGGCGGTGAACTTTTTTGGCTCCATTCTGCTCTTGATCCGCATGATGGGCGTCTTGCTGAGGGCGATGCCTCTGCGGGACGTCTCCTCGACCTCTTCGTCCTCCACTTTGACGAAGCTGCCGTCAAAGGTGAGGTCGTTCACTGTCTGTTGAAAGATGGTCTCGTTGTTTCGCTTCACCATCGTCCGGGTGAAGTTGTCCTCTCCGGGGTGGAGACGAGCGTTGTGAGCCAGCAAAGTGTCATAACTGCAGGGAAAGACAATATCTCAGAAATGACCAGAGAAGAAAGTTCTGACCTGACTTCACATCAAAGTGACCACACGAGGAGACAACGCAGACACATCCTGAGCCGTGAAGCTAAAACTCA
Organism: Mastacembelus armatus; assembly: GCF_900324485.2. Taxonomy (NCBI): domain Eukaryota; kingdom Metazoa; phylum Chordata; class Actinopteri; order Synbranchiformes; family Mastacembelidae; genus Mastacembelus; species Mastacembelus armatus. Next base: position 21,395,433 of record NC_046643.1, read on the forward strand.
TAACTGCATAAATTAAACAAACAAGTGCACTTCAGTCTAGATCAGCGAGGAACAGATTACTTGATGGGATCATAACAGTAAACTTCATCTTTTCACTTTTTGGCAGGTTTCTCTCCGAACTGATAAGTTACTTGGAGGAGAGTCACTAAACTTTGGTTCTGTTGATGATGGAATTCAGGGCTGGTTCTGGATGTTTTACTGCCAGATGTTTTACTGCCAGATGTGAGACGTCCACCGATGCCCCGAGGAAACATTTCACTACAAACATGTTATAACAGTCACAAGGTTGAATATTTTATTATTTAAAACTGGACTTTTTTTTAGTTTCACTCAACTTCTGGTCTATGCCGTATCATCTTTACCCGAAACGTGTTAGGTATGATCATTTATTTTAACAGCAGCTGGAGTTTCCACAGCCTCAGCTGCAGAGTGGAGCAAACATCTGGACTGACAGGTGATAACTATTAATCTAAATGGACAATCTGGAGATTTTCTTTTTCTATTTTTGGTTTTTGCCTTCAATAAACAAAACGACATTAAACCCACATACAAAACTAAAACCACACAACAAACGTTACTGAGCCAGGTGTACATGCCCGGCCCTCTGTCCTGACACGCAGTCCAAAAACACAGGTGTCCTACCTCTTGGTGTGGTAGTCGCACTCCATGCACACATATGAGGTGTTGAGCACGACATCTGGATGCTCCGAGTCCACGTGCATGGTGAACAGGTTGAGCTCTGACGTCTGGAAGCTGCAGTATTTGCACTCGTAGCCTCCCTCTGCCAGGTTCAAGTCCAGATAGGGGTCCGACATCGGCCTGACGTCGGTCTCCTCTCCGTGCTCCTCCAACACGCCAGAAACCTCTGAGGAGACAGTCACTACTCCGTTACTGCTCTCCGGTTCTGCCACATCTGTGACGTCCTCCATCTCCTGATCAGAGTCTATGGGTTCTCGAGGAGGAACCATGCACGGGGTGGTGGATTTCCTCCGGCTCGCCATCCTGAGCTTCGGTAAGTACTGCGTCTAGCTGAGTCTTAGAGCTGTCTCAGTTCACGTCTTGGCTCCATAAAGTGGGACGTCGTCAGTCGAAATGTTTCCTCTGTCGTCTTTAATTCCTGAGGATAAGAACAATGAGAATATTTGAGTGAAGACGAAGTTACTTCTGGTTAAATCAACATTCAGACATATTCAGGTGAAGACAGACCAAATGCCTTTCACACTGGGAGACACAACAAACAGACTTGGCCATGGACCTGATTTAAAGTAAATACCTGCCTGCTGATTCGGAGCTGGGCTCTATTTTTTATACCACTCTGACAAAGGCAGGACTGATCCTGCACAATGTGCACTTATGTTTAGTGTATTTTCATGTATATAGTGTTTTAACATATCTACAGTATATTCTGTGTGTTGGAAGGACTAGTCATGTGATCACTGAAGGACTAGTCATGTGATCACTGAAGGACTAGTCATGTGATCAGAGTAACTACTTAAGCTAATTAAAATATCAATTGTTGTTGATGTGTTTTGGGACAGTTGGACAAAAAGCAGTCACAGATTTTTGATTTCATAAAAGGTGTTTAACTATTTTATGACAGTTTATTGAAAAAAATGAGTCAAATCATCGTCATAATATCTGGGAGATTAACAGAATGCATGCTTGCAGGTGCAGAATAGGCCCTGGGGTCCCAGAGGTCTGGGGGTCCCCTGGACCAGGAAGTCTGCAAGAAAAGATGATTGAAAACCACGGAGGGCCAAAATAAAACAACACAAACTGCCTCATCTGTTGTGGGGGCCTGATGTTGGTTCTGGTCTTTCTTATACTGACATGTTTCAAACCAAAACGTGTCGCGGGCTCGACAAAAGCCAAAGTTATGGAAACTGTGGGAACAGGACAAATGCAGAAACAGCGGGCCTGCCCTTTAAAGGTGCCCGATGGACTAATTCACGTTATTAGACGAGGTTTTCCTGCAGGTCCCGGTTCAGGTCCCGGTTTCTGCTTAACAAACGGGTCCCCCCGTTAATCTGAGCTGCAGCAGAACCAGCTGCGCCTTCGGGCTCCGGGGCTGCAGAGGAAGAGGAAGCGGTCCCGGCTAACGTTAGCTAGCTCAGCCCGTCCTCCGGCGGGGGCAGCGGCTGCGAGGCCGCCTCTGACCGGGCTCACACCCCGCCAACAGCCCCCGGTCGGCTCGTCGTGGACTCACCCGCTGAATTGGCTCCCGTTTACCGGCATCTTGCAACGAATAGTTAGCAGGCTAACGGCCGTAGCAGCGTAGCATCTCTGCCCGAGTCTTCCGCCTTTGCCCCAAAAACACCGAGGGTCCCATCTGCTTCAGCCGGGACACGAGCCGACTACCGCCCGCTAGCTCCGGTTCCAAACACGGCCCCCGCAGCTCGCATCGTCCGCTCCGTTAGCAAAAAGGAGAATTTAATGAAAAAGGCACCGAGAGTTGAACGAATCTGACGATGGCCATCTTTGATACCGCGAGCAACGGCGAGAAATGCATCCGGTTTGAGCTTTTCAGAATAAAGCTTCCGTAGTCATTAACGGCAATGAAACAACCGGATGGAAAACACAACAAAAACAACAATAACAATAAAAACAATAAAAACACCCAAACATGTGCACGTGCCGTAAACAGCCTTTAATGCTTTCGTTTTTAAGTTAATGAGAAAAACGTCACAGCGTATTAACATTTAAAGGAAGGTTCGTATGTTAATGGAGACTGGGGTAGTTTTATATATATACTGTGCAATTTATCTTATTGGATTGATTGATTGATTGATTGACAGACAGTTTTTTAAATGATTACTTCATAAATCAATAAACGCCCAGCCTACATGGCTTTACAATACCATTTTTAAACAAACAAAACATCCACTGTCTTTTCCTGAACACTAACTTTATTAAATAACAAACACTAAAGTCAAACAAATGTTCTATATTTCCATATCAATTCACACATCTGTCCCTCTGGGATGTTTTTAAACCTAACAACCTCTAGAGACAAATCTTTGGCTTCTCGACAGATGTGATTTAACTTCCTTTAACCATTGAATTAAATGTATTAATTACATCCTAATTGTATTAACACTCCGTCGGTGACTGGAGTCATTGATGAATCTATATTTTACGTCCTGTGTTGCCTGTTATCTCTGTTGCTGGTCCTTTATTGTGAAGGTGCCCCTGTTAGTCACTGTGCTGAGGTCAGTTTGACAGATTTATTTGTTTTTTTCAGATCAGCGTTTTTTTCAGGGCAGCAGGTTCATGTGCGTCATTGCGTCATAGACAGACGACAGGAGTGTTTTCCAACTGTGTACTATCACATTAAACTAGGCCAATACACCGTGTACTGATGCAGTTATGCAAGAATTTGCAGTAACACTCTGTGCGAAGACTCACACTTAATTTAAGCAAAGACCTAATGTAAAAATACTGTGTACCATCACTACTACAATACTACTAATAGTACTACAACTAAAATAGCTCCGAAATAATCATAGGAGGATACAAAACACGGTACTAGGAAATTAAAAGCATAAATTAGCATATACTGGACTCAAGTAAAGAAAATAAACACCATATCATTGATTATTAAACATACGTGGAACCTGCAAAATATTAAAAACACAGAAAAGAGACAAAAACATCAATAATCAATTTCTGATTTCTTTTTATTGGCTGTTTGGCAGAACCAGAAGTTTCAGGATGGAAAGTGTTTAGTGGTAAACGCTAAACTGAAATGATTAACAATGAAAAGAGAAGCTGCTGCAGAGAAAACAACAGGCCCATGAATATAATTACACCTCACTAACACATTTATTCTAGTTTTGTTCATGATAAAATATTTTAAAGAAATACTGTGTGGTCATAAATATTAATCTCTTATAATACATTATATGAATAAATACTCCATTATAAATAGCATGTCATAGTACACACTTTGAGGTATTTCTGATACTTGATATATTTGATTAACATATCAAACTGTAAAAACAAGAAAGCGCTTCATGTTTAAATGCACTGAGGTTTTATTAAAATAGACCTGGGGCTCAGGAGAAACTGTCAATTTCCTTCTTCATTTCCTGCAAAAAAAAAAAAGACAAACAGGGAAAATGTAAACCTGGAAGCAACAAAATAAACAAACGCTGACAGCACAGATGCTGAGCAGTCACTTTTAAAATGTTTTATTTTCTGCAGTTTGCAGTTGACGATGTGCATTAAGACGGTTTGACATCTGCTCGTGTGGACGCTGCTGTGGTTTTCTGACAGACGTGAACAAACACAACAACCATCAAACGGCAAACAGCTGCGAAATTAAAGCTTTGTGCTTCTGCATCTTAGGCCAAAACAACATCAGAACCTTTTCAGAGCATCGATACTAAGAAAAATGGACCATTTACAACAATACAGGGATGGAGCTGCAGATGAGCCCATCAATAAGGAAATGCTGGGAACAACAGTTTTCCCGAGGTGATTTTCTCAATGTTTAATGATGCAGATCTTTTGTCAATAAAGGTTTAGGAAACTTTGTCTTCCTGAACTTGCGGCTCCCGTGAAACACCAGTTTTAGGCCAGTCTCAGTGAGGCCACTGTACCTGAATGAGCTCTGTCTTGTTGTAGTTGTTTCTGTGTCTGTAGATGCACTGAGCCAGCACAGCATAAAGCTTCTCCAGTGGCTCCACCTCAGCGCCCTCGGTTTTATCCACGACTCTGCTCAGGAGACCCTGAAAAACACAAACCTGGCAACAATAATCAAAGCTCTAGACCGTTTCTGCACCCACCAGGCCTCCACAGTCGCCCACTTTCAGACCCGTGTCTGCAGGTTTCGGTGGCCCAAAGAGTGACCGATGGCAACGTCACCTCCCAGAAAAAGAGTCAAAACTATTTCACCAGATTTGATTCACTTGAAATGACAAATGTAAAGGTAACATCTTTTAAAAATCACTAGGACTGAACACTGACATCTGAAAACAGCACGTTGACTCACCTTCAGTTTGCTGCGATCGACTTCCAGTGGTGGCGTCTTGTCGTCGAGGAGCTCCGGGGATCGGTCCCTGTCGAACGGCCGCATCTGCTCTAGGGCGGCTTTGTTGGCTCTGGTCTCACGGCCGCTACGCTTCTCTGAGGAGGGTGAGGCAGAAATGTTTATCACTGCAGAAAGCAGAACTCATGCCAAGGCTGGTCAACTCATCTAAAAGATCAGTCAGCTGAGTGGGGCTGTGCACAGACACTGCAGGGAGGTGGGAACAGTATTTCAGGCGTATGAAACAGACTTATTGATCACATGAGATTCACTGCTGTGAGTAAATGTACCAGTGGTACTTCTGAAGCCACTGGGTACCTGCAGGTTCTGCTGTCACCTTAAGTGGATCTAAGAACTAATTGCATGTCTTCACATTATCGCATTAACCAAAGCCACAAAGCTCTTCACCCTCCTTGTGAAGCATTTGTACCATGAAGCTGTGTTGGTGTTGATAACTGAGCTCAGCTCTGTGGCAGCCTGGCCCGGAGCCCAGGGCTCTGCAGAGCCTCTGGCCTGTCGTAGCTTGTTGAGCAGCAGCAGGAGCAGAAACAGCGGCCGTACTTTCACTACCTGTTTTACACCCGTTTCATCTGCAGGGCTTTGAAGCTGCAGCTGTCGCTCAGTCACTGTCGAGTGAAGAGCGGTTAGTAGAGCGGGGCACTCAAGCTTCCAGCGTTAGAGGTCCAGCTCCATGCATACAGACCTGATGTGCTCAAACAAACCCCGTTCACTGGCTTCCTGTGTGAGGTCTGGGCTCGATGTCTGAGGTTCAGCCTCACTCTGGAGACGCTGAAATCTGGCTCAGAATGGTGGTCCCCGTTCATAAGGACTCCATTTTGGATGACTGGGGACCCAGTTACGTTGTGATGATACCCGCTGATGGCTGCTGTCAGGTGGCTCTGCTGCTCATCACTGCTCTCTGATGTAGCCGATGAGCTTCGACCAGCCGAGCCGTTCACCAAGCTCATCTCAACTGCTCCATTTTCCTCTGAACATGATTCAGAGTTGGACTTGGTAGACAGAGAGGTGCAGGACGATGAGGCCAGGACAGTTGGCTTCTTTTTCTTGGCTTTCTTAATGACACCGGTGCTCCACTTTGATTTCCGGGGCTGTTTGTAGCGTTTTTTCTTACAGACTGAAAATCAGAGAGGAAATGAGGGTACAAAAAGGGAGAGATCATTACACAGAGCAGAACCTGAAGGTCGGAGGATGGTGAGTGCAATCAAACCCCCTCTTGAGCTCCTCCTCATCTCCTCTCGGCCGCTCATTTCACCTGCACTTTGCCTCTCGTTACTGTTTCTTGCCTCAGCCCTGCTGAAGCTGCCTCTTCCTCTCCTCGTCTGCTCTTTCACTCTGATGCTTAAAATAAAGACTCTGCAGCTTCCTGTCCATGTAGCGTCAGCTCAACTCGCTTTCATTCTCTCGTGTGAACAGTGTTGACTTGAACTGAACTTTTCAATTCACCACGTTTGTTTTCTTGCTAATGAGAAGTGACTTAGTGGAAACTCATGTGCAGCTATTTATTGTAACCAGCTGTGCTGCATGATGTTTCCACATGATGCTCTAAAAGCTGTTTTATCCCAAAAACAGATAAATGGCTCTGCATGTCTTAAAACTCACTATACTGCAGGCTGAGGGGGGGCAGGGGGATTTAGGGTTATTGATCTACTGCAATGATCCAATCACTAGTTCATTTCACTTGTATCTCCTTAAGACAAAGCAGCATCTGTACAACAGACAGACAATACAACACATTCATCAACAGACTCTTTTGAGGACCTGAAGGCATAAAACTGTCCCAGCAGTGAAAGTCTGAAACACCAGCGCTCTTTCTTGTTCCATTATTGAATTTCATGACCCCTTAAGTTTAGTAGAACACAGAGAGAAAAGTTTCTTTAAGGCTCCTGCTGTTCAGCAGCAGGAAGTAAAAGCCAGTCATTGCTGCCTGGTTCTCCAAAGGAAACTTACGTTTGAGTCCAGGGCTGCAGATGCCGTCGGCCTCCTCTGGGTTGGCCTCAGTTCCACAGGAAGAAGCTGCCAGTACAATAAAAGTCTCTTGATTAGTTTGTTGTTAAAGTATAAATAGCAGCTTGCTGAGGTCTAAACATTTAGCGTTTATGTTCTAGAAATGTCACAGCTGCTGTTGCAACCGACAGGACGGCAGGAAGTTTCACCTCTATTGAATCGAGACTCTCTGATCTCCTCGCAGACTCTCTCAAAGTCTTCGTCCAGCTCGTCTCTGATGATGGCTCGGACCGTGTCCTTCAGCGCACATGCACGGTGGCGGATGTGACGGTCTGACACACACACACACACACACACTGTAAACACTGCAGGACTGCACCTGATGATTATACAGTTTAATTTCTGGATGGTGGATGAAGTGTTTAGTCCACAGTACAGAGAAAAGTCACACACTTTCTTCAAATGTCTTGTTTTTGTCTGTAACATCAATTTAACTGAAACCAGAAAATCTTTGGCGTTCACTAAAACGATCGATCGGCCATCCAAATAGTTGCAGATTGAGTTTCTGCTGGTCGATAATTTAACTGATTTAAGACACTGATTGATCTGAGACATCTTTTCTTCACAGTGCACAGGTGAATCCAGGTGAAAGTTCTGCTTCTGCTTTATTTTCCCTGTCAAACCCACTTTTCTCATGAAACACAGGCAGCGACGGATCAGAGCTCAGAGGATTGTGAGGATTTTTACATCAAATAAAATCTTCTGGCTTTACACCAAGCCACAGTGTCTGCACTGAAAATGTCAGACTGCCAGCTGTTTCTTTATGACTGAAGTGGAGCTTTCACCTTATTTCACCTGCTCAGCCTGTTTCATCAAGGCAGCGAAGAAGAGGATAATAAGTTAAACCTCCAGAAAACAAAAATCTTCTGCGTTAACAAATCACAAGTAATATTAAATAACGTTTCAAATGAATACTGAATTTATGCTCCGACTTCTTCTGTCCTTCTGTAACTGTGGTTCCATCCTGCGTACTGGTTCTTGACAAACAGGAAACAGTGTTCACAGTCGTCACTCACCCATGGGATCGCTGTCCGGGTTGTACTCGAGTGCGTTTTGCCAGATGAGGTCTGTGTCGGACATGAACTCTCTGACAGTGACGTACTTGTGCTGGTCGATGTTGGTCAGCAGCGTGGAGAGGTCCATGGGCTTCCTGATCACCATCAGATAGTCTGGGACCTGGAGGAGAAGAGGAAGATTTCTCTGCATCAGTGTGGAGTTAAAGTCGACACATCTACCAAAACTTCAGCAACTTCCTTCGATCTGGAAAAACCGTTGTGGCCACTTGCTGAGACAGGTTATGAACTAAATATTGAGCTGATAGAAACACAGGTCATAGTTCTGGCTCCATATGGACTTTGGTGAAACAGGAAGTGAACCAGCCTGCAGTTTGCTGACTGCTTCCCTAAAATCCACTCACCTCCTCTATGTCGACCGGTTTGGTGAAGGCCTTGAAGCGGCGGTCCAGAGCCAGACGCTCCGTGACGTTACGCAGGAAGAGACGAAGCTCTCGCAACACGTCCTCCTCCTGCTCCTCCAGACGCAGGAGCTCCTGCTCTGACCGCTGGCAGGGGGGAGGCAGGGGAGCCAGAGGAAGGATCTCCATGGCCTGAGTCACTGAAGGAAACATTTTAATCTATTACTTCAACACAACCATTTTTAGAGCTTGTGCTTTAACTTTCAGTCCTGCAGGAAGAGTCTGAGTGAGGATCTCTGGGGACAAGTGAAAGTCTCTAGTCAATGTGTTCAGCAAACACAATGAAACAAGCTTTTCCCCTGTAGACCAGGGGAATACATACATACATGCTTTTTTGTTGGAGGTTGGAGCCTCGGCTGCCTGGTTCAGAATGAGGTCCTGAAAGAAGTTGGTCCTCTCCTGCTGGGTGGGAACACTGATGGTGTAAATCTCACCATAGTCATCCCGAAACAGAGACTGGATCTGGAGACAAAGAATGAACCAGTGAAAAGTTCTGCTTTTTGTGGTGAAAAGAGTTGAAAACTACCATCTGATGAAAGAACATGTGAAAGGAAAAAGGCTTTAAATACACTCTGCATTATTCCTGCCTCGTCTGTGGACCTCCCTCTTACTCCCTGATGTCCTCACAGGAACTATCTTCTCAGAATAGTAGATTTAGCTCCAGTCAGTGTGAGCCTGGTCACTATAACAAGAAGTGTAGATTGTGTGCTGCTCAAGAGCTGCTCACCTCTGGGTCCAGCTGTTGATGGGGGACGCTGCAGGTAGCGAGCAGCAGGATGGGGGAGAAGGAGGGGATGCTGCCCAGCAGGCTGAGGAAGGAGGCCCTCAGTGCTGGCCCAGCAGTCTCCCACCACTGCTGGATGTGGGGGATGTACAGGATGCTGGGAGACGTCCTCTTGGCCTCACAGAACACCTGGGACAGAGAACGATGTTTACCTCCTACAGCATTTACACCTACACGGAGCTAAAGAAACATCTTGAGGCAGACTTGTTTCAGGGTTAGAAGGTTATTCTTCTTCTACAAGAGATTATGTTGATGGTTTTCTGTGATTAAATGATGAGTAGAATATAGTTTTTGTCTGTGTGTTTTTTCATGTTCAGGTTTGTATGTTGTCAGGACCAAAAATCTCATGTGGTGTTTACTGAGGAGCCACCTGGGTGCAGGCTTCCTCCGGGGAGGTGCTGCTGACTCCGAACAGCACCGCGGAGTCCAGGCTTTGGACGGTGAAACGCTCCAGAGCGTGCAGAACCGCAGGAGCCAGATGGGAGGTTTGACCACCATCAGGACTCCCTGCCAGAAGCATCCGTGGACGATAGGACGTCGGGTGTTTGACTGCACTCCTGCAGAGAACAGTAAGAAAGAAAAATAAGAAAAACGTCATTTTGCAAAAAAAAAAAGACAACCTTTGAAAATGAAGTGTCAAATGACATTATATGAAAAATGTTTTGGATATTAACAATTCAGTTTTTCTCTTGACCTGTTGTATCACATTATGGTGTGTTTACATTTTGCTTTTTGATTACAGTGTAAATCATAAAAAGTGAGGAGGTGAATAAAGTCTTTCATTCTGAGATAAACACATGCTGGTCCTGGTCTCAGACTCACCTGGCAAAGTGTAGGAAGTTCCTGCTCCTGGAGGTGGAGGGTGTGGAGATACTGGAGCCCTCCTCTCCGTCATACATCAGGCCGTCGTCAAGGATACCACAGGTCAGATCTGACGTGCAGAAAACAACAAAGAAGTTTGTAAGCAACGTGTAATTTGTCATCTTCGACAGCGGGAGTCTGAAACGTCCAGCTGTGACCCACCTGGCTCCCTCTTCCTCTTCATCCCCTGCTCGGCGTGAGGAAACAGCCTCTGCAGAGCCTCCAGGATGTCCTGCAGGGCAGCGCCCAGCAGCGGGTGGACAACAGGTGAGAGGGGTTTGGCGGGCGAGGCGGCAGAGCGCTGCGAGGCCGGTGACATCTTCCTCATGGCCGCCACAAAGTCGCAGCCGCTGATGGCGATGGACGAGACGTCCAACAGGAGTTTCTGGGACGTGCTGTAGATCTGTGGGTAGCGGCGACGCAGAGCACAGAGTGCTGCCTCTGTGCACACCGCCCTGATGTCAGCGCCACAGTAACCTGAGAGACAGCGAGGTCCCAGAACAAACACATTGAACTCACAGGGTTTACGTCAGGTCAGGGTTTAATGCCAACTAAAGGAACAAAAACTATCAGACTTTCTCACCAACACATTTCTCAGCCAGTTCATCCAGGAAAGCTTCAGACAGGAGGGGTTTCCACTGCCTGGTGTGGATTTTCAGAATCTCTTTACGAGACTGAAACACACAGAACAATGAAGACAGCTGGTGAAATGTGGCCACACAATGAAGAAATATAGCCAAAGGTGAAGAACAGAGATAAACAGAACCGGCAGAACCCTATACTGAAAAACACCAGTGAGAACTGTGCCTTCATGAATCCACTGTGGGGTTTTTATTTCAATGGGAATTGATATATTTTCTGCATCATAAAATATGTTGAATGTACAACTCTGTGCTGAATATACATATTTTAGATTCTGACAGAACACTCTCAGGTGCCTGATCAAACCCAGGTTCACTGTGCAGGACAACAGTCCAGTTCAGGTTTCTTTTACTGGACTTTTATGAAGTTCACTGAGAAATGAAAACCTATTTATGTTGTTTATATTAATCCCCTGTGTATTTGTAGTGCCTGAAACCTTTTTTTGATAATAAGAATCATAGTCAACAAATATGATAAACATAAGTTAAATTCAGAGATTATATTCAACATAATCCTAAAAAACATATTCTCATACAACAGAAAATTTAAAAACACCTCTCTGTCAGGCAGCCCAAAGAGGAACTCTCTGTCGAACCGCCCCGGCCGCCGCAGCGCCGGGTCGATGGAGTCCAGGCGATTGGTTGCTCCGATCACGACGACCTCCCCTCGACTGTCCAGCCCATCCATCAGAGCCAGGAGCGTGGACACAATGGAGCTGCAGGGAACCAGCCAGACAGAAGGACTAAAGAATTAACTTCTGCATGGATGCAATAATAACAGAGTCAAAGTCAGCAGTCAACTGTGAAACACCAGCAAAGTGTGTGTGTGTGTGTTCTGACCTGTGAATCTGGTCCTGTCTGCTGGATCGGACCGGAGCCAGGCCGTCAATCTCATCAAAGAAGATGATGGAGGGACGCATCCGATATGCCTGACACACACCGACACACATTCAACCTCTGCACTTCAAATGATAAGGTCAAGATCATTTCCTAACAGAGAAGTTTTCATTCACCACTGACACTGGGGGATAACTGGTTAGCTGCACTGACACTCAGAAGCTCTAATTAGTCACTAGTCGTGGCAAACATGATGTCCACTGCTGCATGTCGGCTTCAACACAGCAGATACACAACAAAGACTAGGACAACACATTCCTCACTCACTGATTTCTTTCCAATAAAAGACCTTTTTCTAAATAAACTATAAATGGACAGATGGAGCATGGGCTGCACTCCTCCAGCAGGGGGCAGTACAGGTGTGCTGGTGGAGGTGACTGCTACCTGCTCAAACAGCAGCCTGAGCTGCCGCTCCGACTCGCCCACCCACTTGCTGAGGCAGTCGGCTCCCTTCCTCATGAAGAACGCCACCTTCCTGTTGCCATGACTACACTCGTTGGCCAGCGCCCGGGCAACCAGCGTTTTCCCGGTCCCAGGAGGTCCATAAAACAGACAACCCCTGGGGAGGCAGATGGGAAATATTTATTTTCCATTCATTTGAAAGCAGGTATCATATACTGGGCTCTAGGTTTATTTCAACAGACGTGTTTCAGCAGTTACAAAGGATGAAAAATAAACTTTCACACAACCAAAGGTTTGTTTTTTTTATATTATTATAATTTCAACAAACTTTCTGGGGCTTGTTTCCTGATACTGAGTTTGTTACTGATACTAATACTGAGATTTTCAAGCCCGGCCATGATTGGATTACAGCTGGCAGGTTGATCACAAACACTTCTTCCAGCTACATTTATTTGACTCCAGGCACCTGGGAGGCTGGATCTTGAAGTTGTCAAAGACCTCGGGGTAGAGAAGCGGGAAGACGACCATCTCCTTCAGAGCCGAGATGTGACCGGACAGACCTCCGATGCTGTCGAAGCCCACCTGAGGGAAGGAAAGGAGGGAGGTGGGATGCAGACGTGGAACGTGTCATGAGCAGGTTCCACTTTAAGTCTTCACAGTGTAAAGTTTAAATACTGGAACAGACAAAGTAAACTCACAGACTGGTCAATGGACATGGGATCGATGTCTGCCAGACCTGCTCCTGCCGCCATCTTGTCTCTGCGAGGACCCAGTAGATTCTCTGTACGCAGGTCGAGGGGCCGACAGCTGGAAGGAGGAAAGACACCAAAGGAGTCAACGAAACTGGTTTCTGGGCCAGGAGTGAGGACTGGTGTCAACAGTAACAAGATGTGAGCTCTGTCACTGACTTACTGACCTTTCACTGACTCTTTCAACGTTTTGCTCTTCGTCATCAGAGTCGTCTTCATCAGACTGATTCAACATGGTCCTCTTGGTGGGTCTGGAGGAAAAACTAAACCACATTAAACTTAGTCAACCTGGAAGAGCTTTCAGGTGTGAAATCAAAACTGCATCGATGTAACAGTCACAGGGTTTAAACATCTAAAACTTTCACAATGGATGACAACACACCCATGATCTTTGTCTGACCTGAACACTCCTCTGTGAGTTGTGTTTGGTCCAGAGGCGCTGATCCGGAAGGTTCCTCTGGGGAACTCTGCAATAAAAGCACAACTTTAGCAGCGCCTGAGCCTGGACTTTGGAAACACATCCTGACATTTTGATCAGAACTGCCTTTAATTAAGTTGGTAAAGCTAAATAATGCTAATGATTCAGCTTTTCTCTCCTGAATCGTGTCAGTGGTTTTAGTTATGGTTCGGAGCAGTGCAGTACTGACCGCTGCTGGGTCCCTGGTACAGTGACGAGGCTCTGCTCAGTTTGGCCTCAAAGTTCTGGTTAACGCTGCAGTTACTGTCTTCATCTGCAGCCGCTGTCTGCCTGCTGTCCTCATCACCGACTGCACATGGAAACAATAGTTTTGGTTCATTAGACAAAAAAACTATGGGTGATTAAAAAAGCAGCACCTCCATGTCAGATCATCTCTGTCCTTACATTCTCCACTCTGTTTGCACAAACCCTTTTCTTCCTCGCTGTCACTGAGCTCTCTCTGCGGTGGTACTGGTGTTCTGCTCCTCTGGGCTTTAGAGTAGATCTTCTGCAATTTCATCAAACACAAAAACACTAAGAAATTCAAAGCTAAACAGCTTCAGCTGCAGAGGCTCAGGGTTAAAGCATCAGTCCACCCGGCACCCAGTGTGTTTTGTGGACTCTGGCTGCAGAAGCAGCTGCGTCTGTGGGGCCTGAAACACACCTCACTTTAAGAAGATGGACATTTGCAGATCATGACCACATTAAGTACAATGAGTACACCTATGGGGACATGGAATAACAAGCTGAAGTTCCTGATACAAGTGTAACGTCACTCAGCCTGACCCATTCTCTTGACCTGACACTATCAATAAAAGACAAATATGGGACCTTTAATTACAAATGTCCTTCTTCCACGTCCTCTCACTGTGAGTGTTTTAGTGATGGAAACATTCAGTTCACGTTTGGACTGGAGGCCCGTGCATCTAAAGCAGGTCAGCTTTAAACAACAACAAAAACAAAAACAAGGGCCGGTGCTCCCCTGCTCTCGGCTGCCTTCCAATGTGGTGGCCACTGATAGAGATGTCGCCCACTCCCCATGATTGGCAAGCAGAGGGAGGGGGTAGGGTGCAGCTGGGTGCAACGCCCTCATAAAGGCCTGATAAGAGAGGCAGCACCCGCTGATGGAGACACTGTGTGAACACAGTGTTAGTCTGGGTTTCAAAGCTGCTACACATCATCTCAAAGGTCAGAAATGAGTTTTAGAAATGAGCTGCACTCACAGGCAGCTGAACCAGGAAACACCTGCTGAGATGCTCAGACCATAGCACCCTGATTGCTTTTTATTAAGGTCCCCATTGGCTGCTGGTCTGTTACAGTAAAAAGACTTCCCTGTGGTTACTAGGCTGTTTTAATCCAGTAACGACATCACTCACGCCTTCTTTGTTGTTGCTAAGCCGCCTCTTCTTCTTCATGCTGTCCATCCTCTTCAGGACAGACCGGGCCGAGCTGCAGAGAGCGTGAGACAGTGTAGATTCATGGTTAGAGAGAGTGCTTCTGTCTGTCGTTCACATTTGTTGACCCTGATCGTCACACCCTTTACACAGCGGGGTCTTAATGAGCCCAGATTTGGGAGAGATTAGAGCAGTGAATGATTGTCTCCAGGACTGGCACAGACGGATTCAGGCTGAACTTCGTCGGCTGCGTCTTACTTGGTGCTGATGCCATCGAACATATTCGAGGCCTGATATCTGTCGGTTGGCTTGGTCGGCCTGGTGCTTCTCCTCAGCCCGTTGTTGCTACCACCTCCTGCAGAAGTACACAACAATAATATCACCATGTTCAGTACACGAGTTGACTTGAAACTCACCTACTGAAATCGTTTTGTGCCACATGGTTTTTGTTTTGACTTTTTTAAAAAAGACAGTATTGCAAGTGCAAAACACTGGTTGCAGGATATAATATTTGTTAGTTTGGTTTAAGTACAAAAAGATTTGAATGTTTGCCACAAATAAAGACACAATTTTCTACAGAAAATGATTTAAGTTTTAGGTTTGACCCCATTTAAACATGATAAAACACATGAAGCGTCACATACTACACACGTCAGCCAGGCTTCCTTAGCCACATTTATGTGGAACATATATAACAGGTGCCAGTATTACAACTGTATCTAGGTGAAGTACTTTCCACCTCTGTCCTGACATTAGGTCGTACTGGTACCTGTCCTTACCTGGAGTGTTACGAAGTCTTGGAGATTTCCTGTTGACAGGAAACAAGAGTCAATATGAGGAAAAATACAGCATTTATGTTACATTCAGGTCAGGCAGATATTTGTATCTATCTTCATTTAAAAACACACACAAGGTTTCTTAAATGACTATAACCCTAAAGTGTCTATGGAGAGTCTAGACTGTCAGACCGGATGACGCTTCTCGCTGGTTTCACATCTTCATCCTCGTGAGTTTCTGAGTCCGTCTGATTCTGTTCATCTTCAGCATCGAGTCCCTGAAAAATATGTCAAACTTCAGCTCAAAAGGTTTTAATGTTCTGGTTTAATGAGCATCTGGATCTGTGACGACCACAGGGAAGTCTTCATCATCCCACCTGACAACTACTTCCTTTAACTCTGGATCGATTGTTTAGTGAGTATAACATCAGGAAATATATAAACATTACTCTGAAAATACTCTGAAATTGTGTATTAATTTAAATATATATGTATATACTGAGTTTACCACCATAGAAAAGTTATTCCTAATAACTGTAAGTTATTAAATGAACCAAAACAATAATAATCAAACACAATATTATTATAATTATTATTTTCTAACCTGTGACTTTAAACAGCTTTAATGATGTGATTCTCCTAAACTGTCTCTAAACACTGGCTGATAAACCAGAAAACATGTGGTGCAGTAAAAAGTACAAGGTTTGTCAAGTATGAAGTAAGAAACACACAAATACCTTAGAACTGTACTCGGGTATTTGCAGTAAACTGCAGTAAATGTACTTTCAAAACAGTGACTAATAAAATGTCACACACAAACACACTCACGTTGGACTCCTTCTCTTTGACCGTGGTCCCGCTCCGGGTCCCCGGTGCAGCCCACCCCGGGGTCCCGGAGCTCCGGTCCGGTTCGCTCCTTCGCTCCGCGTCCCCTCGGTCCCTGCGGCGGAGCGTCACCATGACAACGCCGCGGCTAGCACGTTAGCGTTAGCTTAACCCTAGCGGCGGGAAATACACGAAAAAACGGGCTTAAACCGGGGGGAACCGCTTTGACTGGCCCGGGGAGGTTTAGAGGAACAGGGGCAGCCCGCTGCTCCGTGTGTCGAGGCGGAGCCGAAACACAAACCGAAAAACACACTCGACAAGCTGCGACAAGCTGCGACAAGCTGCGACAAGCTGCGACGCTCGGACGCTGTGTGGATTCAAAAGCTTGCGTTCTACCGCCGCCTAGTGACGTCACGACGCAGCGGGCCCGGGGCAGCGTGGCCACAGCCCCCAGTGCAGACCAGTATGAGCTGCACCAGTAAGAACCGTGATGCTGCACATGTTTTATGGCAGCCAGACTGCAGCATAAAGCAGAAGGATCCGAACTGGACAAACTGGTGCAAGAAGCTGGTTCGGTGACCGGGTATGAGGCTGGACTCACTGGAGGCTGTGGTGGAGAGATGCTCACAGACAAAGGTAGAGTCCATCCTGGAACACACTGACCATCCCCTTCACAACATCCTGATGGAGCAGAGGAGCAGCTGCAGGACTGGACCATACAGGAGACCCTTCATCCCCACTGCCACAGTGCCACACTCACTCCTATGGGCAATTTAGAGTCACCAATCAACCTGACATACATGTTTTTGGACTGTGGGAGGAAACCCACACAAGCACAGGGAGAACATGCAGACTCCACACAGAAAGGCCCCTGATGGGTTTCAAACCAGGAACCTTCTTGATGTGAGGCAGCAGTGCTAACCACTGATCCACCATGGTGCAGGACAAATAAATCATATCTTCCTAATTCTTGCTGCTCCTTTCAAACACCCTGTGGAGTATTTCAGGCTGAGGTTACAAACTAATGTTTCCTTCTCGTTTCTGTTCTGCTTGTCGATGTGAACTGTACGAATGAGGAAATTAAACACTGCACCAGGATCCTGACTGAGAAAGAGACACCCATGATCTCAGAATGTTTTTCTGTTTATTTACAGTGGACATTAACATAAAGCTCATACACCACATATCAAAGTTAATCACATATGAAACCGAACCATAACAGGTAATATGCATAAAGTATGTCCTCATTCTGATTCTGCAGTACAAAACAATTCACATTAATTCATTGTCCTTCTACTGTCCCCAATGACATTTACTCACAATGTAGAGTATTATACTTACAACATAAGTGCATCAATCAGAAGTTGATTTGAACTTTAGAAACAAATACCTGATATTTGTCCGTCTTACAGTCCACATCATCTTATTGCACAAATAAATTAGAGACTTTAGAACTGATTGATTTTTTTTACACTGATTATCTGAAACTTGTTTGGTTCCATTTCTGTAAAAATGTTTGAACAAGTTCATCACTGGGACTTGTCTAAGTCAACCCACCTCATTTCATGTGTAATACACTTTTTGACAAACACATAATATAAGAAGCAACAAATCCAGGGTTAAAATGGCACAACAGAAAATAACATGACATGTTTCAGAGGCAGATGCAGTGAAGGCACCGAAGCAAATATTTTTGCTTTTGCAAACAGTCAATCAGATATTTCATCCTGACAGACACACGTTTGTATCATTTCAGATTTTTCCATAAATCTTCCACCTGTTTTCATTCATTGTGTAGCTGCATTTTGATGCATGAAAATATATTTCGCCTGAAAACTTCAGTAAAATATTTACAAAATGTTTTAAACACATAAAATCATGTTTTTACCTACTTTGGCTAAAATACATTGAAGCAATTTTTAAACTCACTGCAGAATCAAGTTAAACCACCCAATCAAAGCAATTAAACATAAGATCATCAGTAGTTAAACTGATCAATTATTAACCATCACTTCACCATTCAGGCCTGTAAAGTACAACAGACCTCAGCTTTTATTTTCATTGCAATTTCTTCTTTCAACTCCTGTAAAAGTTCTTTTATATCCATAGAACATTTATTTACCAAGATCCTATGAAACTGATTTTTATTACTTTCAGACTACTTATTACTTATTTCATTCTCAGTCATAAAGATTTCATTTTAAAAGACTGATCTGAGAGCAGTGACAACTACAATGAAACATTCCTGCTCTTTTAATTAAAAACTAAATCTTTTCTTTCAAATTTACATTATTTTAATTTTTAAACAAGTTCCCAAAGCTCCATGTGACGTATGATTTGAGCCCAGACCAAAAGAAATAAACACATGGTTATTTAAAGAATTAACAAGGTTCAGGTGTGAAGAACAAATGATGAATGTATCCACTGATTTTAACTAATGAAATTTCAGCTCTTCACACTTCAGGTTCAATCTCCATGTTGCCTGGTTTATGCATGGTCACCAGTTTCAGGTGGTGGAGTGGAACTCTTGCCTGCAGGAATCAACAAATGTGTTAATTTCCATAGTTTCTACATAAACTTACTGATTTATTGCTTCTATTTTTTTAAGTTTACATCACATCTCTCCAGCAACAGTGTTTCTGTTATTCTGGCCAAACCTACAAACACATAACTTTGCCTCATTGTTCCTGAATGAATGAAATATTGCAAACTGTCTATGAAAGAACACATATCAAAATATGTAAAAGATGATGTTGTATATTTTAGACTGTCTCAAGTAGCTGCATATGGTTTGAGGACAGCTTGGCACACTCATGGCGTTCATTTATCAGATCCTCTGGATTGGTTTCAGGTCACAGGTGAGCCTCCTCAGGAGTTAATCTGTGACACCTTAATGTGCTTTAGACCATCAGTTGTCAGAGGAAGCGTGGGTACAGATTTAAAAGCCCTATCAGTGCTACCACAGTTACTGTACTAGTCCATATTATAGCAATAAACAGTAAAGACCATGTTTATTATTAGAAAGGAAGGCCAAAAACCTGTCTTTTTATAAAAGACAGGTTTTAAACACTTTATCATCAGACCATGAGCCATTAACAAGTTTACTACACGTAATAAATAAAACTAAAACTATTTTTATGTGCGATGACATTTAAAACAGATCTGAAACTTCATTACATTAAAAATGAGCTTGTTTATTACAATTATATAAAAGTGAATGGCACATTAACCCTGACAATATATCTTGATATGGTTATGATGATGAGTATCTTTTAAACATCAAACACAATTTAATTACGTAACATTAAACTTTTACCTTTATTTTGGTCAGTCATGAGAGCCTGTTGTTCTGGGGTGATGGGGCCGTTTGCTACACAAACACAAGCAGAGAGGAAGAATTAAACATCAATCTGTATTATAAAAACATGCATCTATTAAACAATTATTTTTTTCACTACATTTGAAATTCGGACATTTATTTACACACATATAAAAAGAATCAGCACTGTGAATCTTGAAAAATTAAATTCCCATTCCATTCCCATTGAAGTGCAGAGAAATAAAGTACTTACTTGGTTCTACAACCACATCCGGGGAATCTGTGAACAAAGACAGAATTAACAGATATATTGCAAGAACATATTTTATTATCTGAGTAACACTATTAGAATTAAGGAACACTGCTTGAGTCAGTGGCTGTTGTACAAAATGACGTACATCAAAGTGACACTGTAGGAGCAGGTCATAAGAACCATGGGATTTGGTTTTTTTATACTAAACCAAAACATATTTGTAAATAATTTGGGTACTGAAGACAGACTTTGGGCATATTTCAACTGTAAATGCTCTTCATATTGTTAATGAGTGTCTTTTAAACATCAAACACAATTTCATTAGGTAACATTGAAATTTACTTGTCTTGTGACCGTTCATCAGAACCTGTTGTTCCACAGTGGTGATCTGACTTCGTGCAGAAGAGCCTAAACAAATACAGGCACAGAGGAAGATTTTAAGATTAAGATTAAGTTCGTAAAACTATAAAAATTGTACTACCTGTGAATAAAGACAGTCCCCACACATACAAGAACAGATAAACTCATCTCATTGCAAGAACATTTCTATGTGATTATCTCAATGTCTGGAGGACAGAATCACTGGCTTGTCTCTCAGGAAATCTGCTGTTCTATGATGGACCCAGTAAAATGGACAAATCTCACAGCAGAGTCTTCAGTGTTAGTCATTACTGGAAGATTAAAAAATCTGCAGTGAGTGTTTCACCATGTAATAAGGAAACTATAAGCCTCTCTTCCTGCTCTGCTCCAAATATTAATATCAATAACATGTATGTATTAAAACACACAATCAGTTCAGACTAACAGCAGGTTCAACCTGTGTTTACATCTGGACTACAGATGCACAAAATGTTCATGAGTGTAAACGAATGTGACGCCTACAGTCAGGTCACATGACTAAAAGCCACTTTCACAGCATTATGTGTTTTACATTGTGATGCATAAATTATACAGCATGTGTTTGTTTTCTAAACTCAACTGAGAAAACTATTTTAAAAAATGAGAAATCAGCCAGTTATGGTGAGTTTGGTGAATGAAACACCAAAAATAATCACATTGATGCAGACAGCCTAAATATTCACTATTAATCAGTCGTTCACACTTTTACACTGACAATACTAAACAGTTTCAACGATAAATCCTCTTATTTACTTATGGACTTCATGAGATAATTACAATGATAATTTACAGGAAACTGCACAATTAAATCTCCAACTGTAGATAAAACAAACTTCTATAATCTCACAGTATTTATGTCACATCTAGTTCAAGAAAGGCACAAAGCAGGTGTGAAACCCTCCCCCATTGTCTCTGCTGTAAGGTTCTCTTGAATACACTGAATGTTTCTGCATCGTAGTTCTTAACGTAATAATCCCTAATCTAATAATGTTCCAAATATAACAATAATGATGCATTAAGAGAAGCAACAGACCTCAATATTAAACTAAAACGCTCAGTACTACTATTATACTATATTATATATTATACTATAAAACTATACATGGATGGAGAAATCATTATGATCTTAATATTTATTACAGGCTTATTGAAAAGTCTTAGTTTTAACTAATACCTACATAGAAGTTTTTTGCTATACATTTACATTACTTTTTATATTCAGTTCACTCAAAAAAACTTTTGATCGCAGCCTGTCCTGTAATTAAACACATGATTCTGATTTATGACAAACTGGATGTCATTTTTCTAGGTTTGACCGTAACTTTCCAGACCTTCTGCTAAACTAATATCTGATCACAAGCTTTTAGCTCAAGTAAACTCTGACATGTTCCCTGAACCTGAATTTAAAACTACTGTGGCGACTCTAGTAAGAGCCTTAGCCGGTTGTTTCAGACATTACCTGCAGCCTCCTGCAGTAACGTAAACGCTGCAAAAAGACAAAAGGAAATAAAACATCAATGAGAAAATGTTTTTTACCCCATTCCTTCTGAACCCGTACACCTGTGGCCTCGTGAATGACTTCACAGGTGTAGTTAGACACGTCACTCCTCTGAATCTCCACGCTGTCTCTTCTCTGGTAGGTGTCGTCTTCATTTGGCCGAACGCCCGAGGACACCAGCCCGTCAATCTTCTCCAGAATACGGCCATTCCTTTTAATGGACAGGATGATGTCTTTGGGGTAGAAACCTGTGGCCAGGCACGTCAGAACGACGTTTGACTGAACCCTGGCATCTTTTGCAAACACATACACGTCTGGAGGACCTGAAAAAGAAAACATGACGTGAGTTCATGATTACAGAGTGATGGCATAGCAGAATGCTACAGACCAGTGTCACAACATATATCAACCGTTTGTACCACTGACATCCTCAAATGTCTCCTCATAAAGACAATCAATCGTTACATCTACTACAATAAACTGGCCCAATATATATTTCTAATTAAGACACCAGTTTGACACAAAACCACACTGGACTGATGCTAAAATTAGCAACATGCTACATTCAGGGCTATAGATCTTCAGTTCTCTCTATAGTTCGACACTTGCAGCCCGTGTCAAACACTGTTTAACAAAGACACACTGGTCTGTAGAATCATGGCTGGTTCTAATGAAACATCAGCTCCAGCTGTCTGCCCTGTAAGTGAAGAAAAGGTGAAGATCTTAAGATCTTAACCTGATTCCACATTTGATCATCTTACTGATTAATCTCTTCATTAAAGTGCCCTGTGTACTTTTTACTGATGAGGTTTATGAAAACAGAAATCGTTGTCATACATACTGGCTTTTTTTAATTCTTCGGAGCCATATTTCATGAACGTGGTCAACCACTGTACACACTCTTTCTCCAGGTAGCCTCTGGTGTACTCTTTCAGCACCTGAACCTCATCCCACTTCCTCTTGGTCTCTAGAGCCTCTGGAGCCGGAGCAACCCAGACTCCATGGGCGTCATCAAAGGACAGAAAGTCGTCTCCATCGTAGCTGTACATGTACACACCACGGCTGTACGTCAGGTCACCGTCGGTCTGCTCGTCAGCCTCACAGCCCACCATCCACTGAAGGACATGAATGTCTGAAGGGCAGGACAGTGAAACAAATGGGTTAAAACATAAAGATTAGAACTCCACAGCTATCTACAGCCAAGATCGAATGTGTGTGGGGATCTGCTCAAACATTAAAAGGACTGGTACAGAAAAGAAGCTGCAAATAATTATTGATACAAAAATACAAGATACTGTAACTAATCTCATTAAAGTGATGTTGTTTGATAACTGAGCACTAATGACCTGCTCCTGACTTCAGGTTCTATCATGAGAAAGTTGGAACAAACAAATCAAAAGCCCGTCACATTTCATGGAGCTTACCCGTATCATTTTGTCTCTTTCTTTCCATCAGGATTTTGATGTTGACATTGAACCACTGCTGCTTGCTCTGGCGGGACTGTGTTCCTTTGGTCCAGTACTCCTCCTTAAGCTTCTCTTTCATCCAGTCCTGTTTGGGAACTTTCTTTGGGTTGTCACTGTCAAAGTAGTCGATCATCCTGTTGTCCAGCAGACCCATAGCTGTGAACTGATGGATACCCGGGAGCTCGACAGGTCTGGAGAGGGCAGTGTAGATGTAACTGAGGGAATGCTTCCCTGAAGATCACAGAAAAACAGACAGATGCTTATTAGAGAAGGCAGAAAGCTTTCAGAGCCCAAATCACAGAAACTATAGTTGTGCATGTGAAGCAGAGAAGAAAAGACTTGAAACCCAAAAAGATATTTGGGGTCACGGCTAGAGGTCGACCGATATGGGTTTTGTCTGGCCGATGCCGATATTTAGAAATCAAGGCAGCCGATGGCCGATATATGATGCCGATTCTTTCGGCCGATTTTAATTTTCCCCCTTCATCTCACAAGGTATAAAAGTGCCCAGGAATAAAAAGTGTATTATTGTTATGTTTGTAGTATTTTTTGTCCTTGCTTTTTCTGCTCCCATGCTCAGCAACCTCTGGCAGATATTGCACTTGGCCTTCCCTGATGTTGGCTGAGTGAAATACTGCCATACTGGGTTCAATTTCTTTTCAGCCATCAGACTATAATTTAAAAAAACAAAACAAAACAAGATTTGTCATTTTAAACTCTCTTTTTCTATAATTACATTATTCCATGCACATCACAATCCTAATATGTTTTGGGGGAAAAAACAGGATTGATGTATTGCAGGGTACCTGTCATGATCCTGATGTCTGTTGACAGACCCTGCTGTAATTCAAAGGGCCACAGTCTAAGAATATGTGTAAACAAATATGTGCAACAAGTCATTTGCATTCAGTTCAGACCAAACTTCAGGCTAAGACGTGCACATTAACTTTCCTCATTAAAAGTGGATTTTGTGGTGGGAGCATCGTGCCCGTGTTGGGTGTGTCGGACGCACAGACACATTTACTGAGGAACGTTATCCTGCATGTAATTACGTGTTGGAAATGAAAGGTTTTCCCCTGTCATCATTAGCTGAAGTGTGTGTGTATGTGACTATAATCATTTAGCCGCTGGGTCTGTTAGAACTTGTAACAGCCCCACCTTTACCTGTTCGTCTTAAAAGTTTCAGAACATGATTTCATAACTTTCCAGAACTAATAAATCAACCTGGTCACTTGAGCATCATGAACAATGAAAACAAATGCTTTTCCCACACTGTGCTCAAAGTTATGGCCATATGTCAGTTCAGGAAACTACTTTTTAAAATTTTACTTTCGCTTTTGAGCAGGTTCACATTAAAGTGTCAAAACTCTCAACTTACCGCCGCTAACCGTCACTCCTGTCCCCAGAACAGCCAAAAACGTGAACACGAACATTTTCAACACAACGTGGACGTTTCTCTCTCCCCTAAAAACGATGTTTGACCAAAAAACCTGGACTTCAGGGAAGCTGGGGAACAAGCCTTTCTCAGGGCAGGACGAAGGAGGAAAGGGGAAGAGGGAGGAAGAAATGAGAAGAAATGGGAAGAAGTGGGAAGAAGTGGGAGGAGGAAAAATGGAAATTTTGAAGAGAACGAAATTCATACAGGGTTTTTATTACTCTTACAGAACGTCTGACCAAATTGACACTGACAGATGCAATTTTCATTGGATTATTGTAAGATTTGAGACAAAATTTAACACTTTGCTGCACTACAGCAGGGGAAGTTATAGATCCAAAGGTTAGCGGTTCAATCCCCGACGCGGCATGTGTTTGTTTCACTCCAACTCGTACTAAGTGTCATTAAACTTTGTAATTCCATATAATTAACTTTACAAATATTAATTTCATCTATTCTATTACAGCCAGACGTTAAGAGTTTTGCTGCTGAATGTTTGCATATTGTGTTAACATGTAACTAACAATAAGAATGTAAGAATGACTTTACATGTTTTAAATGTTTTTCTAGTCATTGTATACTATCAAATAAGTTGAATATTTGACTTGTTTTTAAAAAAATCTGTGTTAAATAAAAGTAATACTAAGATATAAAGGATTAGAGCACTTGAAAGATGCTTTAAAAATGTAATCCAAACTTTATTACAATCTAAAAATATTATATCCATAATTAAAATCAATATAGAACATCAATATATACAATATTATAATGTGAAAATGTAATATAATAAAATCAATTTAATAGCACAAAAAACTGGTGGTGGTGACCTGCTGGTTGCTGAGCATCAAGGCCAGTTTAGGTCCTCAGTTTCACCGAGTACTCTGCCAGGCTGTCCGCCCTACACCACGCTCATCCACAGCCTAGTGAACAAAGTAATACAATGGAAATCAAAAGTAATCTTACCATCACAAGTAGAAAAACAGCACACATGACACAGTACAACCTGCGGCAAAAAGACCTACCTGACGTTGCTCAGGGACTGCTGGGGTGACGGCCAGGGGTCCTGGGAGAGGAGGCCGAGGTGGCTGCCAGCACAGGAGAGGGAGGGAGACACAGAGGAGAGGCCGTCTGAATACATTTCCTGGGTCTGGGAGCAGGTGACGGTGTCTTTATAACAGCCTGGGCCGTCACAGTTGAATCAGAGGAACCACTGAGGGGGCACCATCAGACCCTCCAAAACCTGTAACCTTACGTGGCACGTTGTCAATCAGTCATACAAAACACAACAGGCATGATCATTTTGTGACATACATTTTGTGTGGTTTATATGGAAACCACAGCTGCATGTCTGCGTTCCTCCAAACACAGACGTCTGTCCCCTCAGCTGCATCGGACATTTCTCAGTCTGTAATATAGTTGAACAGCAAATCCAAAGAATGTGTCCCCTTTTAAGATGACTTCCTATCACTCTGTCCAGCTTTACCTTCTGATACAGATCATGACACTTATTTTGCTGTGGTGCTGCTCTGTTTCCAGGCTGAATAAAATAACATAACACCTGGTACAAAAGCTGGACTTCCAACTGCCTAGTTTGATTATGGATGCTTGTTTTTGACAAACTAGTGTCTGTGATATTTCTGGTAACACACAAATGCACCAGTGGACTTTGGAAAATCAGCATGTTGTGACAAATGTCATGTCAGTGTGGGACATAAAGCTGTACAGCTGTTTAACACAACTAGATTCAGCTCAGTCACATTTAGAGCATTAGAAGGAAGTAAACACACTGTAGTTAAGGTTAGACCTTGTGCAACAACAGCTGCACTAGACAATACAACACAAATCTCATTCCCAATGTGACTTGAAACAACATGAGAATATAATTTAACAGCATAACTTAGCAGCGTTATGACGTTACAGTAAATAGACTGAGGCTGCAGTTAAAATAACATCATGGCTCTGCTTTGTTTTTGACCATCAGATCAGAGAAACATCAGATCTATGTTAGCTGAAAGCTGGACAGGGACGACGGCGATTGGCCGCGAGCAATGACCGTCTGTTTGTTTGAAGCTGGGGAACAATAGTCGACCGTGTCTGCCCGCAAGGACCAGCATTCACGGACTGCTCGTTAACTAGACAGTTTGCATTTAACTTTTTTAGGACGTCGCTACGTGAGACCATTTGACTGACTGGAGCTTAAACAAGTCAACAAATAGCATTTTGTTTATTGGTACTTCTCTTATAAAAAATACTGTATTAGAAACTGGGTTTTCTGCAGTGTTTTATGGTTTAGGCATTCCTGCTACACAGAAATGAATGTTCAAGCTGCAACCATTAAATAATTAGTTTATCATTACGAAAAAAACAATCAACTGTAGGGAAATTTTTTTCAGGAATATTTAATGAATTGATCACAATTAAACTGTGACAATTTCCTTGGTAACACCCTGCATTATACAAATCTCTACAAATTATATAACACAAACATATTTCACCAGTAAGTTCAGCTGGACGTATTTTATATGTGTATAAGATTTTTTTTATTATAATATGTATTGTACAGTACACAACGTGTTACCACAGCTCCGAAAGAAAAGTTAACATCTGTAAGAGACAGTGAACGCACCACTGAAACTTCCTGGTTATTTGTTGTTTTGAAGTTCGTGGTCACGTGACACAATAGGCCTGTATTTTAGATTATATATATGATTTATGGCAATAACTTCTACCAGTGCGATAAAATCATTGTTTGAAAACCAAACAACCCAGAGATATACAGTGGATATAAAAAGTCTACACACCCCTGTTCAAATGCCAGATTTTCGTGATGTAAAAAAATGGCAGCAAGATAAATAATTTCACTGTAGGTATGGTGTTATTTTGGTGATGTGCAGTGCTGTTTTTGCCCCAAATATACCTTTTGGAATTATGTCCAAAAAGTTCAACCTTGGTTTCATCAGACCATAACACATTTTCCCACATGCGTTTGGGAGAGTTCAGATGTCTTTTTGCAAAATTAAGCCGGGCTTGGATGTTTTTCTTTGTAAGATAAGGCTTCCGTCTTGCCACCCTACCCCATAGCCCAGACATATGAAGAAGACGGGAGATTGTTGTCACATGTACTACACAGCCAGTACTTGCCAGAAATTCCTGCAGCTCCTTCAGTGTTGCTGTCGGCCTCTTGGCAGCCTCCCTGACTAGTTTTCTTCTCGTCTTATCATCAACTTTGGACGGACGTCCTGCTCTTGGTAATGTCACTGTTGTGCCATATTTTCTCCACTTGATGATGAGGGTCTTCACTGTGTTCCATGGAATATTTAATTCCTTGGAAATTTTTTTGCGGCCTTCACCTGACCGATATCTTTGAATAATGAGATCCCTCTGATGCTTTGGAAGCTCTCTGCGGACCATGGCTTGTGCTGGAAGATGTGGCTACAAAAATGTCAGAAAAAGCCTACTAGAACAGCTGAACTTTATTTGGGGTTGATCAGAGGCACTTTAATTGGTGACAGGTGTGTGCTGACTCCAGTTTAACATGAGTTTGAATGTAATTGGTTAAATCTGGACACAGCCACATGCCCAGTTATAAAAGGGTGTGCACACTTATGCAACCACATTATCTCAGTTGTTTATTTTTATTTCACCTTCCTAAAAGATTTCTGTTTGTTTTTCAATTACATTGTACAGGTTATAGGTCACATGAAAGGTGGAAAAAGTTGTGAAATTATTTATCTCGATGTAATTTTTTTACATCACAAAAACTGGCATTTGAACAGGGGTGTGTAGACTTTTTATATCCACTGTATTCCTTATAATTATATGTTTGATCAAACGTTTTTGGCAGCTCTGTAAAACTAACGTTAGGTCTGATGATTATTAATGAAGTTACGTTATTATCAGCAGTTTGACCTCGAGCTGTCCTTCCATTAATAACGAACTCTCTCTGTGACTTTTTACATTTGTGTTTTCCGTATAGTTTAGAGACAGTGGCACTGAGACAAAGACAGGAGGCAGAGCTGGAGGTAGCAGAGCTGAAGATGTTGAGGTTCTCTCTGGGAGTGACGAGGATGGATAGGATCAGGAATGAGGACATCAGAGGGACAGCTCATGTTAGATGTTTTGGAGAAAAAGCCAGGGAAGCCAGATTGAGATGGTTTGGACATGTTCAGAGGAGGGACAGTGAATACATTGGTAAAAGGATGCTGAGGTTAGAGCTGCCAGGAAGGAGGCCTAGAGGAAGACCAAAGAGGAGGTTCTTGGATGTAGTGAAGGAGGACATGAGTGGATAGTTGGTGTGGGTGAGGAGGAGACAGAGGATAGGGTTAAATGGAGGCATTACGGATCCATTCCACACAAGTTGGTGGAAACCTCGCTTGACCAGTACCACGTTCCAGGCAAGATCAAGGACCTCATACTGGACTATTATATCTGCTTCAGTTTGAGAGTCACTTCCGGAACAGGAACATCAACTTTCCATTGGCTTGAGAAGGGCATTATCACTGGATGCACTATTTCTGTGATATTGTTCGCCTTGGTTATGAATATGCTGGTGAAGTCAGCAGAGGTGGAGTGTAGAGGCCCACTCACCAACTCAGGTGTGCGGTAGCCCCCTATCAGAGCATTTATGGATGATCTGACAGTGACTGCAACATCAGTCCCGAGCTGTAGATGCAAGGCCTGGAACATGACATTACCTGGGCCCGGATTAACTTCAAGCCAGCCAAGTCCAGGTCCCTGGTTGTGAAGAAGGGGAAGGTGACAGACCAGTTTCGTTTCTCACTAGGAGGCATCCAGATTCCATCTGGGGGAGAGAAACCAGTTAGGAGCTTGGGTAAGATCTATGAGTACACCTTGAAGGACACTGCAGCAATCCGGGCAACAACGGAGGAGTTGGGAACCTGGCTACCAGGCAAGTTTAAAGCCTCTACCAGCATGGCATTTTGCCGCGACTCCTCTGGCCACTGCTGGTCTATGACGTGCCAATGACCACCGTCGAGTGCTTCGAGAGGAAGGTCAGCTGTTTCCTGCGGAAGTGGTTGGGCCTACCGCGAAGCTTCAGCAGCACCGCCTTGTACAGGAGGAACAACAAGCTGAAGCTGCCCTTCAGGAGTCTGACGGAGGAGTTTATGGTTCCCCGAGCAAGAGAGGTGCTGCTGTACAGGGACTCCAGTGACCTCCCAAAGCACAAAAGTAAGAACCGGCAGGAAGTGGAGGGCTCATGTGGCAGTCAACCAGGCTGAGTTACGGTTGCAACATAGAGAGCTGGTGGGAACAATGGCATCCGGATGGCCAGATCTCGGGAGCAATACAAGACCCCACTACAACAAGTCCCAAGGAAAGGAAAAGCGTCAGCTGATCCAGGAGGAGGTCCAAGCAGGGGTGAAGGAAGCCCGCTGCAGTAGGACAGTAGGGATGCGGCAGCAGGGGGCGTGGACCCAATGGGACAAGGTAGCTGACTGGAAGATTTCGTGGACAGAGCTATGGAGATCTGAGCCACACCGCATTAAGTTCCTCATTCAGTCTTGTACGATGTCCTAACAAGCCCGTCCAACCTCTTCCGCTGGGGCTTGACTGAGACTCCACTGTGCCCTCTTTGCCAGGGATGACGATCGCTGGAGCACATCTTGACCTGCTGCCCAAGGGCACTAGGAGACAGGCATTACCACTGGCGTCATGACCAAGTGCCAAGGTCATTGTGGAGGCCATTAGCACAGGGATGTCCACCAGTAAATACCAACAACCAACAAGGCAGTCCATCGAATCAGAGTGTCATCATAATTATCGCTGCTTAATTGGGGGGGGGGCAGTTCATGAATGATTGTCTCCAGGACTGGCACAGACAGAGTCAGGCTGAACTTCGTCTGCTCCGTCTTACTTGGTGCTGATGCCATCGAACATATTCGAGGCCTGATATCTGTCGGTTGGCTTGGTCGGCCTGGTGCTTCTCCTCAGCCCGTTGTTGCTACCACCTCCTGCAGAAGTACACAACAATAATATCACCATGTTCAGTACACGAGTTGACTTGAAACTCACCTACTGAAATCGTTTTGTGCCACATGGTTTTTGTTTTGACTTTTTTAAAAAGACAGTATTGCAAGTGCAAAACACTGGTTGCAGGATATAATATTTGTTAGTTTGGTTTAAGTACAAAAAGATTTGAATGTTTGCCACAAATAAAGACAATTTTCTACAGAAAATGATTTAAGTTTTAGGTTTGACCCCATTTAAACATGATAAAACACATGAAGCGTCACATACTACACACGTCAGCCAGGCTTCCTTAGCCACATTTATATAGAACATATATAACAGGTGCCAGTATTACAACTGTATCTAGGTGAAGTACTTTCCACCTCTGTCCTGACATTAGGTCGTACTGGTACCTGTCCTTACCTGGAGTGTTATGAAGTCTTGGAGATTTCCTGTTGACAGGAAACAAGAGTCAATATGAGGAAAAATACAGCATTTATGTTACATTCAGGTCAGGCAGATATTTGTATCTATCTTCATTTAAAAACACACACAAGGTTTCTTAAATGACTATAACCCTAAAGTGCCTATGGAGAGTCTAGACTGTCAGACCGGATGACGCTTCTCGCTGGTTTCACATCTTCATCCTCGTGAGTTTCTGAGTCCGTCTGATTCTGTTCATCTTCAGCATCGAGTCCCTGAAAAATATGTCAAACTTCAGCTCAAAAGGTTTTAATGTTCTGGTTTAATGAGCATCTGGATCTGTGACGACCACAGGGAAGTCTTCATCATCCCACCTGACAACTACTTCCTTTAACTCTGGATCGATTGTTTAGTGAGTATAACATCAGGAAATATATAAACATTACTCTGAAAATACTCTGAAATTGTGTATTAATTTAAATATATATGTATATACTGAGTTTACCACCATAGAAAAGTTATTCCTAATAACTGTAAGTTATTAAATGAACCAAAACAACAATAATCAAACACAATATTATTATAATTATTATTTTCTAACCTGTGACTTTAAACAGCTTTAATGATGTGATTCTCCTAAACTGTCTCTAAACACTGGCTGATAAACCAGAAAACATGTGGTGCAGTAAAAAGTACAAGGTTTGTCAAGTATGAAGTAAGAAACACACAAATACCTTAGAACTGTACTCGGGTATTTGCAGTAAACTGCAGTAAATGTACTTTCAAAACAGTGACTAATAAAATGTCACACACAAACACACTCACGTTGGACTCCTTCTCTTTGACCGTGGTCCCGCTCCGGGTCCCCGGTGCAGCCCACCCCGGGGTCCCGGAGCTCCGGTCCGGTTCGCTCCTTCGCTCCGCGTCCCCTCGGTCCCTGCGGCGGAGCGTCACCATGACAACGCCGCGGCTAGCACGTTAGCGTTAGCTTAACCCTAGCGGCGGGAAATACACGAAAAAACGGGCTTAAACCGGGGGGAACCGCTTTGACTGGCCCGGGGAGGTTTAGAGGAACAGGGGCAGCCCGCTGCTCCGTGTGTCGAGGCGGAGCCGAAACACAAACCGAAAAACACTCGACAAGCTGCGACAAGCTGCGACAAGCTGCGACAAGCTGCGACAAGCTGCGACAAGCTGCGACGCTCGGACGCTGTGTGGATTCAAAAGCTTGCGTTCTACCGCCGCCTAGTGACGTCACGACGCTGCGGGCCCGGGGCAGCGTGGCCACAGCCCCCAGTGCAGACCAGTATGAGCTGCACCAGTAAGAACCGTGATGCTGCACATGTTTTATGGCAGCCAGACTGCAGCATAAAGCAGAAGGATCCGAACTGGACAAACTGGTGCAAGAAGCTGGTTCGGTGACTGGGATGAGGCTGGACTCACTGGAGGCTGTGGTGGAGAGATGCTCACAGACAAAGGTAGAGTCCATCCTGGAACACACTGACCATCCCCTTCACAACATCCTGATGGAGCAGAGAAGCAGCTGCAGGACTGGACCATACAGGAGACCCTTCATCCCCACTGCCACAGTGCCACACTCACTCCTATGGGCAATTTAGAGTCACCAACCAACCTGACATACATGTTTTTGGACTGTGGGAGGAAACCAGAGTACCTGGAGAAAACCCACACAAGCACAGGGAGAACATGCAGACTCCACACAGAAAGGCCCCTGATGGGTTTCAAACCAGGAACCTTCTTGATGTGAGGCAGCAGTGCTAACCACTGATCCACCGTGGTGCAGGACAAATAAATCCAATCTTCCTAATTCTTGGTGCTCCTTTCAAACACCCTGTGGAGTATTTCAGGCTGAGGTTACAAACTAATGTTTCCTTCTCGTTTCTGTTCTGCTTGTCGATGTGAACTGTACGAATGAGGAAATTAAACACTGCACCAGGATCCTGACTGAGAAAGAGACACCCATGATCTCAGAATGTTTTTCTGTTTATTTACAGTGGACATTAACATAAAGCTCATACACCACATATCAAAGTTAATCACATATGAAACCGAACCATAACAGGTAATATGCATAAAGTATGTCCTCATTCTGATTCTGCAGTACAAAACAATTCACATTAATTCATTGTCCTTCTACTGTCCCCAATGACATTTACTCACAATGTAGAGTATTATACTTACAACATAAGTGCATCAATCAGAAGCTAATTTGAACTTTAGAGACAAACGTGTCACAGTCCACATCATCTTATTGCACAAATAAATTAGAGACTTTAGAACTGATTGATTTTTTTTACACTGATTATCTGAAACTTGTTTGGTTCCATTTCTGTAAAAATGTTTGAACAAGTTCATCACTGGGACTTGTCTAAGTCAACCCACCTCATTTCATGTGTAATACACTTTTTGACAAACACATAATATAAGAAGCAACAAATCCAGGGTTAAAATGGCACAACAGAAAATAACATGACATGTTTCAGAGACAGATGCAGTGAAGGCACCGAAGCAAATATTTTTGCTTTTGCAAACAGTCAATCAGATATTTCATCCTGACAGACACACGTTTGTATCATTTCAGATTTTTCCATAAATCTTCCACCTGTTTTCATTCATTGTGTAGCTGCATTTTGATGCATGAAAATATATTTCGCCTGAAAACTTCAGTAAAATATTTACAAAATGTTTTAAACACATAAAATCATGTTTTTACCTACTTTGGCTAAAATACATTGAAGCAATTTTTAAACTCACTGCAGAGTCAAGTTAAACCACCCAATCAAAGCAATTAAACATAAGATCATCAGTAGTTAAACTGATCAATTATTAACCATCACTTCACCATTCAGGCCTGTAAAGTACAACAGACCTCAGCTTTTATTTTCATTGCGATTTCTTCTTTCAACTCCTGTAAAAGTTCTTTTATTTCCATAGAACATTTATTTACCATGATCCAATGAAACTGATTATTACTTATATATCTTTATTTATTTTATTCTTTCGACGATCTGCCCTCAGAGTTTTCACTTTCATGCTGAGAATTTCACTCATTCGTAGATAGATCTCATTTTAAAAGACTGATCTGAGAGCAGTGACAACTACAATGAAACATTCCTGCTCTTTTAATTAAAAACTAAATCTTTTCTTTCACATTCACATTATTTTCATTTTTAAACAAGTTCCCAAAGCTCCATGTGACGTATGATTTGAGCCCAGACCAAAAGAAATAAACACATGGTTATTTAAAGAATTAACAAGGTTCAGGTGTGAAGAACAAATGATGAATGTATCCACTGATTTTAACTAATGAAATTTCAGCTCTTCACACTTCAGGTTCAATCTCCATGTTGCCTGGTTTATGCATGGTCACCAGTTCCAGGTGGTGGAGTGGAACTCTTGCCTGCAGGAATCAACAAATGTGTTAATTTCCATATTTTCTACATAAACTTACTGATTTATTGCTTCTATTTTTTTAAATTTACATCACATCTCTCTAGAAACAGTGTTTCTGTTATTCTGGCCAAACCTACAAACACATAACTTTGCCTCATTGTTCCTGAATGAATGAAATATTGCAAACTGTCTATGAAAGAACACATATCAAAATATGTAAAAGATGATGTTGTATATCTTAGACTGTCTGAAGTAGCTGCATATGGTTTGAGGACAGCTTGGCACACTCATGGCGTTCATTTATCAGATCCTCTGGATTGGTTTCAGGTCACAGGTGAGCCTCCTCAGGAGTTAATCTGTGACACCTTAATGTGCTTTAGACCATCAGTTGTCAGAGGAAGCGTGGGAACAGATTTAAAAGCCCTATCAGTGCTACCACAGTTACTGTACTAGTCCATATTATAGCAATAAACAGTAAAGACCATGTTTATTATTAGAAAGGAAGGCCAGTCAGTCTGAAAATCTCCAGAACTTTGAATGTGCAGCTGCCAAAACCATCGAATGCTATAATCAAACTGACGTTCATGAGGACTGTCCCATCAAACTAACAGAAAAGTCAGATCCTAACATGGTTTTTCAACGTGCTACTTCAGTGAAACATGAAATTATGTTGTGCTTTATAATTTGATTTAACATTATGAATCCAAAGTGCAACTTCATATAAACAAAGATACTCACTTCCTCTCCCAGAGTCACTACTGTTGATAGATGAACTTGAGTCTGTGAAGTAAGAACATGTATGAATGTACTGACACAGCAGCTGTGTAGACACCTGCACATGGGGCTACAACAACTAATTATTTTAATGATCAACTAATTGGTTGATTATGTTTCTGATGAAACAATTAGATTTTTATAAAAGACATATTTTAAACACTTTATCATCAAACCATGAGCCATTAACAAGTTTACTACACGTAATAAATAAAACTAAAACTATTTTTATGTGCGAAGACATTTAAAACAGATCTGAAACTTCATTACATTAAAAATGAGCTTGTTTATTACAATTATATAAAAGTGAATGGCACATTAACCCTGACAATATATCTTGATATGGTTATGATGATGAGTATCTTTTAAACATCAAACACAATTTAATTACGTAACATTAAACTTTTACCTGTATTTTGGTCAGTCATGAGACCCTGTTGTTCTGGGGTGATGGGGCCGTTAGCTACACAAACACAAGCAGAGAGGAAGAATTAAACATCAATCTGTATTATAAAAACATGCATCTATTAAACAATTATTTTTTTCACTACATTTGAAATTCAGACATTTATTTACACACATATAAAAAGAATCAGCACTGTGAATCTTGAAAAATTAAATTCCCATTCCATTCCCGTTGAAGTGCAGAGAAATAAAGTACTTACTTGGTACTACAACCACATCCGGGGAATCTGTGAACAAAGACAGAATTAACAGATATATTGCAAGAACATATTTTATTATCTGAGTAACACTATTAGAATTAAGGAACACTGCTTGAGTCAGTGGCTGTTGTACAAAATGACGTACATCAAAGTGACACTGTAGGAGCAGGTCATAAGAACCATGGGATTTGGTTTTTTTATACTAAACCAAAACATATTTGTAAATAATTTGGGTACTGAAGACAGACTTTGGGCATATTTCAACTGTAAATGCTCTTCATATTGTTAATGAGTATCTTTTAAACATCAAACACAATTTCATTAGGTAACATTGAAATTTACTTGTCTTGTGACCGTTCATCAGAACCTGTTGATACACAGTGGTGATCTGACTTCGTGCAGAGGAGCCTAAACAAATACAGGCACAGAGGAAGATTTTAAGATTAAGATTAAGTTTGTAAAACTATAAAAATTGTACTACCTGTGAATAAAGTCAGTCCCCACACATACAAGAACAGATAAACTCATCTCATTGCAAGAACATTTCTATGTGATTATCTCAATGTCTGGAGGACAGAATCACTGGCTTGTCTCTCAGGAAATCTGCTGTTCTATGATGGACCCAGTAAAATGGACAAATCTCACAGCAGAGTCTTCAGTGTTAGTCATTACTGGAAGATTAAAAAAATCTGCAGTGAGTGTTTCACCATGTAATAAGGAAACTATAAGCCTCTCTTCCTGCTCTGCTCCAAATATTATCAATAACATGTATGTATTAAAACACACAATCAGTTCAGACTAACAGCAGGTTCAACCTGTGGTTACATCTGGACTACAGATGCACAAAATGTTCATGAGTGTAAACGAATGTGACGCCTACAGTCAGGTCACATGACTAAAAGCCACTTTCACAGTATTATGTGTTTTACATTGTGATGCATAAATTATACAGCATGTGTTTGTTTTCTAAACTCAACTGAGAAAACTATTTTAAAAAATGAGGAATCAGCCAGTTACGGTGAGTTTGGTGAATTAAACACCAAAAATAATCACATTGATGCACTTATGGACTTCATGAGATAATTACAATGATAATTTACAGGAAACTGCACAATTAAATCTCCAGCTGTAGATAAAACAAACTTCTATAATCTCACAGTATTTATGTCACATCGTACAAACTCTAGTGGAAGAAAGGCACAAAGCAGGTGTGAGCAGAGACAATGGGGTTCTCTTGAATACACTGAATGTTCTGCATCGTAGTTCTTAACGTAATAATCCCTAATCTAATAATGTTCCAAATATAACAATAATGATGCATTAAGAGAAGCAACAGACCTCAATATTAAACCAAAACGCTCAGAACTACTATTATACTATATTACTACATTATATATTATACTATACTACTATACATGGATGGAGAAATCATTATGATCTTAATATTTATTACAGACTTATTGAAAAATCTTAGCTTTAGATGAGTTTAACTAATAAATTGGAAACTAAGTGTGTATTGCACCTACCAAGAATGCCTTTTCTATACAGGACAAACAGCAGCACTCCAAATCCGACCACAAGTACCACAACCATCACAATAGCCACAATCGTGCCAGCAATGATAGGTGTGAATCCAGATTGTTCTGGAACTTTGTGATCTAAAACACAGAAAACATTTACTTTTTATATTCAGTTCACTCAAAAAACTTTTGATCGCAGCCTGTCCTGTAATTAAACACATGATTCTGATTTATGACAAACTGGATGTCATTTTTCTAGGTTTGACCGTAACTTTCCAGACCTTCTGCTAAACTAATATCTGATCACAAGCTTTAAGCTCAAGTAAACTCTGACATGTTCCCTGAACCTGAATTTAAAACTACTGTGGCGACTCTAGTAAGAGCCTTAGCCGGTTGTTTCAGACATTACCTGCAGCCTCCTGCAGTAACGTAAACGCTGCAAAAAGACAAAAGGAAATAAAACATCAATGAGAAAATGTTTCTTACCCCATTCCTTCTCCACACGCATGTTTGTGGCCTCGTGAATGACTTCACAGGTGTATTTAGACACGTCACTCCTCTGAATCTCCACGCTGTCTCTTCTCTGGTAGGTGTCGTCCTGATTTGGCCGAACGCCCGAGGACACCAGCCCGTGAATCTTCTCCAGAATACGGCCATTCCTTTTAATGGACAGGATGATGTCTTTGGGGTAGAAACCTGTGGCCAGGCACGTCAGAACGACGTTTGACTGAACCCTGGCATCTTTTGCAAACACATACACGTCTGGAGGACCTGAAAAAGAAAACATGACGTGAGTTCATGATTACAGAGTGATGGCATAGCAGAATGCTACAGACCAGTGTCACAACATATATCAACCGTTTGTACCACTGACATCTTCAAATGTCTCCTCATAAAGACAATCAATCGTTACATCCAGTACAATAAACTGGCCCAATATATATTTCTAATTAAGACACCAGTTTGACACAAAACCACACTGGACTGATGCTAAAATTAGCAACATGCTACATTCAGGGCTATAGATCTTCAGTTCTCTCTATAGTTCGACACTTGCAGCCCGTGTCAAACACTGTTTAACAAAGACACACTGGTCTGTAGAATCATGGCTGGTTCTAATGAAACATCAGCTCCAGCTGTCTGCCCTGTAAGTGAAGAAAAGGTGAAGATCTTAAGATCTTAACCTGATTCCACATTTGATCATCTTACTGATTAATCTCTTCATTAAAGTGCCCTGTGTACTTTTTACTGATGAGGTTTATGAAAACAGAAATCGTTGTCATACATACTGGCTTTTTTTATTTCTTCGGAGCCATATTTCATGAACGTGGTCAACCACTGTACACACTCTTTCTCCAGGTAGCCTCTGGTGTACTCTTTCAGCACCTGAACCTCATCCCACTTCCTCTTGGTCTCTAGAGCCTCTGGAGCCGGAGCAACCCAGACTCCACTGGCGTCATCAAAGGACAGAAAGCTGTCTCCGTCGTAGCTGTACATGTCCACACCACGGCTGAACGTCAGGTTACCGTCGGTCTGCTCGTCAGCCTGACAGCCATGCATCCACTGAAGGACATGAATGTCTGAAGGGCAGGACAGTGAAACAAATGGGTTAAAACATAAAGATTAAAACTCCACAGCTATCTTCAGCCAAGATCGAATGTGTGTGGGGATCTGCTCAAACATTAAAAGGACTGGTACAGAAAAGGAGCTGCAAATAATTATTGATACAAAAATACAAGATACTGTAACTAATCTCATTAAAGTGATATTGCTTTGATAACTGAGCTCTAATGACCTGCTCCTGACTTCAGGTTCTATCATGAGAAAGTTGGAATTGTTGAGTTCGTGGTCTTTCTAACCACGTAACAGCATTCGATACGTGGAGCCGTAAACAAATCAAAAGCCCGTCACATTTCATGGAGCTTACCCGTATCATTTTGTCTCTTTCTTTCCATCAGGATTTTGATGTTGACATTGAACCACTGCTGCTTGCTCTGGCGGGACTGTGTTCCTTTGGTCCAGTACTCCTCCTTAAGCTTCTCTTTCATCCAGTCCTGTTTGGGAACTTTCTCTGGTTTGTCATTGTCAAAGTAGTCGATCATCCTGTTGTCCAGCAGACCCATAGCTGTGAACTGATGGATACCCGGGAGCTCGACAGGTCTGGAGAGGGCAGTGTAGATGTAACTGAGGGAATGCTTCCCTGAAGATCACAGAAAAACAGACAGATGCTTATTAGAGAAGGCAGCCTTTCCTAAGACGAACGTCTATCCAAACACTTAGTTTCACCATAAGACAAAATACTTAGAACAACCACTAATCAATAAGTGAAAATACTCCAGAATCTGTGTCATGATTAACAAGGTAAAAAGATACCTGTCAACTAATGTTCTCTTAATTACTTATTTAACTGTTTGTCCTAACCAGTCTCCCTCTGTGGTCACCTACGTTTTAGCAGCTTTCAGAGCCCAAATCACAGAAACTATAGTTGTGCATGTGAAGCAGAGAAGAAAAGACTTGAAACCCAAAAAGATATTTGGGGTCACGGCTTAATGCATAAGCAAAAGAGAATCGTGAACTGTTGAATCATGAACAGACTCAGTGATACCAGCTACAAACTACAAATGCAGCTCATACACTTCTTGTGCTCACAGCCTATTAGAATGTTTTTCAGATGTATCACCTATTGATAACTCTGCATGCTAATAAGAAATAGCAGTATGTAAAAGTGTTGACAAACTGTATGTTTTATTTTCTTTAAATCATTATAAGAACCAAACTCCAATTAGAAATGAAACCAGGAAATCAGACTCAGAGATGAAATCAAACATCAACAGTTGTTTATCACCCAGTTCTGAAGGTTCAACACAAATATCTCAACAATCCCGTCTGTCCACTTGTGACAGCAGTCAGAGGGTGGTGTTCACAGACTGAGCCACAGGCAGACGCACAATGTGACAGCACCACCTTCACCTGTTTTGTCTTCAAGTTTCAGAACATGATTTCATAACTTTCCAGAACTAATAAATCAACCTGGTCACTTGAGCATCATGAACAATGAAAACAAATGCTCTTCCCACACTGTGCTCAAAGTTATGGCCATATGTCAGTTCAGGAAACTAATCGATCTAATTGTTGGAAGCTCAATGTATTTTCTAAATTTAGGACAAATGATCTTTCTGACTGACAGACAACTATAACAGCAGTCCAATAATAAACCAGCACCAACCAAACACCGTCAGGTTCAGGGTCTGAAATTGAAGAATCTACTGCTGATGTGTGTCCTATATGAGGATAAGTTAAAACATATTTGTTTTTCTACCCGTTGGTTTGACAAAACTATTTTATTCTTTAAACCAGCATTTTAGAAACCAAACAATGATTATTCGGCCTGTGTACCAAACACAGAAGAGGAAGCGTGTCAACCTCAAGGCCCGCGGGCCACATCGGACCCCAATACAAGAGACAAAACACCAGGACAAGTACAAAAACCTGGAGACCCAGCAGAAGCCACGAAAGGCAGAAGAGACACCTTGATGTTATTGTTGAAGAATTTATTTATTTGAGGAAAATGTCGTCGCAGTTTGATCAAATCCATATTTCCGGTTAAAACGCTGTCACTTTTACAGGATCAATAAATGTTAATCCTGTTCGGCCGAAACATCGACTGTGTGTTTAATGTTGGCCCCTTGTGCGATTGAGTTTGGCCCCACTGCTGTGGATCAACGAATAAAAGTAAAATCACTAACAAAAGTCTGAATTTCAAAGACGTCACAGCTGTCAG
This sequence comes from Mastacembelus armatus, assembly GCF_900324485.2. Lineage (NCBI taxonomy): Eukaryota > Metazoa > Chordata > Actinopteri > Synbranchiformes > Mastacembelidae > Mastacembelus > Mastacembelus armatus. Next base: position 21,436,661 of record NC_046643.1, read on the forward strand.
CATTTCACTTTCGCTTTTGAGCAGGTTCACATTAAAGTGTCAAAACTCTCAACTTACCGCCGCTAACCGTCACTCCTGTCCCCAGAAGAGCCAAAAACGTGAACACGAACATTTTCAACACAACGTGGACGTTTCTCTCGCCCCTAAAAACGACGTTTGACCAAAAAACCTGGACCGTGTCCGCCCGCGAGGACCAGCTGCTGCTGCGTCTTTTCACTTCCCGAAACGCTTCTGCTGCATTCACGGACTGCTCGTAAATTAGACGATTTGCATTCAACTTTTTTTAGGACTTCGCTACGTGAGACCATTGGACTGACTGGAGCTTAAACAAGTCAACAAATCGCATTTTGTTTATTGGTACTTCTCTTATAAAAAAATACTGTATTAGAAACTGGGTTTTCTGCGGTGTTTTATGGTTTAGGCATTCCTGCTACACAGAAATGAATGTTCGAGCTGCAACCATTAAATAATTAGTTTATCATTACGAAAAAAACAATCAACTGTAGGGAAATTTTTTTCAGGAATATTTAAAGAATTGATCACAATTAAACTGTGACAATTTCCTTGGTAACACCCTGCATTATACAAATCTCTACAAATTATATAACACAAACATATTTCACCAGTAAGTTCAGCTGGACGCATTTTAAATGTGTATAAGATTTTTTTTTATTATAATATGTATTGTACAGTACACAACGTGTTACCACAGCTCCGATAGAAAAGTTAACATCTGTAAGAGACAGTGAACGCACCACTGAAACTTCCTGGTTATTTGTTGTTTTGAAGTTCGTGGTCACGTGACACAATAGGCCTGTATTTTAGATTATATATGTGATTTCTGACAATAACTTCTACCAGTGCGATAAAATAATTGTTTGAAAACCAAACAACCCACAGATATATTCCTTATAATTAGCTATATGTTTGATCAAACGTTTTTGGCAGCTCTGTAAAAACTAACGTTAGGCTGTTATGCTAGCGTTAGCATTAGCGTTAGCATTAGCGTTAGCATTAGCTGAGACCTCGTTTTGCCCGCCCATAACTAGCGTTAACTAAAGTTACACCAGAACAGTAACACTGTGTTACCGACAGTCCCCGCTGCCTTACAACGTTAAGTCCATATAAATGTAGCGTTAATTAACTGGATAACATCGATAAGTTAATATCGGACCGTTAGCTTTAGTTAGCTATAGTTAGCTATAGCCTGATGAAACACGGACACAGCTAGTTAAGGCGATTCTTATTTCCGCCTCACAAAAGTAACCGACGACGCTGATCTTACCGCATCCAGCTGGCTCTAAATACAGGCACAGCAACGGCAGAACCACAAAGATCCAGACTGGGGTTCGATCCATTTCTTCCAATCTCAAAAATTATGGTTTTAAGGTTAAAAACTGTTGAGAACAACAAACAAACGTATCCAGGGCCGCTGCGTACTGCAGACGTCGTCCAATCATATAATTCGGAGCAGGTGTTGCTAGGCAGACTACACTGGCTCTGGTTGTCAGCCTAGGACAGCTGCGGTGCACAGGCTGCAGCGGTGTGAGGACTTTCTTCATCTTTTATGGAGTAAATCCAAATGTTCTGTTATAAATAAGAGTCCTGCTTTTAAAATCAGTGGTGTTACTGTAAATCCACTGGAGGTACTCAGTTATTTCCATTCCACTTCACACATCTGCTTCATATTTAATAGAAACTGTACTTCCTTAATTTACCTTTTATTTAACTTCTTTACTCATGGTGATTTTTCATACAGGGTTACCCTTTAAATTATGGCACATTAGTTCCTAGTTGGGGTCTTGCTCACGCAGCAGGGGTTGTAGCCAAAAGTGTGGCCTGTCCTGTCGGTGGCACGGACCATTACAGAGACCAGCTCTAGGGGGCGCTGTTCTGTGGTCTGTGTGGCCTGTCCTGTCGGTGGCGCGGACCATTACAGAGACCAGCTCTAGGGGGCGCTGTTCTGTGGTCTGAGTGGCAGCAGTGTGTCCTGTCTGGTCCGTGCCTGCAAGGTGTCTGGTCTGTCTCAAGGATTCGAGGTCCGTGCCGTGCTATCTGTGGTCCTGGTGGTTTGTGGCCTCTATATAAATGCATGTCATTGTATTAAAATCATAATACTAGATCACAGTAATCAGGATTTCGCAGACAGTCCAAAAATAAAATACAGCAGGCATACAGGTCTGTATGTTCGGAAAGTCTTTCGTTTTTTTTTATTTTAATCTATTAATTTATTTTTATTTATTTTTTCAATTCCGCGTCGTATGTGAACCACAAGGAGAGAGAATGAATCTAGAGCTGTGTGGCTCTAGAGCGCTAGGAGCCAGCTGAGGTGGCTCGGGCATCTGTTCAGGATGCCCCCTGGGGAGGTGTTCCGGGCATGTCCCACCGCGAGGAGGCCCCGGGACTATGTCTCTCGGCTGGCCTGGGTACGCCTCGGTGTCCCCCCGGAATTGCTGGAGGAAGTGTCCAGGGAAAAGGAACTCTGGGTATCCGCCCCCACGACCTGGCCCCGGATAAGCGGAAGAACATGGATGGATGGATGGAGTTCTTTATAAAAATATAAAGTTTAGTCATTTAGTCTATAATTGGGTAAACTTGACTTTTTAACTTTTTTTTTAAACCATGGATAACAATTCAGTCTACTTTGGTAACTGTGATCACCTTGGTATTCATTTCTTGTCTATGGAAGCTCATTTCCATTATTTAAATAAAAAATAAAAAGGTCAATCATGATTCAAAGAATTCTCCTGGTATATAAACGTTATGAGATAAAAAACAAATTTTGACATAAAAATCCAGAATTTTGACTTAAGCATATAAGCAGCTCCAAGAAAAACTGATTTCATTTGTAAGAATTTTCTACTAAAGGAAATATCTGTTTAAAATGTGGTTCATGTGAAAGGCAGTTGTATAAAAAACCAAAACAATATCATGTTGTGTTGAACAACGTTGTTTTATCATCTGTGTGCTCCGACTCTTAAAGACATAAAGAATATCTATGTACATCACTTCTGCTAAGGTGTAGGTAATGTCAGGTATTATATAAATTGAATAATTCAAATATTAACAGGACTACAGCTAAAGTGATCAGGGAGGCAGGTAGGAGGGTACTAGGTGTGTCATCTCTGACAGAGGAAAGCAGATAAGGAGACTTGGTGGTGGAATGAGGAAGTTCAGGAGTGTGTTAAGAGGAAAAGGTTAGCTAAGAAGAAGTGGGACACTGAGAGGACAGAAGAGAACAGACAGGAGAATATGGAGATGCAGCGTAAGGTGAAGGTAGAGGTGGAAAAGGCCAAACAAAGGGCGTATGAGGATTTGTATGATAGGTTGGACACTAAGGAGGGGGAGGTGGATTTGTACAGGTTGGAGAGGCAGAGAGACAGAGATGGGAAGGTTGTGCAGCAGGTTAGGGTGATCAAGGACAGGGGTGGAGATGTGTTGACAGGTGCCACAAGTGTGATGGAAAGATGGAAGGAATATTTTGAAGAGCTGATGAATGAGGAAAATGTTAGAGAGCACAGAGTAGAAGAGGTGACTGTTGTGGAGCAGGAAGTAGCAAAGATCAGTAAGGATGAAGTGAGGAAGGCGTTGAAGAGGATGAAGAGTGGAAAGGCAGTTGGTCCTGACAACATACCTGTGGAGGTATGGAAGTGTTTAGGAGAGATGGCAGTAGAGTTTCTGACTGGGCCACTTAACAAGATCTTGGAGAGTGAGAGGATGCCTGAGGAATGGGTCAACAGTCCAGAGCAACGGAGAGTGTGGAAAAGAAGTGAAGAGACGTGTGCAAGCAGGTTGGAACAGGTGGAGGAAAGTGTCAGGTGTGATGTGTGACAAAAGAGTGTCAGCAAGAATGAAAGGAAAGGTGGACAAGACAGTGGTGAGACCAGCAATGTTGTCTGGTTTAGAGACAGTGGCACTGAGACAAAGACAGGAGGCAGAGCTGGAGGTAGCAGAGCTGAAGATGTTGAGGTTCTCTCTGGGAGTGACGAGGACGGATAGGATCAGGAATGAGGACATCAGAGGGACAGCTCATGTTAGATGTTTTGGAGAAAAAGCCAGGGAAGCCAGATTGAGATGGTTTGGACATGTTCAGAGGAGGGACAGTGAATACATTGGTAAAAGGATGCTGAGGTTAGAGCTGCCAGGAAGGAGGCCTAGAGGAAGACCAAAGAGGAGGTTCTTGGATGTAGTGAAGGAGGACATGAGGATAGTTGGTGTGGGTGAGGAGGATACAGAGGATAGGGTTAAATGGAGGTGGATGATTGGCTGTGGGGAGAAGAAGAAGAACAGGACCTCTGGAAGCAAACTCTGCTGAAACCTCCTGACTCTTTATTCAATGCTTATATCTGAGCAAACATATTGGAACATTTACATATTCCTACTTACAATAATACATATTTATGTACATATATTATTACACCTGTAGACTTTGGATTTGACAGATATTTTAACTTTCCCTTTTGCAGAGAAGTGTCATCATTTGATGCTGAGGATGAGACGTCCTGTCTTTCTGTACATTCACTTCAGGTTCAGAGGCTGAAAACACTGAAACACTTTTTGCAGGGCTGGATTAGTGTACTCCATTAATGCATATTTTATTGTGGTGGTTTTCTCCTGTTGTTCGAGCTTTTAACTAAAATCTGTTTGAAATATTTCCCCAAATTTGAGTGTAATCAGTCTTAAACCTTGCGCTGCTTCTTGCTCTTAAAGTTAGTGATCCACTGGGCAGCTTTGCAGTAACATTTAATTTCCACAAATCATTTAAACACAGGCTGTAACAGTGTCTGTTGCCAGACTTCATCAGACATAGTAAAGTGTTGTGTAGCACCACCCTTCAATAGTCTAATAATCTCCTGTTAAACTCCTCTTTCTTATTTATTAAAACTACTCCCTCCCTCTTCAGTTCCACTTGTTCTCCCCTGTGCTCCCCCTGCCTTCATCCCTCCATCCCCAGTCAGTCCATCTTTTCTTCCCAAAGCGAAAACCGAACCCTCCTTTCTCCCGACTGACAGCCTGGAGCCCCCCAGCGATGGAGGTTAAAGCTTCATTTCTCCTGCCCCCGTCCTCGCCCTCACCTCCCTCCTGATAGTGCATGTTCTCCAGAGAGTGAGCCCCGGTGAAGGGTGACAGCAGCCGGGCCGTCACGTCTCCTCTCTGGGCCCTCAGCAGCACCTCTTCCTCCCAGGACCCGTCCCCCTCATCCCCAGGCTCTGGCAGGGCTGGCTGGGGCTCTTGAGGCCAAACGGCCCTGGTGTCATCTCCTGGGTCCTCCAGAGCAGCCCGGGGGTGCAGCAGGGCTGCCTCTAGCTCAGATCCATCCACTGCGGGGGGGGGCGGGGTGTGACGTGACGGTCTGTGGGATGGGGCACAGGAGGGCGAGGGAGAGAAGGGTGAGCTGACAGGCACTGAGATGGAAAGAAAGTCTCATCTGGAAACAGAAACAGTAGAAGTTAATCATCCAGAGGTTATTTTGTGTTTTTAAATCTGTTCTTACTTTCACGTCGTGCAAACATCTCTTAGGTAAAGGTAACAGAAACATCATGACAGTAAAAAACAGGGTACAATCAAAGACTTATTCAGAGCCAACCATTTAAAACATGCAGTGATAACACCAATGTGCACATTTGTAAGAGTCTGGTTTTGATCCGGAGCATCGTCGTCTCGTCAGGTCGTGTCAGACAGGCCACAAAATATAGAAAAAACACAGCATATAAAAATTACAAACAAAAAAAATATGTTATTGAACGAAGCTGTATGTGTTTAGTTCAGTGTTATACTATACCACACATATATATATATATATATATATATATATCATATAGTTATTCCAGCCAAGCTATAGAGTCTTAAAGTAGCAGAAAATATTCCAATCTAAAAAGAGGAGATGCTAAAATCTTGTAGTGTAGCTCCATATGTGGCTGAGAAGGTTCATCACTGGGCTCCTCCTTAGCTGCTTTGGACTCAAATATGGTGTTAAAGTTTTCTAAAGGAGTCAAATACATTTGATAATGAAAATAAATTAGTTACGTCTTTAGCATCAAAGAGGAAACCCAAGGTCAATTGCAGCTCATTTCTTACCTTGTGCTGACGTCCAACCTGCTGTATCTTCTCTGACACTTGTCGTCTCTGACCTTTTTAAAAACTGCCCGTCGTCGGGCCCCCAGGCCGCTGTCACCCATTGGTCCTTCATCTCACGCTGTCAGTCGTCATAACCTTCATTCTTTCAGCTGGGAAACCACAGTCCTCTTCAGCGACGGGGACCAGAGCGTCACCATAATTATCGCTGCTTGATTGTTGGGGCAGTTCACAAAGAGTCAGCGGCCAATTCATTAAAATGTTTGTGAGGACAGAAAGTCTCCAGGAGAGAGGGGGAGGACACGTCTCGCTGGGAAAACACAGACACACCTGAAAGAATGTCATTCCCGCCTTCTGCTCTCTGAGGAAGCATCTCTCTGACAAACTACCGGCCAGTACTCACCTCAAACTGACGGACGTTACTCTCCAGCTTCAACTGCAGACAATTATGTGTCTTCTACATTCAGGCTGTTTGAGGGATGAATGATTCTTTTGTTGTCTGAACCCTAAAGTGAATTAAAGAGGAACAGAGTGAGCCTGAAAACCTTCTGAAACTCATTACTTCTAAAGGATAATTCTGCTGTGGCTGTATTAAGTGTTATCACTCACTGTTATCAGGACTCAGAGGTAATAACTGAGCTCAGTGAAGAAGTTACAGTTTAATGTTAGCATGTCAAGAAAGGTGCAGAAAGAGAAAAAGAGCGTAAACAGCAAAATTAATCACCTAAACAAAAATGAGTCCAGAATCGTTTTCATCGCTCAGACTGAACAAAGAGTCTCTGGGGATTTAAGAGCTACCACAACAATAAGTGTTTGTGAACCCACAATTAAAAGAAGAAGCAGGGAACAGCTGAGAGGCTGCACGGAGCCGATGTTTGGTATTTTCTTCTGCACCTTTGACTCATCAATTATCAATCAAAAGTGAATTATCATTTCTGCTCTACATGTAAACCCATGAAACTCTTGTGGTGCACAGAGTAAATTGGGAGGAAGCACTTGGTAAAACGACTGATGGTTTATTGACACAGGCAGGAAAAGGCTCCACTGGACGAGACGACGGCAGAGAAGAAACTTCTACTCAACGTTGGCTGAAAAACATATAAACCTACAAAAAGACTTGTACAAAATTAGAGAAATATTAAATGTGGAAGTTAATTTTTGTCCATGGAAAAAATTTTCAGTGTCCTTTCAGATGCTTCTTGCAGCCTTTCATCAGCAGATGGTTTGTGTCGCAGTCAAGTTTTCTGACTCTACTAATCCACAGGAGAATTACAGGATCTGTTGAAGTTACAATTTTTAAGATTTGCATCAAATATAATTGTGTTTGATTTTATTGTCAGCATTGTTTCTGCAGCAGCTATTCAATTACCACAAGAATTCCTACTGGTCTGATTCCCTTCAGGTTAAAAACATTCATCTGAGATCTTACAATTACAACTGGCTCTAATTTTACAAAGCCCCTTGTTTGTTTTAAAGGGTCTCCTCTATCAGTAATGTGGTCTGTAAGAACTGTCAGGATCAGCTTCTCTTTCCGCTCCTGCCTCCCCAAAATCCTCATAGGCCTCCAGAGAAGAGATACCCTCCGTTGCATTCTGGGAATCATAGTCCAGGAAGAAGGCAGAGTTTTGCAGCACATGAGGCTGGTTGACGGCGGGACTCAATGGCGGGTCGCCCAGGGGGCTGGTGAGCAGGGACAGCTGCAACTGGTCGATGGTGCTGGTGGGGAAGGGCTGTGATTGGTCGACTGGGGAGCAGGCTCGCGGTGGGGAGCTGGCAGCCACAGTCACGCTTCTTGGGGGAGCGGAGGGTGAGTTGACCTGAGAGTCGTCAGCGGTGAGGGAACGCCTCAGTTTGGCCCGAGCATTTTGAAACCACACCTGAGAGGGTGGCAAAGAAGAACAGAAAAATATTTTAAGTCATCCGTCCAAAAGGTTAACAACTGCTTTACAAAATCTCTGTTCAGTTCAAAATGATAAAACCAGTCCAACAGTTTAAATCTGCAACATCACCTGGACTTCGTACCTGCAGGACTCTCTTGGGCAGGCCGGTCTTATGTGCTAGACAGGTCCAGTCTTTACCATCAGGGTTGTGTTTCTGGGCGAAATAAGACTCCAGTGCTCTGAGCTGCTCGCTGCGGAAACACGTCCTGATTCGTTTGGTCCGCCTGTGGGCTCGTCCAACCATCCCCCTGTCATCCAGTCGTGGCTCAGGACTGCTGACAGACTCCTCCCCCTCACCTGAGACCTGGTTCTGAGCTGTCTCACACATGAATACAGGTTTGTTTTTGTTAGCTGGCAGAGCACACTTCAAGGCTTTTGTGGCTCTTTTAGCTTCTTGTTTTGGTTTTATGGTTTTACTGACAGTTGCTGCAGCTCTTTCACCTTTATTTAGGTGGATCCACCTGTTTACTGTGACTCATGGATTGTGGTTTGTGTTCATCACACATGGTTTTGAACATTACATTGTTGTGGTAAAATCACCAATAGCCCTTTTCATCAAACAAGCCACTGTCCACAACCTTCTCAGCAGCAAAAAGCAGACAGAGACCAGCTGCTGAACACAGCTCATTCCCATAGTTCATAGTTCTGCATAGTTTATTTGAAAGTTGGATGGATGGGGGTGTATTTTCCATAAACACAAATAACTTTAGACACAGAAACAACCCAGCTCTCACCTTCTGTCAGATTTGGTTTGGGCTGTGGATCATAAGACTGCGGGACACTCCCTCCACCATGATAATGAGACTGACAGTAGAGGTTCTGACCCTGCATGCAGTACAGGTTCCCAGGCATTAATTTCACATCACACTCCTGCAAAACATGGTCAACATCATAAGAATATCTGTGTTAATTTAGGATTTTGTACCAGTAATAATACTGAGACAGACTAAACTCAACATCAGGCACAAAGTGTTTCTCTAAATGTTCTGAAACCCTGAGCTAACCTGGCAGGAGAAGCAGTGAGGATGGAAGGTCAGCTCACCGGACCTCATCACTAAGGCAGAAGCTGGGATTGGTTGGAAGCAACGAGCGCACTGACCGCCTCCAAACAACCTGAGCAGGAAGAATAAAAACCAATACATGGTAAGAAGTCCAGAACAATTAACAGGGTTCACAGAGAACCCAGGTTTAACCTCTTCCTAACCACAAAGTCAGAAACACAAACAGGTTCAAACTGTGTGGGTGCAGCATATAAAGACTTCAACCCACAGGGGTTTTCTCAGAATAATCAGAACCACAATTCACCCAGAACGACCAGCGATAAAGACGACACATACATTTGAATCTACTGTGGTGAAACTTAATGAGTAAATGAAAACGGGCCCAGTCTCTGACCTGCAGTAGTCCTGCTGGCAGTAGATGGTCCCGTCTCTCCAGAACAGAGAGGGGTGTGTCTGCAGCTCACACTGACATTGGCTGCAGCGGAGGCAGACGCTGTGCCACACCCTGCCTGCAGCCAATAGGAAGAAGCGGTCAAACACCTGCTCTCCACAGCCGGCACATATTATTGGCTCCTGGATGGAAACAGCTGTTGGAGTCTGAAGTAGAGACCGTGGTTCATTAAGACTTGTACAGCCGATGATGCAGCACATAATATTTTAAAAACTTAATCATTCCTGAGGATGAATCTTTCTTAGTAATTTTACTTTCTTCATGCTCACATTGTCTGCAGCAGCAATGTCCTCCAGCCCTGCCGGGCCTCCACCCAGCTCCACTCCCTCCGCCTCACCACTGAGGTCACTGCCGTACAACAGGTCCTCGAGGGTTCGGTCGTCTGGCGACATCATGACTGTCTTGAGGAGGTGGAGGAGCTAATTACCAGTCCTCTCTGCCCTCATTAGGGAGCTATGCATGTAATAGTGCTATTATTAACAACAGCAGCAACAGTGACACAAACAGGTAACAACAGACACACAACGTGAAGACCATCGTCATTTTTGTTGTTTTTATGAGTGACACAACAGCTGTAGGCCACATGTGTACCAGCTGCTGAGACTAAGGCCAGAATTAAACTGCACACATTTCATCATCTTTACATTTGTTCCCTGTGTCTGTGTGGGTTTTCTCCTCCCACAGTCCAAACACATGCAGATCAGGATTAGGGTCTGAACCCAGGTGGACCCGGGGCCTTTCTGTGTGGAGTCTGCATGTTGTCCCTGTGTCTGTGTGGGTTTTCTCCTCCCACAGTCCAAACACATGCAGGTCAGGATTAGGGTCTGAACCCAGGTGGACCCGGGGCCTTTCTGTGTGGAGTCTGCATGTTGTCCCTGTGTCTGTGTGGGTTTTCTCCTCCCACAGTCCAAACACATGCAGGTCAGGATTAGGGTCTGAACCCAGGTGGACCCGGGGCCTTTCTGTGTGGAGTCTGCATGTTGTCCCTGTGTCTGTGTGGGTTTTCTCCTCCCACAGTCCAAACACATACAGGTTTGGTTGGTTGGTGACTCTAAATTGCACGCAGGTGTGACCCCACCTCTCAACCACTGCATGCTGGGATTGGCTCCAGCCCCCCGCCTCCCCCAGATCAGCAACATGCCCATATAAACCCGACAGGTCACAACATTAGAGCTTAATGAAACTGGAGTGAGGTAGGAGGTGACGTCATGACTATTAATCAGTAAAAATAAGTACGTCGTCCTCATACCTGAGTACAAACATACAGAAAACAAGCCAGAAAGCAGCCACAGTTTCCCCTTTTATCCAGACAGACAGGAGGAAGGACATAAATAAGATCTTACCGTTTTGGTTCAGAGTGTCCTAGTGGGGTATTTTCCACTGAGCGTGCTCCGAACGAACCTTCAAACAACACGACCCTTTAAGAAGATCCCACAGGGTTTGTGAAGTCCTGAGCGTCTTTCTCTTCGCTTATAGAAAAGTCGTCAGTGGGGAAAACAGACTCCTTTCTCTACCTGGCGTCTCTCCTGAATGTCTTCTGTCTATTGACATCTGTCTTTGAGAGACTCCCCTTCCACCTGGCTGCTCTCGCTCCTCCAGGTGTCTCTCCTGTCTTGTGGTTTTGGGATCAGTTTCCCACTCCGAGTGCTTACCTGAGATCTGCTTCCACCTCATCCTCGACCAATCACGTTCAGAGCATCTGAAGTGACAGCAGCATCAGCACCTGTCCGTCCCACCCCCCCCCGGCTGTCCCGGGTGACGTCCCAGTGGCTCACACCTGTAAACAAGAGGCCCAGGTGGCTCTGAGCGCAGGTAAAAACCGAAGTGATTGGCCACCTGGTGAGCTGATGGGTGGGAGTGCTGCACCCCAGGGACCAATTAAAAAAAAACAAAGGCTGTTTAAAGAGACATCTGGGACCTGCCCTCCAGGATGAAAAGACGGCAGGACTCGACTGTTCCCTCGATCCCTCGGCTGTTTGGACCAAAGGTTCTTCTTCCATGTGACCTTTTCCTCCCTGTTTCACTGAAAAACACAGATACAAGAAGATTAAAGCTTTGCCTGTGTCCAAAGAGGGAGAGAAGACATTAGAATAAAGACGAATATGAACAAATAAGACAGAAATCAATTAAACCCAGAGACAGGAGGCCTTTGTTTTTAATATTTGACATTAAAGAGGCCGATTAGCTTCAGTTGCTGGTGCAGCCTGTTCGAGCATCACGACCATCTCACTGTGCTCTCTGCTTATGGCCAGTCTGGACCTGGTTTCACTGCTTGAACCATCCACAACAATCATTTGTCGGGGCTTCGAATACAAAACTCACATCAGTAACCATGGCAACAGACAGGTTTCAGTACTAAAGATAAACCGTTTCAAACAGAAAACTATCAATGTTGTTTCAACTATCAATATGTTCAAGCCAGAAAGACTATTTCAATCTCACAGATTTCTCAGCTTAGTCTAAACCTCATGTCAACTTTTAAACATCGTCTTTGTGTGAAGTGCTGAAATACTGAACACACTGTGATACTAAATTATCTACAACGACATGATGATGTTCTTTGGTTATAATGAGTGAGTTGTAGAATCTGTTGGTCTAAAGAGAAAACTCAGTAAAACACATACAAGGCTTCCAATTAATGTGATTTACGAAGCATCATGGTTGATTTCTTTACCTGAAATTGTAAGTCAATTTACATACTAATTCTATTTCTGGATATAAAATCATAATTAAAACTAAATTGATAACTGGACGTTTTAAAATTAACTAACTATAATACTGTCAAAATGTTTTATTTTGTTTAAGGGAAAAGTAAAAGCTACAAAAGCAAACAATTCATTTAAGGTAATATTTTTATTAAAATATTTTCTATTTTGAATGACCCAGTTCCAGGGGCAGGTACAAGAAACAAAACAGGAAACAGCTCAGTTAAAACTGTTGAGGCCACTGGAAACAGGTGAGTGATTGAACAGGTGAGTTCAGGTGAGCAGGGAAAGGAGGAAAAGTCCAGAGACATCTAGTGGCTGAATGGAAAATGGAAGGAAAGGATTTCTGTTTCAACAGGGATGGTAACAGATCCTTGTATACAATCACAATGTGAACAGCTGAAACTAAAGTGTTTGTGCTGCCACTTCCTGAATGTGGACTGTGGCTCATATATAAAAGGTCTAAGGTCAAAGTGGTTGAAGCCACTGACTTGGCTCAGTACAGCTCAGGACAGAAAACTTCATACAGCTCAACCACATGGGGGCACCAGAATGCTCATATCAATCTGTACTGCCCTCTTCACTGAAAACAGACAAGTGATGACAAATAAAATCAACAATAAACATGAAGCTCAAAGAAAATGGATTCTCATCAGATCCATGTCCATGTCAACAGGAAAGTTGGAATCAGGATGATTTTGATCAGATTTGTGTTTAGTTTGTCCAGTGAACAGTGTTGGCTCCTCGCTGCACTGACCTGCAGACACTACACTGCTCTGCTGCTGAGAAAAACATTTCCTGATAACCTGCTCTGTGTGGGTGTGTGCTCACGTCTTTTACCAACACATGCATGTTGGATTTCCAAACTCTTGCTGTTTTGAAAAACTTAGAAAATACTTTCAGTTTCCCAAAGTTTTAGATTCACATGGTTTTTATAGTTTGTCTAAATAGTTTCATCAATGCAAAGACTGGACGATGCAGCTTCCTGGCAAAAGAGAGTAAAGGGGTGGGGTGTGAGCGATACTGTTCTTGCTGCTACTTCCTGAATGTTCTTAAATCACACGGAGCAAGAAACCCAACAGCAGCATCTGGATTTACACAGTTTAACAGAGTTTACTATACTAGTACACAGGTTTTACTGCAGTATAGCAGCCAGTCAACACAGTGTGGGAACAGAAAGTGAAGTTTATCTACTGATCAGCTGTCTCAGTCCTCTGAAGATGTCCTCAGATATTTATGCCAAACCAGATGTTTCACGGAAGGTGAGACACAACAGAAGGGTGGAGGAAGATGGAGAGTGGGAAGAAAGGGAGGTGCAGATCTACGAGACTGCAGACGATGTCAGAGATGATCCCACTGGTTTTCAGTCTGAGGAAGGAGGTAAGTGAGAAATTATCAAATCCACTTCAAACCCACAGAGACACAGGGGGGGAACATGCAAACTCCACAAAGAAAGGCCCTGGGGTTGAACAGCATTCAAACCTAAAACCTTCCTGCTGTGAGGCCACAATATGACACCACTGCAGCACCGTGGCCCCCCCATGATAAATCAGTAATCTAACAATTAATGCTTATTTGTCAGTTGTGCCTTTCAATCATGTTGGACCTAAAGTTTGTTCTTCCCTCAGTATGTTACACTGATCTTTCCAACCCAAGCTCCTGCAGCCCATCACACATCAGTGTTAGTTTCTATACAGCGACATGTGCAGTATGAAGTCTTTCCTAAAGTCAGTCGGATGATGTTCTGTTAACAAGCTGCTGACAAAATGTACAGTACCACAGCTTTTCACGTCTTCTGTTGCTGCTTTTATCAAATGGAACATTTAACTGACCAGTGTTGTTTCAACTCTGGGAAAGACACTTTTACACTGAGCACAAAGAGCAACCACAAGGCAGGAAGAAGTGGGACGTGCACAATGACCACATCCGTAGAGCTAAGACCGACTGAAGACTATTTTAATTCAAGGGTGTCAGGTGGAAAATTCAGTGGTTCATCATAACTGAAACTGTCAGATCAGTGGTTTAACAAAGGTGTTAAAATAGTTTGTCACATCAGTGACGCTGCTGACAGGCTGTTGACAAGACGCCACCACAGCCACAGATCTAACCAATGATGCTAGAGTGTGAGGTCTAATGGTAGAAGCAGAGGATGATGGGTAATAAGTGTAGCTGTGTTTGGTTAAACTCGCTCTGTGTGCTTTGCCTGTGCAGGACCACACAGTCAGAACCATCCTCCAGTCCAAAGAAAACCTCTGAGAGGAGCTGCAGTGTGTCTGGGAGTGCTGTGCCTTCTGATGATGGTTGGGATCATCTCCCTGTCCATACGCTGTAAGATTCAACACGACCGCTCAACTCATTAGCAGCAAACACTAAACAAGTTCACATGATGCCAAACAGAGACTGTTGGTCTGTGAAGCACAGTGATGACACTTTCCCCCCAACATCACTGCCCTGCTGCCCTGATTTGAGTCTGTCTTCATATAATACTGACATATGTCCAGGCAAAGAGTCATTGGTGGCTGTGATCAGTCCTCCTCTCCAAACTGCCTGTGAAGTGATCCCTTCACAACACAACTCCACTGTAAGAAACAGACACACAATCCACCGTCGTCCTCCTGTGTAAAAATGTGAGGACGCCAAAATACACAGAGACATTTTCATTCAGCATTTTTCAATGAGCTCTAATTATTTTATTCCTTTAACTGAATTCATCTGCTTGGTGACAACAGTTGACAGTTTTCAGTGCAGCTGCTGTAAAAAGTCTGAGTGAGTGAATGTTCATACGACTGAACATCAGAACATGATGAAGGTGTTAGTTCCTCATCAAGTCTGAACCTAAAAAACTGCACAGATCACACGTCACATTTCCTGTGTCAGAAACTGCTCAGCTCTTTGTTTCTCTGTGTCTCTATTAATAGTGTGTGGACATTCAGCAAAGTGCTGCACAGTGCTGCTGCAGAGTAACACAACTTGTATCTCTGCAACAAACAACCTTTTCAGCAGGACTTGAGTTTCTCACTTTATTGAAAAGGTTTTTCCAACTCCATTGCATGGATCATATAGTCCAGTAATTCAACTTATAACACACAAATGAAGGTTTTCATGAAACAGGAACAAAGTGCTTCAAGTATCTGTGGCTGTGGGTGGACCTGCTGCTACTTCCGTCATGCCCTGTTGAAAGCTGCCTGACTCAGACAGAAACAGACAGTGAAGACTGGTCCAAAACAGCTTCAGGTGCTTTTTAGCTCTTTGTCCCTCAACATGTCTGCAGACATTCAGTCTGTGTCAGATGTGAGGGTGAAATATATCAGAGGAGTCCCAGAGGACACAAGAGAGACAGACAGAAGCCAGGATGGACAGCAGCTCACTGATGTTGGCTTACAACAAGCTGGTGAGTCTGAAATCATCAATATTAGAAGAGAAAAGCTGATGCTGAGTCTTAGTGGCTGCAATTTGACAGGATTTTTACACAAACTGGAGCTTTTCAGTTTGACTCTTGCAGAAAAACCAATTCTATTATCATCCAGTCCAGTTCCTGTAAGTGCAGAACAAAGAGGATCAACTTGTGTGAGTCAGTATCAGGTCACTTTGTGCTGGAAGTTGGTCAAAGTGCAGGTCAAATGTCTTTGTTGGCAGCAAGCAGATGCATTCAATGACAGGAATAAAGGACAAAGAGCTGAATCAAAGTGTCTTCTCTGTGGATTTGGCCTCTGCAGGAAGACACAGTGAGAAGAAGCTTCCAGCTGTGAAAAGAAGCAGGTTCAGAGTTTGGACAGGGGCTCTGGGAGTGCTGTATCTGCTGATTCTGGCTGCCATCATCATACGCTGTGAGGACTTTTATTCCACTGTCTTCACTGTTTTGGTTTTCCACATTCAAACTACAGGTTTTTGTTTGGGTCCTGGTCTTACTTGGTATTTCAGCCACCGCAGAGTCACTTCCTGTCTAGTGACGACGCCCTGAGTGAGCTCAACACACGGCAGGTTCAAGAACAGTCGGCTCAACAAATAACTGAACTCTAGATTAAAGCTGTGACTGTGATGGTTAATAAAACACAGGAAGTAACTCAGCTATGTCTTTATAAAGCAGAATGATTTGATGTCGTCTGTTTCTTCTGGTGTTTTTCTCATCGGATTTTTCAGTGACATTAGAAAACAACAACCTGAGCAGCAGCTACTCAATATTGGAGAAAAAAACTGCTGGTAAGATTTTTTTGAACTAACAGGCAAATACCATAAAACACATGATCCAACTTCACACTGCATCAACATTTTCATGTTTTATCTGCTGCTGATTTTCTTAAGACATGGCAGCCAACAACAGTCAGTTACAGGAAGAAGTGAAGAAGCTGAAGGACAAAATTGAAGGTGAGAAAAGTTTAAAAACTATGATCAAATATCAGAATTAAACCAGTTTCTATGATATCACTGAAGAGTCACTTTGAATTCTAACTGTCTAATGTAGTTGAACAGTTTTGCTGTGTGGATATTTGTGTTGGAGGTAATCACTTCAAATGAGAGTGACGTCGTATTTACAGAGTAAAGAACCTGAAAGTGAAAAGTGGAGACAGAAAGATCTGAACCTACACAGTGAAAGTACAAGTCTTATCAGTCTGACACTGAATGACATGAACTGGCTTTAAAACACTTGTCTCACATTAAGGGACGTGGTGTCCTGAAGGATGGACGAGATTTGGATGCAGCTGTTACTTTAAATTCACTCAGGAGAAATATTGGTCTGACAGTAGGACAGACTGTCTAAACAAAGGAGCTGATCTGGTGTCGATAAACAGCAAAGAGGAGCAGGTGAGTGTGTTTGTTACTGTGTGTGTGATCTCTGATGTAACTGCCAGTGATCTGTTCCTTGTGTTTCTGACCTGCTGCCAGTCTGGGACCTGCCTCCTGTCTGGACCCTGATGGATTTATTTGCCTGGTTAAACAGCTTTCAGGCTGCACAACTGGAAACCTCTTCACTGACTAGTGATTCTAGTAAAGGGCCTGGAATTCAACCTGTTCTGCCTGTGTGGACTGTACAGGCATTTGGGTCCACGTCACTGCTGCTTTTCTACATCAACTATCATGGAAGCTGATTTTAAGGCCATGGATATTATTATTTCACATACTGGAGATTTTAAGGCCTGGATTGGTATTTTTGGATTTGGAGTTGGTTTAGGTCACTGCACATTTGCAGTAAAACACAAAAGTCTTGGTTAAAGTGACAAAAACAGGAGGTCTGACTGATTCTGCATGAACTGAGCTCTAATGGTTCAGAGAATTTAGAGACAAAAGTTCATGTAAGGGAAATATTTCATTATTCAATTCATTCTCAATATCTCAAAAACCCTCCAAATGTGTGTGTTGGTTTGAAAAACACATTCTGATAAAATGACATGTTAACTTTGGTTTTACTGTGACAACGGTCGGTCTATGAGAGGAGCTGATCTTCATCAGTTCTTTGGCTGTTTCTGATTTATGCTCCATGGAGGAAAAGAAAAGTTGCAGCAGATTTAGTTTTTCCTTCAGACAGACTCACAGGACGATTTTACTACAACAGAAATACTGAATTATGAATGGAGAAATAATTATTGTCTCTTGTCAACTATTAGGAATTTGTCACAAAGCTGAATGTGAAGGGACAGTCCTGGATCGGTCTACGGACTGTACAGGAAGGATCGACATCTACCTGGAAATGGGTGGACGGATCAGCGCTGACAGAAACGTGAGCCAGTGTTTTGTTTCTATTTCAGTACCATCAAAGTCATTATTGGAAACTAACAGAACCATGTGTTAAAGGCAGGACAGCAACACATGTTCAAAGGATTTTCTCAGTGTTGCTTTGGAACAACCTGCAGATGTTGAATCCAATGAAAGAACGTGAACAGAAAACTGAGTGTTTGAATGAAGAGCTGGACTTGAGCTCTGTTCATCTGCAGTCTGTGATGAGGTCCAGTAACAAGGACTCAGTCTGAAAGAGTCAGGATTCAGAAAGTCTTCAAAGCCCTGGTCACAGTTCAGCTTATTGAACGTGTGTGCTGCTCTG
Organism: Mastacembelus armatus; assembly: GCF_900324485.2. Classification (NCBI taxonomy): domain Eukaryota; kingdom Metazoa; phylum Chordata; class Actinopteri; order Synbranchiformes; family Mastacembelidae; genus Mastacembelus; species Mastacembelus armatus. The sequence continues at coordinate 21,454,870 of NC_046643.1, forward strand.
TATCCTCAGACAGAAAAGAACAAACTGCTTCTCAACTTCACAAGTCAAACAAATGTGACTGCAGGTCCTTTAACTTTAGCTCAGCATGAAGGACGACCTGCCTCTTCTCTGCTCTTTAGAAAGGGAAGAACATATGAAGGAAAAAGCTGAATATGACCATTAGTCCCAGGGATGGATTAAGAGAGCAGCTTTACAACCAGTTTGTCCTGCTGGCAAACTGAGCTACTGCAACTAAAATCCCTGCAACCCACAAAGTCTTTTCATCATAGACGACCATTGAAAACTGATGTGAGTCCAACAGTTGATTGAACACCTCAAACTGCACCAGCTCCATTATTACTTCTCTGTCATTCATTTCTCTAGCATTAAGATTTAAAATTGGTCAAACCTTTAAAGCTGTTTCAGAGAAACCCTACTGAGCATGTGCAGGGAGCTTAAAAACCAGGAGTCAGACCAGGACCAGAGAAAAGGTCTGTGGAGTATGAGCAGAGTAACTTTCATTGGAATGAATGGATGCCATGTCTAAGTCCTGGATCCAGTTTTCATAACACATCTGGGACCAGACTCATACCCATAATCCTTTGTGTTTGAGGTGTCTGCAAATCCCCTAAAAATAATGGAAAATATCTGAAATATTCAAAGTGAGATTCAAGTTTATGTGAATATGAAAATAATCAGGAGTTTCAGCCCAGTTTAAAACTATATTTTATTTGTCCACAGGTTCAGGGCAACAGGACATGGAAATCCCACAAGCGGGTACTATGCATCATGTTGTGACCAACAAGGAAAATGGACTCAAAGTTATTATTATGACAATAAAAAGACCTGGATCTGTGAGAAAAAGATTCCCTGGTTCTGCTGATGACAGAGGGCTGTGGACTGTTGGGATGAAGCTGTTTGTCCAATCAGACCAAAGACACCAAACTATGAAAAGCTCTGCATGAGCCTCAGAGTCATCTTCCATTAGTTCACATGTTCAACCATCTGGATTCCATAGACATTGTCCCTCTGTGCTCTATGGTGCAGACAGAGCAGTGGGGCTGGAAGTCGTCCACACAACAACTACATGTGCACTCACTGACTCTGTCGTCCCACAGAAGGGTTAGAATAAAAGTGAACTGCAGCTTGTCTTTACTTTGCTTTACTTGCTTTATTCATGAGTCTGTTGCTGCTCAAACTGCTCAAAGTGTCTTCTTCATTTTCTCTGATACACCTGGAGTTAGTATCTGCTTCGTTTGACCTGGACCAGGGTCTTTTCTTCATCTAAACATGTGTCACATTAACCACATTAGAAAATACTGTAAAGAACCAACAAACTATTAAAGGCTTCTTCACCAAATGCATTGTCTAATATCATCAGTGTGTCTGGGGAATTCTTTGTGAAAATACAAACATGTGGTCAGGATGATGCAGCAGTGTCTGTGCAGCTGGAAAAAGGCCTCTGTCATGTTTCTACTAAGACACAACAACCAGAGTCCAGAACAGCAGAGTAATCCAAAACCAGGACACACAGGGAAACCAGGAAGAGACAGGAACAGCTGGAAGTCTATGGTATAAAAGTGAAACCAGAGCAGTATATTTACTGGGGAGAGTGATCAGGAGATGAGGAGCAGGTGTGCTGGTGAGTAGAGGGTCAGCTGAGAAGAGGCACAGACAAAGTTTATTCAAGATGGCATCATGGATGGATATCCAGAGACATCTGGTGGCTGGATGGAGAATAGCAGGTCTTGTAACTTTCCAAGTTGCTGAAGAAGTGAGAATGTGGGTGAATGCAGACAAAGAGGTGGACAAAACATAATGGGCAAGAATTCTGATATGGTCCTTAACTGACATCAAGTCAATGTGATATGTTTGGGTGTAGATACAAGTCAGGAAGGAGCCCTGCTTCCAAAAACTAACTCGTCGCCAGGACTCCACGATCTTAACCCTCTGGGGTTGACGCACACGCCGGTGCGTTTTGACGCATCTTTTTCTTAATTCATAAAAAACTGTCCTCGGAAAGTCAAAGTTCTCCCAGACAAATAATAGGTTGTACAGATGTGGTCTGACTGCTGGTGCATGAGGGAAGTGGGACAGGTGTGTCTGTAGGTGAGGGGAATCTGAGGACGTCTAGTGGCTGGATGGAGAATGGCAGGTATTGTAACTTTCCAAGGTGCTTCTCAGGGGTGGATGCTTATTTATTAAAATCTGAAAGGTGGCTTTAACAAACTTACATGCTAAGTCAGAATCCACCATATTATAAACGAGGTGCAAATCACTATTAGAAACATCATGCATGAAAACCTGCTCATTGAAAACGCTGAGAATTTTGTTTAAAAATATATCTAAGTTTAGTTTTAGGAAGCCTACAGGTTCTAAAACAAGCAACTGCACAATGATCACTAACATCGTTACAAAGTACCCAGGCGGCAGCATATTTGTGTGGAAAGTTCCTCAGAATAACATCAAGCAAAGTGGACTTGTCCAAATGCTCAGGGTTTAACCAAGTTGCAGATAGCCAGTCCCAGTTTAAGTCACCCAACAGAACCAACTCAGTGTCTGACAGTTTATGTAGAATGTCCAAAAACAGTGACGGCTTCACGTGATGCCGAAGGTGGACGATAACATCCTATTACTGTGAGCTCGGTGCCGTTAGCAAGGTTTAACTTCATCACTAACATTTCAAAACATCTGGTTTAGTGAACGAGTCCACCAAGGTACAGTCCAATGACGTCTTTGTATAGACTGTAACTCCTCCTCCTTCGTTTACACCATCTGTCCTGAACACATTATATCCATCAATGTGGATCATATCATTCGTGACTGATGGTTTTAACCACGTCTCTGACAGAACTATAACGTCACAGTCAGTTTGCTTGGCCCAGAGACCAATTGCGTCTATTTGGTTCAAACTGAGCACTTAAAAAAACACAATGAGTCTCTCCAACATTTGATATTTGTATAAAAAAGATAACTTACATCTCTTGCAATACTGCTGTTGGGACGTCCCTCAATCAAATGTCTTTTCTGAGTTTTGGTAGATTCAAGTATAATTGTTGAGTCTGAACTTGATGAGCCTTCAGATGCAGGAGATGGAGATTATTCTGACAAACATGAGGCTCCTGAAGAAGAATCCTCAACACTGTCTAAGAACACACAAATAGCACTGTGATGAAAAACTGTGTTCAAACTGTGCAGATAAAATCTACACTAGCAATAAATTAATAACCAAAAAATTCTCACGGATATTAGTTCGCAGTGTCAGTAAGATCCTCCCGACTGTCGTATCGCGCTAAATCAACCACATGCTATACACACTTTATGCTAGCAATCGGACACTTCGATGAAAAACGGTTTAAAACAGCAAAAAAAAAAAGAAACACTTGAAAATGTTCGTAGTCCAGTAAATAAACTTCACATAACATTGTTCTAAATAAACATGTGCTGATATTGAGCTAAAAGATGAAATTTGAAAGAATTGAACTTACCGCGATGACAGAGAAAATGGCGACTGGAAAAATCCAGCTCCGCATTTCTTCACCGGAAATAAAGGCGCGGTCCAGTTTGACTCTCCGAGTGTGAAACTGTGGGAAACTCCCAACATTTACTCCAACACTAACTCTGCTAGTGTTGGTTTTTATCGGCTCAGTGTTAAAACGACTCTGAATTTTGTTCATGTCATGTTACGGTGGAAATTTAACCCTGGCAGATTTGCCAGTCTTCCCTTTGTTCCCCGGTAACTATTTGCCAACCATGTTTATATTTAGAAGATTTTCAACCGGACATTAACGAAGGTCAAACAAAAATCAACGAGTTTCAATTATGGGCATCTGTTTGTTGTTGGTTTCATCAGTTTGTCACTGTCTGACTGTGACTTTAGACACATAATGTGGAAATAACTGCAAATCAACCAAAATGATCACCATTGATTAGATCTTACATGAAGTTGGAGCCACGTGGTGTTGATGGAAAAGTCCTATTGTTTATGTTTGCCTGTGATTTTCACGTGTGCTAATATTGATTTAGTTGTTAGCTTTTATCCAGGATTCAAGAGCTGCTTCAAATACCAACACACGACGGAGCAGAAAACCACCATGGGGAACAAAGGTACTGGGGAACATAGGGAAGACCCCCTTTCAATCCAGTAGAAAGCCCAGTAGTGAGCCAGTGAGAAAAAGGAGCGACATCAGAGTATGGTATAGTAACAGAGTATGGGGAGATCCAGAGAGAAGGGACCATTGTGTCATATTCCAGTCCATGATTCACTGCTGTTGTCAGCATGAAACCACCTGACAGGTGGAGTAAACAAAGCCACCACACTGGACACATTGTTTGTTGATTCCTTGTTTAGGTTGGAAATATAGCAGGAAAATACAGCAGGTGGCTCACCGAGTGCAGATGAAGCAGAAAACAGTGAGATGATACGCAGAGATCCTTTTTCTCCCCTGGTTACTGCAGTCCAACAAGTGGATCCCGAGAAGGCCTAGGCCTCAGCAGTCTGGGTTTACAGTGCTGTAGTTATATGAAAGCACCTGATCAAATGCATCATCTAAAATCCCCAAATTAACTGGTGGACATTGTTCTTGAGAAGTAACACACATTCATGTGGAAATGATGTGAAATGTCGCCCATAAAAACACAAAAACTTAGACATCAGGCACTGACACACAAACAACGGACTGACTTGGGGCCATCTTGAGCTGGGTCTTTTACAGGAAGCATGTGCAGAGAGTGACAGCAGCAGGACTGTGAGCGTCCTGTGGGTCTGAGCGACTTCCTGCAGCACTCGTCCAGGACAGGTGAAGGACACCAACAGGTAGTGGGGAATCAGCAGTGGCTGCAGCTGGACACAAGATGAATTCATGATGAAAACAGGTTTAGCAGTTCACTGAGTTTCAGATAAAGTGGATAACAATTATTTTATATTCTCTAATGTGGCTTTTTGCTTCAGTGTCAACACTGACAAACCACATTGGACCTTTGTTTTTCAAGGTGTTAGATTCTCACCAAGTCTAAACCTCAATACCTGCACAGATCACACGTCACATTTCCTGTGTCAGAAACTGCTCAGCTCTTCGTTTCTCTGTGTCTCTATTAATAGTGTGTGGACATTCAGCAAAGTGCTGCACAGTGCTGCTGCAGAGTAACACAACTTGTATCTCTGCAACAAACAACCTTTTCAGCAGGACTTGAGTTTCTCACTTTATTGAAAAGGTTTTTCCAACTCCATTGCATGGATCATACTGTTCCTGAATGTGAACTGTGGCTCATATATAAAAGGCCAAAGGTCAAAGTGGTTGAAGCCACTGACTTGGCTCAGTACAGCTCAGGACAGAAAACTTCAAACAGCTCAACCACATGGGGGCACCAGAATGCTCATATCAATCTGTACTGCCCTCTTCACTGAAAACAGACAAGTGATGACAAATAAAATCAACAATAAACATGAAGCCCAAAGAAAATGGATTCTCATCAGATCCATGTCCATGTCAACAGGAAAGTTGGAATCAGGATGATTTTGATCAGATTTGTGTTTAGTTTGTCCAGTGAACAGTGTTGGCTCCTCGCTGCACTGACCTGCAGACACTACACTGCTCTGCTGCTGAGAAAAACATTTCCTGATAACCTGCTCTGTGTGGGTGTGTGCTCACGTCTTTTACCAACACATGCATGTTGGATTTCCAAACTCTTGCTGTTTTGAAAAACTTAGAAAATAGTTTCAGTTTTCCAAAGTTTTAGATTCACATGGTTTTTATAGTTTGTCTAAATAGTTTCATCAATGCAAAGACTGGACGATGCAGCTTCCTGGCTAAGAAAGTAAAGGGGTGGGGTGTGAGCGATACTGGTCTTGCTGCTACTTCCTGAATGTTCTTAGACCACACAGAGCAAGAAACCCAACAGCAGCATCTGGATTTACACAGTTTAACAGAGTTTACTATACTAGTACACAGGTTTTACTGCAGTATAGCAGCCAGTCAACACAGTGTGGGAACAGAAAGTGAAGTTTATCTACTGATCAGCTGTCTCAGTCCTCTGAAGATGTCCTCAGATATTTATGACAAACCAGATGTTTCACGGAAGGTGAGACAAAACAGAAGGGTGGAGGAAGATGGAGAGTGGGAAGAAAGGGAGGTGCAGATCTACGAGACTGCAGACGATGTCAGAGATGATCCCACTGGTTTTCAGTCTGAGGAAGGAGGTAAGTGAGAAAATATCAAATCCACTTCAAACCCACAGACACACAGGGGGGAACATGCAAACTCCACACAGAAAGGCCCTGGGGTTGAACAGGATTCAAACCTGAAAACGTCCTGCTGTGAGGCCACAATATGACACCACTGCAGCACCGTGGCGCCCCATGATAAATCAGTAATCTAACAATTAATGCTTATTTGTCAGTTGTGCCTTTCAATCATGTTGGACCTAAAGTTTGTTCTTCCCTCAGTATGTTACACTGATCTTTCCAACCCAAGCTCCTGCAGCCCATCACACATCAATGTTAGTTTCTATACAGCGACATGTGCAGTATGAAGTCTTTCCTAAAGTCAGTCGGATGATGTTCTGTTAACAAGCTGCTGACAAAATGTACAGTACCACAGCTTTTCACGTCTTCTGTTGCTGCTTTTATCAAATGGAACATTTAACTGACCAGTGTTGTTTCAACTCTGGGAAAGACACTTTTACACTGAGCACAAAGAGCAACCACAAGGCAGGAAGAAGTGGGACGTGCACAATGACCACATCCGTAGAGCTAAGACCGACTGAAGACTATTTTAATTCAAGGGTGTCAGGTGGAAAATTCAGTGGTTCATCATAACTGAAACTGTCAGATCAGTGGTTTAACAAAGGTGTTAAAATAGTTTGTCACATCAGTGACGCTGCTGACAGGCTGTTGACAAGACGCCACCACAGCCACAGATCTAACCAATGATGCTAGAGGGTAAGGTCTAATGGTAGAAGCAGAGAATGATGGGTAATAAGTGTAGCTGTGTTTGGTTAAACTCGCTCTGTGTGCTTTGCCTGTGCAGGACCACACAGTCAGAACCATCCTCCAGTCCAAAGAAAACCTCTGAGAGGAGCTGCAGTGTGTCTGGGAGTGCTGTGCCTTCTGATGATGGTTGGGATCATCTCCCTGTCCATACGCTGTAAGATTCAACACGACCGCTCAACTCATTAGCAGCAAACACTAAACAAGTTCACATGATGCCAAACAGAGACTGTTGGTCTGTGAAGCACAGTGATGACACTTTCCCCCCAACATCACTGCCCTGCTGCCCTGATTTGAGTCTGTCTTCATATAATACTGACATATGTCCAGGCAAAGAGTCATTGGTGGCTGTGATCAGTCCTCCTCTCCAAACTGCCTGTGAAGTGATCCCTTCACAACACAACTCCACTGTAAGAAACAGACACACAATCCACAATCCTCCAACATCAGAACATGTTGAAGGTGTTAGTTCCTCACCAAGTCTAAACCACAATACCTGCACAGATCACACGTCACATTTCCTGTGTCAGAAACTGCTCAGCTCTTTGTTTCTCTGTGTCTCTATTAATAGAATAAGAATAAGAAAACCTTTATTTGTTCCACAATGGGGAAATTGCATTGTTGCAACAGTAAGTACAAAAACACAGCAGAGAGCCAGAAGTAGCAAGATGTGAAATAAATAGGAAATTAAAAATATTTTAAAAAGTACTAAGAATAGAACTATGAAGCTACAAAGACTGTAAGTATATACAATATGTGCCTATGGGTATGTACAGTATATGGACATCACTAGATATATAAATAAATACCAGGTAAAGTGACTACAGTATATTGCACTGATGTGATTTACATTATACTACACTCACAATAGATGGATGACAAATGTACAGTTAGCAGTGATCATTGTAGAGTCGGACAGCAGCAGGAAGGAAGGACCTGCGGAATCTCTCCTTCACACAGCGAGGGTGAATCAGTCTATCACTGAAGCTGCTCTCCAGGGCAGACAGGATGTCCTGCAGGGGGTGACTCATGGTCCAGCATAGATGTCAGCTTAGCCAGGACCCGTCTGTCCCCCACCTCCCTCACTGAGTCCAGAGGACAGCCTAGGACAGAGCTGGACTTCTTGATGACCTTGTCCAGCTTCTTCCTTTCCCTCTCCGTGATGCTGCTGCTCCAGCAAACCACACCGTACAGGATGGCTGATGCCACCACAGAGTCATAGAAGGTCCTCAGGAGTGCCCCCTTCACCCCAAAAGACCGCAGTCTCCTCAGGAGGCAGAGTCGGCTCTGGCCCTTCCTGTACAGTGCATCTGTGTTATGAGTCCAGTCCAGTTTGTTGTTCAGATGAACACCCAGGTACTTATAAGAGTCCACCGTCTCAATGTCTATTTCCTGGATGTTCACTGACGAGGGGAGAGTAGACCAATGTCTGCGGAAATCCACCACCATCTCCTTGGTCTTCCCCGCGTTGATGAGGAGGTGGTTCTGCTGACACCAGTCCACAAAGTCCTGCGTCAGTCTTCTGTACTCTGCATCATCGTCATCCGTGATGAGCCCGACAATCGCAGAGTTGTCAGAGAACTTCTGCAGAACACAGCCGTCCGTGTTGTGTCTGAAGTCTGCAGTGTAAAGGGTGAAGAGGAAGGGGGCCAGGACGGTCCCCTGGGGGGCCCCCACACTGCAGGTCAGGATGTCGGACACACTGTCCTGGGCTCTCACAAACTGCGGTCGGTTTGTGAGGTAGTCCAGGATCAACTCCGCTAGGCCAAAGTCCACACCAGCCTTCTCCAGTTTGTCCCTTAAAAGCAACGGCTGTATGGTGTTGAATGCGCTGGAGAAGTCAAAGAACAGAATTCTCACAGCACTGCCGGGCTTCTCCAGGTGTGCCAGAGTACGGTGAAGCAGGAAAATGATGGCGTCCTCCACTCCGATGCCGGGTCAGTAGGCGAACTGCAGCGGGTCCATCGCTGAGCTCACCACAGAGCGGAGGTGGCCCAGGACCAGTTTCTCCAGTATCTTCATCAGATGGGACGTGAGAGCCACCAGCCTGAAGCTGTTGAGATCCTTAGCGTGCGGTGTCTTGGGCACTAGTACCACACAGGAAGTCTTCCAGAGCTGTGGTACCACCCTCAGCTTGAGGCTCAGGTTGAAGACATGCTCCATAACTCCACACAGTTCGTCTGCACAGGACTTAAGTAGCCTGGAGCTGATGCCATCTGGTCCAGCTGCCTCCTCCTCAGTTCACTCCTCACCTGGACTGGTGTGAGGGACAGGGCAGGGGGGTAGTGTGCTGGAGCGGTGGGTGAATCCATGGAGCTGTGAAGTGGTGGGGTGATGGGGTGGGCCTGAGGTGTGAAAGGCTGAGGGAGTGGGGCATTGTCCCGGTGCCGGGGAGAAGGCCTGCAGCTGCGTGGGGGGATGAGAGGGTGATTGATCAAACCTAAGGAAATGCAGATTTAGATCGTTAACCCATTGCAGATCCCCCTCAGCCTGGGCATGGTGTGCTTTGAAACCTGAGATGGTCTTCAGGCTCCGCCACACTCCACTGATGTTCTGCTGCTGCAGCTGCTCCTCCATCTTCCTCCTGTAGCTGGCCTTCTCCTCTCTGATCTTCCTCCTCAGCTCCTTCCGTACAGTCCTCAGCTTCTCCTTGTTCCATGATCTGAAAGCTCTCTTCTTCTCCTTCAGGAATAGTTTTTATATCAGGGGTAATCCATGGCATGCTGTTTGAAAAACATCGCACAGTCCAGGAGGGTACAGTGTTTTCGAAGCAAAAGTTTATGTAGTCCGTGATGCAGTCTGTAATGGCGTTGACATCCTCCCCATGTGGGTCATAGAGCTCTGTCCATACAGTGGTGTTAAAGCAGTCCCTCAGAGCCTCCTCGCTCTCAGTAGTCCACCTCTTCACCACACGTGGCACCACAGGCTGCAGAGAGACAAAGTTGTGGTCAGCTCTCCCCAGGGGAGGGAGAGAGGATGAAGAATATGCCTCCTTGGTGTTGGCATAGAACAAGTCCAGTGTTTTATTGTCTCTGGTGGGGCAGGTGACATACTGGGTGTATGTGGGCAGATCAGATGTGGGAGACGCGTGGTTGAAGTCTCCAGAGATGAGGAAGAGGGCCTGTGGGTGATGTGTCTGAAGACTGCTGGTGATGGAGAGCAGCGTGTCACAGGTTGTGTCTGCGTTAGCAGAGGGAGGCATGTACACTACTGTCACAATGACATGCGTAAACTCCCGTGGCAGGTAGTATGGCCGCATGCTAACTGCTAACAGTTCAATGTGTGGTGTGGACATTCAGCAAAGTGCTGCACAGTGCTGCTGCAGAGTAACACAACTTGTATCTCTGCAACAAACAACCTTTTCAGCAGGACTTGAGTTTCTCACTTTATTGAAAAGGTTTTTCCAACTCCATTGCATGGATCATATAGTCCAGTAATTCAACTTATAACACACAAATGAAGGTTTTCATGAAACAGGAACAAAGTGCTTCAAGTATCTGTGGCTGTGGGTGGACCTGCTGCTACTTCCGTCATGCCCTGTTGAAAGCTGCCTGACTCAGACAGAAACAGTGAAGACTGGTCCAAAACAGCTTCAGGTGCTTTTAAGCTCTTTGTCCCTCAACATGTCTGCAGACATTCAGTCTGTGTCAGATGTGAGGGTGAAATATATCAGAGGAGTCCCAGAGGACACAAGAGAGACAGACAGAAGCCAGGATGGACAGCAGCTCACTGATGAATAACTGAACTCTAGATTAAAGCTGTGACTGTGATGGTTAATAAAACACAGGAAGTAACTCAGCTATGTCTTTATAAAGCAGAATGATTTGATGTCGTCTGTTTCTTCTGGTGTTTTTCTCATCAGATGTTTCAGTGACATTAGGAATTAAGCAGCTGAAGATCAGAAACAACAACCTGAGCAGCAGCTACTCACTGTTGGAGAAAAAAACTGCAGGTAAGATTTTTAAACAAACAGGCAAATACCATAAAACACATGATCCAACTTCACACTGCATCAACATTTTCATGTTTTATCTGCTGCTGATTTTCTTAAGACATGGCAGCCAACAACAGTCAGTTACAGGAAGAAGTGAAGAAGCTGAAGGACAAAACTGAAGGTGAGAAAAGTTTAAAAACTATGATCAAATATCAGAATTAAACCAGTTTCTATGATATCACTGAAGAGTCACTTTGAATTCTAACTGTCTAATGTAGTTGAACAGTTTTGCTGTGTGGATATTTGTGTTGGAGGTAATCACTTCAAATGAGAGTGACATCGTATTTACAGAGTAAAGAACCTGAAAGTGAAAAGTGGAGACAGAAAGATCTGAACCTACACAGTGAAAGTACAAGTCTTATCAGTCTGACACTGAATGACATGAACTGGCTTTAAAACACTTGTCTCACATTAAGGGAAGTGGTGTCCTGAAGGATGGACGAGATTTGGATGCAGCTGTTACTTTAAATCCACTCAGGAGAAATATTGGTCTAACAGTAGGACAGACTGTCAGGACAAAGGAGCTGATCTGGTGTCAATAAACAGCAAAGACTCATAGTTTGGTAAAATGTGTAGCATCTTCCTGCAGACGTCTGTGGACCTAAGCCGCCTTACGAGGAAAAGTCATCTCTGCCCTTTTTTTTTTTTTTTTTTTTATATTTATTTTAAACAGAGGGACTTTGCGGGGGATTCTTGAAAATAGATTAGCTTCACACAGACGTCTTCTAACTGTTACAGTACTTACAGGTAACTCCAGACTGTCTTTGATCATCCTGGAGCTGATCATTGGCTGAGCCTTTGCCATTCTGGTTATTCTTCGATCCATTTTGATGGTCGTCTTCCATTTTCTTCCATGTCTCTCTGCTTTTGCCGTCCATTTTAAGGCATTGGAGATCATTTTAGCTGACCAGCCTATAATTTTTTGCACCTCTTTATAGGTTTTCCCCTCTTCAATCAACTTTTTAATCAAAGTATGCTGTTCTTCTGAACAATATCTTGAACGACCCATTTTCCTCAGGTTTTCAACAAGTGCTGGCTTCATCCTTAAATAGGGGCCACCTGATTCACACCTGTTTTTCACAAAATTGATGACCTCACTGATTGAATGCCACACTGCTATTTTTTTTAACACACCCCTTTCAACTAATTTCCCAATTGCACAGCCTTAACCCTCTGGGGTCTGAGGGGGTTTTTGGGGCCTGGACAAATTTTGACATGTCCTGACATTTGTGCTTTTTTCAGTGTTTTTTAAACATATTAATGTCTAAAGTCTAATAACACTGTAATCAGCACAAAATTGGCTACAATAATATATGAGCTTCAAGTTTATACATTATTGTGTTTTTGAGAAAAAAGTGTTTATGCATGGCTAGTGAAAAACTACAATTTTTTACTCACTGAAATAAGGCCATAAAACACAAACAGAACATTGGTTCACAAGACTTTGGAGACCAGCATGTTGTAGGCTAAAGTGTTTACTTCAGAGTGCTGTGAATGTCATCTTGTTCACACATTCACAGTAAACAATACACTGATTTAAATTTTCTAAGACACTTTTTGTCCAGAAAGGCCATATGCAAGAGGGTGTGTCTGAGGATGAATAGTCATGTGATTTACCTGAGAACACAAAAGACGCACTGAACGACCAGACAAAGACGCGCATAATGAGCCTTTCAGTCAATGTAGATGGGACGGATTAGTGCTGTACAATACAACACAATGAGGAGCAAACGATCCTCATTTGAGTTAAAATCAGTGTTTTTACTCTGAGGACAAGCTAAACTATTTGTCTCTGTGTGGAATGTAAGGAGCGCCGCTTCACGTGCGTAACGCGCCATCATCCAAACGCGTCGAAAAAGTGAGTAAATTCTATGATGAAGTTTGATATTTTATGTCATTTCTCGGGGGCGTGCACATATTTACCTGGTTCACCTGAGATTATTTACATGTGAACAGTGGACAGTGTACAAGGCGGGACCGCATTACCTGTAATGAGGTGAGACGGGAAAAAACGGACTTCTCCTTACGTTCATACGGATTAAATAAAAAGTGATGATTTGTTTTTGACTTGAATTGTTTCACTCAAAAGAAAACATTTCAAGCTTTCTAGCCATATAATTCTTATTTTTATGAGCCAAGTATTCGCTGAGATTCTGGTTGTTTTATTTACGCGTCTGTGAAGAGAAATGGCAGAGACAGAAAAGTCCGAGAGCGCACCCTTTCGGCTTTCTTTATTTAGAAAAAGCACAACGTTTTGTTGTTATTATGATGGTATACCACTAAAACTAGACCCTTTACAGATTTGAATGATATGCTTCTTTTATCTGTACGATCAGAAGTGACGGAGCAATTTAAGTTTGTTTCGGCCTTATCAGAAAAAGATGCGTCAAAACGCACCGGCGTGTGCGTCAACCCCAGAGGGTTAAGCAGCCTTGGACATAAACCACCAGGGACCAGCTGCCTTCCCACAGTCTTTGTAGCTGCAGCCTCACCCCTGTTACTGTGACAGGTGGTGGAGCCTGCCCAGGTGAGGGAGCAGGTGTAGCTACAGTAGTAGGGGTGGCACACAGGTGGAGAACAAGGAGGAGATGAAGAAGGAGACACTGGAGGAATGGGGGGGTATGACTGGACAGGCTGGGGCAGAAGTCCATTTGCCTCAGTGTCAAACCTGTTGAAGAACCTGTTGAGTTCATTGGCTCTGTCCACATCAGCCACTGGTGCCTGGTTGTTCTTTCTGTGTAGCCAGTGAAGATGTTAATTCCCCCCCACACCTCTCTGATGTTGTTGTGCTGTAGATTTCTCTCTATTTTGTTTCTGTAGTCCTCCTCAGCCTGCTTTAATCTCCTCTTCAGCTCATGTCGGACATGTTGGAGTCTTTGTCTCCATCTTTAAATGACTCCTGTTCCTGGTTAAGGTTTGACTCAATGTCTCTAGTGATCCAGGCTTTGTTATTAGGGAAACAGCCACAGACTTGTATCTCCATCTCCTGCCTTTAGTTTAGCACCAGCTCAGCATCCATGGAGAGACTTCTTCAGCTCAGCTGGAATAGGGTGGTCTACTCTAGATCTGATCTGCTGTAGTAAGAGGAGCTCATCTCTTGTGTAGGTTCTTCTCCCCACAGCAACATCCATCAGTAATTAAGCAAAATGAGACAGTAGTTGTCAAAAATACGTCAGAAAGATGGAAAAACTCAGGACTTGACAAGACTTTGCTGCCAAAGGACTAAAGCACAGGAAGTAACTCAGCTATGTCTTTATAAAGCAGAATGATTTGATGTCGTCTGTTTCTTCTGTTGTTTTTCTCATCAGATGTTTCACTGACATTAGAAATCGAGCAGCTGAAGATCAGAATCAACAACCTGAGCAGCAGCTACAATCAGTCACAGAATGACTTAAAGCAGCTCCAGGAGAAAATTCACAGTAAGATTTTTTAACAAACAGGCAAATACCATAAAACACATGATCCAACTTCACACTGCATCAACATTTTCATGTTTTATCTGCTGCTGATTTTCTTAAGACATGGCAGCCGACAACAGTCAGTTACAGGAAGAAGTGAAGAAGCTGAAGGACAAAACTGAAGGTGAGAAAAGTTTAAAAACTATGATCAAATATCAGAATTAAACCAGTTTCTATGATATCACTGAAGAGTCACTTTGAATTCTAACTGTCTAATGTAGTTGAACAGTTTTGCTGTGTGGATATTTGTGTTGGAGGTAATCACTTCAAATGAGAGTGACGTCGTATTTACAGAGTAAAGAACCTGAAAGTGAAAAGTGGAGACAGAAAGATCTGAACCTACACAGTGAAAGTACAAGTCTTATCAGTCTGACACTGAATGACATGAACTGGCTTTAAAACACTTGTCTCACATTAAGGGAAGTGGTGTCCTGAAGGATGGACGAGATTTGGATGCAGCTGTTACTTTGAATCAACTCAAGAGCAATGGTGGTATGAAAGTAGGTCGGACTGTCTGAACAAAGGAGCTGATCTGGTGTCGATAAACAGCAAAGAGGAGCAGGTGAGTGTGTTTGTTACTGTGTGTGTGATCTCTGATGTAACTGCCAGTGATCTGTTCCTTGTGTTTCTGACCTGCTGCCAGTCTGGGACCTGCCTCCTGTCTGGACCCTGATGGATTTATTTGCCTGGTTAAACAGCTTTCAGGCTGCACAACTGGAAACCTGTTCACTGACTAGTGATTCTAGTAAAGGGCCTGGAATTCAACCTGCTCTGCCTGTGTGGACTGTACAGGCATTTGGGTCCACGTCACTGCTGCTTTTCTACATCAACTATCATGGAAGCTGATTTTAAGGCCATGGATATTATTATTTCACATACTGGAGATTTTAAGGCCTGGATTGGTATTTTTGGATTTGGAGTTGGTTTAGGTCACTGCACATTTGCAGTAAAACAGAAAGGTCTTGGTTAAAGTGACAAAAACAGGAGGTCTGACTGATTCTGCATGAACTGAGCTCTAATGGTTCAGAGAATTTAGAGACAAACGTTCATGTAAGGGAAATATTTCATTATTCAATTCATTCTCAATATCTCAAAAACCCTCCAAATGTGTGTGTTGGTTTGAAAAACACATTCTGATAAAATGACATGTTAACTTTGGTTTTACTGTGACAACGGTCGGTCTATGAGAGGAGCTGATCTTCATCAGTTCTTTGGCTGTTTCTGATTTATGCTCCATGGAGGAAAAGAAAAGTTGCAGCAGATTTAGTTTTTCCTTCAGACAGACTCACAGGACGATTTTACTACAACAGAAATACTGAATTATGAATGGAGAAATAATTATTGTCTCTTGTCAACTATTAGGAATTTGTCACAACGCTGAATATGAAGGGACAGTCCTGGATTGGTCTATGGACTGTACAGGAAGGATGGACATCTACCTGGGAATGGAAATGGGTGGACGTATCACCGCTGACAGAAACGTGAGCCAGTGTTTTGTTTCTATTTCAGTGCCATCAAAGTCATTGTTGGAAACTAACAGAACCATGTGTTAAAGGCAGGACAGCAACACATGTTCAAAGGATTTTCTCAGTGTTGGTTTGGAACAACCTGCAGATGTTGAATCCAATGAAAGAACGTGAAAAGAAAACTGAGTGTCTGAATGAAGAGCTGGACTTGAGCTCTGTTCATCTGCAGTCTGTGATGAGGTCCAGTAACAAGGACTCAGTTTGAAAGAGTCAGGATTCAGAAAGTCTTCAAAGCCCTGGTCACAGTTCAGCTTATTGAACGTGTGTGCTGCTCTGTATCCTCAGACAGAAAAGAACAAACTGCTTCTCAACTTCACAAGTCAAACAAATGTGACTGCAGGTCCTTTAACTTTAGCTCAGCATGAAGGACGACCTGCCTCTTCTCTGCTCTTTAGAAAGGGAAGAACATATGAAGGAAAAAGCTGAATATGACCATTAGTCCCAGGGATGGATTAAGAGAGCAGCTTTACAACCAGTTTGTCCTGCTGGCAGAGTAACTTTCATTGGAATGAATGGATGTCATGTCTAAGTCCTGGATCCAGCTTTCATAACACATCTGGGACCAGAATCATACCCATAATCCTTTGTGTTTGAGGTGTCTGCAAATCCCCTAAAAATGATGGAAAATATCTGAAATATTCAAAGTGAGATTCAAGTTTATGTGAATATGAAAATAATCAGGAGTTTCAGCCCAGTTTAAAACTATATTTTATTTGTCCACAGGTTCTGGGCAACAGGACATGGAAAACCCACAGACAGGTCCTTTGCATCATGTTGTGACCAACAAGGAAAATGGACTCAAAGTCATTATAATTATGAAAAGACCTGGATCTGTGAGAAAAAGATTCCCTGGTTGTGCTGATGACAGAGGGCTGTGGACTGTTGGGATGAAGCTGTTTGTCCAATCAGACCAAAGACACCAAACTATGAAAAGCTCTGCATGAGCCTCAGAGTCATCTTCCATTAGTTCACATGTTCAACCATCTGGATTCCATAGACATTGTCCCTCTGTGCTCTATGGTGCAGACAGAGCAGTGGGGCTGGAAGTCGTCCACACAACAACTACATGTGCACTCACTGACTCTGTCGTCCCACAGAAGGGTTAGAATAAAAGTGAACTGCAGCTTGTCTTCACTTTGCTTTACTTGCTTCATTCATGAGTCTGTTGCTGCTCAAACTGCTCAAAGTGTCTTCTTCATTTTCTCTGATACACCTGGAGTTAGTATCTGCTTCGTTTTACCTGGACCAGGATCTTTTCTTCATCTAAACATGTGTCACATTAACCACATTAGAAAATACTGTAAAGAACCAACAAACCATTAAAGGCTTCTTCACCAAATGCATTGTCTAATATCATCAGTGTGTCTGGGGAATTCTTTGTGAAAATACAAACATGTGGTCAGGATGATGCAGCAGTGTCTGTGCAGCTGGAAAAAGGCCTCTGTCATGTTTCTACTAAGACACAACAACCAGAGTCCAGAACAGCTGAGTAATCCAAAGCCAGGGAACACAGGGAAAACCAGGAAGAGACAGGAACAGCTGTGAGTCTGTGGTATAAAAGTGAAACCAGAGCAGTATATTTACTGGGGAGAGTGATCAGGGGATAAGGAGCAGGTGTGCTGGTGAGTAGAGGGTCCAGCTGACAGGAGGCACAGACAAAGTTTATTCAAGATGGCATCATGGATGGATATCCAGAGACATCTAGTGGCTGGATGGAGAATGGCAGGTCTTGTAACTTTCCAAGGTGCTGAAAAAGTGAGAATGTGGGTGAATGCAGAGAAAGAGGTGGACAAATCATAATGGGCAGGAATTCTGACATGGTCCTAAAATTGACATCAAGTCAATGTGACATGTTTGGGGGTAGATACAGGTCAGGAAAGAGCCCTGCATCCAAAAACTAACCAGACTCCAGGACTCCAGGCTCGGCGTTCTTCACCAAATGCATCATCAGATTTGCAGTTGTCTATGGACACACTGGCTTCTTCCAGTTAAATAATTAGAAAACCAGTTTAAAACATTACTACTTAAACCTATATGTTGTAGACTTTGAAAGAGGAGACCATGATCTACAGTGTCAAATGCTTTAGACAAATCAATATACAGTGCAACACTAGATTTATTGCTATCTAGAGAGAATCTATGGGATTCAAACACTTTAGCAACAACAGAGGGTCTAGAAAGCAGTTGATAATTATCCAAAACACTGGGGTCTCCACCTTTTAGTAGAGGGAGGACATAGGCCAGCTTTCAAGAACTAGGAATTGACCCATTACAAAGGCTAAGGTTGAAAATAAAGGGAATGGGACCAGCAATCACACTTGCTGCTTTTAAAAGATAGGGCTCACTTTGATCTGGACCTGCTGGTTTTTTACAATGCAGACTGGATCAGGCTTTAAAGACTTAGGATTGTGAAATATAGAAAAATTAAAACTATTTACAAAACTTTAAGAATTGCTGATTCCATTACGGGGGGCATATACTGGGAGGTTTGATTGGATATTTGAACCTGAACTGATCAAATATTTATTAAATGCATCTGCTATATTGTTTTTACCATTAAGTTTGTTTTGACCTATTTTTATTAATTCAGGGAAAGTAGGAGGGTTTGGAGTTCCTGCTGATGATTTATTATTATTATAAATATCTAAAATTACATTCTACAATTACAAGAACAACCTCACTTACCCATGACACTCTACCATGTCTGCCACAAGTATGTTCACCAGTTTTCTTCTTGTCCCATCACACAGATGGTTTGTTCTCTCTCATTCTTTGAATATTTGGTCACCACCTGGCTTTGAATGCAGGTCAAGCCTGAAACAACAATTGTATTGCATTCAAACTGAGCACTTAATAAAAGACAATGAGTATCTCCAACATTTACTATTTGTATAAAAAGGATAACTTACATCTCTTGCAATACTGCTGTCGGGACGTCCCTCAATCAAATGTCTTTTCTGAGTTTTGGTGGATTCAAGAATAATTGTTGAGTCTGAACTTGATGAGCCTTCAGATGCAGGAGATGGAGATTATTCTGACAAACATGAGGCTCCTGAAGAAGAATCCTCAACACTGTCTAAGAACACACAAATAGCACTGTGATGAAAAACTGTGTTCAAACTGTGCAGATAAAATCTACACTAGCAATAAATTAATAACCAAGACATTTTGAGAAACAACTGCATTATCTTACCACTGCAATCTGCAGTCAAGGCCTTGAAAGACGCCTGAGACGAATTCAAAAGTTCATCAAATATGTCTGGATCCACTTCCACTCCTGCACAATCCTTCAGGAACAAGGATGTGAAACTTGCCAAACCAAGTTTTGCCTCCACTAAAACAGAGAAGCTAAAGTTAAAAATACAGTGATACACCCTTAAGACATGGATAAATATAGGATATGCAAACAGAGAGCAAAAAGCACTCAGGTCTTGTTTTCAAGCAAGTGCATTGCATCCAAATGTCATATAATAATAAAGCAGCAATAAAACAAGAATAAAATAGAAGGTATCCCAGTACTGGAGTCAAAGAGGTTACTTTTCACCACTTAAATAACTTCCTTGGAGAAATTCAGGATAATTGCAGACATCCTCTGTCTGTGGTGCCCTGACCCCAACAGGAACCAGCATATTAAATGAAGGTCAAACAAAAATCTACGGGTTTCAATTATGGGCATCTGTTTGTTGTTGGTTTCATCAGTCTGACTGTAACTTTAGACATAATAAAATTCATTTATAGAGCACTTTTCTAAACATATGTTACAAAGTTCTTTACAATAAAAGACATAAAAGAACAACAAAGTCCTAAATACTAAGGAGGATAAAAGGAAGATAAAAGCTCGTCCCCATTTAAAGGATATGAGGGATGGCTTGCCGGAAAAGGTCAAATTTAAGGAGGGCTTTAAAAGATGGTACTGCATCAGCTGATCTTATTTCCTCAGGTAAGTCATTCCAGAGTTTGGGACCTCTGGTTTTCATTCTAACATCGGGGATACATAGAAGATCTCTATCAGAGGATCTCAGGCTATGAGCAGGCTTATACGGCTGTAGCAGCTGGGATATCCAGCTTTGGAGAAAGGCCATGCAGTGCTTTAAAAGTTATTAATAACAGCTTAAAATCAGTCCTAAAACGTATTGGGAGCCAGTTCAAGGAAGCTAAAAAAGGAGTGATATGGTCAATTCTGCTTTTTCCAGTCAAGAGTCTTGCAGTTGAGTTCTGGACAACCTGTTAATTGATTTTTGGCACAGGCAGGTGAATAGACTGTTGCAATAGTCAAGGTGTGAAGAAATAAAAGCATGTAAAATCGCCTCCGTATCCTTAAATGATAAAATTGAGCGTATTTTGGAGATATTTCTGAGGTGATAAAAACATGTCTGGACGGTCTTTGTTACATGGCGCTCCAAGTTTAGTTTAGAATCAAACCAAACACCAACATTTTTTGCGGCGGATGTTGGGTTCTGTAAGAGAGGGTCTGTACAGGGCAGGATATGTTTGGTTATATGTTGTGGGTCAATAACAACTATTACTGTTTTATTTGAATTAAGCTGCAAGTAGTTTTGAGCCATCCAACTTTTTATCTCAGTGGGTACAGAAAATATTCAGACCCCTTTAAATTTTTCACTCTTTGTGTCATTGCAGCCATTTTCCAAAATCAAAAAAGTTCATTTTTTTTCTCATTAATGTACACTCAGCACGCCATCTTGACAGAAAAAAACAGAAATGTCGAAATTTTTGCAAATTTATTAAAAAAGAAAAACTGAAATATCACATGGTCATAAGTATTCAGACCCTTTGCAGTGACACTCATATTTAACTCACATGCTGTCCATTTCTTCTGATCCTCCTTGAGATGGTTCTGCTCCTTCATTGGAGTCCAGCTGTGTTTAATTAAACTGATTGGACTTGATTAGGAAAGGCACACACCTGTCTATATAAGACCTTACAGCTCACAGTGCATGTCAGAGCAAATGAGAATCATGAGGTCGAAGGAACTGCCCAAGGAGCTCAGAGACAGAATTGTGGCAAGGCACAGATCTGGCCAAGGTTACAAAAGAATTTCTGCAGCACTCAAGGTTCCTAAGAGCACAGTGGCCTCCATAATCCTCAAATGGAAAAAGTTTGGGACGACCAGAACTCTTCCTAGACCTGGCCGTCCAGCCAAACTGAGCAATCGTGGGAGAAGAGCCTTGGTGAGAGAGGTAAAGAACAATCCAAAGATCACTGTGGCTGAGCTCCAGAGATGCAGTAGGGAGAAGGGAGAAAGTTCCACAAAGTCAACTATCACTGCAGCCCTCCACCAGTCGGGGCTTTATGGCAGAGTGGCCTGACGGAAGCCTCTCCTCAGTGCAAGACAAATGAAAGCCCGCATAGAGTTTGCCAAAAAACACATGAAGGACTCCCAGACTTTGAGAAATAAGATTCTCTGGTCTGATGAGACCAAGATTGAACTTTTTGGCATTAATTCTAAGCGGTATGTGTGGAGAAAACCAGGCACTGCTCATCACCTGCCCAATACAATCCCTACAGTGAAACATGGTGGTGGGAGCATCATGTTGTGGGGGTGTTTTTCAGCTGCAGGGACAGGACGACTGGTTGCAATTGAAGGAAAGATGAATGCGGCCAAGTACAGAGATATCCTGGAAGAAAACCTCTTCCAGAGTGCTCAGGACCTCAGACTGGGCCAAAGGTTCACCTTTCAACAGGACAATGACCCTAAGCACACAGCTAAAATAACAAAGGAGTGGCTTCGGAACAACTCTGTGACCGTTCTTGACTGGCCCAGCCAGAGCCCTGACCTAAAGCCAATTGAGCATCTCTGGAGAGACCTGAAAATGGCTGTCCACCAACGTTCACCATCCAACCTGACAGAACTGGAGAGGATCTGCAAGGAAGAATGGCAGAGGATCCCCAAATCCGGGTGTGGAAAAACGTATTGCGTCATTCCCAAGAAGACTCATAGCTGTACTAGCTCAAAAGGGTGCTTCTACTCAATACTGAGCACAGGGTCTGAATACTTATGACCATGTGATATTTCAGTTTTTCTTTTTTAATAAATTTGCAAAAATTTCTACATTTCTGTTTTTTTCTGTCAAGATGGGGTGCTGAGTGTACATTAATGAGAAATAAAATGAACTTTTTTGATTTTGGCAAATGGCTGCAATGACACAAAGAGTGAAAAATTTAAAGGGGTCTGAATACTTTCCGTACCCACTGTATGTCCGAGAGGGAGCTTATACAAGGAGAACAGGATTGGTCCCGGCACTGAACCTTGTGGGACTCCGTACTTTACTGGAGAGAAAGAAGACTTGTAATTAACGGAGACACAAAACGATCTATTAGACATATAAGAAGAGAACCGGTCCAGTGCAGAACCAGTTATTCCCACCCAGTGCTTCAGTCGCTCCAACAAAACGTGGTGATCGACTGTATCAAAAGCAGCACTGAGATCCAGAAGGACAAGAACAGAACACAGGCCAGCATCGGACGCCAGCAGGATGTCATTAGTCACCTTTAATAGAGCGGTCTCAGTGCTATGATGTTTGCGAAAGCCAGATTGAAATTCATCAAAAATGTTAGTTATCTGTGGCTTGGAGTAGGAGAATAGAAACATATTTTTCTAAAATCTTCGATATGAAGGGCAATTTCGAAATTGGTCTGTAATTTTCAAGGCAAGAGGGGTCAAGGCCCGGTTTTTTCAAATGCGGTTGCACGCATGCAATTTTAAAATAATCCAGGACAGACCCGGTTGCCAGAGAAGTATTAAAAATGTTAAGAAGAGAAGGAGCAAATCAATAATAGAAATTAAAAACCTGGTTGGGATAATGTCCACTGGGCTAGAAGAGGGTTTCATGTCTGAGAAAATTTGTAGTAATTCCGATAAGAACATAGGAGAAAACCGACTTAAAGTGCTTTCTCTAGGGGTATGGGAAACTTTGATTGGTGAGGCGTTATGGGTAATAGAAGCTCTAATACATTCAATTTTATCATTAAAATAAATTAAAAATTTCTCACACTCCGCATCACTTTCGGCCGGGATGCCGGGAGGGGTTGGGTTAACCAGTTGATCAACAGTCTGAAAAAGAAACCTTGGGTTGTGATCAGATCTGAGAAATATTTAGCTCTGGCATTCTTTACCATAATATTGTAGTGGAGTAATGAATCTTTCATAGCTTCATAATGCACCTGAAGCCCGGTTTTCTTCCATCTCTGCTTTCCTACATTCAGCTTTAATTCTGCGAATACTATCATCTAACCAAGGCTGTCCGCTGGTGGCCTTAAGAGGCAGTCTTTAGAGGAGCAGCTGCATCTAGAGCAGAGGCACAAATATTATTGAAACAGCTGACGATATCGTTTACATGTGATGCGCAGGACTCAACTTGCATTAACATAGTGAAGGTTCTCATGAATTTAGCCGCTGACTGGTCGTTAAATAGACGCCGTTTGACAGTGGATTTTTGGCGTACAATGGTTGGGTGAAGACAGATATCAAATAAAACATTTATGGTCAGAGATGGAATCCTTCAACTCAATGGAGTTTAGAGTCAATCCTAAAGTGAATATTAAGTCAAGTATGTGACCCAGGTCATGAGTGGGGCCTTTTAGGTTTTGAACCAGATTGAAGGATTCAGTTAGACTGATAAACTCATTTGCTAAAGTATTTGTAACATCATCAATATGAAAGTTAAAGTCTACGGCAATAATTACTTTTTCATATCTAACGTCAGCAACATAGTTATAGAACTCCGATAAGAAATTACTGTTTACTTTCGGTGGACGGTAGGTAACAGTACAGCAAACAGGAACAGAGCAGTGGATGAGAAAGGAAAGAGCTTCAAAGCTATTTACCTGCTTTAGTGTGAGAAGGGAGCATTTAAAGTGGTTTTTAAAGACCGCAGCAGCACCACCGCCTCGACCACTTAATCTGGGGGAGTTAAATAAATAAAGCCAGGAGAACAGAGCTCTAGCAACTGGGTACACTCGCTTAATCTCAGCCAAGTTTCGTTTAGGAAAAAGATGTCTAGGTTCTGTAAAAGAATAAGGTCATTTGAAAGAGATGCCTTATTGGAAAGTGATCTGACGTTTAAGAGACCAAATCTTGTACTAGAGGTATTAATACTGGGGCTGGTATGAGGAGGCTTTTCCAATGTTGGCAGGGCAAAATTAAAATTGTTTCTTGGAGCCGCTGTGTGACCTGTTTGCTGTCTGTTGGCGATTATAACAGGGATTTTACTGACTGGAGCATAGAGGGTGCTGGTGGGACGCCCCACAGATGAAGCGTGAAGACAACTAGTGGAAGTAGGAATATCCAAAGCTAATGTATGATGAAAGGGACAAAAGGCAGCGAGGGAACTCGAGCGTGGGGGGATCACAAGACTGGGGCACGTGTTAAAGCGAGCAACTCTGAGATAAAGGTGTGGGGGAAGAAGCACTGGGTGTTACGTGAGGAGATAGTCAATCTAGGGGAATACACTGGACAGCATGCTGTATATTAGCAGATAGCGTGCGGCTGCCCAGGCGATTAGGGTGCAAGCCATCGTTTCTAATGAGTGTGGGTCGGTCCCAGAAAATATTGAAGTTGTCAAAACCAAGATGGTGCGACTTGCAGGCAGACAGGAGCCAAGTATGATGGCTGAGGATTCTACTGTAGCTCCCATTTCCTCTAGCTAAGGTGGGAATTGGGCCAGAGATAAAGACGGACTTGCCACATGATCTTAAAAAACTAAAAAGGGCATTGAAGTCTTTCTTAGTCAGTTCAGAGTGATGAAGACTCGTGTCACAAGATCCCACATGAACAACCCGGACGATGGAAGGAGGAGAGGATTTTAACAGACCCGGAAGTTTAAACAGGATGGCTGGAACCGTCACACCAGGGAACGAGTGAGTGACCCCGTTAAAGAAACGGACGTGTTTGATTATGGAGTCTCCAACAATTAAAGTGGTTGGAGGGAACAGGGGCAGAGGAGAAGGTGGAGAAGGTGCTGGGGTCTGATCAGTTAGGTTGTGACTACATTCGGAGCGCAGGCGATGCATCTGAGACGGGCGCATTGGTGGACACACGGCTGCAGGCACAGGAGAAATGGGGCAAGGGGGAGCAGCCAGCTCGGGACTAGAGCTCGGGAGTCCTCCAGAACGTCTGAGAACCGCCTCTTTCAAGATTTTATGGCACGCAGACGTTGTAGAACTCCGCGGGCGGCACACCCGCCGAGTGCCAGCGGCGGACAGTCTGTATGAACATCGGGCGTCGGTGCTGGTTGGAGACCAAGGTCTGATGGAGCTGAGACAGGAGGTGCATCCGCTGGGTAAACTAATGCATCGGAGGGCAGGGCTGTATAGCGGTTGGAAAGGCTTAACCCAGGACAAGAAGGCTCTCGGCTCCTCTTCCTCCCATGGGTCACGACTTCCACCCAGGAAGAATGGTGGTGGTTAGGCGTTGAGCAGAGGGATGGTCACGGAAAACTACAAGGACCCCACAGAGCATTAGCTAACGCTACCTAGATTGCTATATTTGGTCTCTGAACTTCATTCAGTGAGACACTTTTTGTTTTATCAAATTCTTGACTACAGGCTCGTAAAATCCTTATGGAACACAGAAAAACAGCAGACTGTGACTTTCAATAGCTGTATGTTTCAGCGGCTAGCTTGGATCAGGTTGATCAGGTAGTGAAGCCAAAAATGGCTGGCGTTCGACACGCTCTGGTTCGATACACAAGGATTCAATGTAGAAATAATTGCAAATCAACCGAAATGATCACCATTGATTAGATCTTACATGAAGTTGGAGCCACGTGGTGTTGATGGAAAAGTCCTATTGTTTATGTTTGCCTGTGATTTTCACGTGTGGTAATATTGATTTCTGTGGAACGGTGTATGGGAAATAATATTCTAAAAGGGAGTGGGACCAAGTTAGACTGGATTTAAATGAATCCATGACAGTGTTATTGAATAACATGGTAGGGTTTATAATTTACCAGTTCTCATCTATGCCAAGATTTTTACACGTTGACATTAATATGTCAGAAAGAGGCTGAAACATTTCATATTGTTTAGCTGTTAGCTTTTATCCAGGATTCAAGAGCCGCTTCAAATACCAACACACGACGGACCAGAAAACCACCATGGGGAACAAAGGTACTGGGGAACATAGGGAAGACCCCCTTTCATTCCAGTAAAAAGCCCAGTAGTGATCCAGTGAGAAAAAGGAACGACATCAGAGTATGGTATAGTAACAGAGTATGGGGAGATCCAGAGAGAAGGGACCACTGTGTCATAGTCCAGTCCATGATTCACTGCTGTTGTCAGCATGAAACCACCTGACAGGTAGAGTAAACAAAGCCACCACACTGGACACATTGTTTGTTGATTCCTTGTTTAGGCTGGAAATATAGCAGGAAAATACAGCAGGTGGCTCACCGAGTGCAGATGAAGCAGAAAACAGTGAGATGATAAGCAGAGATCCTTTTTCTCCCCTGGTTACTGCAGTCCAACAAGTGGATCCCGAGCAGGCCTAGGCCTCAGCAGTCTGGGTTTACAGTGCTGTAGTAATCTGAAAACACCTGATCAAATGCATCATCTAAAATCCCCAAATGAACTGGAGAATGTTGTTCTTGAGAAGTAACACACATTCATGTGGAAATGATGTGAAATGTCGCCCATAAAAACACAAAAACTCAGACATCAGGCACTGACACACAAACAACGGACTGACTTGGCGCCATCTTGAGCTGGGTCTTTTACAGGAAGCATGTGCAGAGAGTGACAGCAGCAGGACTGTGAGCGTCCTGTGGGTCTGAGCGACTTCCTGCAGCACTCGTCCAGGACAGGTGAAGGACACCAACAGGTAGTGGGGAATCAGCAGTGGCTGCAGCTGGACACAAGATGAATTCATGATGAAAACAGGTTTAGCAGTTCACTGAGTTTCAGATAAAGTGGATAACAATTATTTTATATTCTCTAATGTGGCTTTTTGCTTCAGTGTTAACACTGACAAACCACATTGGACATTTGTGTTTCAAGGTGTTAGATTCTCACCAAGTCTAAACCTCAATACCTGCACAGATCACACGTCACATTTCCTGTGTCAGAAACTGCTCAGCTCTTTGTTTCTCTGTGTCTCTATTAATAGTGTGTGGACATTCAGCAAAGTGCTGCACAGTGCTGCTGCAGAGTAACACAACTTGTATCTCTGCAACAAACAACCTTTTCAGCAGGACTTGAGTTTCTCACTTTATTGAAAAGGTTTTTCCAACTCCATTGCATGGATCATACTGTTCCTGAATGTGGACTGTGGTTCATATATAAAAGGTGTAAGGTCAAAGTGGTTGAAGCCACTGACTTGGCTCAGTACAGCTCAGGACAGAAAACTTCAAACAGCTCAACCACATGGGGGCACCAGAATGCTCATATCAATCTGTACTGCCCTCTTCACTGAAAACAGACAAGTGATGACAAATAAAATCAACAATAAACATGAAGCTCAAAGAAAATGGATTCTCATCAGATCCATGTCCATGTCAACAGGAAAGTTGGAATCAGGATGATTTTGATCAGATTTGTGTTTAGTTTGTCCAGTGAACAGTGTTGGCTCCTCGCTGCACTGACCTGCAGACACTACACTGCTCTGCTGCTGAGAAAAACATTTCCTGATAACCTGCTCTGTGTGGGTGTGTGCTCACGTCTTTTACCAACACATGCATGTTGGATTTCCAAACTCTTGCTGTTTTGAAAAACTTAGAAAATAGTTTCAGTTTCCCAAAGTTTTAGATTCACATGGTTTTTATAGTTTGTCTAAATAGTTTCATCAATGCAAAGACTGGACGATGCAGCTTCCTGGCATAAGAAAGTAAAGGGGTGGGGTGTGAGCGATACTGTTCTTGCTGCTACTTCCTGAATGTTCTTAAATCACACGGAGCAAGAAACCCAACAGCAGCATCTGGATTTACACAGTTTAACAGAGTTTACTATACTAGTACACAGGTTTTACTGCAGTATAGCAGCCAGTCAACACAGTGTGGGAACAGAAAGTGAAGTTTATCTACTGATCAGCTGTCTCAGTCCTCTGAAGATGTCCTCAAACAAAAATGCCAAACCAGATGTTTCACGGAAGGTGAGACACAACAAAAGGGAGGTGCAGATCTACAAGAATGCAGACAATATCAGAGATGATCCCACTGGTTTTCGGTCTGAGGAAGGAGGTAAGTGAGTATCTAAGTATGTTAGTTTCTATACAGCGACATGTGCAGTATGAAGTCTTTCCTAAAGTCAGTCGGATGATGTTCTGTTAACAAGCTGCTGACAAAATGTACAGTACCACAGCTTTTCACGTCTTCTGTTGCTGCTTTTATCAAATTGATGTTGTTTCAACTCTGGGAAAGACACTTTTACACTGAGCACAAAGAGCAACCACAAGGCAGGAAGTAGTGGGAGGTGCACAATGACCACATCCGTAGAGCTAAGACAGACTGAAGACTATTTTAATTCAAGGGTGTCAGGTGGAAAATTCAGTGGTTCATCATAACTGAAACTGTCAGATCAGTGGTTTAACAAAGGTGTTAAAATAGTTTGTCACATCAGTGACGCTGCTGACAGGCTGTTGACAAGACGCCACCACAGCCACAGATCTAACCAATGATGCTAGAGTGTGAGGTCTAACGGTAGAAGCAGAGGATGATGGGTAATAAGTGTAGCTGTGTTTGGTTAAACTCGCTCTGTGTGCTTTGCCTGTGCAGGACCACACAGTCAGAACCATCCTCCAGTCCAAAGAAAACCTCTGAGAGGAGCTGCAGTGTGTCTGGGAGTGCTGTGCCTTCTGATGATGGTTGGGATCATCTCCCTGTCCATACGCTGTAAGATTCAACACGACCGCTCAACTCATTAGCAGCAAACACTAAACAAGTTCACATGATGCCAAACAGAGACTGTTGGTCTGTGAAGCAGAGTGATGACACTTTCCCCCCAACATCACTGCCCTGCTGCCCTGATTTGAGTCTGTCTTCATATAATACTGACATATGTCCAGGCAAAGAGTCATTGGTGGCTGTGATCAGTCCTCCTCTCCAAACTGCCTGTGAAGTGATCCCTTCACAACACAACTCCACTGTAAGAAACAGACACACAATCCACCGTCGTTCTCCTGTGTAAAAATGCATTCTGAAGCTCAAACCTCATAAGTCAGACCTTTATTAGGTGGGACCTTTGGTCCTGGTGGTATGTTTTGTTTGTTGCTTGTGTTGAGTCCCAGGAGGACACCAATATGTGACACCAGGACAAACGCAGACCGCTGAAAGCTCATCTGACCTTTGGCTGAACTTAAGATAAAAACCAGAATGATTTGATGTCGTCTATTTCTTCTGGTGTTTTTCTCATCAGATGTTTCAGTGAAATTAGAAAACGAGCAGCTGAAGATCAGAATCAACAACCTGAGCAGCAGCTACAATCAGTCACAGAATGACTTAAAGCAGCTCCAGGAGAAAATTCACAGTAAGATTTTTTAACAAACAGGCAAATACCATAAAACACATGATCCAACTTCACACTGCATCAACATTTTCATGTTTTATCTGCTGCTGATTTTCTTAAGACATGGCAGCCAACAACAGTCAGTTACAGGAAGAAGTGAAGAAGCTGAAGGACAAAACTGTAGGAGAGAAAAGTTTAAAAACTATGATCGAATATCAGAATTAAACCAGTTTCTATGATATCACTGAAGAGTCACTTTGAATTCTGTCTAATGTAGTTGAACAGTTTTGCTGTGTGGATATTTGTGTTGGAGGTAATCACTTCAAATGAGAGTGACGTCGTATTTACAGAGTAAAGAATCTGAAAGTGAAAAGTGGAGACAGAAAGATCTGAACCTACACAGTGAAAGTACAAGTCTTATCAGTCTGACACTGAATGACATGAACTGGCTTTAAAACACTTGTCTCACATTAAGGGACGTGGTGTCCTGAAGGATGGACGAGATTTGGATGCAGCTGTTACTTTAAATCCAGTGAAGAGAAAACGTGGCCTAACAGCTGGTCAGACTGTCGGGACAAAGGAGCTGATCTGGTGACAATAAACAGCAAAGAGGAGCAGGTGAGTGTGTTTGTTACTGTGTGTGTGATCTCTGATGTAACTGCCAGTGATCTGTTCCTTGTGTTTCTGACCTGCTGCCAGTCTGGGACCTGCCTCCTGTCTGGACCCTGATGGATTTATTTGCCTGGTTAAACAGCTTTCAGGCTGCACAACTGGAAACCTGTTCACTGACTAGTGATTCTAGTAAAGGGCCTGGAATTCAACCTGCTCTGCCTGTGTGGACTGTACAGGCATTTGGGTCCACGTCACTGCTGCTTTTCTACATCAACTATCATGGAAGCTGATTTTAAGGCCATGGATATTATTATTTCACATACTGGAGATTTTAAGGCCTGGATTGGTATTTTTGGATTTGGAGTTGGTTTAGGTCACTGCACATTTGCAGTAAAACAGAAAAGTCTTGGTTAAAGTGACAAAAACAGGAGGTCTGACTGATTCTGCATGAACTGAGCTCTAATGGTTCATAGAATTTAGAGACAAAAGTTCATGTAAGGGAAATATTTCATTATTCAATTCATTCTCAATATCTCAAAAACCCTCCAAATGTGTGTGTTGGTTTGAAAAACACATTCTGATAAAATGACATGTTAACTTTGGTTTTACTGTGACAACGGTCGGTCTATGAGAGGAGCTGATCTTCATCAGTTCTTTGGCTGTTTCTGATTTATGCTCCATGGAGGAAAAGAAAAGTTGCAGCAGATTTAGTTTTTCCTTCAGACAGACTCACAGGACGATTTTACTACAACAGAAATACTGAATTATGAATGGAGAAATAATTATTGTCTCTTGTCAACTATTAGGAATTTGTCACAAAGCTGAATGTGACAGGACAGTTCTGGATCGGTCTACGGACCCTATACAGTCAGCAGACATCTACCTGGGATTGGAAATGGATGGACAAATCTCAGCTGAGAGAAATGTGAGTGTGTTTTGTTTCTTTTTTCAATTTTAAATTTATGTGCTGATATGAAGCATTTCTTATTCTTACAGACTGAGTGAAGGAGCAGTGGTGATAACACAATGGTTTTCTGTCAAGTGGTTTTGCTTGTTTAGAGCCTCTAATGGTTTTGATGTAGAAGAGTTTACATGTGACCAGGTGATTAAACTGTACTTGATTTGACTAATACAAAATTTCTTCACCTGTGATTTAAAGGTTAATTTTAAGTCTATCAAAACTCCAAGGTATTTTATATTCAGGCACAACTTGTGGCCTCTCCCCTGACACCAAGACAACCTGTTCTACACTGGGACTGTTTGATATTGAAGAACATGGCTACTGAATACAGGGTCTTATCTATCTGTACCTACTGTTTTGGCTACATTAAGTTGTAAGCAACACTGGTTTAACCATGTTGTAAAATGGTCCATAAACTGTGTAAGTTCCTCACAACCCTGTGTGATATTGCTGCCATATGTTTGTATTGTCGTATCATCTACTGTCGTCATTTGAATTAAGATGTTTGGTCATGTTAAAGAATGATCATTTATATTTAAGGAAAATAGTCCTTGTGGGACACCTGTGGACAGATGGAGGCGAGTTTTTTTGATGATTATGGATTTTGACAGTCTGCGTTTATTAATACTTTATGATTTACAGTGTGAAAAGCCTTTTAAAATTCAAGAAATATAGCAGCACCAACACCACCCTTATCTATCAATGATTTTATATTTTCTGTGAGGAAGCAAATTGCAGTGGAATATTAGCTCTGAATCCAAACTAAGTTTCTTTGCGACCGTAGTGTAGGTAGGACACTAACTGGCCTATAATTATAAACAGAAAAAGGATCACCACTTTTCGAGGTTGGAATTACCACTGCAGACTTCCATGCATTGGGGAAGTATTAGTAAAGTATATGTAGGAAATATTTTGAAATAAATTGTTGATGCAATTTGTTTTCCTTTACTTATTGTATAAGAACATTTTCAATTGTAGTTGCTTGAGGGCCCTAAATTAAATGTTGTTTTGAAGCCGTTGCCAGAGCCGGAGCCACAGTCAGCTTTGGTCACAGCCAGAGATGCTACTGTACCACAACTTCAGCTATTTGGTTTTAATGTTAGCAGTAGCTACAGATTAATCAGTTTAAAACCACAGTTAGATAATCGATAATAACTATGCACACGCTCACAAAGCAGTTAGCAAACTGTGGCTAGTTATGTTGTCTCTCATAGCAAAATATAAAAGATGGAAACGCACGATTTCAAAGTAAAGTAAAGGCTTTAATAAAAACACAAAGATAACATTAGTAAAGTTTGTACTTCATACACAGCCATGGAATAAGTAAAAATGTTTATGTTTTGAGGCCAGTCCCACCTTGACCTATTACAAATCCCTTAATGTAAAAGAATCCATCTGCTATTTGCATTTGGGCGCTCTGCCTGTTAGAGGCCGCACACAGCCAGCTGCAGCTACAGATGTGCCCACTGGTATTATGGGCACAGCAAGAAGCTGTGGCTACAGATGGAGCTCAGCCCTACTAAGGTTTTCTGCGTTCGATTATTTGTTTGTATAGCGTTGGGTAGATGAGTATGAGAGCCAGAGTGTACTGCCCATAGCCCACATTTCCCTTTATGTGATTTCTTTCTTTATAGATCGATTCAACATACTTGATGAACATTTTGCCATGTACATGGAATGAATTGATGCCATGTGTATTGCCCATTTTCCATGGCACAGTTTTAGCACTCCTCTGTTCTACTTGACTCGACTCAACTTGGTTTAGATCATTTTCCATTACTATTGAGTACCACCTCAATGTGGGCGGGGCCATCGTACCACAGTGGCGCGAACTGAAACATCAACACCTCCTCATAAGGCCACGGTGTTGTTTTGGAGAGGCGCTGGATATTTGTCTTGCTAAACAAAAGGAAAACCAGTCACTGTTGCCGACTTCAAAATGCTGTGTTTTTGATTCTCGTGTCAGATGCAGTCTGAAGTAGCACCCATGATTCTTCTAGTGATGTGGCCTCCAGTCTGTTGACGTCACATTTTAGTATTGACTCAGCTTGCTTGGAACCTTGTCGAGGAGGTACTAAAAATAGTACCTGCTAGCAGGTACTGTCCTCTAATGGAAAACCAAAAAACAGAGTAAGTTCAAATCGAGCCGAGTACTGCTAGTGGAATAGCCCAATAAGTCCTGGATCCAGTTTTCATGACACATCTGGGACCAGACTCATACCCATAATCCTGTGTGTTTGAGGTGTCTGCAAATCCCCTAAAAATGATGGAAAATATCTGAAATATTCAAAGTGAGATTCAAGTTTATGTGAATATGAAAATAATCAGGAGTTTCAGCCCAGTTTAAAACTATATTTTATTTGTCCACAGGTTCTGGGCAACAGGACATGGAAATCCCACAGCCTGGTCCTTTGCATCATGTTGTGACCAACAAGGAAAATGGACTAAAGGATATTATGAAAATAAAAAGACCTGGATCTGTGAGATATAGATTTCCTGGTTGTGCTGATGACAGAGGGCTGTGGACTGTTGGGATGAAGCTGTTTGTCCAATCAGACCAAAGACACCAAACTATGAAAAGCTCTGCATGAGCCTCAGAGTCATCTTCCATTAGTTCACATGTTCAACCATCTGGATTCCATAGACATTGTCCCTCTGTGCTCTATGGTGCAGACAGAGCAGTGGGGCTGGAAGTCGTCCACACAACAACTACATGTGCACTCACTGACTCTGTCGTCCCACAGAAGGGTTAGAATAAAAGTGAACTGCAGCTTGTCTTTACTTTGCTTTACTTGCTTTATTCATGAGTCTGTTGCTGCTCAAACTGCTCAAAGTGTCTTCTTCATTTTCTCTGATACACCTGGAGTTAGTATCTGCTTTGTTTTACCTGGACCAGGATCTTTTCTTCATCTAAACATGTGTCACATTAACCACATTAGAAAATACTGTAAAGAACCAACAAACCATTAAAGGCTTCTTCACCAAATGCATTGTCTAATATCATCAGTGTGTCTGGGGAATTCTTTGTGAAAATACAAACATGTGGTCAGGATGATGGAGCAGTGTCTGTGCAGCTGGAAAAAGGCCTCTGTCATGTTTCTACTAAGACAACAACCAGAGTCCAGAACAGCTGAGTAATCCAGAGCCAGGACACACAGGGAAACCAGGAAGAGACAGGAACAGCTGGAAGTCTATGGTATAAAAGTGAAACCAGAGCAGTATAGTTACTGGGGAGAGTGATCAGGGGATGAGGACCAGGTGTGCTGGTGAGCAGAGGGTCAGCTGACAGGAGGCACAGACAAAGTTTATTCAAGATGGCATCAGAGATGGATATCCAGAGACATCTAGTGGCTGGATGGAGAATGGCAGGTCTTGTAACTTTTTCAAGGTGCTGAAGAAGTGAGAATGTGGTTGAATGCAGAGAAAGAGGTGGAACAAAACATAATGGGCAGGAATTCTGACATGGTCCTTAATTGACATCAAGTTAACGTGACATGTTTGGGGGGGGTAGATACAGGTCAGGAAGGAGCCCTGCATCCAAAAACTAACTCGTCACCAGGACTCCACAATCTTAATTCATAAAAAACTGTCCTCAGAAAGTCCTCCCAGACAAATAATGGGCTGGACAGATGTGGTCTGGCTGCTGGGCCATGAGGGAAGTGGGACAGGTGTGTCTGTAGGTGAAGGGAATCTGAGGACCTCTAGTGGCTGGACGGAGAATGGCAGGTCTTGTAACTTTCCAAGGTGCTGAAGTAGTGACAATGTGGGTGAATCAGTCATTAAACCCACTGACTCTAAATCTTCTCAGGGGTGGAGGCTTATTTATTAAAATCTGAAAGGTGGTTTTAACAAACTTCCATGCTAAGTCAAAATCCACCATATTAAGGACGAGGGGCAAATCACTGTTAGAAACATCATGCATGAAAGCCTGCTCATTAAAACGCTGAGAATTTTGTTTAAAAATATATCTAAGTTTAGTTTTAGGAAGCCTACAGGTTCTAACACAAGCAATTGCACAATGATCACTAACATCGTCACAAAGTACCCAGGCGGCAGCATATTTGTGTGGAAAGTTCCTAAGAATAACATCAAGCAAAGTGGACTTGTCCAAATGCTCAGGGTTTAACCAAGTTGCAGATAGCCAGTCCCAGTTTAAGTCACCCAACAGAACCAACTCAGTGTCTGACAGTTTATGTAGAATGTCCGAAAACAGTGACGGCTTCACGTGATGCCGAAGGTGGATGATAACATCCTATTACTGTGAGCTCGGTGCCGTTAGCAAGGTTTAACTTCATCACTAACATTTCAAAACACTCTGGTTTAGTGAACGAGTCCACCAAGGTACAGTTCAATGCTGTCAGAATCAGAATCAGAAACGGTTTTATTGCCAGGTACAGCAAAGAACACTTTACAATACTAGGAATTTGTCTTGGTGTCTGGAGCAAGCATATATACAGGAGTATGTACATAGTTTTATAATAAACTAGAAAGAAGAATAAAGAATAAAAATAAAATAAAATAAATACTATGTATAAACAGAAAAGTGACGAGTGCGTGAAGTGTTGTATTTATATAGGTGCCTTTCTGGTCACCCAAGGTCGCCTTCCAGATGAAAGATAAAACAAAATAACTTTATAAAAATAACACTGAACAATATTAATGAAAGAAAAAACACAGTCATAATTAAAAATACTTGAAGACAAATAACTTGAGTGGAGATTTGACTGCAGCCTTACATCATGTAGGATAAGCGGGTCTGAATAAATGCATCTTAAGGTGAGATGTGAGTTTAATTGGAGAATCTATGTTACGGATTATTTATGGGAGACAATTCCAGAGACGTGGAGCAGTACGGCTCAAGGCTCTAGAACCCATGGTGGTCAAGCGGGAAGCGGGTGTAACTAGAAGCCTTGATGATGATGCGTGAGGGAGTGTAGAACTGAATGAGCTCCGTTAAGTAAGGGGGAGCGACATTATGAAGTGCTTTAAATGTGAGGAGAACTATTTTAAACTCTATACGGTATTTGATAGGGAGCCAGTGAAGTTGTTGGAGGGTGGGGGTAAAGTGATGCACTGAAGGAATTTGGGTTACTGTACGGGCAGCAAAGTCCTGAATAAGTTGGAGTTTATGTAGGAGTTTTTGTGGTAGGCCAGTTAGAAGAGAACTGAAGTAATCAATACGGGAGGTGACCAGAGCATGTATAAGAGTGGCAGCAGTGTGTGGGGTGAGGATTGGGCAAAGACGAGATATGTTGTGTAGCTGGAGGTAACAATCTGCAGATATTGTTTATATGGGCCTCGAATGACAGAGTGCCATCAAGGATAACCCCTAGGTTTTTAACCTGAGGAGAGGGAGAAATTGAAAAACCATCGATGCAGAGTGAGAAATTGTTGGACTTGGATAAGGTGGATTTGGATCTTATGAGGAGAACCTCTGTCTTATCGCTGTTAAGTTGCAGGAAAACCAAGTGTTTATTTCGTTTAAGCAGCTGGTGAGACGGGCGTGGAAGAGCAGAGTCAGGCTTTGTGGAGATGTAAAGTTGTGTATCATCTGCATAACAATGGAAACGTATACTGAATTTTCTGAAGATAAGACCAAGAGGGAGAAGATAAATGAGGAACACAAGGGGATCAAGGACAGAGCCTTGGGGAACACCACAGCTGACTGGGAAAGGCTGAGTGTGGAATTTTTTTAATTGCACAAACTGGGTACGATCAGAGAGGTATGAAGTGAACCAGGTGAGAGGTAGGTCAGTGATGCCAATTGTAGCTAAACGGTTTAATAAAATTGAGTGAGAAATAGTGTCAAAGGCTGCGCTCAAATCTAGCAGGACAAGGATTGTTAATAGTCCGGCATCAGCAGACATCAACGGTCGTTGGTAACTTTCACCAGAGCAGTTTCCGTACAATGTTTAGAACGGAATCCAGACTGAAATGATTCAAAAAGGTTATTGTCACTGAGGTGAGTGTGAACCTGCATTGAAACTACCTTTTCCAATATTTTAGAAATGAAAGGAAGATTTGAAAGTGGACGGAAATGATTGCGATCATTAGTATCAGCACCAGGTTTTTTAAGAATCGGAGTAATTGCAGCTGTTTTGAGGGATGAAGGAACAATGCCGGAAGATAGAGAGGAGTGAATAATTCGAGTTATGAGAGAGGAGAGTGAGGGCGTACAGGCTTTAACCAGCTGGGTAGAAGAGGATCGAGCTGACGTGGAAGATTTAGATTTATTAATGAATTCTGAAATTTCAGATTCGGTGGTGAGTTTAAAAGAGGAGAAAAGAGTACAAGACTGGTCAACAGATAGACTGTGAGGCGAGCTGCGTGGGTTATTTGATGAATAAGTTAGCTGTTTATGACATTTAGTGATTTTGGTATTAAAAGGACATAAAAGCACCACACTGAGCAGTGCAATACAGGTGGGGTGGTCAGTGTGTCAGATGGTTTCAGAAAACTGTTCACAGTGGAAAACAAGACTTTTTTGTTCCCTTCATCAGATGCAAGCAGATTATTGTAGTGAGCAGATTTAGCTGAAGTCAATGTGTTTTTATAGAGGAGCACATGCTCACTGTACATTTCTCTGTGTACAGTAAGTCCAGTTATTTTGTATAAGTGCTCCAGGGCCTCTGGATTTGAGCTGATGAAGCTCTGGAGTAAACCAGGGTGCAGAGTGAATAAAGGACAGTTCAGGATTTTAGAGGTGCAATAACGTCCAGGAGGGTCTGTAGTTCAGAGTTGTAGTAAGATACCAGGTCACCAGGGGTGGATAGATGATCACTGTATGGAAGATTATTGATTGCAATAGACAAAGTGAAAGGGTTGATGTTTTTTATGTTCCTAAAGGAAATTGAGCGCTGCTGAGGAGATTTGTATAGTGGAACATTAACAGTGAATGAGATTAATTTATGGTCTGATATAGGCAACTCAGATGAAACACAGTCAGAAGGTGGGGCCTTTTGAGAGAATCGTAAAATTTACAAATTGTTGTAAACGAAAGCCATCAAGGCATGACATAAAGTCCTTTGAGAGCCCATTTAGAGTGTCATCCACATGAATGTTAAAATCACCAAGTAAGATAACGTTAGGACAGAGTGTACAGAGAGAGGTTAAAAATGCAGAGAATTTGGATAAAAATGTGCTACAGTATTTTGGTGATCCGCTGATTTGTAAAACACATGATTCAAATGATGTATATGGAGACAGGGTTAGTGGAGATGCCCTGAAAGTCGCGTTGTAGAGTATCGCGAGACCTCCCCCGCATCCGGAAGTTCAGGGCAGTGAGATGTAAACAAACCCTGCTGGACATGCTTGATTGAGTTCAATTAAGTCATTTTGGTGTTGCAAAGTCTCGACCAAAAGAAAAAAGTCGAACTT
Source organism: Mastacembelus armatus (assembly GCF_900324485.2). Taxonomy (NCBI): domain Eukaryota; kingdom Metazoa; phylum Chordata; class Actinopteri; order Synbranchiformes; family Mastacembelidae; genus Mastacembelus; species Mastacembelus armatus. Next base: position 21,493,220 of record NC_046643.1, read on the forward strand.
CTGATCGTCCATGAGATCATGAATTAGACGCCCGTGCAGGAGAGTGACCGAGTGTTGAACAGTCCAATTTTAAGACTGTTTTTAGAAGACCCCCTTTCAATCCAGTAGAAAGCCCAGTAGTGATCCAGTGAGAAAAAGGAGCGACATCAGAGTATGGTATCGTAACAGAGTATGGGGCAATCCAGAGAGGAGGGACCATTGTGTCATAGTCCAGTCCATGATTCACTGCTGTTGTCAGCATGAAACCACCTGACAGGTAGAGTAAACAAAGCCACCACACTGGACACATTGTTTGTTGATTCCTTGTTTAGGCTGGAAATATAGCAGGAAAATACAGCAGGTGGCTCACCGAGTGCAGATGAAGCAGAAAACAGTGAGATGATAAGCAGAGATCCTTTTTCTCCCCTGGTTACTGCAGTCCAACAAGTGGATCCCGAGCAGGCCTAGGCCTCAGCAGTCTGGGTTTACAGTGCTCTAGTAATCTGAAAACACCTGATCAAATGCATCATCTAAAATCCTCAAATTAACTGGAGGACGTTGTTCTTGAGAAGTAACACACATTCATGTGGAAATGATGTGAAATGTCGCCCATAAAAACACAAAAACTCAGACATCAGGCACTGACACACAAACAACGGACTGACTTGGCGCCATCTTGAGCTGGGTCTTTTACAGGAAGCATGTGCAGAGAGTGACAGCAGCAGGACTGTGAGCGTCCTGTGGGTCTGAGCGACTTCCTGCAGCACTCGTCCAGGACAGGTGAATGACACCAACAGGTAGTGGGGAATCAGCAGCGGCTGCAGCTGGACACAAGATGAATTCATGATGAAAACAGGTTTAGCAGTTCACTGAGTTTCAGATAAAGTGGATAATTATTTTATATTCTCTAATGTGGCTTTTTGCTTCAGTGACAACACTGACAAACCACATTGGACCTTTGTTTTTCAAGGTGTTAGATTCTCACCAAGTCTAAACCTCAATACCTGCACAGATCACACGTCACATTTCCTGTGTCAGAAACTGCTCAGCTCTTTGTTTCTCTGTGTCTCTATTAATAGTGTGTGGACATTCAGCAAAGTGCTGCACAGTGCTGCTGCAGAGTAACACAACTTGTATCTCTGCAACAAACAACCTTTTCAGCAGGACTTGAGTTTCTCACTTTATTGAAAAGGTTTTTCCAACTCCATTGCATGGATCATATAGTCCAGTAATTCAACTTATAACACACAAATGAAGGTTTTCAGGAAACAGGAACAAAGTGCTTCAAGTATCTGTGGCTGTGGGTGGACCTGCTGCTACTTCCGTCATGCCCTGTTGAAAGCTGCCTGACTCAGACAGAAACAGACAGTGAAGACTGGTCCAAAACAGCTTCAGGTGCTTTTTAGCTCTTTGTCCCTCAACATGTCTGCAGACATTCAGTCTGTGTCAGATGTGAGGGTGAAATATATCAGAGGAGTCCCAGAGGACACAAGAGAGACAGAGAGAAGCAGGTTCAGAGTTTGGACAGGGGCTCTGGGAGTGCTGTATCTGCTGATTCTGGCTGCCATCATCATACGCTGTGAGGACTTTTATTCCACTGTCTTCACTGTTTTGGTTTTCCACATTCAAACTACAGGTTTTTGTTTGGGTCCTGGTCTTACTTGGTATTTCAGCCACCGCAGAGTCACTTCCTGTCTAGTGACGACGCCCTGAGTGAGCTCAACACACGGCAGGTTCAGGAACAGTCGGCACAACAAATAACTGAACTCTAGATTAAAGCTGTGACTGTGATGGTCAATAAAACACAGGAAGTAACTCAGCTATGTCTTTATAAAGCAGAATGATTTGATGTCGTCTGTTGCTTCTGGTGTTTTTCTCATCAGATGTTTCAGTGAAATTAGAAAACACCAACCTGAGCAGCAGCTACTCACTGTTGGAGAAAAAAACTGCAGATAAGATTTTTTTGAACTAACAGGCAAATACCATAAAACACATGATCCAACTTCACTCTGCATCAACATTTTCATGTTTTATCTGCTGCTGATTTTCTTAAGACATGGCAGCCGACAACAGTCAGTTACAGGAAGAAGTGAAGAAGCTGAAGGACAAAACTGAAGGTGAGAAAAGTTTAAAAACTATGATCAAATATCAGAATTAAACCAGTTTCTATGATATCACTGAAGAGTCACTTTGAATTCTAACTGTCTAATGTAGTTGAACAGTTTTGCTATGTGGATATTTGTGTTGGAGGTAATCACTTCAAATGAGAGTGACGTCGTATTTACAGAGTAAAGAACCTGAAAGTGAAAAGTGGAGACAGAAAGATCTGAACCTACACAGTGAAAGTACAAGTCTTATCAGTCTGACACTCAATGACATGAACTGGCTTTAAAACACTTGTCTCACATTAAGGGAAGTGGTGTCCTGAAGGATGGATGAGATTTGGATGCAGCTGTTACTTTGAATCCAGTGAAGAGAAAACATGGTCTGAAAGTAGGTCAGACTGTCAGGACAAAGGAGCTGATCTGGTGTCGATAAACAGCAAAGAGGAGCAAGTGAGTATGTTTGTTACTGTGTGTGTGATCTCTGATGTAACTGACAGTGATCTGTTCCTTGTGTTTCTGACCTGCTGCCAGTCTGGGACCTGCCTCCTGTCTGGACCCTGATGGATTTATTTGCCTTATTTGACAACGGTCGGTCTATGAGAGGAGCTGATCTTCATCAGTTCTTTGGCTGTTTCTGATTTATGCTCCATGGAGGAAAAGAAAAGTTGCAGCAGATTTAGTTTTTCCTTCAGACAGACTCACAGGACGATTTTACTACAACAGAAATACTGAATTATGAATGGAGAAATAATTATTGTCTCTTGTCAACTATTAGGAATTTGTCACAAAGCTGAATGTGAAGGGACAGTCCTGGATCGGTCTATGGACTGTACAGGAAGGATGGACATCTACCTGGAAATGGAAATGGGTGGACGGATCAGCGCTGACAGAAACGTGAGCCAGTGTTTTGTTTCTATTTCAGTGCCATCAAAGTCATTGTTGGAAACTAACAGAACCGTGTGTTAAAGGCAGGACAGCAACACATGTTCAAAGGATTTTCTCAGTGTTGCTTTGGAACAATCTGCAGATGTTGAATCCAATGAAAGAACGTGAAAAGAAAACAGTGTTTGAATGAAGAGCTGGACTTGAGCTCTGTTCATCTGCAGTCTGTGATGAGGTCCAGTAACAAGGACTCAGTTTGAAAGAGTCAGGATTCAGAAAGTCTTCAAAGCCCTGGTCACAGTTCAGCTTATTGAACGTGTGTGCTGCTCTGTATCCTCAGACAGAAAAGAACAAACTGCTTCTCAACTTCACAAGTCAAACAAATGTGACTGCAGGTCCTTTAACTTTAGCTCAGCATGAAGGACGACCTGCCTCTTCTCTGCTCTTTAGAAAGGGAAGAACATATGAAGGGAAAAGCTGAATATGACCATTAGTCCCAGGGATGGATTAAGAGAGCAGCTTTACAACCAGTTTGTCCTGCTGGCAAACTGAGGTACTGCAACTAAAATCCCTGCAACCCACAAAGTCTTTTCCTCATAGACGAACATTGAAAACTGATGTGAGTCCAACTGTTGACTGAACACCTCAAACTGCACCAGCTCCATTATTACTTCTCTGTCATTAATTTTTCAAGTATCAAGATTTAAAATTGGTCAAACCTTTAAAGCTGTTTCAGAGAAACCCTACTGAGCATGTGCAGGGAGCTAAAAAACCAGGAGTCAGACCAGGACCAGAGAAAAGATCTGTGGAGTATGAGCAGAGTAACTTTCTTTGGAATGAATGGATGCCATGTCTAAGTCCTGGATCCAGTTTTCATAACACATCTGGGACCAGACTCATACCCATAATCCTTTGTGTTTGAGGTGTCTGAAAATCCCCTAAAAATAATGGAAAATATCTGAAATATTCAAAGTGAGATTCCAGTTTATGTGAATATGAAAATAATCAGGAGTTTCAGCCCAGTTTAAAACTATATTTTATTTGTCCACAGGTTCTGGGCAACAGGACATGGAAAACCCACAAGCGGGCACTATGGATCATGTTGTGACCAACAAGGAACATGGACTCAAAGTTACTATTATGATAGTAAAAAGACCTGGATCTGTGAGAAAAAGATTTCCTAGTCGTGCTGATGACAGAGGGCTGTGGACTGTTGGGATGAAGCTGTTTGTCCAATCAGATCAAAGACACCAAACTATGAAAAGCTCTGCATGAGCCTCAGAGTCATCTTCCATTAGTTCACATGTTCAACCATCTGGATTCCATAGACATTGTCCCTCTGTGCTCTATGGTGCAGACAGAGCAGTGGGGCTGGAAGTCGTCCACACAACAACTACATGTGCACTCACTGACTCTGTCGTCCCACAGAAGGGTTAGAATAAAAGTGAACTGCAGCTTGTCTTTACTTTGCTTTACTTGCTTCATTCATGAGTCTGTTGCTGCTCAAACTGCTCAAAGTGTCTTCTTCATTTTCTCTGATACACCTGGAGTTAGTATCTGCTTCGTTTTACCTGGACCAGGATCTTTTCTTCATCTAAACATGTGTCACATTAACCACATTAGAAAATACTGTAAAGAACCAACAAACTATTAAAGGCTTCTTCACCAAATGCATTGTCTAATATCATCAGTGTGTCTGGGGAATTCTTTGTGAAAATACAAACAAACAAACAGGATGATGCAGCAGTGTCTGTGCAGCTGGAAAAAGGCCTCTGTCGTGTTTCTGCTTCGTTCTGAGCTGGAAGTCTGTGGTATAAAAGTGAAACCAGAGCAGTATATTTACTGCGGAGAGTGATCAGGATATGAGGAGCAGGTGTGCTGGTGAGCACAGGGTCCAGCTGACAGGAGGCACAGACAAAGTTTATTCAAGATGGCATCATGGATGGATATCCAGAGACATCTAGTGGCTGGATGGAGAATGGCAGGTCTTGTAACTTTCCAAGGTGCTGAAGAAGTGAGAATGTGGGTGAATGCAGAGAAAGAGGTGGACAAAACATAATGGGCAGGAATTCTGACATGGTCCTGAATTGACATCAAGTCAACCTGACATGTTTGGGTGTAGATACAGGTCAGGGAGGAGCCTTGCTTCCAAAAACTAGCCAGTCTCACGGACTTCAGGCTCATTTTTCAGAAAAATGTCCTCACAATGATCAAAGTCCTGCAAAACAAATAATAGGCTGCACAGATGTAGTCTGGCTGCTGGTCCATGAGGGAAGTGGGACAGGTGTGTCTGCAAGTGAGGGGAATCTGAGGACATCTAGTGGCTAGATGGAGAATGGCAGGTCTTGTAACTTTCCAAGGTGCTGAAAAAGTGACAATGTGGGTCTTCACCAAATGCATCATCAGATGTGCAGTTTTCTATGGACACACTGGTGTCTTCGGGTTAAATAATTTAAAAACCAGTTTAAAACATTACTACTTAAACCTATATGTTGTAGACTTTGAAGGAGGAGACCATGATCTACAGTGTCAAATGCTTTAGATAAACACTAGATTTATTGCTATATAGAGAGAACCTATGGGATTGAAACACTTTACCAACAACAGAGGGTCTAGAAAGAGACCGACAGTTATCCAAAACACTGGGGTCTCCACCTTTTAGTAGCGGGAGGACATAGGCCAGCTTCCAAGAACTAGGAATTGACCCATTACAAAGGCTAAGGTTGAAAATAAAGGGAATGGGATCAGCAATCACACTTGCTGCTTTTAAAACATAGGGCTCACTTTGATCTGGACCTGCAGGTTTTTACAATGCAGACTGGATCAGGCTTTAAAGACTTAGGATTGTGAAATGACAGAAAAGTAAAAGCTATTGACAAACTTTCAGAATTGCTGATTCCATTACCGGGCCATATACTGGGAGGTTTGATTGGATATTTGAACCTGATCAAATATCTATTAAATGCATCTGCCATATTATTTTTACCATTAAGTTTGTTTTGACCTATTTTTATTAATTCAGGGGGAGTAGGAGGGTTTGGAGTTCCTGCTGATGATTTAACCACCTTCCAGAATTTATTAGGATCATTTAATTATTGATCTATTAAATTAAGATAGTACTCACTTTTAGTATTTTCTATGACTCTAGTGCATTTGTTTCTTCAACCTCTATAATCATTCCAATGCTTAACCCTCATTGCCTGTCTTTGCCTTGGTCCATGCAGAATTACGTTCTCTGATGAGTGTAGCAATGTCTTCATTAAACCATGGATTATCTTTCCCACTGACTCTAAATCTTCTCAGGGGTGGAGGCTTATTTATTAAAATCTGAAAGGTGGCTTTAACAAACTCCATGCTAAGTCAGAATCCACCATATTATAGACAAGGTGCAAATCACTGTTAGAAACATCATGCATGAAAACCTGCTCATTATCATCCATCTGGATCATCATTGTTTGGGGGTCATACCAGCATTCTAACTGGTGCACACTGCAATTTCGTTAATACCGAATCAGTAACAAAGTTTCCGTGACAATATGGGTCCACACCACAAAGTGTTAACTCCTTTTGGAGAGTTGACATCTTCACACTAACTTAGTGTAATTACTGACTCTTTTGGAGTTAGAAATGTAACACTTCTCACCTCTAACCAGTGTTAGTTTTTCACTCACACTCACATGCCATATTGAAAAGTGGACTTTGTTCTCCTGGTCTCTTCAGCAGTCACACTGGACAGTTTTCAACCTCCATGCCAAGTAGCCAGAACCACTCTGGTGATCTTAGAAATGTTCCTATCAAGTAAAATAATCAATGTTACCTATTTGAAGAACAAGCACAGACCCTGTACAAACCCTTATGTTCAATTTAAAGCACTGAGGCCCAGTTATAAAACATCACATGATCTGACATTGCATTGGTGATCCATTCCAAATACATTTTATACATAATCCAACTTTTCATTATGCACCTATTAGGAAAACTACATCCCATACTCAAACATACACTTTACAAATTATCTGACAAAGACACCTACTAATTACAACATGATGCTCTGCAAACTACTGTAGTGAAGGCAGAAACAATTCCTGTTAATGTTGTTAATGATGTTAATGTTAGTACTTACATATCCATTCTTTGAATCTGGGCCCTTCAAGTTTGGGAACTAGCTTGTGATGCCTAGTGCATATGTAATGTGGACATTTACTGGGAGGATCCTCCTGAGAAGAGACAAACATCATAGATCATTCATTTTACACAAATAACAATACATTTTGAGAAACAATTGCATTATCTTACCACTGCAATCTTCAGTCAAGGCCTTGAAAGACACCTGAGACAAATTCAAAAGTTCATCAAATATGTCTGGATCCACTTCCACTCCTGCACAATCCTTCAGGAACGAGGATGTGAAACTTGCCAAACCAAGTTTTGCCTCCACTAAAAGAGAGAAGCTAAAGTTAAAAATACAGTGATACTGTCATGGATTGATAACGGAGGAGACTTCAATCACCAAAAGACTCAGAGTTAGAAGTGAGGGGTTGTTTATTGACACAACTTGTTATGATCTGTGATGACCAGCAGATGGGGCTGATGTTCCGAGTCAGTTGACTATGCAGAGTGGACACAGCCGGACAAATACACGGTAAGGGCGAAAGAGTACAAAAACACATCAGGCAACTCAAGAACAGTCAACAGGCACGGAGAGAACCTCTCTCCCCGAGAATGAGATCTCGACCAGTCTTGAAACAACAGCCTGGAACAAAGCAGAGTCCCGGCAGGACACTCCAAAGGAACTTCCACATGAGATTCCTCTTCAAAGGAAATTCCCCACACACAAAACTAATAGTACAGAACAAAAGTTCAGGCAACACTGAAACCCTATCTGTGACCTTGTTCCAGAAGTTCTTGGTGTCATAAAGTCCCACATCAAGACGTCAGTGTAGCACGAAGTAGAGAACACGTTCCTATCCGCAGGTCTCAAGGTTGGCGACAGACAACCTGGCCAATGCCAATGGCACAACCAGGTGTATAAGAAGCCTCGTGGAGAAAACGAGGCGCAGGTGAAAACAATCAAATCAGGGGAACTGAAAACAACCCCACCGGTTCCTGTCATGATCCTCCAAAATAAAACAAACAGGAAGTCCAGACTGCGGATCATGACACTACCCCCCCCAAAAAGGCCGGCTCCCGACGGCCTTCAAAGAAAAACCCATCCAAAAACCCACGAACCGGGCGGGCGGTGGGTGGTCCTAGGAGGAGGGCGTCCGAGGGAGGGTGGGCGGGCAAAACAAAAAGTCCCAAGCTGAGGCTGCATTGGCAGGTGACCACTCCGGTGGCGTGGGTACGGAACCGCTCTGACGGGCGACCTCTTCGGCTGGCCTGGTTCCGGGACCGCTCTGGTGGACGACCACTCCGACGGATGTGGGTCCAGGACCGCGCTGGCGGACGGCCTCTCCGACGGACGTGGATCCGGGACCACACTGGCGGGCGACCTGTCCGGCGGGCATGGGTCCTAGGCCGGTCTGAAAGGTGGCTCTTTCGGCAAACAGGTCTCCTGGACCGCCTTAGGGGAGCAGGTCCAGGCGTTGGCCAAGGAGGTAACACTGGCTCTGGCAGCTGCGGCTGCAGCGGCTCAGCACCCTCAGATAGCTGCTGTGGCTCAGGGTACTCAGGATACTCACGATACTGCTGCAGCTCAGGATGCACTGGTGGCTGCAGAGGAGGCACTGGCTCCGGCTGCTGAGGCTCAGGACACTTAGGAAACGGCGGCGGCTCAGGATACTCAGGATACTGCTGCAGCTCAGGCTCAGGATGCCCTGGTAGCTGCAGAGGAGACCCTGGCTCCGGCTCTGGCTGCAGAGGAGGCTCTGGCTCCGACTCTGGCTGCTGAGGAGACTCTGGCTCCGAATCCGGCAGCTGTGGAGACCCCGGCTCCGACCCTGGCTGCCGTGGAGACTCCGGCTCCGGCTGCTGCGGAGACCCTGGCTCCGGCTCTGGTTGCTGCGGAGACCCTGGCTCCGGTTCTGGCTGCTGCGGAGACCCCGGCTCCGGCTGCTGAGGAGGCACGGGCTCTGGCTCTGGCTGCAGAGGAGGCTCTGGCTCCGACTCTGGCTGCTGGCTGCTGCGGAGACCCTAGCTCCGGCTCGGGCTGCTGAGGAAACTCTGGCTCCGAACCTGGCAGCTGTGGAGACTCCGGCTCCGACTCTGGCTGCTGTGGAGACCCTGCCTCCGGCTCTGGTTGCTGCGGAGACCCTGGCTCCGGTTCTGGCTGCTGCGGAGACCCCGGATCCGGCTCTGGCTGCTGCGGAGGCACGGGCTCTGGCTCTGGCTGCAGAGGAGGCTCTAGCTCCGACTCTGGCTGCTGCGGAGATTCTGGCTCCGAACCTGGCAGCTGTGGAGACCCTGTTACGCCCCAGCCTAGGGGTTGCCGGAGCGTAACACGATTGTGGAGTTTTTCTCCAAACCTCTTCCACTCTCAACAAACACGAACGAATAATCGAATTACAATTAACACGAATATTTATTCTGTTTAAACACAGAATACAATACAGAATGTACAACACAAACAAAACGCTAATTTAGCCCTACTCAAAACAAAACGCTCCGTGAGCCCTACGATAGTACGAATAATGGAAAACAAACGCAAACGCTAAATATAGCCCTACGATTTCAAACAAACAAAAGATCAAATAACAAAAACGCTAAACAGCCCTATAATATCAATCAAAAGAAACAACACAAAATCACAGGTCGCTAGCCCGGAAACTCCTAAAACAAAACAGGAGAAAACAAAACACAATTGTAGCCTAACTATCTAAGTATTCCTAATCTAAATAACGAAAATCCTATCAATACTGAACTTACCAAAATCGAAACAAAAATCTAATCACTAACTAATTCACTCGAAGTCGAAATCTCTAACAAATAGCTGGGAATGGCAAAGGTGGGAGAAATAGCTCTCTTGAACAGTAGACCGTGGGCTTCTTATCTTCCTTCCGGGAAGTGTTGGACCAATCCCGGAAGTCCAATCCACGGTCCTCGAGTCCACGCCCACTCCAGCATCCGTCACACACACACACACACACACAAACATACACACGAAATGGGGAGGGGAGAGCCAACAACACACATAATGACCCCTAGGGTCATAACAACCCCGGCTCCGACTGGCTGCTGCAGAGATTCTGGCTCCGAACCTGGCAGCTGTGGAGACTCTGGCCCTGGCTCCGCACCCGGCAACTGTGGAGACCCCGACTCCGACTGCTGCGGAGACCCTGGCTCCGGCCCTGGTTGCTGCGGAGACCCTGGCTCCGACTCTGGCTGCTGCGGAGACCCCGGCTCCGAACCTGGCTGCTGCGGAGACTCTGGCTCCGAACCTGGCTGCTGCGGAGACTCTGGTTTTGGTTCCGCACCCGGCAGCTGTGGAGACCCCGGCTCCGACTCTGGCTGCTGCGGAGATTCTGGCTCTGAACCTGGAAGCTGTGGAGACCCCGGCTCCGTCTCTAGCTGCTGTGGAGACTCTGGCTCCAACTCCGGCAGCTGTGGAGACCCCGGCTCCGACTCTGGCTGCTGCAGAGACCCCGGCTCCGAACCTGGCTGCTGCGGAGGCTCTGGCTCCGAACCTGGCTGCTGCGGAGGCTCTGGTTTTGGCTCCGCACCCGGCAGCTGTGGAGACCCTGGCTCCGACTCTGGCTGCTGCGGAGATTCTGGCTCCGAACCTGGAAGCTGTGGAGACTCTGGCTCCGACTCTGGCTGCTGCAGAGACCCCGGCTCCGAACCTGGCTGCTGCGGAGGCTCTGGCCACTCTCTGGGCTCAAGAGGTTCCGGCCACTCTGGTGGTCCCGACCACTCTCTGGACTCAGGAGGTTCCGGCCACTCCGGTGCTAGTAGCTGGGCCTTGTAGTGGGCGTCTCGCACACGACACTGAGGGGCGGGTACCGGCCGGACAGGAGCGGGTTGAACCTCGGCACGGTCGCTTACACCGTGACGCCGAGGGACCGGAACTGGCAGGACAGGAAGCTGCAACCAGCGAGGCGGCACTGGAGGCTGCTGGTCAGGGCGCTCCAGCAGCGTCTGCGGTGGCGAGGATCTGGGGCGGAGCTCCAGCAGTGACGGCTTCGTCGGCACACTGGGGCTGGGAAAACAGGTGGAGACCTCAGCGGGGATGAAGACGCCGTCGTGCTGAGGGTTGGGGACACAGGGCAGGACAGGACGACGCGTTAGCCCGATGTCGGTTCCGCTTCTTCCTAGGTACCCCAGGTGGTGAAACGGCCCACCCAAGAGCCGAGAGATGTGACGCCGAGGACTGCGGGACTAGCGGCGGTACAGGAGGTTCCGGTGGCCGTGGTGGCGAAGGAGATCTTGGCGTTGGACGCGGTGGAGCTGAGTGCTGTCGCCGGGACATACTCCTTCGAGGCAGACCCCCATGCTTGATTGCTAGGCGGGTTCCGAGGAAAGAGTCTCGATGGGGACTCCAGACAGGGTCATCCTCATCGAAGGACTCCCAATCCTCCTCCTCGTCGAAGGTCTCCCAATCCGAACCCCAGGAGGCAGGTTCGGAGACAATGGTGTCCCGGAAAACAGGTGAGGTTGTGGATGCTGAAAACTGTAGCGCCGACAGCTGTGGCTGGTGTCTTACGGGCTGTCCCAGGGGTTGCTGCCTGGAACGGCGGCGGTTTCGGCGTCTGGAGATGGGGTGCGACGCTGGTGGGTTCCACGGGCCAGTGGCAGGCTCATCCCAGGCGTCATCACAAGAATAATCGCTGTCCAACGGGTCGTCCAAATATGACCCCGGAGAGTACCCTCGGACGGGAGGATGCCCAAGTGAGGACCCACTAACAGGGTCGTCGAAAAAAAAACCCCCAAACCTACAAATGGGAACAGCCGTGGCGAACTCATCCTCCGAGTCCTCCAGGGGGCGAGGAGGCCCCCCTGGAGTAAGGCCCCCCTGGAGTACCATGGATCGTGCTTCTTGGCCTGATTGCTAAACCAGGAAAGAGGGTGGATTCGATCCGAGGTTTGCAGCAAGGGATCTGACCAAGATGGGGAGATGGGCTGAGAGTGAGTGAATAAACCCCCCATCCTTAAACACCTCACCGCAGGTGCAGGAGGGAAGTTCGGCTGAGGTAGAGGAAACATTTTGGACTTGGTTCTCCGGTTCCGTCGGGAAGGCATGATGAATACTGGGGTAAGTAGTCCTTTGGTGACTGGGGTTAGCAGATGAAGTCTGGTCCGTCTGTTGGCCAGGTTGTTCTGTCATGGATTGATAACGGAGGAGACTTCAATCACCAAAAGACAGAGTTAGAAGTGAGGGGTTGTTTATTGACACAACTTGTTATGATCTTTGATGACCAGCAGATGGGGCTGATGTTCAGAGTCAGTTGACTATACAGAGTGGACACAGCCGGGCAAATACACGGTAAGGGCGAAAGAGTACAAAAACACATCAGGCAACTCAAGAACAGTCAACAGGCACGGGGAGAACCTCTCTCCCCGAGAATGAGATCTCGACCAGTCTTGAAACAACAGCCTGGAACAAAGCAGAGTCCCGGCAGGACACTCCAAAGGAACTTCCACACGAGATTCCTCTTCAAAGGAAATTCCCCACACACAAAACTAATAGTACAGAACAAAAGTTCAGGCAACACTGAAACCCTATCTGTGACCTTGTTCCAGAAGTTCTTGGTGTCATAAAGTCCCACGTCAATACGTCAGTGTAGCACGAAGTAGAGAACACGTTCCTATCCGCAGGTCTCAAGGTTGGCGACAGGCACAACCAGGTGTATAAGAAGCCTCGTGGAGAAAACGAGGCGCAGGTGAAAAGAATCAATTCGGGGGAACTGAAAAAAAACCCCACCGGTTCCTGTCATGATCCTCCAAAATAAAACAAACAGGAAGTCCAGACTGCGGATCATGACAGATACACCCTTAAGACATAGATAAATATAGGATATGCAAACAGAGAGCAAAAAGCACTCAGGTCTTGTTTTCAAGCAAGTGCATTGCATCCTAATGTCATATATTAATAAAGCAGCAATAAAACAATAATAAAATAGAAGGTGTCCCAGTACTGGAGTCAAAGAGGTTACTTTTCACCACTTAAATAACTTCCTTGGAGAAATTCAGGATCATTGTAGACATCCTCTGTCTGTGGTGCCCTGACCCATTTGCTCACTCCGTTATACTCAACAGGAACCAGCATATTCCTACTTTCTAATAGACAGAACGTCACATACAACCAAATAGAAAATGGATGCACAAAATGATGCAGCTAGAAAAACACACACACGTTTCAATATGACTTTCCTGTGAATGATCCAAGCAGAGAAAATAGACTAATGACAACAAAATCTGCTGGAGCTTAGTGCCCATTGATTCAATCACCAACAGGTGAACAGCTCCTGCTCTCTGCCTGTGGGTCCACCCTAAAGTCAGTAGGCCTGTACGAGTTTCAGCAAGTCCCATTGGAAAAAAAAATTCCACCTTCATTAAAAATTCTCACGGATATTAGTTTGCAGTGTCAGTAAGATCCTCCCGACTGTCGTATCGCGCTAAATCAACCACATGCTATACACACTTTATGCTAGCAATCGGACACTTCGACGAAAAACGGTTTAAAACAGGAAAAAAACACTTGAAAATGTTCGTAGTCCAGTAAATAAACTTCACATAACATTGTTCTAAATAAACATGTGCTAATATTGAGCTAAAAGATGAAATTTGAAAGAATCGAACTTACCGCGATGAGAGAGAAAATGGCGACCGGAAAAATCCAGCTCCGCATTTCTTCACCGGAAATAAAGGCGCGGTCCAGTTTGACTCTCCGAGTGTGAAACTGTGGGAAACTCCCAACATTTACTCCAACACTGACTCTGCTAGTGTTGGTTTTTATCGGCTCAGTGTTAAAACGACTCTGAATTTTGTTCATGTCATGTTACGGTGGAAATTTAACTCTGGCAGATTTGCCAGTCTTCCCTTTGTTCCCCGGTAACTATTTGCCAACCATGTTTATATTTAGAAGATTTTCAACCGGACATTAACGAAGGTCAAACAAAAATCAACGGGTTTCAATTATGGGCATCTGTTTGTTGTTGGTTTCATCGGTTTGTCACTGTCTGACTGTGACTTTAGACATATAATGTGGAAATAACTGCAAATCAACCAAAATGATCACCATTGATTAGATCTTACATGAAGTTGGAGCCACGTGGTGTTGATGGAAAAGTCCTATTGTTTATGTTTGCCTGTGATTTTCACGTGTGGTAATATTGATTTCTGTGGAACGGTGTATGGGAAATAATATTCTAAAAGGGAGTGGGACCAAGTTAGACTGGATTTAAATGAATCCATGACAGTGTTATTGAATAACATGGTAGGGTTTATAATTTACCAGTTCTCATCTATGCCAAGATTTTTACACGTTGACATTAATATGTCAGAAAGAAGCTGAAACATTTCATATTGTTTAGCTGTTAGATTTTATCCAGGATTCAAGAGCCGCTTCAAATACCAACACACGACGGACCAGAAAACCACCATGGGGAACAAAGGTACTGGGGAACATAGGGAAGACCCCCTTTCAATCCAGTAGAAAGCCCAGTAGTGATCCAGTGAGAAAAAGGAGCGACATCACAGTATTGTATAGTAACAGAGTATGGGGAGATCCAGAGAGAAGGGACCACTGTGTCATAGTCCAGTCCATGATTCACTGCTGTTGTCAGCATGAAACCACCTGACAGGTAGAGTAAACAAAGCCACCACACTGGACACATTGTTTGTTGATTCCTTGTTTAGGCTGGAAATATAGCAGGAAAATACAGCAGGTGGCTCACCGAGTGCAGATGAAGCAGAAAACAGTGAGATGATATGCAGAGATCCTTTTTCTCCCCTGGTTACTGCAGCCCAACAAGTGGATCCCGAGCAGGCCTAGGCCTCAGCAGTCTGGGTTTACAGTGCTGTAGTAATCTGAAAACACCTGATCAAATGCATCATCTAAAATCCCCAAATTAACTGGAGAATGTTGTTCTTGAGAAGTAACACACATTCATGTGGAAATGATGTGAAATGTCGCCCATAAAAACACAAAAACTCAGACATCAGGCACTGACACACAAACAACGGACTGACTTGGCGCCATCTTGAGCTGGGTCTTTCACAGGAAGCATGTGCAGAGAGTGACAGCAGCAGGACTGTGAGCGTCCTGTGGGTCTGAGCGACTTCCTGCAGCACTCGTCCAGGACAGGTGAAGGACACCAACAGGTAGTGGGGAATCAGCAGTGGCTGCAGCTGGACACAAGATGAATTCATGATGAAAACAGGTTTAGCAGTTCACTGAGTTTCAGATAAAGTGGATAACAATAATTTTATATTCTCTAATGTGGCTTTTTGCTTCAGTGTCAACACTGACAAACCACATTGGACCTTTGTTTTTCAAGTTGTTAGATTCTCACCAAGTCTAAACCTCAATACCTGCACAGATCACACGTCACATTTCCTGTGTCAGAAACTGCTCAGCTCTTTGTTTCTCTGTGTCTCTATTAATAGTGTGTGGACATTCAGCAAAGTGCTGCACAGTGCTGCTGCAGAGTAACACAACTTGTATCTCTGCAACAAACAACCTTTTCAGCAGGACTTGAGTTTCTCACTTTATTGAAAAGGTTTTTCCAACTCCATTGCATGGATCATATAGTCCAGTAATTCAACTTATAACACACAAATGAAGGTTTTCAGGAAACAGGAACAAAGTGCTTCAAGTATCTGTGGCTGTGGGTGGACCTGCTGCTACTTCCGTCATGCCCTGTTGAAAGCTGCCTGACTCAGACAGAAACAGACAGTGAAGACTGGTTCAAAACAGCTTCAGGTGCTTTTTAGCTCTTTGTCCCTCAACATGTCTGCAGACATTCAGTCTGTGTCAGATGGGAGGGTGAAATATATCAGAGGAGTCCCAGAGGACACAAGAGAGACAGACAGAAGCCAGGATGGACAGCAGCTCACTGATGTTGGCTTACAACAAGCTGGTGAGTCTGAAATCATCAATATTAGAAGAGAAAAGCTGATGCTGAGTCTTAGTGGCTGCAATTTGACAGGATTTTTACACAAACTGGAGCTTTTCAGTTTGACTCTTGCAGAAAAACCAATTCTAGTATCATCCAGTCCAGTTCCGGTAAGTGCAGAACAAAGAGGATCAACTTGTGTGAGTCAGTATCAGGTCACTTTGTGCTGGAATTTGGTCAAAGTGCAGGTCAAATGTCATTGTTGGCAGCAAGCAGATGCATTCAATGACAGGAATAAAGGACAAAGAGCTGAATCAAAGTGTCTTCTCTGTGGATTTGGCCTCTGCAGGAAGACACAGTGAGAAGAAGCTTCCAGCTGTGAAAAGAAGCAGGTTCAGAGTTTGGACAGTGGCTCTGGGAGTGCTGTATCTGCTGATTCTGGCTGCCATCATCATACGCTGTGAGGACTTTTATTCCACTGTCTTCACTGTTTTGGTTTTCCACATTCAAACTACAGGTTTTTGTTTGGGTCCTGGTCTTACTTGGTATTTCAGCCACCGCAGAGTCACTTCCTGTCTAGTGACGACGCCCTGAGTGAGCTCAACACACGGCAGGTTCAAGAACAGTCGGCACAACAAATAACTGAACTCTAGATTAAAGCTGTGACTGTGATGGTTAATAAAACACAGGAAGTAACTCAGCTATGTCTTTATAAAGCAGAATGATTTGATGTCGTCTGTTTCTTCTGGTGTTTTTCTCATCAGATGTTTCAGTGAAATTAGAAAACGAGCAGCTGAAGATCAGAAACAACAACCTGAGCAGCAGCTACAATCAGTCACAGAATGACTTAAAGCAGCTCCAGGAGAAAATTCACAGTAAGATTTTTTTAACAAACAGGCAAATACCATAAAACACATGATCCAACTTCACACTGCATCAACATTTTCATGTTTTATCTGCTGCTGATTTTCTTAAGACATGGCAGCCGACAACAGTCAGTTACAGGAAGAAGTGAAGAAGCTGAAGGACAAAATTGAAGGTGAGAAAAGTTTAAAAACTATGATCAAATATCAGAATTAAACCAGTTTCTATGATATCACTGAAGAGTCACTTTGAATTCTAACTGTCTAATGTAGTTGAACAGTTTTGCTGTGTGGATATTTGTGTTGGAGGTAATCACTTCAAATGAGAGTGACGTCGTATTTACAGAGTAAAGAACCTGAAAGTGAAAAGTGGAGACAGAAAGATCTGAACCTACACAGTGAAAGTACAAGTCTTATCAGTCTGACACTGAATGACATGAACTGGCTTTAAAACACTTGTCTCACATTAAGGGAAGTGGTGTCCTGAAGGATGGACGAGATTTGGATGCAGCTGTTACTTTAAATCCACTGAGAAAAAATGGTGGTATGAAAGTAGGACAGACTGTCGGAACAAAGGAGCTGATCTGGTGTCGATAAACAGCAAAGAGGAGCAGGTGAGTGTGTTTGTTACTGTGTGTGTGATCTCTGATGTAACTGCCAGTGATCTGTTCCTTGTGTTTCTGACCTGCTGCCAGTCTGGGACCTGCCTCCTGTCTGGACCCTGATGGATTTATTTGCCTGGTTAAACAGCTTTCAGGCTGCACAACTGGAAACCTGTTCACTGACTAGTGATTCTAGTAAAGGGCCTGGAATTCAACCTGCTCTGCCTGTGTGGACTGTACAGGCATTTGGGTCCACGTCACTGCTGCTTTTCTACATCAACTATCATGGAAGCTGATTTTAAGGCCATGGATATTATTATTTCACATACTGGAGATTTTAAGGCCTGGATTGGTATTTTTGGATTTGGAGTTGGTTTAGGTCACTGCACATTTGCAGTAAAACACAAAAGTCTTGGTTAAAGTGACAAAAACAGGAGGTCTGACTGATTCTGCATGAACTGAGCTCTAATGGTTCAGAGAATTTAGAGACAAAAGTTCATGTAAGGGAAATATTTCATTATTCAATTCATTCTCAATATCTCAAAAACCCTCCAAATGTGTGTGTTGGTTTGAAAAACACATTCTGATAAAATGACATGTTAACTTTGGTTTTACTGTGACAACGGTCGGTCTATGAGAGGAGCTGATCTTCATCAGTTCTTTAGCTGTTTCTGATTTATGCTCCATGGAGGAAAAGAAAAGTTGCAGCAGATTTAGTTTTTCCTTCAGACAGACTCACAGGACGATTTTACTACAACAGAAATACTGAATTATGAATGGAGAAATAATTATTGTCTCTTGTCAACTATTAGGAATTTGTCACAAAGCTGAATGTGAAGGGACAGTCCTGGATTGGTCTATTCAGAGAAAGTACATGGCCATATAATTGGAAATGGGTGGACGTATCAGCGCTGACAGAAACGTGAGCCAGTGTTTTGTTTCTATTTCAGTGCCATCAAAGTCATTGTTGGAAACTAACAGAACCATGTGTTAAAGGCAGGACAGCAACACATGTTCAAAGGATTTTCTCAGTGTTGGTTTGGAACAACCTGCAGATGTTGAATCCAATGAAAGAACGTGAAAAGAAAACTGAGTGTTTGAATGAAGAGCTGGACTTGAGCTCTGTTCATCTGCAGTCTGTGATGAGGTCCAGTAACAAGGACTCAGTTTGAAAGAGTCAGGATTCAGAAAGTCTTCAAAGCCCTGGTCACAGTTCAGCTTATTGAACGTGTGTGCTGCTCTGTATCCTCAGACAGAAAAGAACAAACTGCTTCTCAACTTCACAAGTAAAACAAATGTGACTGCAGGTCCTTTAACTTTAGCTCAGCATGAAGGACGACCTGCCTCTTCTCTGCTCTTTAGAAAGGGAAGAACATATGAAGGAAAAAGCTGAATATGACCATTAGTCCCAGGGATGGATTAAGAGAGCAGCTTTACAACCAGTTTGTCCTGCTGGCAAACTGAGGTACTGCAACTAAAATCCCTGCAACCCACAAAGTCTTTTCCTCATAGACGACCATTGAAAACTGATGTGAGTCCACCTGTTGACTGAACACCTCAAACTGCACCAGCTCCGTTATTACTTCTCTGTCATTCATTTTTCAAGCATTAAGATTTAAAATTGGTCAAACCTTTAAAGCTGTTTCAGAGAAACCCTACTGAGCATGTGCAGGGAGCTTAAAAACCAGAAGTCAGACCAGGACCAGAGAAAAGGTCTGTGGAGTATGAGCAGAGTAACTTTCATTGGAATGAATAGATGCCATGTCTAAGTCCTGGATCCAGTTTTCATAACATATCTGGGACCAGACTCATACCCATAATCCTTTGTGTTTGAGGTGTCTGCAAATCCCCTAAAACTGATGGAAAATATCTGAAATATTCAAAGTGAGATTCAAGTTTATGTCAATATGAAAATAATCAGGAGTTTCAGCCCAGTTTAAAACTATATTTCATTTGTCCACAGGTTCTGGGCAACAGGACATGGAAATCCCACAGACAGGTACTATGCATCATGTTGTGACCAACAAGGAAAATGGACTCAAACTTCTGATGATAATAAAAAGACCTGGATCTGTGAGAAAAAGATTTCCTAGTTGTGCTGATGACAGAGGGCTGTGGACTGTTGGGATGAAGCTGTTTGTCCAATCAGACCAAAGACACCAAACTATGAAAAGCTCTGCATGAGCCTCAGAGTCATCTTCCATTAGTTCACATGTTCAACCATCTGGATTCCATAGACATTGTCCCTCTGTGCTCTATGGTGCAGACAGAGCAGTGGGGCTGGAAGTCGTCCACACAACAACTACATGTGCACTCACTGACTCTGTCGTCCCACAGAAGGGTTAGAATAAAAGTGAACTGCAGCTTGTCTTTACTTTGCTTTACTTGCTTCATTCATGAGTCTGTTGCTGCTCAAACTGCTCAAAGTGTCTTCTTCATTTTCTCTGATACACCTGGAGTTAGTATCTGCTTCGTTTTACCTGGACCAGGATCTTTTCTTCATCTAAACATGTGTCACATTAACCACATTAGAAAATACTGTAAAGAACCAACAAACTATTAAAGGCTTCTTCACCAAATGCATTGTCTAATATCATCAGTGTGTCTGGGGAATTCTTTGTGAAAATACAAACATGTGGTCAGGATGATGCAGCAGTGTCTGTGCAGCTGGAAAAAGGCCTCTGTCATGTTTCTACTAAGACACAACAACCAGAGAGAGAGGAGCCAAGTGCAGACACACAGGCAGACGGACAGATACATTAAAGAACCAAATTGATCATGTTGTTGACAGCGCTGTAACCTCACTGCGTGAAACGCTTGATTCTGTAGCCCCTCTGAAAAAGAAGTTAGTGATTCAGAGAAGACTATAATTTACATGTTCGTACCTTAAAGCAGGCATCACGAAGGCTGGAAAGGAAGTGGCGTTCCACAAACTTAGAGGAATTTTTTCTAGCCTGGAAAAACAGTCTACTAACATATAAAAAAGCTCTCCGTAAAGCCAGAACTGCATACTATTCATCATTAATAGAGGAAAATAAGAACAATCCCAGGTTTCTTTTCAGCACTGTAGCCAGGCTGACAAAAAGTCACAGCTCCGTTGAGCCCAGTGTTCCCTTAGCTCTCAGCAGTGATGAATTTATGAGTTTCTTTACAAATAAAATCACAACTATTAGAGATAAAATTCAGCAGATGTTTCCTATACCTGCAATAAATGAATCTTCTACTACAGTAGCTCTTGAATCATCTGTAGGACCTCAGTTATGTTTAGACTGCTTCTCTCCTATAGATCTCTCTGAATTTACATCAGTAGTTGCTTCATCGAAATCATCAACGTGTCTCTTGGACCCCATCCTGACTAGACTGCTTAAAGGCACCCTGCCATTAATGAACTCATCTTTATTGGACTTGGTAAATTTATCTCTAGTATCAGGCTACATACCACAGGCCTTTAAGACTGCAGTAATCAAACCTTTACTCAAAAAGCCTAGTCTTGATCCAGGAGTCTTGGGTAATTATAGACCAATATCCAACCTGCCATTTATTTCAAAAATCCTAGAAAAAGCTGTTGCTAAGCAGCTATCAGACCACTTACACAGGAATGAACTATTTGAAGATTTTCAATCAGGATTTAGAGCACATCATAGTACAGAAACAGCACTGTTGAAAGTTACCAACGATCTTCTCTTAGCCTCAGATAATGGACTTGTTTCTATACTTGTCCTCCTAGACCTTAGTGCTGCATTCGACACCATTGACCACAACATCTTATTACAGAGAATGGAGCATGTGATTGGTATCAGAGGAACAGCGTTAAAGTGGTTCCAATCCTATTTATGGGACAGATTCCAGTTTGTTCATGTCCATGATGAACCTTCCACATGAACAAAAGTTAGTTATGGAGTTCCACAAGGCTCCGTGCTAGGACCGATTCTGTTCACCCTGTACATGCTTCCTTTAGGATATGTCATTAGGAAGCACTCTATTAATTACCACTGCTATGCAGATGACACTCAGTTATATCTGTCTATTAAACCTGTTAACACAAACCAGCTAACCAGACTTCAAGCCTGTCTAACTGACATAAAGGCCTGGATGACCAGTAACTTTTTACTTTTAAACTCGGAGAAAACAGAAGTCATTATATTTGGGCCAAAAAATCTCAGAAACAACTTTTCTCAAATTATATCTACTCTAGATGGCATAGCCCTGGCCTCCAGCACTACTGTAAAAAACCTTGGAGTTATTTTTGACCAGGACATGTCCTTTAACTCACACATAAAACAAATTTCTAGAACTGCATTCTTTCACCTGCGCAACATTGCCAAAATTAGGAACATCCTGTCTCAAAATGATGCAGAAAAACTAGTCCATGCATTTGTTACCTCAAGGCTAGATTACTGTAACTCATTACTATCTGGATGTCCCAATATCTCCATAAAAAGCCTCCAATTAATCCAGAATACCGCAGCCAGAGTCCTGACAGGAACTAGCAAGAGAGATCATATTTCTCCTATATTGGCTTCTCTTCATTGGCTCCCTGTAAAATATAGAATAGAATTTAAAATCCTTCTTCTCACATACAAATCCCTTCATAACCTCCTGAGACCCAAGGAAAATAAGTGTATTCCAATTTCTTGTTTTTTGTAATTTCCTACCTATTTTTGGTTTAAAAAACATGTTACAATTTAGACTTTTTAAAATTTATTTTTATTTTTAATTTTATAACATGTCCACTGTAGTGGACCATAGGACCGTTTGGATGTGAACAAACTGTCCACTACAAGGGACACAAGGCAGTGGGCTGGGTCTCAGGAGGATAATCAAGCTCCTTCATACCTCAAAGACCTCATAGTACCATATTACTCTAATAGACCACTTCGCTCTCAGAGTGCAGGTCTACTTGTGGTTCCCAGAGTTTCCAAAAGCAGAATGGGAGGCAGAGCCTTTAGTTATCAAGCTCCTCTCCTATGGAACCAGCTCCCAGCCTGGGTTCAGGAGGCAGACACTCTCTGTACTTTTAAGGCTAGACTTAAAACCTTCCTCTTTGACAAAGCATATAGTTAGGGCTGGCTTCAGGCAACCCTGAACCATCCCTTAGTTATGCTGCTATAGGCCTAGACGGCCCGAGGACCATCGGTGCACTGAGCTCCCCTACCCTAACCCCCTCTCTCTTCTCTCCTCCCACCTCATGTATAATCCACCATTGAATCTTACTAACCTTGTGCTCTCTCTCTCCCCTAGTTTGTGCTCTCTCTCTCTCTCCCCTAGTTTGTGCTCTCTCTCTCTCTCCCCTAGTTTGTGCTCTCTTCCTCTCTCTCTCTCTCTCTGTACCTTCTGCAGGTGTCCCTGGTCCTGGAGCTGTATATCGCTGATGTGCAGTTACTGGTCCCACCAACCTGCAGTGTCTATTTGTTGTTTATTGTTGCTGTTCTTTTCTCTCTGCTCTATCCACTCACCCCAACCGGTTGAGGCAGATGGCCGCCCAAACTGAGCCTGGTTCTGCTGGAGGTTTTTTCTTCCGTTAAAGGGAGTTTTTCCTCTCCACTGTCGCCAAGTGCTGCTCATAAGGGAATTGTTGGGTTTTTAGTTTTAGTTTTTGTAAAGTGCCTTGAGATGATTTGTGGTGTGATTTGACGCTATACAAATAAAATTGAATTGAATTGAATTATTATCTGACAAAGACACCTACTTTTACAACATGATGCTCTGCAAACTACTGTAGTGAAGGCAGAAACAATTCCTGTTAATGTTGTTAATGATGTTAATGTTAGTACTTACATATCCATTCTTTGAATATGGGCCCTTCAAGTCTGGGAACTAGCTTGTGATGCCTAGTGCATATGTAATGTGGACATTTACTGGAAGGATCCTCCTGAGAAGAGACAAACATCATAGATAATTCATTTTACACAAATAACCAATTAAAGAAAAATTAAATAATTGAAAATATCTAAAATTACATTCTACAATTACAAGAACAACCTCACTTACCCATGACACTCTACCATGTCTGCCACAAGTATGTTCACCAGTTTTCTTCTTGTCCCATCACACAGATGGTTTGTTCTCTCATATTCTTTGAATATTTGGTCACCACCTGGCTTTGAATGCAGGTCAAGCCTGAAACAACAATTGTATTGGATTCAAACTGAGCACTTAATGAAACACAATGAGTCTCTCCAACATTTGATATTTGTATAAAAAAGATAACTTACATCTCTTACAATACTGCTGTCGGGACGTCCCTCAATCAAATGTCTTTTCTGAGTTTTGGTAGATTCAAGAATAATTGTTGAGTCTGAACTTGATGAGCCTTCAGATGCAGGAGATGGAGATTATTCTGACAAACATGAGGCTCCTGAAGAAGAATCCTCAACACTGTCTAAGAACACACAAATAGCACTGTGATGAAAAACTGTGTTCAAACTGTGCAGATAAAATCTACACTAGCAATAAATTAATAACCAAGACATTTTGAGAAACAACTGCATTATCTTACCACTGCAATCTTCAGTCAAGGCCTTGAAAGACGCCTGAGACGAATTCAAAAGTTCATCAAATATGTCTGGATCCACTTCCACTCTTGCACAATCCTTCAGGAACAAGGATGTGAAACTTGGCAAACCACGTTTTGCCTCCACTAAAAGAGAGAAGCTAAAGTTAAAAATACAGTGATACACCCTTAAGACATGGATAAATATAGGATATGCAAACAGAGAGCAAAAAGCACTCAGGTCTTGTTTTCAAGCAAGTGCATTGCATCCAAATGTCATATAATAATAAAGCAGCAATAAAACAAGAAAAAAATAGAAGGTATCCCAGTACTGGAGTCAAAGAGGTTACTTTTCACCACTTAAATAACTTCCTTGGAGAAATTCAGGATCATTGTAGACATCCTCTGTCTGTGGTGCCCTGACCCATTTGCTCACTCCGTTATACTCAACAGGAACCAGCATATTCCTACTTTCTAATAGACAGAACGTCACATACAACCAAATAGAAAATGGATGCACAACATGACGCAGCTAGAAAAACACACACACGTTTCAATATGACTTTCCTGTGAATGATCCAAGCAGAGAAAATAGACTAATGACAACAAAATCTGCTGGAGCTTAGTGCCCATTGATTCAATCACCAACAGGTGAACAGCTCCTGCTCTCTGCCTGTGGGTCCACCCTAAAGTCAGTAGGCCTATACGAGTTTCAGCAAGTCCCATTGGAAAGAAAAAGACCACCTTCATTAAAAACACACTTTATGCTAGCAATCGGACACTTCGACCAAAAACGGTTTAAAACAGGAAAAAAAAAAACACTTGAAAATGTTCGTAGTCCAGTAAATAAACTTCACATAACATTGTTCTAAATAAACATGTGCTAATATTGAGCTAAAAGATGAAATTTGAAAGAATTGAACTTACCGCGATGAGAGAGAAAATGGCGACTGGAAAAATCCAGCTCCGCATTTCTTCACCGGAAATAAAGGCGCGGTCCAGTTTGACTCTCCGAGTGTGAAACTGTGTGAAACTCCCAACATTTACTCCAACACTGACTCTGCTAGTGTTGGTTTTTATCGGTTCAGTGTTAAAATGACTCTGAATTTTGTTCATCTCATGTTACGGTGGAAATTTAACCCTGGCAGATTTGCCAGTCTTCCCTTTGTTCCCCGGTAACTATTTGCCAACCATGTTTATATTTAGAAGATTTTCAACCGGACATTAACGAAGGTCAAACAAAAATCAACGGGTTTCAATTATGGGCATCTGTTTGTTGTTGGTTTCATCAGTTTGTCACTGTCTGACTGTAACTTTAGACATATAATGTGGAAATAACTGCAAATCAACCAAAATGATCACCATTGATTAGATCTTACATGAAGTTGGAGCCACGTGGTGTTGATGGAAAAGTCCTATTGTTTATGTTTGCCTGTGATTTTCACGTGTGGTAATATTGATTTCTGTGGAACGGTGTATGGGAAATAATATTCTAAAAGGGAGTGGGACCAAGTTAGACTGGATTTAAATGAATCCATGACAGTGTTATTGAATAACATGGTAGGGTTTATAATTTACCAGTTCTCATCTATGCCAAGATTTTTACACGTTGACATTAATATGTCAGAAAGAAGCTGAAACATTTCATATTGTTTAGCTGTTAGATTTTATCCAGGATTCAAGAGCCGCTTCAAATACCAACACACGACGGACCAGAAAACCACCATGGGGAACAAAGGTACTGGGGAACATAGGGAAGACCCCCTTTCAATCCAGTAGAAAGCCCAGTAGTGAGCCAGTGAGAAAAAGGAGCGACATCACAGTATTGTATAGTAACAGAGTATGGGGAGATCCAGAGAGAAGGGACCACTGTGTCATAGTCCAGTCCATGATTCACTGCTGTTGTCAGCATGAAACCACCTGACAGGTAGAGTAAACAAAGCCACCACACTGGACACATTGTTTGTTGATTCCTTGTTTAGGCTGGAAATATAGCAGGAAAATACAGCAGGTGGCTCACCGAGTGCAGATGAAGCAGAAAACAGTGAGATGATATGCAGAGATCCTTTTTCTCCCCTGGTTACTGCAGCCCAACAAGTGGATCCCGAGCAGGCCTAGGCCTCAGCAGTCTGGGTTTACAGTGCTGTAGTAATCTGAAAACACCTGATCAAATGCATCATCTAAAATCCCCAAATTAACTGGAGAATGTTGTTCTTGAGAAGTAACACACATTCATGTGGAAATGATGTGAAATGTCGCCCATAAAAACACAAAAACTCAGACATCAGGCACTGACACACAAACAACGGACTGACTTGGCGCCATCTTGAGCTGGGTCTTTCACAGGAAGCATGTGCAGAGAGTGACAGCAGCAGGACTGTGAGCGTCCTGTGGGTCTGAGCGACTTCCTGCAGCACTCGTCCAGGACAGGTGAAGGACACCAACAGGTAGTGGGGAATCAGCAGTGGCTGCAGCTGGACACAAGATGAATTCATGATGAAAACAGGTTTAGCAGTTCACTGAGTTTCAGATAAAGTGGATAACAATAATTTTATATTCTCTAATGTGGCTTTTTGCTTCAGTGTCAACACTGACAAACCACATTGGACCTTTGTTTTTCAAGTTGTTAGATTCTCACCAAGTCTAAACCTCAATACCTGCACAGATCACACGTCACATTTCCTGTGTCAGAAACTGCTCAGCTCTTTGTTTCTCTGTGTCTCTATTAATAGTGTGTGGACATTCAGCAAAGTGCTGCACAGTGCTGCTGCAGAGTAACACAACTTGTATCTCTGCAACAAACAACCTTTTCAGCAGGACTTGAGTTTCTCACTTTATTGAAAAGGTTTTTCCAACTCCATTGCATGGATCATATAGTCCAGTAATTCAACTTATAACACACAAATGAAGGTTTTCAGGAAACAGGAACAAAGTGCTTCAAGTATCTGTGGCTGTGGGTGGACCTGCTGCTACTTCCGTCATGCCCTGTTGAAAGCTGCCTGACTCAGACAGAAACAGACAGTGAAGACTGGTTCAAAACAGCTTCAGGTGCTTTTTAGCTCTTTGTCCCTCAACATGTCTGCAGACATTCAGTCTGTGTCAGATGGGAGGGTGAAATATATCAGAGGAGTCCCAGAGGACACAAGAGAGACAGACAGAAGCCAGGATGGACAGCAGCTCACTGATGTTGGCTTACAACAAGCTGGTGAGTCTGAAATCATCAATATTAGAAGAGAAAAGCTGATGCTGAGTCTTAGTGGCTGCAATTTGACAGGATTTTTACACAAACTGGAGCTTTTCAGTTTGACTCTTGCAGAAAAACCAATTCTAGTATCATCCAGTCCAGTTCCGGTAAGTGCAGAACAAAGAGGATCAACTTGTGTGAGTCAGTATCAGGTCACTTTGTGCTGGAATTTGGTCAAAGTGCAGGTCAAATGTCATTGTTGGCAGCAAGCAGATGCATTCAATGACAGGAATAAAGGACAAAGAGCTGAATCAAAGTGTCTTCTCTGTGGATTTGGCCTCTGCAGGAAGACACAGTGAGAAGAAGCTTCCAGCTGTGAAAAGAAGCAGGTTCAGAGTTTGGACAGTGGCTCTGGGAGTGCTGTATCTGCTGATTCTGGCTGCCATCATCATACGCTGTGAGGACTTTTATTCCACTGTCTTCACTGTTTTGGTTTTCCACATTCAAACTACAGGTTTTTGTTTGGGTCCTGGTCTTACTTGGTATTTCAGCCACCGCAGAGTCACTTCCTGTCTAGTGACGACGCCCTGAGTGAGCTCAACACACGGCAGGTTCAAGAACAGTCGGCACAACAAATAACTGAACTCTAGATTAAAGCTGTGACTGTGATGGTTAATAAAACACAGGAAGTAACTCAGCTATGTCTTTATAAAGCAGAATGATTTGATGTCGTCTGTTTCTTCTGGTGTTTTTCTCATCAGATGTTTCAGTGAAATTAGAAAACGAGCAGCTGAAGATCAGAAACAACAACCTGAGCAGCAGCTACAATCAGTCACAGAATGACTTAAAGCAGCTCCAGGAGAAAATTCACAGTAAGATTTTTTTAACAAACAGGCAAATACCATAAAACACATGATCCAACTTCACACTGCATCAACATTTTCATGTTTTATCTGCTGCTGATTTTCTTAAGACATGGCAGCCGACAACAGTCAGTTACAGGAAGAAGTGAAGAAGCTGAAGGACAAAATTGAAGGTGAGAAAAGTTTAAAAACTATGATCAAATATCAGAATTAAACCAGTTTCTATGATATCACTGAAGAGTCACTTTGAATTCTAACTGTCTAATGTAGTTGAACAGTTTTGCTGTGTGGATATTTGTGTTGGAGGTAATCACTTCAAATGAGAGTGACGTCGTATTTACAGAGTAAAGAACCTGAAAGTGAAAAGTGGAGACAGAAAGATCTGAACCTACACAGTGAAAGTACAAGTCTTATCAGTCTGACACTGAATGACATGAACTGGCTTTAAAACACTTGTCTCACATTAAGGGAAGTGGTGTCCTGAAGGATGGACGAGATTTGGATGCAGCTGTTACTTTAAATCCACTGAGAAAAAATGGTGGTATGAAAGTAGGACAGACTGTCGGAACAAAGGAGCTGATCTGGTGTCGATAAACAGCAAAGAGGAGCAGGTGAGTGTGTTTGTTACTGTGTGTGTGATCTCTGATGTAACTGCCAGTGATCTGTTCCTTGTGTTTCTGACCTGCTGCCAGTCTGGGACCTGCCTCCTGTCTGGACCCTGATGGATTTATTTGCCTGGTTAAACAGCTTTCAGGCTGCACAACTGGAAACCTGTTCACTGACTAGTGATTCTAGTAAAGGGCCTGGAATTCAACCTGCTCTGCCTGTGTGGACTGTACAGGCATTTGGGTCCACGTCACTGCTGCTTTTCTACATCAACTATCATGGAAGCTGATTTTAAGGCCATGGATATTATTATTTCACATACTGGAGATTTTAAGGCCTGGATTGGTATTTTTGGATTTGGAGATGGTTTAGGTCACTGCACATTTGCAGTAAAACACAAAAGTCTTGGTTAAAGTGACAAAAACAGGAGGTCTGACTGATTCTGCATGAACTGAGCTCTAATGGTTCAGAGAATTTAGAGACAAAGGTTCATGTAAGGGAAATATTTCATTATTCAATTCATTCTCAATATCTCAAAAACCCTCCAAATGTGTGTGTTGGTTTGAAAAACACATTCTGATAAAATGACATGTTAACTTTGGTTTTACTGTGACAACGGTCGGTCTATGAGAGGAGCTGATCTTCATCAGTTCTTTGGCTGCTTCTGATTTATGCTCCATGGAGGAAAAGAAAAGTTGCAGCAGATTTAGTTTTTCCTTCAGAAAGACTCACAGGACGATTTTACTACAACAGAAATACTGAATTATGAATGGAGAAATAATTATTGTCTCTTGTCAACTATTAGGAATTTGTCACAAAGCTGAATGTGATGGGACAGTCCTGGATCGGTCTACGGACTGTACAGGAAGGATCGACATATACCTGGAAATGGGTGGACGTATCACCGCTGACAGAAACGTGAGCCAGTGTTTTGTTTCTATTTCAGTGCCATCAAAGTCATTGTTGGAAACTAACAGAACCATGTGTTAAAGGCAGGACAGCAACACATGTTCAAAGGATTTTCTCAGTGTTGCTTTGGAACAACCTGCAGATGTTGAATCCAATGAAAGAACGTGAAAAGAAAACTGAGTGTTTGAATGAAGAGCTGGACTTGAGCTCTGTTCATCTGCAGTCTGTGATGAGGTCCAGTAACAAGGACTCAGTATGAAAGAGTCAGGATTCAAAAAGTCTTCAAAGCCCTGGTCACAGTTCAGCTTATTGAACGTGTGTGCTGCTCTGTATCCTCAGACAGAAAAGAACAAACTGCTTCTCAACTTCACAAGTCAAACAAATGTGACTGCAGGTCCTTTAACTTTAGCTCAGCATGAAGGACGACCTGCCTCTTCTCTGCTCTTTAGAAAGGGAAGAACATATGAAGGAAAAAGCTGAATATGACCATTAGTCCCAGGGATGGATTAAGAGAGCAGTTTTACAACCAGTTTGTCCTGCTGGCAAACTGAGGTACTGCAACTAAAATCCCTGCAACCCACAAAGTCTTTTCCTCATAGACGACCATTGAAAACTGATGTGAGTCCAACTGTTGACTGAACACCTCAAACTGCACCAGCTCCGTTATTACTTCTCTGTCATTCATTTTTCAAGCATTAAGATTTAAAATTGGTCAAACCTTTAAAGCTGTTTCAGAGAAACCCTACTGAGCATGTGCAGGGAGCTTAAAAACCAGGAGTCAGACCAGGACCACAGAAAAGGTCTGTGGAGTATGAGCAGAGTAACTTTCATTGGAATGAATGGATGCCATGTCTAAGTCCTGGATCCAGTTTTCATAAATAATATGATTCAATAATAGTCTGAAATAATCTGAAATATTCAAAGTTAGATTCAAGTTTATGTGAATATGAACATAATCAGGAGTTTCAGCCCAGTTTAAAACTATATTTTATTTGTCCACAGGTTCTGGGCAACAGGGCATGGAAATCCCACAGGCTGGTACTATGCATCATGTTGTGACCAACAAGGAAAATGGACAACTAATTATGACAGAGAATATAAAACATGGATCTGTGAGAAATAGATTTCCTGGTTCTGCCTATGACAGAGGGCTGTGGATTTATCTTTACTTGCTTCATTCATGAGTCTGTTGCCACATTAACCACATTAGAAGATACTGTAAAGAACCAACAAACTATTAAAGGCTTCCTCACCAAATGCATTGTCTAATATCATCAGTGTGTCTGGGGAATTCTTTGTGAAAATACAAACATGTGGTCAGGATGATGCAGCAGTGTCTGTGCAGCTGGAAAAAGGCCTCTGTCATGTTTCTACTAAGACAACAACCAGAGAGATAGGAGCCAAGTGCAGACACACAGATGCAGTGAAGAACCACGTTAATGGAAATACTGACTTACACACAGTCGGAGCCAATAAGGACCAAGCAGGGAAAACAGGAGGCCGAGTCAGCAACGTGCAGGGAAACACACAAGTTGTCCAATCACGGCAAACCATCTGAGGGAACAGATGAAAAATCCAGGTAGAGTTCAGAAGAGCTGAGTAATCCAAAGCCAGGACACAGAGAGAAAACCAGGAACAACTGGAACGGTATAAAAGTGAAACCAGAACAATACAGTGGGTACGGAAAGTATTCAGACCCCTTTAAATTTTTCACTCTTTGTGTCATTGCAGCCATTTGCCAAAATCAAAAAAGTTCATTTTGTTTCTCATTAATGTACACTCAGCACCCCATCTTGACAGAAAAAAACAGAAATGTAGAAATTTTTGCTAATTTATTAAAAAAGAAAAACTGAAATATCACGTGGTCATAAGTATTCAGACCCTGTGCTCAGTATTGAGTAGAAGCACCCTTTTGAGCTAGTACAACCATGAGTCTTCTTGGGAATGATGCAACAAGTTTTTCACACCTGGAATTGGGGATCCTCTGCCATTCTTCCTTGCAGATCCTCTCCAGTTCTGTCAGGTTGGATGGTGAACGTTGGTGGACAGCCATTTTCAGGTCTCTCCAGAGATGTTCAATTGGCTTTAGGTCAGGGCTCTGGCTGGGCCAGTCAAGAACGGTCACAGAGTTGTACCGAAGCCACTCCTTTGTTATTTTAGCTGTGTGCTTAGGGTCATTGTCCTGTTGAAAGGTGAACCTTCGGCCCAGTCTGAGGTCCTGAGCACTCTGGAAGAGGTTTTCTTCCAGGATATCTCTGTACTTGGCCGCATTCATCTTTCCTTCACTTGCAACCAGTCGTCCTGTCCCTGCAGCTGAAAAACACCCCCACAACATGATGCTCCCACCACCATGTTTCACTGTAGGGATTGTATTGGGCAGGTGATGAGCAGTGCCTGGTTTTCTCCACACATACCGCTTAGAATTAATGCCAAAAAGTTCAGTTCTTGGTCTCATCAGACCAGAGAATCTTATTTCTCATAGTCTGGGAGTCCTTCATGTGTTTTTTGGCAAACTCTATGCAGGCTTTCATGTGTCTTGCACTGAGGAGAAGCTTCCGTTGGGCCACTCTGCCATAAAGCCCCAACTGGTGGAGGGCGGCAGTGATAGTTGACTTTGTGGAACTTTCTCCCATCTCCCTACTGCATCTCTGGAGCTCAGCCATAGCGATCTTTGGGTTCTTCTTTACCTCTCTCACCAAGGCTCTTCTCCCACGATTGCTCAGTTTGGCTGGACGGCCAGGTCTAGGAAGAGTTCTGGTCGTCCCAAACTTTTTCCATTTGAGGATTATGGAGGCCACTGTGCTCTTAGGAACCTTGAGTGCTGCAGAAATTCTTTTGTAACCTTGGCCAGATCTGTGCCTTGCCACAATTCTGTCTCTGAGCTCCTTGGGCAGTTCCTTCAACCTCATGATTCTCATTTGCTCTGACATGCACTGTGAGCTGTAAGGTCTTATATAGACAGGTGTGTGCCTTTCCTAATCAAGTCCAATCAGTTTAATTAAACACAGCTGGACTCTAATGAAGGAGCAGAACCATCTCAAGGAGGATCAGAAGAAATGGACAGCATGTGAGTTAAATATGAGTGTCACTGCAAAGGGTCTGAATACTTATGACCATGTGATATTTCAGTTTTTCTTTTTTAATAAATTTGCAAAAATTTTCTACATTTCTGTTTTTTTCTGTCAAGATGGGGTGCTGAGTGTACATTAATGAGAAATAAAATGAACTTTTTTGAATTTGGCAAATGGCTGCAATGACACAAAGAGTGAAAAATTTAAAGGGGTCGGAATACTTTCCATACCCACTGTATATTCACAGGGGAGAGTGATCAGGGAATGAGGAGCAGGTGTGCTGGTGAGCAGAGGGTCAGCTAACAGGAAGCACAGGCAAAGTTTATTCAGGATGGCACCATGGATGGACATCCAAAGACATCTTGTGACTGGATGGAGAATGGCAGGTCATGTAACTTTCCAGGGTGCTGAAGAAGTGAGAATGTGGGTGAACGCAGAGAAAGAGGTGTTTTCATGATGAAAACAGGTTTAGCAGTTCACTGAGTTTCAGATAAAGTGGATAACAATTATTTTATATTCTCTAATGTGGCTTTTTGCTTCAGTGTTAACACTGACAAACCACATTGGACCTTTGTTTTTCAAGGTGTTAGTTGCTCACCAAGTCTAAACCTCAATACCTGCACAGATCACACGTCACATTTTCTTGTGTCAGAAACTGCTCAGCTCTTTGTTTCTCTGTGTCTCTATTAATAGTGTGTGGACATTCAGCAAAGTGCTGCACAGTGCTGCTGCAGAGTAACACAACTTTTATCTCTGCAACAAACAACATTTTCAGCAGGACTTGAGTTTCTCACGTTATTGAAAAGGTTTTTCCAACTCCATTGCATGGATCATATAGTCCAGTAATTCAACTTATAACACACAAATGAAGGTTTTCATGAAACAGGAACAAAGTGCTTCAAGTATCTGTGGCTGTGGGTGGACCTGCTGCTACTTCCGTCATGCCCTGTTGAAAGCTGCCTGACTCAGACAGAAACAGACAGTGAAGACTGGTCCAAAACTGCTTCAGGTGCTTTTTAGCTCTTTGTCCATCAACATGTCTGCAGACATTCAGTCTGTGTCAGATGTGAGGGTGAAATATATCAGAGGAGTCCCAGAGGACACAAGAGAGACAGACAGAAGCCAGGATGGACAGCAGCTCACTGATGTTGGCTTACAACAAGCTGGTGAGTCTGAAATCATCAATATTAGAAGAGAAAAGCTGATGCTGAGTCTTAGTGGCTGCAATTTGACAGGATTTTTACACAAACTGGAGCTTTTCAGTTTGACTCTTGCAGAAAAACCAATTCTAGTATCACCCAGTCCAGTTCCTGTAAGTGCAGAACAAAGAGGATCAACTTGTGTGAGTCAGTATCAGGTCACTTTGTGCTGGAATTTGGTCAAAGTGCAGGTCAAATGTCATTGTTGGCAGCAAGCAGATGCATTCAATGACAGGAATAAAGGACAAAGAGCTGAATCAAAGTGTCTTCTCTGTGGATTTGGCCTCTGCAGGAAGACACAGTGAGAAGAAGCTTCCAGCTGTGAAAAGAAGCAGGTTCAGAGTTTGGACAGTGGCTCTGGGAGTGCTGTATCTGCTGATTCTGGCTGCCATCATCATACGCTGTGAGGACTTTTATTCCACTGTCTTCACTGTTTTGGTTTTCCACATTCAAACTGCAGGTTTTTGTTTGGGTCCTGGTCTTACTTGGTATTTCAGCCACCGCAGAGTCACTTCCTGTCTAGTGACGACGCCCTGAGTGAGCTCAACACACGGCAGGTTCAAGAACAGTCGGCTCAACAAATAACTGAACTCTAGATTAAAGCTGTGACTGTGATGGTTAATAAAACACAGGAAGTAACTCAGCTATGTCTTTATAAAGCAGAACGATTTGATGTCGTCTGTTTCTTCTGTTTTTTTTCTCATCAGATATTTTATCAGATGTTTCACTGAAATTAGAAAACGAGCAGCTGATGATCAGAAACAACAACCTGAGCAGCAGCTACAATCAGTCACAGAATGACTTAAAGCAGCTCCAGGAGAAAATTCACAGTAAGATTTTTTAACAAACAGGCAAATACCATAAAACACATGATCCAACTTCACACTGCATCAACATTTTCATGTTTTATCTGCTGCTGATTTTCTTAAGACATGGCAGCCGACAACAGTCAGTTACAGGAAGAAGTGAAGAAGCTGAAGGACAAAACTGAAGGTGAGAAAAGTTTAAAAACTATGATCAAATATCAGAATTAAACCAGTTTCTATGATATCACTGAAGAGTCACTTTGAATTCTAACTGTCTAATGTAGTTGAACAGTTTTGCTGTGTGGATATTTGTGTTGGAGGTAATCACTTCAAATGAGAGTGACGTCGTATTTACAGAGTAAAGAACCTGAAAGTGAAAAGTGGAGACAGAAAGATCTGAACCTACACAGTGAAAGTACAAGTCTTATCAGTCTGACACTGAATGACATGAACTGGCTTTAAAACACTTGTCTCACATTAAGGGAAGTGGTGTCCTGAAGGATGGACGAGATTTGGATGCAGCTGTTACTTTAAATCCACTGAGAAAAAATGGTGGTATGAAAGTAGGACAGACTGTCGGAACAAAGGAGCTGATCTGGTGTCGATAAACAGCAAAGAGGAGCAGGTGAGTGTGTTTGTTACTGTGTGTGTGATCTCTGATGTAACTGCCAGTGATCTGTTCCTTGTGTTTCTGACCTGCTGCCAGTCTGGGACCTGCCTCCTGTCTGGACCCTGATGGATTTATTTGCCTGGTTAAACAGCTTTCAGGCTGCACAACTGGAAACCTGTTCACTGACTAGTGATTCTAGTAAAGGGCCTGGAATTCAACCTGCTCTGCCTGTGTGGACTGTACAGGCATTTGGGTCCACGTCACTGCTGCTTTTCTACATCAACTATCATGGAAGCTGATTTTAAGGCCATGGATATTATTATTTCACATACTGGAGATTTTAAGGCCTGGATTGGTATTTTTGGATTTGGAGATGGTTTAGGTCACTGCACATTTGCAGTAAAACACAAAAGTCTTGGTTAAAGTGACAAAAACAGGAGGTCTGACTGATTCTGCATGAACTGAGCTCTAATGGTTCAGAGAATTTAGAGACAAACGTTCATGTAAGGGAAATATTTCATTATTCAATTCATTCTCAATATCTCAAAAACCCTCCAAATGTGTGTGTTGGTTTGAAAAACACATTCTGATAAAATGACATGTTAACTTTGGTTTTACTGGGACAACGGTCGGTCTATGAGAGGAGCTGATCTTCATCAGTTCTTTGGCTGTTTCTGATTTATGCTCCATGGAGGAAAAGAAAAGTTGCAGCAGATTTAGTTTTTCCTTCAGACAGACTCACAGGACGATTTTACTACAACAGAAATACTGAATTATGAATGAAGAAATAATTATTGTCTCTTGTCAACTATTAGGAATTTGTCACAAAGCTGAATATGATGGGACAGTCCTGGATCGGTCTATTCAGAGAAAGTACATGGAAATGGGTTGACGGATCAGCGCTGACAGAAACGTGAGCCAGTGTTTTGTTTCTATTTCAGTGCCATCAAAGTCATTGTTGGAAACTAACAGAACCATGTGTTAAAGGCAGGACAGCAACACATGTTCAAAGGATTTTCTCAGTGTTGGTTTGGAACAACCTGCAGAAAACTGAGTGTCTGAATGAAGAGCTGGACTTGAGCTCTGTTCATCTGCAGTCTGTGATGAGGTCCAGTAACAAGGACTCAGTTTGAAAGAGTCAGGATTCAGAAAGTCTTCAAAGCCCTGGTCACAGTTCAGCTTATTGAACGTGTGTGCTGCTCTGTATCCTCAGACAGAAAAGAACAAACTGCTT
Source organism: Mastacembelus armatus (assembly GCF_900324485.2). Taxonomy (NCBI): domain Eukaryota; kingdom Metazoa; phylum Chordata; class Actinopteri; order Synbranchiformes; family Mastacembelidae; genus Mastacembelus; species Mastacembelus armatus. The sequence continues at coordinate 21,529,618 of NC_046643.1, forward strand.
CTCAACTTCACAAGTAAAACAAATGTGACTGCAGGTCCTTTAACTTTAGCTCAGCATGAAGGACGACCTGCCTCTTCTCTGCTCTTTAGAAAGGGAAGAACATATGAAGCAAAAAGCTGAATATGACCATTAGTCCCAGGGATGGATTAAGAGAGCAGCTTTACAACCAGTTTGTCCTGCTGGCAAACTGAGCTACTGCAACTAAAATCTCTGCAACCCACAAAGTCTTTTCCTCATAGACGACCATTGAAAACTGATGTGAGTCCAACTGTTGACTGAACACCTCAAACTGCACCAGCTCCGTTATTACTTCTCTGTCATTCATTTTTCAAGCATTAAGATTTAAAATTGGTCAAACCTTTAAAGCTGTTTCAGAGAAACCCTACTGAGCATGTGCAGGGAGCTTAAAAACCAGGAGTCACACCAGGACCACAGAAAAGGTCTGTGGAGTATGAGCAGAGTAACTTTCATTGGAATGAATGGATGCCATGTCTAAGTGTGGGTCCAGTTTTCATAACACATCTGGGACCAGACTCATACCCATAATCCTTTGTGTTTGAGGTGTCTGCAAATCCCCTAAAAATGATGGAAAATATCTGAAATATTCAAAGTGAGATTCAAGTTTATGTGAATATGAAAATAATCAGGAGTTTCAGCCCAGTTTAAAACCATATTTCATTCGTCCACAGGTTCAGGGCAACAGGACATGGAAATCCCACAGGCGGGTCCTATGGATCATGTTGGGACCAACAAGGAAAATGGACTCAAAGTTATTATTATTATAAAAAGACCTGGATCTGTGAGAAAAAGATTTCCTAGTTGTGCTGATGTCAGAGGGCTGTGGACTGTTGGGAGGAAGCTGTTTGTCCAATCAGACCAAAGACACCAAACTATGAAAAGCTCTGCATGAGCCTCAGAGTCATCTTCCATTAGTTCACATGTTCAACCATCTGGATTCCATAGACATTGTCACTCTGTGCTCTATGGTGCAGACAGAGCAGTGGGGCTGGAAGTCGTCCACACAACAACTACATGTGCACTCACTGACTCTGTCGTCCCACAGAAGGGTTAGAATAAAAGTGAACTGCAGCTTGTCTTTACTTTGCTTTACTTGCTTTATTCATGAGTCTGTTGCTGCTCAAACTGCTCAAAGTGTCTTCTTCATTTTCTCTGATACACCTGGAGTTAGTATCTGCTTCGTTTGACCTGGACCAGGATCTTTTCTTCATCTAAACATGTGTCACATTAACCACATTAGAAAATACTGTAAAGAACCAACAAACTATTAAAGGCTTCTTCACCAAATGCATTGTCTAATATCATCAGTGTGTCTGGGGAACTCTTTGTGAAAATACAAACATGTGGTCAGGATGATGCAGCAGTGTCTGTGCAGCTGGAAAAAGGCCTCTGTCGTGTTTCTACTAAGACACAACAACCAGAGAGAGAGGAGCCAAGTGCAGACACACAGACAGACAGACAGATGCAGTAAAGAACCACGTTAATGGAAATACTGACTTACACACAAGGACAAAGCAGGGAAAACAGGAGGCCGAGTCAGCAACGTGCAGGAAAAACACAGAAGTTGTCCGATCACGGCAAACCATCTGAGGGAACAGATGAAAAATCCAGGTAGAGTCCAGAACAGCTGAGTAATCCAAAGCCACGACACACAGGGAAACCTGGAAGAGACAGGAGCAGCTGTAAGTCTGTGGTATAAAAGTGAAACCAGAGCAGTATATTTACTGGGGAGAGTGATCAGGGGATGAGGGGCAGGTGTGCTGGTGAGCAGAGGGTCAGCTGACAGGAGGCACAGACAAAGTTTATTGAAGATGACATTGGCTGGATATCCAGAGACATCTGGTGGCTGGATGGAGAATGGCAGGTCTTGTAACTTTCCAAGGTGCTGAAGAAGTGAGAATGTGGGTGAATGCAGAGAAAGAGGTCGACAAAATATAATGGGCCGGAATTCTGACATGGTCCTAAATTGACATCAAGTCAATGTGTTGATGTTTGTGTGTAGATACAAGTCAGGAAGGAGCCCTGCTTCCAAAAACTAACTTGTCTCCAGGACTCCAGGCTCTTTTTACAGAAAAATGTCCTCACAATGACCAAAGTCCTGCAAAACAAATAATAGGCTGTACAGATGTAGTCTGGCTGCTGGTCCATGAGGGAAGCGGGACAGGTGTGTCTGTAGGTGAGGTTAATCTATTCAATTGAATTCAATTCAATTTTATTTGTATAGTGCCAAATCACAATACAAATCATCTCAAGGCACTTTACAAAAACTAAAACTAAAAACCCAACAAATCCCTTATGAGCAGCACTTGGTGACAGTGGAGAGGAAAAACTCCCTTTAACGGAAGAAAAAACCTCCAGCAGAACCGGGCTCAGTTTGGGCAGCCATCTGCCTTGACCGGTTGGGGTGAGTGGATAGAGCAGAGAGAAAAGAACAGCAACAATAAACAACAAATAGACACTGCAGGTTGGTGGGGCCAGTAACTGCACATCAGCAATATACAGCTCCAGGACCAGGGACACCTGCAGAAGGTACAGAGAGAACAGAGAGAGGGAGAGGGAGGGAGAGAGCACAAACTAGGGGAGAGAGAGAGCACAAGGTTAGTAACATTCAATGGTGGAATATACATGAGGTGGGAGAGAAGGGGGGGGGGGGGGGGGGGGGGGGGGGGGGGTTAGGGTAGGGGAGCTCAGTGCACCGATGGTCCTCGGGCAGTCTAGTTATTTCTGAGATTTTTTGGCCCAAATATAATGACTTCTGTTTTGTCCGAGTCTAAAAGTAAAAAGTTACTGGTCATCCAGGCCTTTATGTCAGTTAGACAGGCTTGAAGTCTGGTTAACTGGTTTGTGTTAACAGGTTTAACAGATAGATTCAACTGAGTGTCATCTGCATAGCAGTGGTAATTAATAGAGTGCTTCCTAATGACATATCCTAAAGGAAGCATGTACAGCAGAGGTCACTAACAGGCGGACCGCGGTCCGGGTGCGGACCCAGAAGCCGCCCCATACGGACCCGGACGTACAGCCAAAACAGAAGATTGTGATTTAAAACCTAACGGGGCGCTTCTATTTCCACCGGCGCAGCTTTTTTAGACTTTACAGTAGTGGAAACGCACAGACCAATTGCATGCGAGTTGAGCCATCCCACGTGATACCACTCAGCCAATCAAGTCTGTGCATCCCAGGCGGTAAACATTACGACTCTACAGTGTAAACAGCGCTAGAGGCAAGTTACACATGAAAACAGTGTTGCCAACTTAGCGACTTTGTCGCTATATTTAGCGAGTATTCAGACCCCTCTAGCGACACTTTTTTTTAAGCGACTAGTGACAAATCTGGCAACTTTTTCTGGTGTTACTGGAGACTTTTGGAGACTCTGTGTCTGTACTGCACCATTCTTACACTTCTCAATTTGCCGCAGTAAGACTGCAAATCAGCAGCAGTCCCTCCCTCCCAGCTGCAGTCACAGCAGGAAGTGTTCACGCCTCCGCGTCCCGACTGCAAATGAATCGCGCGTGCGATCTTGTATGTGTGTGATCTGTACTGATGCATGACATAATAAAAAAATAAAATAAAAAGTAAAATGTTCTTTGTCTAAAATAAATCACTGCATTTGACTCAAACAGCGTCAGTCATTTACAGCAAGGCAAATGTATTTAGTTCTGAGAACTTATTGACTGCAGGCCGTCTTGCTACATTACATGGCACAGTACAAATATTTTGAGTGTCCCTTATTCTGTCCCTTATTTCTTATAAAGAATCACAATTGTCTCTTACTTTCCATTTCTGAAGTTGGCAAAAGCATTCATCACAATTACAGCATGTGCCATGGACATTAAGCAAATTACGCGGTGATGTCATTCAGCGACTTTTAGGACAGCCAATAGCTACTTTCCTTACTGACGAGTTGGCAACACTGCATGAAAAGACGGTACAAAGAAAAAGAAAGAGAGCGATACATGTAGAAAACAAAGGGAGAGAAACAGGCGAGTGAGACGGAGAAAGAGAGAGAACATTATACATATCTACAGCCATACAGATATGTTCAGTTGTGTGTTACATGACAATAAATATTGTCAGAAAGTTTTTGAATTGGACTCCAGGCTCTGCGTTCTTCATCAAATGCATCATCAGATGTGCAGTTGTCCATGGACACACTGGCTTCTTCCAGTTAAATAATTAGAAAACCAGTTTAAATCATTACTACCTAAACCTATATGTTGTAGACTTTGAAGGAGGAGACCATGATCTACAGTGTCAAATGCTTTAGATAAATCAATATACAGTGCAACACTAGATTTATTGCTATCTAGAGAGAATCTAAGGGATTCAAACACTTTAGCAACAACAGAGGGTCTAGAAAGAGGCCGACATTTATCCAAAACAGTGGGGTCTCCACCTTTTAGTAGCAGGAGGACATAGGCCAGCTTTCAAGAACCAGGAATTGACCCATTACAAAAGCTAAGGTTGAAAATAAAGGGACCGGGACCAGCAATCACATTTGCTGCTTTTAAAAGATACAGCTCACTTTGATCTGGACCTGCAGGATATTTACAATGCAGACTGGATCAGGCTTTAAAGACAGGATTGTGAAATGATAGAAAAATTAAAACTATTTACAAAACTTTCAGAATTGCTGATTCCATTACCGGGGCCATATACTGGGAGGTTTGATTGGATATTTGAACCTGAACTGATCAAATATTTATTAAATGTATCTGCTATATTGTTTTTACCATTAAGTTTCTTTTGACCTATTTTTATTAACTCAGAACGGGAGTAGGAGGGTTTGGAGTTCCTGCTGATGATTTATTATTATTGTAAATATCTAAAATTACATTCTACAATTACAAGAACAACCTCACTTACCCATGACACTCTACCATGTCTGCCACAAGTGTGTTCACCAGTTTTCTTCTTGTCCAATCACACAGATGGTTTGTTCTCTCATATTCTTTGAATATTTGGTCACCACCTGGCTTTGAATGCAGGTCAAGCCTGAAACAACAATTGTATTACATTCAAACTGAGCACTTAATAAAACAATGAGTCTCTCCAACATTTGATATTATAAAAAAGATAACTTACATCTCTTGCAATACTGCTGTCGGGACGTCCCTAAATCAAATGTCTTTTCTGAGTTTTGGTAGATTCAAGAATAATTGTTGAGTCTGAACTTGATGAGCCTTCAGATGCAGGAGATGGAGATTATTCTGACAAACATGAGGCTCCTGAAGAAGAATCCTCAACACTGTCTAAGAACACACAAATAGCACTGTGATGAAAAACTGTGTTCAAACTGTGCAGATAAAATCTACACCAGCAATAAATTAATAACCAAGACATTTTGAGAAACAACTGCATTATCTTACCACTGTAATCTGCAGTCAAGGCCTTGAAAGACGCCTGAGACAAATTCAAAAGTTCATCAAATATGTCTGGATCCACTTCCACTCCTGCACAATCCTTCAGGAACAAGGATGTGAAACTTGCCAAACCAAGTTTTGCCTCCACTAAAAGAGAGAAGCTGAAGTTAAAAATACAGTGATACACCCTTAAGACATGGATAAATATAGGATATGCAAACAGAGAGCAAAAAGCACTCAGGTCTTGTTTTCAAGCAAGTGCATTGCATCCAAATGTCATATAATAATAAAGCAGCAATAAAACAAGAATAAAATAGAAGGTATCCCAGTACTGGAGTCAAAGAGGTTACTTTTCACCACTTAAATAACTTCCTTGGAGAAATTCAGGATCATTGTAGACATCCTCTGTCTGTGGTGCCCTGACCCATTTGCTCACTCCGTTATACTCAACAGGAACCAGCATATTCCTACTTTCTAATAGACAGAACGTCACATACAACCAAATAGAAAATGGATGCACAAAATGATGCAGCTAGAAAAACACACACACGTTTCAATATGACTTTCCTGTGAATGATCCAAGCAGAGAAAATAGACTAATGACAACAAAATCTGCTGGAGCTTAGTGCCCATTGATTCAATCACCAACAGGTGAACAGCTCCTGCTCTCTGCCTGTGGGTCCACCCTAAAGTCAGTAGGCCTATACGAGTTTCAGCAAGTCCCATTGGAAAGAAAAAGACCACCTTCATTAAAAATTCTCACGGATATTAGTTCGCAGTGTCAGTAAGATCCTCCCGACTGTCGTATCGCGCTAAATCAACCACATGCTATACACACTTTATGCTAGCAATCGGACACTTCGACCAAAAACGGTTTAAAACAGGGAAAAAACACTTGAAAATGTTCGTAGTCCAGTAAATAAACTTCACATAACATTGTTCTAAATAAACATGTGCTAATATTGAGCTAAAAGATGAAATTTGAAAGAATTGAACTTACCGCGATGAGAGAGAAAATGGCGACCGGAAAAATCCAGCTCCGCATTTCTTCACCGGAAATAAAGGCGCGGTCCAGTTTGACTCTCCGAGTGTGAAACTGTGGGAAACTCCCAACATTTACTCCAACACTGACTCTGCTAGTGTTGGTTTTTATCGGCTCAGTGTTAAAACGACTCTGAATTTTGTTCATTTCATGTTACGGTGGAAATTTAACCCTGGCAGATTTGCCAGTCTTCCCTTTGTTCCCCGGTAACTATTTGCCAACCATGTTTATATTTAGAAGATTTTCAACCAGACATTAACGAAGGTCAAACAAAAATCAACGGGTTTCAATTATGGGCATCTGTTTGTTGTTGGTTTCATCAGTTTGTCACTGTCTGACTGTGACTTTAGACATATAATGTGGAAATAACTGCAAATCAACCAAAATGATCACCATTGATTAGATCTTACATGAAGTTGGAGCCACGTGGTGTTGATGGAAAAGTCCTATTGTTCATGTTTGCCTGTGATTTTCACTGCAGAGTCATTAGAGAACTTCTGTAGGTGGCGGGACCTAGAACTGTACTGAAGTCTGAGGTGTATAGGGTGAACAGAAAAGGAGACAGGAAAGTCACCTGTGGTGCAGCTGGGAAAACAGGAGGATAGCAACGTGCAGGGAAACACACAAGTTGTCCGATCACGGCAAACGATCTGAGGGAACAGATGAAAAATCCAGGTAGAGTCCAGTGCAGCTAAAAAATCCAAAGCCAGGACAAACGGAAAACCTGGAAGAGACAGGAACAGCTGTGAGTCTATGGTATAAAAGTGAAACTAGAGCAGTATATTTACTGGGGAGAGTGATCAGGGGATGAGGAGCAGGTGTGCTGGTAACCAGAGGATCAGCTGACAGAAGGCACAGGCAAAGTTGATTCAAGATGGCATGATGGCTGGATATCAAGAGACATCTGGTGGCTGTATGGAGAATGGCAGGTCCTTTTACAGGGTGCTGAAGAGGTGAGAATGTGGGTGAACGCAGAGAAAGAGGTGGAACAAAACATAAAGGGCAGGAATTTTGACATTGTCCTAAATTGACATAAAGTTAATGTGACATGTTTGGGGTGTAGATACAGGTCAGGCAGGAGCCCTGCTTCAAAAACTAACCAGTCTCCAGGACTCCAGGCTCTTTAGTCAGAAAAATGTTCTCACAAAGACCATAGTTTTGCCAGACAAATAACAGGCTGTACAGATGTAGTCTGGCTGCTGGGCTATGAGGGGAGTGTTAACAGGTGTGTCTGCAGTTGGGGGGTGGGTGGGGGGAATCTGAGCACATTTAGTGGCTGAATGGAAAATGGAAGGAGAGGATTTCTGTTTCGACAGGGATGGTAACAGATCGTTGTATACAATCTCAATGTGAACAGCTGAAAATAAAGTGTTTGTGCTGCCACTTCCTGAATGTGGACTGTGGCTCATATATAAAAGGTCTAAGGTCAAAGTGGTTGAAGCCACTGACTTGGCTCAGTACAGCTCAGGACAGAAAACTTCATACAGCTCAACCACATGGGGGCACCAGAATGCTCATATCAATCTGTACTGCCCTCTTCACTGAAAACAGACAAGTGATGACAAATAAAATCAACAATAAACATGAAGCTCAAAGAAAATGGATTCTCATCAGATCCATGTCCATGTCAACAGGAAAGTTGGAATCAGGATGATTTTGATCAGATTTGTGTTTAGTTTGTCCAGTGAACAGTGTTGGCTCCTCGCTGCACTGACCTGCAGACACTACACTGCTCTGCTGCTGAGAAAAACATTTCCTGATAACCTGCTCTGTGTGGGTGTGTGCTCACGTCTTTTACCAACACATGCATGTTGGATTTCCAAACTCTTGCTGTTTTGAAAAACTTAGAAAATACTTTCAGTTTCCCAAAGTTTTAGATTCACATGGTTTTTATAGTTTGTCTAAATAGTTTCATCAATGCAAAGACTGGACGATGCAGCTTCCTGGCTAAGAAAGTAAAGGGGTGGGGTGTGAGCGATACTGTTCTTGCTGTTACTTCCTGAATGTTCTTAGACCACACGGAGCAAGAAACCCAACAGCAGCATCTGGATTTACACAGTTTAACAGAGTTTACTATACTAGTACACAGGTTTTACTGCAGTATAGCAGCCAGTCAACACAGTGTGGGAACAGAAAGTGAAGTTTATCTACTGATCAGCTGTCTCAGTCCTCTGAAGATGTCCTCAGATATTTATGCCAAACCAGATGTTTCACGGAAGGTGAGATACAACAGAAGGGAGGAGGAAGATGGAGAGTGGGAAGAAAGGGAGGTGCAGATCTACGAGACTGCAGACGATGTCAGAGATGATCCCACTGGTTGTCAGTCTGAGGAAGGAGGTAAGTGAGAAATTATCAAATCCTCCATCCATCCATTATCTACCACTTCAAACCCACAGACACACAGGGGGGAACATGCAAACTCCACACAGAAAGGCCCTGGGGTTGAACAGGATTCAAACCTGAAACCTTACTGCTGTGAGGCCACAATATGACACCACTGCAGCACCGTGACGCCCCATGATAAATCAGTAATCTAACAATTAATGCTTATTTGTCAGTTGTGCCTTTCAATCATGTTGGACTTAAAGTTTGTTCTTCCCTCAGTATGTTACACTGATCTTTCCAACCCAAGCTCCTGCAGCCCATCACACATCAGTGTTAGTTTCTATACAGCAGTCTGTCATTCTGCTGGAGGACTCATTCAGCTCACGTAGGCAGTGACAGTGAAATCTGGAGGGGTGTGATTGAGAGGAATGGCCTCCCCGATCTGAACTCGAGTGGTATTTTGTTGTAAAGCTTCTGTGCTAGTCACAGCTTGTTCATAACAAACACCATGTTTGAGCATAGGTGTTGCGTCACTAATGACGGAAACGGAGAGGACCCAAAGGCAGATTCAAAAACAGAGTCAGTTTATTATAACACAAATTCACTGGAGGTTAATCCACACATAAAACTCTCCAGGTGCTCAGGACAGTCTTTCCTGAAAGTACAGGGCGACGAATGCCTGGATCAGACTGCGTGGCTCCCAGGCAACAGGGGAAGGCACACCCCAGGAACTGCTGACATGCAGGGACCTGGAGAAAGAGAGAACAGGTAAGTTTTTGGCTGAGCTGATCCTTTCACTGAGTGAAGCTGGCGAGAGGCTACCGCGTGTGGATAACGGGAAGAACTGGCGACGCTGGAGAGGTGAACCGGAGCCTTTATTGCCGATGGTGAGTGATTGGGACCAGGTGATGCTCATCAGCAGCAACTGTCTCTTCTGGCACACCTGCAGACAACACACACTGAGGTAGAAAGGAGACAAGGTAATTAGGAGGACTCGTACTGCCGCCTCATGACAGTACCCCCTCCCTTACGGTCGCCCCTCGGCGACCCCCAGGCTTGTCAGGGTGTCTCCGATGGAAGTCTCTGACCATGGTGGAGTCAAAGATAGACGAGCGTGACACCCAGGAACGTTCCTCTGGGCCGTAGCCCTCCCAGTCCACCAGATATTGATACCCCCGTCCTCGGCGGCGGACATCCAGTAACCGCCGCACCGTGTATACGGGGGCATCATCGATGAGCCGGGGCGGCGGTGGTGGGTTGGCCGGGGGGTGCAATGGGCTCACTGATACTGGTTTCAGCTGGGACACATGGAATACTGGATGAATCCTCATGTGGGGCGGGAGGCGAAGCCGGACCGCTACGGGGTTGATTATACGTTCGACAGGGAAGGGTCCGATATACCTGGGAGAGAGTTTACGAGATTCAGTCTTAAGTGGGATATTTCGAGTGGATAGCCATACCGACTGTCCCGGTTGGTAAGATGGGGCTGGGGACCTCCGACGGTCAGCCACTCGACGATTCTGCTCCGCCGTTCTCTGAAGAGCCATCCGTGTTAGTCTCCACACCCGGCGGCAGCGACGGAGATGGTGCTGGAGTGACGGGACTGCCACGTCCCGTTCCTGGGCATCAAACAACGGGGGCTGATAACCTAAGGAGGCTTCGAAGGGGGTTAGACCAGTAGCAGAACTTAGTTGTGAGTTGTGAGCATATTCCACCCAAGGCAGGTACTTACTCCAGTCGGTGGGACAAGAGGCAGTGACACAACGCAGAGCTGCTCCCAGGTCCTGGTTAACACGCTCAGTCTGTCCATTGGTTTGCGGGTGGAACCCCGAGGATAAGCTCACTGTCGCACCCAAGTCCTCACAAAAAACCCTACAGACCCGGGAGGTAAACTGGGGACCTCGGTCGGACACTATGTCCCGCGGAATTCCGTGCAGCCGGAACACATGCTGGGTTAATAAGTGGGCAGTTTCTAGTGCAGTGGGGAGCTTGGGAAGGGGAATGAAATGTGCAAACTTAGAAAACCTGTCTATTATGGTTAGGATAATGGTGTTACCTTGAGAGGGGGGGAGCCCCGTAACGAAGTCGAGGGCGATGTGCGACCAAGGCCTCGAAGGTATCGGCAATGGTTGAAGTAGTCCGGGGGCCGGTCGGTGTGAAGCCTTGCCTCGGGCGCATATGGCACAAGCTGACACAAAGGCCCGGATATCCCGGTCTTGGGACGGCCACCAGAACCGTCGCTGTACCAGGTCTTTGGTGCGGGCGATTCCGGGGTGGCAGGCGAGCGTGGTTCCGTGGGCCCACTGGAGAACCTGCGATCGGACAGAGCTGGGTACAAAAAGTCTGTTACTTGGGCCAGTGCCCGGATCCGGCTCATTAATCTGAGCCTGTTGTACCTGGTTCTCGATCTCCCAGGTGACCGCTGCTATCACGCAGTTGGGGGGCAAGATGGAGGCGGGCTCGGGTTCCGACTCTGCGGGAGCAAACTGGCGGGAGAGAGCGTCCGGCTTGGTGTTGCGTGACCCCGGGCGGTAGGTGACCGTAAACTGAAATCGAGTAAAAAACAGAGCCCACCGTGCCTGCCGAGCGTTTAACCGTCTGGCAGACTGTAGGTAAGCTAGATTCTTATGGTCGGTCCACACTACAAAGGGATGTTCTGCACCCTCCAACCAGTGCCTCCACTCTTCTAGGGCTAATTTTATAGCAAGGAGTTCCTTATCGCCCACGTCGTAATTGCGCTCTGCCGGGGATAGCCGCTGGGAAAAGAAAGCACAGGGATGCAACTTGCCATCAGACTCAGCACGCTGGGATAGAACCGCCCCCACTCCTACGTTAGAAGCATCAACCTCTACGATGAACTGCCGCAGAGGGTCTGGTTGCAGGAGGACAGGGGCCGAGGTGAAGCGTGATTTTAGTTCAGAAAACGCTGCCTCTGCCTCTGGGAGCCAGATGAAAGGCACTTTGGGGGATGTGAGCCGGGTAAGGGGCTGGGCCACGCTGCTGAACCCACGGATAAAGCAGCGGTAAAAATTGGCAAACCCGAGGAACTGCTGTAACTTACGCCAAGTTGTGGGGCGTGGCCACTCAGCCACCGCACTGACCTTGCTGGGGTCTGCTACTATTCTACCGCTCTCAACAATCAGACCGAGAAACGGAACGGATGGGCGGTGAAACTCACACTTCTCGGCCTTGACAAACAGCCGATTCTCCAACAGACGCTGCAGCACCAGTCTCACATGTTCCCGATGCTCATGCAGCGTCCGCGAGAAAATCAGGATGTCGTCAAGATAAACAAAAACTACTTTGTTCAGGAAATCTCGGAGGATGTCATTGATCATTGACTGGAAAACGGCTGGGGCGTTGGTGAGGCCGAATGGCATCACCAAATATTCAAAATGCCCTAAAGGGGTCTTGAAAGCCGTTTTCCATTCATCGCCCTCCCGGATCCGAATTAAATGATACGCACTACGGAGGTCGAGTTTGGTGAAAATAGTCGCTCCTTGCAGCAACTCGAAGGCGGATGACAGCAGGGGAAGCGGATAGCGATTTCGCACGGTGATAGCGTTAATTCCGCGGTAATCTATGCAGGGACGCAAGGTCCGATCCCTCTTTTCAACGAAGAAAAAACCGGACCCCACCGGGGACGACGAGGGCCGAATTATCCCTGACGCGAGGGACTCACCAATATACCGCTCCATCGCCTCCCTCTCCGGGCGCGACAGACTGTACAGCCTGCCAGAAGGAAGCGGAGCACCCAGGAGGAAATCGATGGGGCAATCGTAGGGTCGATGTGGGGGTAACGATAAAGCCCTTTCCTTACTAAAGACCTGCGACAGGTCGTAGTAACACTCCGGCACGCCGGTTAAATCTATGGCCGTCTCAACAGGGTTACTCTGGGTAATAGTGGGGGTCAACGCCGCCCGGAGGCAAGTACCATGGCAGCGCTGACTCCACTCAGTGATCCTACCGGTAGCCCAGTTAATGTGAGAGTTGTGGTGTTGAAGCCACGGAAGACCTAGTACCAGGGCTGATCGCGGTGCTGGAATAATTTTAAATGTGATCTCCTCGCGGTGATTACCTGAGAGGATCAGGGTCAAGGGAACGGTAACATGTGTGACGTGGGCAAGGAGACGACCGTCTAGGGCGTTGGCTCTCAAAGGGGAGGGCAGGGGGCGTAAGGACACCCCTATCCGCTGCGCCAATTCTGCATCTAAAAAGTTGTCGTCCGACCCCGAGTCGACCAGGACGGACACGGGAAATGTCCGCCGATCGACCAAGAGGACGGCCGACAAATTTACCCTGGGGCATACCGGGCGATCCGACACCCGACTCACCAGCACCCCCAGGCTTACTGATGAGGCGGCCGGTTTTTTGGCCGTTGTGGGCAATTTCTAAGCACGTGACCTGACTCACCACAGTATAGACACAAACCTCCCTGGAACCGCCGCCGCCGCTCTTCCGGGCTCAGACCAGCATGACCCAGCAGCATGGGTTCCTCCAGGTCCGAGGAGGTGGTAGTGGGGGTCGGAAAAGCCTTGGGAGCTGGCGGTCGTGCCGCGGATTCCTGGGCAGATGGCCCCGCGGGCAACCGTTCCCACTTGGCTCTCTCTCGTCGCCTCTCCCGGATGCGACCATCCAGGAGGATCACCTGGTCTATAAAAGATGGAAAATCGGGAGCTTGGTCCCTGCAAGTTAGTTCATCTTTGAGCTGTTCGGAAAGTCCACGTTTGAACAACTCCCGTAGGACTGGTCCTGCCCACCCCGTGCATGCTGCCACCGTCCTAAACTCGATGGCGTAATCCACCACGCTCCTATTTCCCTGGCGTATGGTGAGGAGCCGTGTAGCGGCGTCCCCGGCATAATCAGGTCGGTCAAACACTTGCCTGAAAGCCTCAAGAAACTGGAGTAGTGTCAGGTTAGTTAATGGCCTGGACGAGGATTCTGCCTCCGCCCAAGTGAGCGCCCTTCCCCGTAGCAGTCCGACTATAAAAGAAATTTTGGACTTATCTGTGGAGTAGGTCCGGGGTCGCGTCTCAAAGATGTTCGCGCACTGAAGAAGGAATCCTCCACAGGTTCCAGGGTTTCCGTGATATGGTTCGGGGTCCGCGACGTGCGGGTCGGGTTGATCCTGCGCCGGGCCAGGTGGCGGGCCCGTCTGTGGCGTGTCAACCGACACCACAGGAGCTGCGGGAGAGAGCTGCGTGGTTAGAATCCGTACCTGATCCATCAGCTGGGTCATGTGCGTAGCCATTTCCTGGTTCATCTTAACCAGGCTGCGTAGAGTATGATCGTGCTCTCCTAGCAAGGCCCCTTGCCGGGAGAGCGCCTCGTGCAGAGCACTACTGCTCAGGTGTTTGCCGGGCTGGGAATCCGCTGGGTCCATTTGGCCAGTTCTTTCTGTTGCGTCACTAATGACGGAAACGGAGAGGACCCAAAGGCAGATTCAAAAACAGAGTCAGTTTATTAACACAAATTCACTGGAGGTTAATCCACACATAAAACTCTCCAGGTGCTCAGGACAGTCTTTCCTGAAAGTACAGGGCGACGATCAGACTGCGTGGCTCCCAGGCAACAGGGGAAGGCACACCCCAGGAACTGCTGACATGCAGGGACCTGGAGAAAGAGAGAACAGGTAAGTTTTTGGCTGAGCTGATCCTTTCACTGAGTGAAGCTGGCGAGAGGCTACCGCGTGTGGATAACGGGAAGAACTGGCGACGCTGGAGAGGTGAACCGGAGCCTTTATTGCCGATGGTGAGTGATTGGGACCAGGTGATGCTCATCAGCAGCAACTGTCTCTTGTGGCACACCTGTAGACAACACACACTGAGGTAGAAAGGAGACAAGGTAATTAGGAGGACTCGTACTGCCGCCTCATGACAATAGGAGTATCCATTAGTGCACATGGCACCAGTAGACCCTATGGCCAGAGATTGATGATCGACTTCAAGGTTGTGTCATCTGACCTTCGGCCTAATGTCTTGGACAGTGGTAAAGAGAGGGGCTGAGCTGTCTAATGATCACCACCTGGTGGTGACTTAGATCTGCAAATGGAGGAGAAAGGTAGATAGACTCAACAGACCTAAATGAATTGTGAGAGTCTGTTGGGAATGTTTGGCTGAACCGTCTGTCAGAGAGGTCTTCAACTCCCACCTACATGAGAGATGAGAGCTTCAACCAGATCCTGAGTGAGGTTGGGGACATTGAGTCCAGGTGTACCATGTTCTCCACCTCCATTGTAAAAGAAACCACAAACTGTGGTTGTAAGGTCTCTGGTGCCTGTTGTGGCGGCAATCCCCAAACCCGGTGGTGGACACCAGACATAAGGAATGCCATTAAGCTGAAGAAGGAGTCCTGTCAAGCCTGGTTGGCTTGTGGGACTCCTAAGGCAGTTGAGAAGTGCCAGCAGGCCAAGCGTGCAGCAGCCTGGGCAGTGGTGGCCACCTGTCTGGTGACTCAGGAGGGGGAAACAGTGCTCTGCCAATAGTTGTTACAATGGAGGTGGGGAGCTGTTGACCTCAACTGGGGATACTGTCGGACAGTGGAAGGAATACTTCGAGGACCTCCTCAAACCCCAACCATAGAGGAAGCAGAAGCTGAGGACTCATCCGTCTATCAGCCAGACTAAAGTAGCTGAGGTGGTTTGAAAGCTTCTTGGTGGCAAGACTCCGGGGGTGGATGAGATCTGCCCTGACTAGCTTAAGTCTTTGGATGTTGTTGGGCTGTCTTGGCTGACATGAGTCTGATGAGTCTGCAACATCGCGTACCTCTGAACAGGCAAACCAGGGTGGTGGTGCCATTTTTCAAAAAGGGGGACCGCAGGGTGTAATCCAACAAGTGGGATCACAGTCCTCAGCCTTCCTGGGAAAGTCTATGCGAGGATACTGGACAGGAGAATTCAGACAATAGTAGAACCTCGATTTAAGAAGGAACAATGTGGTTTTCATCCTGGTCATGAAATGCTGGACCAGCTCTATACCCTCTCCAGGGTGCTCGAGGGTTCATGGGAGTTTGCCCAACCTGTCTGCATGTGCTTTGTAGACTTGAAAAAGGCATTCAACCATGTTCCTCATGGCATACTGTGGGAGGTGCTCTGGGAGTGTGGGATCCGGGGCTCTTTGCTAAAGGCTGTCCGGTTTCTGTACAAACAGAGAAGGAGCTCGGTTTGCATTGCCAGCAGTAAGTCAGACCTGTTCCCAGTGCATGTTGGACTCTGGCAGGGCTTCCCTCTGTAACCGGTTTCTAGGTGCAGCCAGGGACCGGAGGGAGTCCAGTTCAGGGACAGAAGGATTCCATCTCTGCTTTTAGCAGATGACGTTGTCCTGTTGGCTTCATCAGCCAAGACCTTCAGCCTGCGCTGGGGTGGTTTGCATGGGATGAGAATCATCGCCTCTAAGTCCGAGGCCATGGATCTCTAGAGAATAAGGTGGCTTGCACTCTCCGTGTCAGAGGAGAGATCCTGCCTCAAGTGGAGTGGAGTTTAAATACCTCAGGACCTTTTCCATGAGTGAAGGAAGAATGGAATGGGAGATTGAAAGATGGAACAGTGGTTCCACAGCAACAATGCCAGCAGTTGATGTGGTAAAGAAGGAGCCGAGTCAAAAGGTGAAGCTCTCAATTCATCAGTCAATCTATGTTCCTACCCTCACCTATGGTTATAAGCTCTGGGTCATGACTGAAAGAACCAGATCGCCGATACAAGCAAATAAAATGAGTTTCCTCAACAGTGTGGTTGAGTGGCTCTCATATAGAGGGTGAGGAGCTCGGTCACCTGGGAGGAGTTTGGAATAGAGCCGCTGCTCCTCCACATCGAGAGAGTAGCAAGCTGAGGTGGCTCGGGCATCTGTTCCGGATGACTCCTGGACGCCACCTTGGGGAGGTGTTCCGTGCATGTCCCACAATGAGGAAGCCCTGGGTAAGACCCAGGACACAAGGGATGGACTATGTCTCACGGCTGGCCTGAGAACAGTTTTCAGTGCAGCTGCTGTAAAAAGTCTGAGTGAGTGAATGTTCATATGACTGAACATCAGAACATGTTGAAGGTGTTAGTTCCTCATCAAGTCTAAACCTAAAAAACTGCACAGACCACACGTCACATTTCCTGTGTCAGAAACTGCTCAGCTCTTTGTTTCTCTGTGTCTCTATTAATAGTGTGTGGACATTCAGCAAAGTGCTGCACAGTGCTGCTGCAGAGTAACACAACTTGTATCTCTGCAACAAACAACCTTTTCAGCAGGACTTGAGTTTCTCACTTTATTGAAAAGGTTTTTCCAACTCCATTGCATGGATCATATAGTCCAGTAATTCAACTTATAACACACAAATGAAGGTTTTCATGAAACAGGAACAAAGTGCTTCAAGTATCTGTGGCTGTGGGTGGACCTGCTGCTACTTCCATCATGCCCTGTTGAAAGCTGCCTGACTCAGACAGAAACAGACAGTGAAGACTGGTCCAAAACAGCTTCAGGTGCTTTTTAGCTCTTTGTCCCTCAACATGTCTGCAGACATTCAGTCTGTGTCAGATGTGAGGGTGAAATATATCAGAGGAGTCCCAGAGGACACAAGAGAGACAGACAGAAGCCAGGATGGACAGCAGCTCACTGATGTTGGCTTACAACAAGCTGGTGAGTCTGAAATCATCAATATTAGAAGAGAAAAGCTGATGCTGAGTCTTAGTGGCTGCAATTTGACAGGATTTTTACACAAACTGGAGCTTTTCAGTTTGACTCTTGCAGAAAAACCAATTCTAGTATCATCCAGTCCAGTTCCTGTAAGTGCAGAACAAAGAGGATCAACTTGTGTGAGTCAGTATCAGGTTACTTTGTGCTGGAATTTGGTCAAAGTGCAGGTCAAATGTCATTGTTGGCAGCAAACAGATGCATTCAATGACAGGAATAAAGGACAAAGAGCTGAATCAAAGTGTCTTCTCTGTGGATTTGGCCTCTGCAGGAAGACACAGTGAGAAGAAGCTTCCAGCTGTGAAAAGAAGCAGGTTCAGAGTTTGGACAGGGGCTCTGGGAGTGCTGTATCTGCTGATTCTGGCTGCCATCATCATACGCTGTGAGGACTTTTATTCCACTGTCTTCACTGTTTTGGTTTTCCACATTCAAACTGCAGGTTTTTGTTTGGGTCCTGGTCTTACTTGGTATTTCAGCCACCGCAGAGTCACTTCCTGTCTAGTGACGACGCCCTGAGTGAGCTCAACACACGGCAGGTTCAAGAACAGTCGGCACAACAAATAACTGAATTCTAGATTAAAGCTGTGACTGTGATGGTCAATAAAACACAGGAAGTAACTCAGCTATGTCTTTATAAAGCAGAATGATTTGATGTCGTCTGTTTCTTCTGGTGTTTTTCTCATCAGATGTTTCAGTGACATTAGAAAACAACAACCTGAGCAGAAACAACTCACTGTTGGAGAAAAAAACTGCAGGTAAGATTGTTTTGAACTAACAGGCAAACACCATAAAACACATGATCCAACTTCACTCTGCATCAACATTTTCATGTTTTATCTGCTGCTGATTTTCTTAAGACATGGCAGCCAACAACAGTCAGTTACAGGAAGAAGTGAAGAAGCTGAAGGACAAAACTGAAGGTGAGAGAAGTTTAAAAACTATGATCAAATATCAGAATTAAACCAGTTTCTATGATATCACTGAAGAGTCACTTTGAATTCTAACTGTCTAATGTAGTTGAACAGTTTTGCTGTGTGGATATTTGTGTTGGAGGTAATCACTTCAAATGAGAGTGACGTCGTATTTACAGAGTAAAGAACCTGAAAGTGAAAAGTGGAGACAGAAAGATCTGAACCTACACAGTGAAAGTACAAGTCTTATCAGTCTGACACTGAATGACATGAACTGGCTTTAAAACACTTGTCTCACATTAAGGGAAGTGGTGTCCTGAAGGATGGACGAGATTTGGTTGCAGCTGTTACTTTAAATCCACTCAGGAGAAATATTGGTTTGAAAGTAGGTCGGACTGTATAAACAAAGAAGCTAATCTGGTGTCGATAAACAGCAAAGAGGAGCAGGTGAGTGTGTTTGTTACTGTGTGTGTGATCTCTGATGTAACTGCCAGTGATCTGTTCCTTGTGTTTCTGACCTGCTGCCAGTCTGGGACCTGCCTCCTGTCTGGACCCTGATGGATTTATTTGCCTTATTTGACAACGGTCGGTCTATGCGAGGAGCTGATCTTCATCAGTTCTTTGGCTGTTTCTGATTTATGCTCCATGGAGGAAAAGAAAAGTTGCAGCAGATTTAGTTTTTCCTTCAGACAGACTCACAGGACGATTTTACTACAACAGAAATACTGAATTATGAATGGAGAAATAATTATTGTCTCTTGTCAACTATTAGGAATTTGTCACAAAGCTGAATGCGAAGGGACAGTCCTGGATCAGTCTATTCAGAGAAAGTACATGGGCATATAATTGGAAATGGGTGGACGTATCAGCGCTGACAGAAACGTGAGCCAGTGTTTTGTTTCTATTTCAGTGCCATCAAAGTCATTGTTGGAAACTAACAGAACCATGTGTTAAAGGCAGGACAGCAACACATGTTCAAAGGATTTTCTCAGTGTTGCTTTGGAACAACCTGCAGATGTTGAATCCAATGAAAGAACGTGAACAGAAAACTGAGTGTTTGAATGAAGAGCTGGACTTGAGCTCTGTTCATCTGCAGTCTGTGATGAGGTCCAGTAACAAGGACTCAGTTTGAAAGAGTCAGGATTCAAAAAGTCTTCAAAGCCCTGGTCACAGTTCAGCTTATTGAACGTGTGTGCTGCTCTGTATCCTCAGACAGAAAAGAACAAACTGCTTCTCAACTTCACAAGTCAAACAAATGTGACTGCAGGTCCTTTAACTTTAGCTCAGCATGAAGGACGACCTGCCTCTTCTCTGCTCTTTAGAAAGGGAAGAACATATGAAGCAAAAAGCTGAATATGACCATTAGTCCCAGGGATGGATTAAGAGAGCAGCTTTACAACCAGTTTGTCCTGCTGGCAAACTGAGCTACTGCAATTAAAATCCCTGCAACCCACAAAGTCTTTTCCTCATAGACGACCATTGAAAACTGATGTGAGTCCAACTGTTGACTGAACACCTCAAACTGCACCAGCTCCATTATTACTTCCCTGTCATTCATTTTTCAAGCATTAAGATTCAAAATTGGTCAAACCTTTAAAGCTGTTTCAGAGAAACCCTACTGAGCATGTGCAGGGAGCTTAAAAACCAGGAGTCAGACCAGGACCAGAGAAAAGGTCTCTGGAGTATGAGCAGAGTAACTTTTATTGGAATGAATGGATGCCATGTCTAAGTCCCGGATCCAGTTTTCATAACACATCTGGGACCAGACTCATACCCATAATCCTTTGTGTTTGAGGTGTCTGCAAATCCCCTAAAAATGATGGAAAATATCTGAAATATTCAAAGTGAGATTCAAGTTTATGTGAATATGAAAATAATCAGGAGTTTCAGCCCAGTTTAAAACTATATTTTATTTGTCCACAGGTTCTGGGCAACAGGACATGGAAACGGGTACTATGGATCATGTTGTGACCAACAAGGAAAATGGACTCAAAGTTATTACTATAATAAAAAGACCTGGATCTGTGAGAAAAGGATTTCCTAGTTGTGGTGATGACAGAGGGCTGTGGACTGTTGGGATGAAGCTGTTTGTCCAATCAGACCAAAGACACCAAACTATGAAAAGCTCTGCATGAGCCTCAGAGTCATCTTCCATTAGTTCACATGTTCAACCATCTGGATTCCATAGACATTGTCCCTCTGTGCTCTATGGTGCAGACAGAGCAGTGGGGCTGGAAGTCGTCCACACAACAACTACATGTGCACTCACTGACTCTGTCGTCCCACAGAAGGGTTAGAATAAAAGTGAACTGCAGCTTGTCTTTACTTTGCTTTACTTGCTTTATTCATGAGTCTGTTGCTGCTCAAACTGCTCAAAGTGTCTTCTTCATTTTCTCTGATACACCTGGAGTTAGTATCTGCTTCGTTTTACCTGGACCAGGATCCTTTCTTCATCTAAACATGTGTCACATTAACCACATTAGAAAATACTGTAAAGAACCAACAAACTATTAAAGGCTTCTTCACCAAATGCATTGTCTAATATCATCAGTGTGTCTGGGGAATTCTTTGTGAAAATACAAACATGTAGTCAGGATGATGCAGCAGTGTCTGTGCAGCTGGAAAAAGGCCTCTGTCATGTTTCTACTAAGACACAACAACCAGAGAGAGAAGAGCCAAAATACAGACACACAGGCAGACAGATGCAGTAAAGAACCACGTTAATGGAAATACTGGCTTACACACAGTCGGAGCCAACGAGGACCAAGCAGGGAAAACAGGAGGCCGAGTCAGCAACGTGCAGGGAAACACACAAGTTGTCCGATCACGGCAAACCATCTGAGAGAACAGACGAAAAATACAGGTAGAGTCTAGCCAGGACACACAGAGAAAACCAGGAACAGCTGGAAGTCTGTGGTATAAAAGTGAAACCAGAGCAGTATATCCACTGGGGAAAGTGATCAGGGAATGAGGAGCAGGTGTGCTGGTGAGCAGAGGGTAAGTTGGCAGGAAGCACAGGAAAAGTTTATTCAGGATGGCACCATTGATGGATATCCAGAGACATCTGATGGCTGGATGGAGAATGGCAGGTCTTGTAACTTTCCAGGGTGCTGAAGAAGTGAGAATGTGGGTGAATGCAAAGAAAGAGGTGGACAAAACATAATGGACAGGAATTCTGACATGGTCCTAACTGCATATCAAGTCAATGTGACGGATATTAGTTCACAGTGTCAGTAAGATCCTCCCGACTGTCGTATCGCGCTAAATCAACCACATGCTATACACACTTTATGCTAGCAATCGGACACTTCAACGAAAAACGGTTTAAAACAGGGAAAAAAAAGCACTTGAAAATGTTCGTAGTCCAGTCAATAAACTTCACATAACATTGTGCCCCTCCTTGAACCACCACCTTATCGTGGTGGAGGGGTTTGAGTGCCCGTATGATCCTAGGAGCTATGTTGTCCAGGGCTATATGCCCCTGGCAGGGTCTCCCCCAAGGCAAACAGGTCCTAGGTGACGGACCAGAATAAAAGCGGTTCAGTGACCTCTTATGGAGCGACAACCGAGGACCGTGATGTTGCCCGGCATGGCAAAGCCGGGGCCCCACCCTGGAGCCAGGCCTGGGGTTCGGGCCCATAGGAGAGCGCCTGGTGGCTGGGTCTCCCCCCATGGGGCCCAGCCGGGCAAAGCCCGAAAGAGCGACGTGGGGACCACCCACAGGAGGATACATAAGGGGCCAGTGCACAGTGGATTGGGCAGTGGTCGAGAACGGGGACCTCGGCGACCCGATCCCTGGATGCTGAAACTGGCTCTAGGGACATGGAATGTCACCTCACTGGGGGGGGGGGGGGGGGGGGAGCCTGAGCTTGTGCGGGAGGTCGAGCGATACCGGCTAGAGATAGTTCGGCTCACCTCCACACACAGCCTGGGCTCTGGAACCCAGCTCCTTGAGAGGGGCTGGACTCTCTTCTACTCTGGAGTTGCTTGCGGTGAGCGGCGGCGAGCTGGTGTGGACTTGCTCATAGCTCTCCAACTCAGCCGCCACGTGTTGGAGTTTTCCCCAGAGTGAAAGGGTCGTTTCCCTGCGCCTTCGGGTCGGGGGATAGGTCGGGTAGAGTACCCGGCCTTTTTGGAGTCTCTCGGGGGGGTGCTGAAAGGTGCTCCTACCGGGGACTCCATAATTCTGGTGGGGGACTTCAACGCTCACGTGGGCAGCGACAGTGAAACCTGGAGGGGCGTGATTGGGAGGAACGGCCTCCTCTATATGAACCCGAGTGGTTTTCTGTTGCTGTTGCTTGTCCATAACGAACACCATGTTCAAGCATAAGGGTGTCCATCAGTGCACATGGAACCAGGACACCCTAGGCTGGAGGTCAATGATCGACTTTGTAGTCGTGTCATCTGACCTTCGACCGTATGTCTTGGACACTAGGGTGAAGAGAGGGGCAGAGCTGTCAACTGATCACCACCTGGTGGTGAGTTGGATCCACTGGCGGAGGAGGAAGCGGGACAGACTTGGCAGGCCCAAACGTACTGTGAGGGTCTGTTGGGAATGTTTGGCCGAACCCGCTGTCAGAGAGGTCTTTAACTCACACCTCCGAGAGAGCTTCTACCAGATCCCGGGGTAGGCTGTCGGCCCCGAAGAAATTCTGGCAAACCGTCCGGCGCCTCAGGAGGGGGAAGCAGTGCTCTACCAACACTGTTTACAGTGGAAGTGGGGAGTTGCTGACCTCGACTGGGGATATTGTCGAACGGTGGAAGGAATACTTTGAGGATCTCCTCAATCCCGTCAACATGTCTTCCATAAGGGAAGCAGGGGCCGGGGATTCGGAGGCTGATCCATCCATCACCCAAGCCGAAGTCATTGAGGTAGTTCGGCAGCTCCTCAGTGGCAAAGCACCGGGGGTGGATGAGTTCCGCCCTGAGTACCTTAAGTCTCTGGATGTTGTTGGGCTGTCATGGCTGACACGCCTGTGCAACATCGCGTGGCGTTCGGGGACACTACCCCTGGATTGGCAGACCAGGGTGGTGGTTCCTCTTTTTAAGAAGGGGGACCGGAGGGTGTGTTCCAACTACAGAGGGATCACATTCCTCAGTCTCCCGGGGAATATCTATGCCAGGGTACTGGAGAGGAGGATCCGGCCGGTGGTCGAACCTCGGATCCAGGAGGAACAATACGGCTTCCGTCCTGGGCGTGGAACACTGGACCAGCTCTACACACTCTCAAGGGTGCTCGAGGGTTCATGGGAGTTTGCCCAACCAGTCCACATGTGTTTTGTGGACTTGGAGAAGGCATTCGACCGGGTCCCTCGTGACATCCTGTGGGAGGTGCTCCAGGAGTATGGGGTCCGGGGCCCTTTGTTGAGGGCTATCCGGTCTCTGTACAAACGGAGCAGGAGCTTGGTTCGCATTGCCGGTAGTAAGTCAGACCTGTTCCCAGTGCACGTTGGACTCCGGCAGGGCTGCCCTTTGTGACCGGTTCTGTTCATTACTTTTATGGACAGAATTTCTAGGCGCAGCCAGGGGCCAGAGGGAGTCCAGTTCGGGGACCACAGGATTTCATCTCTGCTTTTTGCAGATGATATTGTCCTGTTGGCTCCATCGAGCCAGGATCTCCGAGCGTGAAGCGGCTGGGATGAGAATCGGCACTTCCAAGTCCGAGGCCATGGTACTCAACCGGAAAAAGGTGGCTTGCCATCTCCAGGCCAGGAGAGAGATCCTGCCTCAAGTGAAGGAGTTTAAGTATCTCGGGGTCTTGTTCACAAGTGAGAGAAGGACGGAAAGCTAGACTGACAGACGGATCGGGGCATCGGCAGCAGTAATGCGGTTGGTGTAGTGGTCCGTTGTGGTGAAGAAGGAGCTGAGCTGGAAGGCGAAGCTCTCGATTTACCGGTCAATCTACATTCCTACTCTCACCTATGGTCATCAGCTTTGGGTCGTGACCGAAAGAACAAGATTGCGGATACAAGCGGCTGAAATGAGCTTCCTCCGCAGGGTGGCCGGGCGCTCCCTTAGAGATAGGGTGAGGACCTCGGTCACCCGGGAGGAGCTCGGAGTAGAGCCGCTGCTCTTACACATCGAGAGGAGTCAGTTGAGGTGGCTCGGGCATCTGTTTCGGATGCTTCCTGGGCGCCTCCCAGGGGAGGTGCTCCGGGCATGTCCCACCGGGAGGAGGCCCCAGGGCAGACCCAGGACACGATGGAGGGACTATGTCTCCCGGCTGGCCTGGGACAGCCTCGGTGTCCCCCCGGAAGAGCTGGAGGAAGTGTCCAGGGACAAGGAAGTCTGGGTATCCCTGATTCGGCTACTGCCAACGCGACCCAGCCCCGGATAAGCGGTAGAAGATGGATGGATGAATAACATTGTTCTAAATAAACGTGCTAATATTGAGCTAAAAGATGAAATTTGAAAGAATTGAACTTACCGCGATGAGAGAGAAAATGGCGACTGGAACAATCCAGCGCCGCATTTCTTCACCGGAAATAAAGGCGCGGTCCAGTTTGACTCTCCGAGTGTGAAACTCCCAACATTTACTCCAACACTGACTCTGCTAGTGTTGGTTTTTATCGGCTCAGTGTTAAAACGACTCTGAATTTTGTTCATGTCATGTTACGGTGGAAATTTAACCCTGGCAGATTTGCCAGTCTTCCCTTTGTTCCCCGGTAACTATTTGCCAACCATGTTTATATTTAGAAGATTTTCAACCGGACATTAACGAAGGTCAAACAAAAATCAACGGGTTTCAATTATGGGCATCTGTTTGTTGTTGGTTTCATCAGTTTGTCACTGTCTGACTGTGACTTTAGACATATAATGTGGAAATAACTGCAAATCAACCAAAATGATCACCATTGATTAGATCTTACATGAAGTTGGAGCCACGTGGTGTTGATGGAAAAGTCCTATTGTTTATGTTTGCCTGTGGTTTTCACGTGTGGTAATATTGATTTCTGTGGAACGGTGTATGGGAAATAATATTCTAAAAGGGAGTGGGACCAAGTTAGACTGGATTTAAATGAATCCATGACAGTTTTATTGAATAACATGGTAGGGTTTATAATTTACCAGTTCTCATCTATGCCAAGATTTTTACACGTTGACATTAATATGTCAGAAAGAAGCTGAAACATTTCATATTGTTTAGCTGTTAGATTTTATCCAGGATTCAAGAACTGCTTCAAATACCAACACACGACGGAGCAGAAAACCACCATGGGGAACAAAGGTACTGGGGAACATAGGGAAGACCCCCTTTCAATCCAGTAGAAAGCCCAGTAGTGATCCAGTGAGAAAAAGGAGCGACAGAGTATGGTATAGTAACAGAGTATGGGGAGATCCAGAGAGAAGGGACCATTGTGTCATATTCCAGTCCATGATTCACTGCTGTTGTCAGCATGAAACCACCTGACAGGTAGAGTAAACAAAGCCACCACACTGGACACATTGTTTGTTGATTCCTTGTTTAGGCTGGAAATATAGCAGGAAAATACAGCAGGTGGATCACCGAGTGCAGATGAAGCAGAAAACAGTGAGATGATAAGCAGAGATCCTTTTTCTCCCCTGGTTACTGCAGTCCAACAAGTGGATCCCGAGCAGGCCTAGGCCTCAGCAGTCTGGGTTTACAGTGCTGTAGTAATCTGAAAACACCTGATCAAATGCATCATCTAAAATCCCCAAATGAACTGGAGGATGTTGTTCTTGAGAAGTAACACACATTCATGTGGAAATGATGTGAAATGTCGCCCATAAAAACACAAAAACTCAGACATCAGGCACTGACACACAAACAACGGACTGACTTGGCGCCATCTTGAGCTGGGTCTTTTACAGGAAGCATGTGCAGAGAGTGACAGCAGCAGGACTGTGAGCGTCCTGTGTGTCTGAGCGACTTCCTGCAGCACTCGTCCAGGACAGGTGAAGGACACCAACAGGTAGTGGGGAATCAGCAGCGGCTGCAGCTGGACACAAGATGAATTCATGATGAAAACAGGTTTAGCAGTTCACTGAGTTTCAGATAAAGTGGATAACAATTATTTTATATTCTCTAATGTGGCTTTTTGCTTCAGTGTCAACACTGACAAACCACATTGGACCTTTGTGTTTCAAGGTGTTAGTTCCTCATCAAGTCTAAACCTAGGCTGGAGGTCAATGATCGACTTTGTAGTCGTGTCATCTGACCTTCGACCGTATGTCTTGGACACTAGGGTGAAGAGAGGGGCAGAGCTGTCAACTGATCACCACCTGGTGGTGAGTTGGATCCACTGGCGGAGGAGGAAGCGGGACAGACTTGGCAGGCCCAAACGTACTGTGAGGGTCTGTTGGGAATGTTTGGCCGAACCCGCTGTCAGAGAGGTCTTTAACTCACACCTCCGAGAGAGCTTCTACCAGATCCCGGGGTAGGCTGTCGGCCCCGAAGAAATTCTGGCAAACCGTCCGGCGCCTCAGGAGGGGGAAGCAGTGCTCTACCAACACTGTTTACAGTGGAAGTGGGGAGTTGCTGACCTCGACTGGGGATATTGTCGAACGGTGGAAGGAATACTTTGAGGATCTCCTCAATCCCGTCAACATGTCTTCCATAAGGGAAGCAGGGGCCGGGGATTCGGAGGCTGATCCATCCATCACCCAAGCCGAAGTCATTGAGGTAGTTCGGCAGCTCCTCAGTGGCAAAGCACCGGGGGTGGATGAGTTCCGCCCTGAGTACCTTAAGTCTCTGGATGTTGTTGGGCTGTCATGGCTGACACGCCTGTGCAACATCGCGTGGCGTTCGGGGACACTACCCCTGGATTGGCAGACCAGGGTGGTGGTTCCTCTTTTTAAGAAGGGGGACCGGAGGGTGTGTTCCAACTACAGAGGGATCACATTCCTCAGTCTCCCGGGGAATGTCTATGCCAGGGTACTGGAGAGGAGGATCCGGCCGGTGGTCGAACCTCGGATCCAGGAGGAACAATACGGCTTCCGTCCTGGGCGTGGAACACTGGACCAGCTCTACACACTCTCAAGGGTGCTCGAGGGTTCATGGGAGTTTGCCCAACCAGTCCACATGTGTTTTGTGGACTTGGAGAAGGCATTCGACCGGGTCCCTCGTGACATCCTGTGGGAGGTGCTCCAGGAGTATGGGGTCCGGGGCCCTTTGTTGAGGGCTATCCGGTCTCTGTACAAACGGAGCAGGAGCTTGGTTCGCATTGCCGGTAGTAAGTCAGACCTGTTCCCAGTGCACGTTGGACTCCGGCAGGGCTGCCCTTTGTGACCGGTTCTGTTCATTACTTTTATGGACAGAATTTCTAGGCGCAGCCAGGGGCCAGAGGGAGTCCAGTTCGGGGACCACAGGATTTCATCTCTGCTTTTTGCAGATGATATTGTCCTGTTGGCTCCATCGAGCCAGGATCTCCGAGCGTGAAGCGGCTGGGATGAGAATCGGCACTTCCAAGTCCGAGGCCATGGTACTCAACCGGAAAAAGGTGGCTTGCCATCTCCAGGCCAGGAGAGAGATCCTGCCTCAAGTGAAGGAGTTTAAGTATCTCGGGGTCTTGTTCACAAGTGAGAGAAGGACGGAAAGCTAGACTGACAGACGGATCGGGGCATCGGCAGCAGTAATGCGGTTGGTGTAGTGGTCCGTTGTGGTGAAGAAGGAGCTGAGCTGGAAGGCGAAGCTCTCGATTTACCGGTCAATCTACATTCCTACTCTCACCTATGGTCATCAGCTTTGGGTCGTGACCGAAAGAACAAGATTGCGGATACAAGCGGCTGAAATGAGCTTCCTCCGCAGGGTGGCCGGGCGCTCCCTTAGAGATAGGGTGAGGACCTCGGTCACCCGGGAGGAGCTCGGAGTAGAGCCGCTGCTCTTACACATCGAGAGGAGTCAGTTGAGGTGGCTCGGGCATCTGTTTCGGATGCTTCCTGGGCGCCTCCCAGGGGAGGTGCTCCGGGCATGTCCCACCGGGAGGAGGCCCCAGGGCAGACCCAGGACACGATGGAGGGACTATGTCTCCCGGCTGGCCTGGGACAGCCTCGGTGTCCCCCCGGAAGAGCTGGAGGAAGTGTCCAGGGACAAGGAAGTCTGGGTATCCCTGATTCGGCTACTGCCAACGCGACCCAGCCCCGGATAAGCGGTAGAAGATGGATGGATGAATAACATTGTTCTAAATAAACGTGCTAATATTGAGCTAAAAGATGAAATTTGAAAGAATTGAACTTACCGCGATGAGAGAGAAAATGGCGACTGGAACAATCCAGCGCCGCATTTCTTCACCGGAAATAAAGGCGCGGTCCAGTTTGACTCTCCGAGTGTGAAACTCCCAACATTTACTCCAACACTGACTCTGCTAGTGTTGGTTTTTATCGGCTCAGTGTTAAAACGACTCTGAATTTTGTTCATGTCATGTTACGGTGGAAATTTAACCCTGGCAGATTTGCCAGTCTTCCCTTTGTTCCCCGGTAACTATTTGCCAACCATGTTTATATTTAGAAGATTTTCAACCGGACATTAACGAAGGTCAAACAAAAATCAACGGGTTTCAATTATGGGCATCTGTTTGTTGTTGGTTTCATCAGTTTGTCACTGTCTGACTGTGACTTTAGACATATAATGTGGAAATAACTGCAAATCAACCAAAATGATCACCATTGATTAGATCTTACATGAAGTTGGAGCCACGTGGTGTTGATGGAAAAGTCCTATTGTTTATGTTTGCCTGTGGTTTTCACGTGTGGTAATATTGATTTCTGTGGAACGGTGTATGGGAAATAATATTCTAAAAGGGAGTGGGACCAAGTTAGACTGGATTTAAATGAATCCATGACAGTTTTATTGAATAACATGGTAGGGTTTATAATTTACCAGTTCTCATCTATGCCAAGATTTTTACACGTTGACATTAATATGTCAGAAAGAAGCTGAAACATTTCATATTGTTTAGCTGTTAGATTTTATCCAGGATTCAAGAACTGCTTCAAATACCAACACACGACGGAGCAGAAAACCACCATGGGGAACAAAGGTACTGGGGAACATAGGGAAGACCCCCTTTCAATCCAGTAGAAAGCCCAGTAGTGATCCAGTGAGAAAAAGGAGCGACAGAGTATGGTATAGTAACAGAGTATGGGGAGATCCAGAGAGAAGGGACCATTGTGTCATATTCCAGTCCATGATTCACTGCTGTTGTCAGCATGAAACCACCTGACAGGTAGAGTAAACAAAGCCACCACACTGGACACATTGTTTGTTGATTCCTTGTTTAGGCTGGAAATATAGCAGGAAAATACAGCAGGTGGATCACCGAGTGCAGATGAAGCAGAAAACAGTGAGATGATAAGCAGAGATCCTTTTTCTCCCCTGGTTACTGCAGTCCAACAAGTGGATCCCGAGCAGGCCTAGGCCTCAGCAGTCTGGGTTTACAGTGCTGTAGTAATCTGAAAACACCTGATCAAATGCATCATCTAAAATCCCCAAATGAACTGGAGGATGTTGTTCTTGAGAAGTAACACACATTCATGTGGAAATGATGTGAAATGTCGCCCATAAAAACACAAAAACTCAGACATCAGGCACTGACACACAAACAACGGACTGACTTGGCGCCATCTTGAGCTGGGTCTTTTACAGGAAGCATGTGCAGAGAGTGACAGCAGCAGGACTGTGAGCGTCCTGTGTGTCTGAGCGACTTCCTGCAGCACTCGTCCAGGACAGGTGAAGGACACCAACAGGTAGTGGGGAATCAGCAGCGGCTGCAGCTGGACACAAGATGAATTCATGATGAAAACAGGTTTAGCAGTTCACTGAGTTTCAGATAAAGTGGATAACAATTATTTTATATTCTCTAATGTGGCTTTTTGCTTCAGTGTCAACACTGACAAACCACATTGGACCTTTGTGTTTCAAGGTGTTAGTTCCTCATCAAGTCTAAACCTAGGCTGGAGGTCAATGATCGACTTTGTAGTCGTGTCATCTGACCTTCGACCGTATGTCTTGGACACTAGGGTGAAGAGAGGGGCAGAGCTGTCAACTGATCACCACCTGGTGGTGAGTTGGATCCACTGGCGGAGGAGGAAGCGGGACAGACTTGGCAGGCCCAAACGTACTGTGAGGGTCTGTTGGGAATGTTTGGCCGAACCCGCTGTCAGAGAGGTCTTTAACTCACACCTCCGAGAGAGCTTCTACCAGATCCCGGGGTAGGCTGTCGGCCCCGAAGAAATTCTGGCAAACCGTCCGGCGCCTCAGGAGGGGGAAGCAGTGCTCTACCAACACTGTTTACAGTGGAAGTGGGGAGTTGCTGACCTCGACTGGGGATATTGTCGAACGGTGGAAGGAATACTTTGAGGATCTCCTCAATCCCGTCAACATGTCTTCCATAAGGGAAGCAGGGGCCGGGGATTCGGAGGCTGATCCATCCATCACCCAAGCCGAAGTCATTGAGGTAGTTCGGCAGCTCCTCAGTGGCAAAGCACCGGGGGTGGATGAGTTCCGCCCTGAGTACCTTAAGTCTCTGGATGTTGTTGGGCTGTCATGGCTGACACGCCTGTGCAACATCGCGTGGCGTTCGGGGACACTACCCCTGGATTGGCAGACCAGGGTGGTGGTTCCTCTTTTTAAGAAGGGGGACCGGAGGGTGTGTTCCAACTACAGAGGGATCACATTCCTCAGTCTCCCGGGGAATGTCTATGCCAGGGTACTGGAGAGGAGGATCCGGCCGGTGGTCGAACCTCGGATCCAGGAGGAACAATACGGCTTCCGTCCTGGGCGTGGAACACTGGACCAGCTCTACACACTCTCAAGGGTGCTCGAGGGTTCATGGGAGTTTGCCCAACCAGTCCACATGTGTTTTGTGGACTTGGAGAAGGCATTCGACCGGGTCCCTCGTGACATCCTGTGGGAGGTGCTCCAGGAGTATGGGGTCCGGGGCCCTTTGTTGAGGGCTATCCGGTCTCTGTACAAACGGAGCAGGAGCTTGGTTCGCATTGCCGGTAGTAAGTCAGACCTGTTCCCAGTGCACGTTGGACTCCGGCAGGGCTGCCCTTTGTGACCGGTTCTGTTCATTACTTTTATGGACAGAATTTCTAGGCGCAGCCAGGGGCCAGAGGGAGTCCAGTTCGGGGACCACAGGATTTCATCTCTGCTTTTTGCAGATGATATTGTCCTGTTGGCTCCATCGAGCCAGGATCTCCGAGCGTGAAGCGGCTGGGATGAGAATCGGCACTTCCAAGTCCGAGGCCATGGTACTCAACCGGAAAAAGGTGGCTTGCCATCTCCAGGCCAGGAGAGAGATCCTGCCTCAAGTGAAGGAGTTTAAGTATCTCGGGGTCTTGTTCACAAGTGAGAGAAGGACGGAAAGCTAGACTGACAGACGGATCGGGGCATCGGCAGCAGTAATGCGGTTGGTGTAGTGGTCCGTTGTGGTGAAGAAGGAGCTGAGCTGGAAGGCGAAGCTCTCGATTTACCGGTCAATCTACATTCCTACTCTCACCTATGGTCATCAGCTTTGGGTCGTGACCGAAAGAACAAGATTGCGGATACAAGCGGCTGAAATGAGCTTCCTCCGCAGGGTGGCCGGGCGCTCCCTTAGAGATAGGGTGAGGACCTCGGTCACCCGGGAGGAGCTCGGAGTAGAGCCGCTGCTCTTACACATCGAGAGGAGTCAGTTGAGGTGGCTCGGGCATCTGTTTCGGATGCTTCCTGGGCGCCTCCCAGGGGAGGTGCTCCGGGCATGTCCCACCGGGAGGAGGCCCCAGGGCAGACCCAGGACACGATGGAGGGACTATGTCTCCCGGCTGGCCTGGGACAGCCTCGGTGTCCCCCCGGAAGAGCTGGAGGAAGTGTCCAGGGACAAGGAAGTCTGGGTATCCCTGATTCGGCTACTGCCAACGCGACCCAGCCCCGGATAAGCGGTAGAAGATGGATGGATGAATAACATTGTTCTAAATAAACGTGCTAATATTGAGCTAAAAGATGAAATTTGAAAGAATTGAACTTACCGCGATGAGAGAGAAAATGGCGACTGGAACAATCCAGCGCCGCATTTCTTCACCGGAAATAAAGGCGCGGTCCAGTTTGACTCTCCGAGTGTGAAACTCCCAACATTTACTCCAACACTGACTCTGCTAGTGTTGGTTTTTATCGGCTCAGTGTTAAAACGACTCTGAATTTTGTTCATGTCATGTTACGGTGGAAATTTAACCCTGGCAGATTTGCCAGTCTTCCCTTTGTTCCCCGGTAACTATTTGCCAACCATGTTTATATTTAGAAGATTTTCAACCGGACATTAACGAAGGTCAAACAAAAATCAACGGGTTTCAATTATGGGCATCTGTTTGTTGTTGGTTTCATCAGTTTGTCACTGTCTGACTGTGACTTTAGACATATAATGTGGAAATAACTGCAAATCAACCAAAATGATCACCATTGATTAGATCTTACATGAAGTTGGGGCCACGTGGTGTTGATGGAAAAGTCCTATTGTTTATGTTTGCCTGTGGTTTTCACGTGTGGTAATATTGATTTCTGTGGAACGGTGTATGGGAAATAATATTCTAAAAGGGAGTGGGACCAAGTTAGACTGGATCTAAATGAATCCATGACAGTTTTATTGAATAACATGGTAGGGTTTATAATTTACCAGTTCTCATCTATGCCAAGATTTTTACACGTTGACATTAATATGTCAGAAAGAAGCTGAAACATTTCATATTGTTTAGCTGTTAGATTTTATCCAGGATTCAAGAACTGCTTCAAATACCAACACACGACGGAGCAGAAAACCACCATGGGGAACAAAGGTACTGGGGAACATAGGGAAGACCCCCTTTCAATCTAGTAGAAAGCCCAGTAGTGATCCAGTGAGAAAAAGGAGCGACAGAGTATGGTATAGTAACAGAGTATGGGGAGATCCAGAGAGAAGGGACCATTGTGTCATATTCCAGTCCATGATTCACTGCTGTTGTCAGCATGAAACCACCTGACAGGTAGAGTAAACAAAGCCACCACACTGGACACATTGTTTGTTGATTCCTTGTTTAGGCTGGAAATATAGCAGGAAAATACAGCAGGTGGATCACCGAGTGCAGATGAAGCAGAAAACAGTGAGATGATAAGCAGAGATCCTTTTTCTCCCCTGGTTACTGCAGTCCAACAAGTGGATCCCGAGCAGGCCTAGGCCTCAGCAGTCTGGGTTTACAGTGCTGTAGTAATCTGAAAACACCTGATCAAATGCATCATCTAAAATCCCCAAATGAACTGGAGGATGTTGTTCTTGAGAAGTAACACACATTCATGTGGAAATGATGTGAAATGTCGCCCATAAAAACACAAAAACTCAGACATCAGGCACTGACACACAAACAACGGACTGACTTGGCGCCATCTTGAGCTGGGTCTTTTACAGGAAGCATGTGCAGAGAGTGACAGCAGCAGGACTGTGAGCGTCCTGTGTGTCTGAGCGACTTCCTGCAGCACTCGTCCAGGACAGGTGAAGGACACCAACAGGTAGTGGGGAATCAGCAGCGGCTGCAGCTGGACACAAGATGAATTCATGATGAAAACAGGTTTAGCAGTTCACTGAGTTTCAGATAAAGTGGATAACAATTATTTTATATTCTCTAATGTGGCTTTTTGCTTCAGTGTCAACACTGACAAACCACATTGGACCTTTGTGTTTCAAGGTGTTAGTTCCTCATCAAGTCTAAACCTAAAAAACTGCACAGATCACACGTCACATTTCCTGTGTCAGAAACTGCTCAGCTCTTTGTTTCTCTGTGTCTCTATTAATAGTGTGTGGACATTCAGCAAAGTGCTGCTGCAGAGTAACACAACTTGTATCTCTGCAACAAACAACCTTTTCAGCAGGACTTGAGTTTCTCACTTTATTGAAAAGGTTTTTCCAACTCCATTGCATGGATCATATAGTCCAGTAATTCAACTTATAACACACAAATGAAGGTTTTCAGGAAACAGGAACAAAGTGCTTCAAGTATCTGTGGCTGTGGGTGGACCTGCTGCTACTTCCGTCATGCCCTGTTGAAAGCTGCCTGACTCACACAGAAACAGACAGTGAAGACTGGTCCAAAACAGCTTCAGGTGCTTTTTAGCTCTTCGTCCCTCAACATGTCTGCAGACATTCAGTCTGTGTCAGATGTGAGGGTGAAATATATCAGAGGAGTCCCAGAGGACAGAAGAGAGACAGACAGAAGCCAGGATGGACAGCAGCTCACTGATGTTGGCTTACAACAAGCTGGTGAGTCTGAAATCATCAATATTAGAAGAGAAAAGCTGATGCTGAGTCTTAGTGGCTGCAATTTGACAGGATTTTTACACAAACTGGAGCTTTTCAGTTTGACTCTTGCAGAAAAACCAATTCTAGTATCATCCAGTCCAGTTCCTGTAAGTGCAGAACAAAGAGGATCAACTTGTGTGAGTCAGTATCAGGTCACTTTGTGCTGGAATTTGGTCAAAGTGCAGGTCAAATGTCATTGTTGGGAGCAAGCAGATGCATTCAATGACAGGAATAAAGGACAAAGAGCTGAATCAAAGTGTCTTCTCTGTGGATTTGGCCTCTGCAGGAAGACACAGTGAGAAGAAGCTTCCAGCTGTGAAAAGAAGCAGGTTCAGAGTTTGGACAGTGGCTCTGGGAGTGCTGTATCTGCTGATTCTGGCTGCCATCATCATACGCTGTGAGGACTTTTATTCCACTGTCTTCACTGTTTTGGTTTTCCACATTCAAACTACAGGTTTTTGTTTGGGTCCTGGTCTTACTTGGTATTTCAGCCACCGCAGAGTCACTTCCTGTCTAGTGACGACGCCCTGAGTGAGCTCAACACACGGCAGGTTCAAGAACAGTCGGCACAACAAATAACTGAACTCTAGATTAAAGCTGTGACTGTGATGGTTAATAAAACACAGGAAGTAACTCAGCTATGTCTTTATAAAGCAGAATGATTTGATGTCGTCTGTTTCTTCTGGTGTTTTTCTCATCAGATGTTTCAGTGAAATTAGAAAACGAGCAGCTGAAGATCAGAAACAACAACCTGAGCAGCAGCTACAATCAGTCACAGAATGACTTAAAGCAGCTCCAGGAGAAAATTCACAGTAAGATTTTTTTAACAAACAGGCAAATACCATAAAACACATGATCCAACTTCACACTGCATCAACATTTTCATGTTTTATCTGCTGCTGATTTTCTTAAGACATGGCAGCCGACAACAGTCAGTTACAGGAAGAAGTGAAGACGCTGAAGGACAAAATTGAAGGTGAGAAAAGTTTAAAAACTATGATCAAATATCAGAATTAAACCAGTTTCTATGATATCACTGAAGAGTCACTTTGAATTCTAACTGTCTAATGTAGTTGAACAGTTTTGCTGTGTGGATATTTGTGTTGGAGGTAATCACTTCAAATGAGAGTGACGTCGTATTTACAGAGTAAAGAACCTGAAAGTGAAAAGTGGAGACAGAAAGATCTGAACCTACACAGTGAAAGTACAAGTCTTATCAGTCTGACACTGAATGACATGAACTGGCTTTAAAACACTTGTCTCACATTAAGGGAAGTGGTGTCCTGAAGGATGGACGAGATTTGGATGCAGCTGTTACTTTAAATCCACTGAGAAAAAATGGTGGTATGAAAGTAGGACAGACTGTCGGAACAAAGGAGCTGATCTGGTGTCGATAAACAGCAAAGAGGAGCAGGTGAGTGTGTTTGTTACTGTGTGTGTGATCTCTGATGTAACTGCCAGTGATCTGTTCCTTGTGTTTCTGACCTGCTGCCAGTCTGGGACCTGCCTCCTGTCTGGACCCTGATGGATTTATTTGCCTGGTTAAACAGCTTTCAGGCTGCACAACTGGAAACCTGTTCACTGACTAGTGATTCTAGTAAAGGGCCTGGAATTCAACCTGCTC
The DNA here is from genome assembly GCF_900324485.2 of Mastacembelus armatus. NCBI lineage: Eukaryota > Metazoa > Chordata > Actinopteri > Synbranchiformes > Mastacembelidae > Mastacembelus > Mastacembelus armatus. Next base: position 21,565,841 of record NC_046643.1, read on the forward strand.
TGCCTGTGTGGACTGTACAGGCATTTGGGTCCACGTCACTGCTGCTTTTCTACATCAACTATCATGGAAGCTGATTTTAAGGCCATGGATATTATTATTTCACATACTGGAGATTTTAAGGCCTGGATTGGTATTTTTGGATTTGGAGTTGGTTTAGGTCACTGCACATTTGCAGTAAAACAGAAAAGTCTTGGTTAAAGTGACAAAAACAGGAGGTCTGACTGATTCTGCATGAACTGAGCTCTAATGGTTCAGAGAATTTAGAGACAAAAGTTCATGTAAGGGAAATATTTCATTATTCAATTCATTCTCAATATCTCAAAAACCCTCCAAATGTGTGTGTTGGTTTGAAAAACACATTCTGATAAAATGACATGTTAACTTTGGTTTTACTGTGACAACGGTCGGTCTATGAGAGGAGCTGATCTTCATCAGTTCTTTGGCTGTTTCTGATTTATGCTCCATGGAGGAAAAGAAAAGTTGCAGCAGATTTAGTTTTTCCTTCAGACAGACTCACAGGACGATTTTACTACAACAGAAATACTGAATTATGAAAGGAGAAATAATTATTGTCTCTTGTCAACTATTAGGAATTTGTCACAAAGCTGAATGTGAAGGGACAGTCCTGGATCGGTCTATGGACTGTACAGGAAGGATCGACATCTACCTGGGAATGGAAATGGGTGGACGTGTCACCGCTGACAGAAACGTGAGCCAGTGTTTTGTTTCTATTTCAGTGCCATCAAAGTCATTGTTGGAAACTAACAGAACCATGTGTTAAAGGCAGGACAGCAACACATGTTCAAAGGATTTTCTCAGTGTTGCTTTGGAACAACCTGCAGATGTTGAATCCAATGAAAGAACGTGAAAAGAAAACTGAGTGTTTGAATGAAGAGCTGGACTTGAGCTCTGTTCATCTGCAGTCTGTGATGAGGTCCAGTAACAAGGACTCAGTTTGAAAGAGTCAGGATTCAGAAAGTCTTCAAAGCCCTGGTCACAGTTCAGCTTATTGAACGTGTGTGCTGCTCTGTATCCTCAGACAGAAAAGAACAAACTGCTTCTCAACTTCACAAGTCAAACAAATGTGACTGCAGGTCCTTTAACTTTAGCTCAGCATGAAGGACGACCTGCCTCTTCTCTGCTCTTTAGAAAGGGAAGAACATATGAAGGGAAAAGCTGAATATGACCATTAGTCCCAGGGATGGATTAAGAGAGCAGCTTTACAACCAGTTTGTCCTGCTGGCAAACTGAGGTACTGCAACTAAAATCCCTACAACCCACAAAGTCTTTTCCTCATAGACGACCATTGAAAACTGATGTGAGTCCAACTGTTGACTGAACACCTCAAACTGCACCAGCTCCGTTATTACTTCTCTGTCATTCATTTTTCAAGCATTAAGATTTAAAATTGGTCAAACCTTTAAAGCTGTTTCAGAGAAACCCTACTGAGCATGTGCAGGGAGCTTAAAAACCAGGAGTCAGACCAGGACCAGAGAAAAGGTCTGTGGAGTATGAGCAGAGTAACTTTCATTGGAATGAATGGATGCCATGTCTAAGTCCTGGATCCAGTTTTCATAACACATCTGGGACCAGACTCATACCCATAATCCTTTGTGTTTGAGGTGTCTGCAAATCCCCTAAAAATGATGGAAAATATCTGAAATATTCAAAGTGAGATTCAAGTTTATGTGAATATGAAAATAATCAGGAGTTTCAGCCCAGTTTAAAACTATATTTTATTTGTCCACAGGTTCTGGGCAACAGGACATGAAAACCCCACAGGCTGGTACTATGGATCATGTTGTGACCAACAAGGAAAATGGACAACAACTTATAATGATAGAGAATATAAAACATGGCTCTGTGAGAAATAGATTCCCTGGTTGTGCTGATGACAGAGGGCTGTGGACTGTTGGGATGAAGCTGTTTGTCCAATCAGACTGAAGACACCAAACTATGAAAAGCTCTGCATGAACCTCAGAGTCATCTTCCATTAGTTCACATGTTCAACCATCTGGATTCCATAGACATTGTCCCTCTGTGCTCTATGGTGCAGACAGAGCAGTGGGGCTGGAAGTCGTCCACACAACAACTACATGTGCACTCACTGACTCTGTCGTCCCACAGAAGGTTAGAATAAAAGTGAACTGCAGCTTGTCTTTACTTTGCTTTACTTGCTTCATTCATGAGTCTGTTGCTGCTCAAACTGCTCAAAGTGTCTTCTTCATTTTCTCTGATACACCTGGAGTTAGTATCTGCTTCGTTTTACCTGGACCAGGATCTTTTCTTCATCTAAACATGTGTCACATTAACCACATTAGAAAATACTGTAAAGAACCAACAAACTATTAAAGGCTTCTTCACCAAATGCATTGTCTAATATCATCAGTGTGTCTGGGGAACTCTTTGTGAAAATACAAACATGTGGTCAGGATGATGCAGCAGTGTCTGTGCAGCTGGAAAAAGGCCTCTGTCATGTTTCTACTAAGACACAACAACCAGAGTCCAGAACAGCTGAGTAATCCTGAGCCAGGACACACAGGGAAACCAGGAAAAGACAGGAGCAGCTGTAAGTCTATGGTGTAAAAGTGAAACCAGAGCAGTATATTTACTGGGGAGAGTGATCAGGAGATGAGGAGCAGGTGTGCTGGTGAGCAGAGGGTCAGCTGACAGGAGGCACAGACAAAGTTTATTCAAGATGGCGTCATGGATGGATATCCAGAGACATCTGGTGGCTGGATGGAGAATGGCAGGTGTTGTAACTTTCCAAGGTGCTGAAGAAGTGAGAATGTGGGTGAATCATTCATTAAACCATGGATTATCTTTCCCACTGAGTCTAAATCTTCTCAGGGGTGGATGCTTATTTATTAAAATCTGAAAGGTGGTTTTAAAAAACTTACATGCCAAGTCAGAATCCACCATATTATAGACGAGGTGCAAATCACTATTAGAAACATCATGTATGAAAGCCTGCTCATTGAAATGCTGAGAATTTTGTTTAAAAATATATCTAAGTTTAGTTTTAGGAAGCCTACAGGTTCTAACACAAGCAACTGCACAATGATCACTAACATCGTTACAAAGGACCCAGGCGGCAGCATATTTGTGTGGAAAGTTCCTAAGAATAACATCAAGCAAAGTGGACTTGTCCAAAGGCTTAGGGTTCAACCAAGTTGCAGATAGCCAGTCCCAGTTTAAGTCACCCAACAGAACCAACTCAGTGTCTGACCGTTTATGTAGAATGTCCGAAAACAGTGACGGCTTCACGTGATGCCGAAGGTGGACGATAACATCCTATTACTGTGAGCTCGGTGCTGTTAGCAAGGTTTAACTTCATCACTAACATTTCAAAACACTCTGGTTTAGTGAACGAGTCCACCAAGGTACAGTCCAATGATGTCTTTGTATAGACTGTAACTCCTCCTCCTTCGTTTACACCATCTGTCCTGAACACATTATATCCATCAATGTGGATCATATCATTAGTGACTGATGGTTTTAACCACATCTCTGACAGAACTATAACGTCACAGGCAGTTTGCTTGGCCCAGAGACCAATTGTGTCTATTTAGATAAAACTGAGCACTTAATAAAACACAATGAGTCTCTCCAATATTTGATATTTGTATAAAAAAGATAACTTACATCTCTTGCAATACTGCTGTCAGGACGTCCCTCAATAAAATGTCTTTTCTGAGTTTTGGTGGATTCAAGAATAATTGTTGAGTCTGAACTTGATGAGCCTTCAGATGCAGGAGATGGAGATTATTCTGACAAACATGAGGCTCCTGAAGAAGAATCCTCAACACTGTCTAAGAACACACAAATAGCACTGTGATGAAAAACTGTGTTCAAACTGTGCATATAAAATCTACACTAGCAATAAATTAATAACCAAGACATTTTGAGAAACAACTGCATTATCTTACCACTGCAATCTGCAGTCAAGGCCTTGAAAGACGCCTGAGACCAATTCAAAAGTTCATCAAATATGTCTGGATCCACTTCCACTCCTGCACAATCCTTCAGGAACAAGGATGTGAAACTTGCCAAACCAAGTTTTGCCTCCACTAAAAGAGAGAAGCTAAAGTTAAAAATACAGTGATACACCCTTAACACATATAGATAAATATAGGATATGCAAACAGAGAGCAAAAAGCACTCAGGTCTTGTTTTCAAGCAAGTGCATTGCATCCAAATGTCATATAATAATAAAGCAGCAATAAAACAATAATAAAATAGAAGGTATCCCAGTACTGGAGTCAAAGAGGTTACTTTTCACCACTTAAATAACTTCCTTGGAGAAATTCAGGATCATTGTAGACATCCTCTGTCTGTGGTGCCCTGACCCATTTGCTCAGTCCGTTATACTCAACAGGAACCAGCATATTCCTACTTTCTAATAGACAGAACGTCACATACAACCAAATAGAAAATGGATGCACAAAATGATGCAGCTAGAAAAACACACACACGTTTCAATATGACTTTCCTGTGAATGATCCAAGCAGAGAAAATAGACTAATGACAACAAAATCTGCTGGAGCTTAGTGCCCATTGATTCAATCACCAACAGGTGAACAGCTCCTGCTCTCTGCCTGTGGGTCCACCCTAAAGTCAGTAGGCCTATACGAGTTTCAGCAAGTCCCATTGGAAAGAAAAAGACCACCTTCATTAAAAATTCTCACGGATATTAGTTCGCAGTGTCAGTAAGATCCTCCCGACTGTCGTATCGCGCTAAATCAACCACATGCTATACACACTTTATGCTAGCAATCGGACACTTCGACCAAAAACGGTTTAAAACAGGAAAAAAAAACACTTGAAAATGTTCGTAGTCCAGTAAATAAACTTCACATAACATTGTTCTAAATAAACATGTGCTAATATTGAGCTAAAAGATGAAATTTGAAAGAACTGAACTTACCGCGATGACAGAGAAAATGGCGACCGGAAAAATCCAGCTCCGCATTTCTTCACCGGAAATAAAGGCGCGGTCCAGTTTGACTCTCCGAGTGTGAAACTGTGGGAAACTCCCAACATTTACTCCAACACTGACTCTGCTAGTGTTGGTTTTTATCGGCTCGGTGTTAAAACGACTCTGAATTTTGTTCATGTCATGTTACGGTGGAAATTTAACCCTGGCAGATTTGCCAGTCTTCCCTTTGTTCCCCGGTAACTATTTGCCAACCATGTTTATATTTAGAAGATTTTCAACCGGACATTAACGAAGGTCAAACAAAAATCAACAGGTTTCAATTATGGGCATCTGTTTGTTGTTGGTTTCATCAGTTTGTCACTGTCTGACTGTGACTTTAGACATATAATGTGGAAATAACTGCAAATCAACCAAAATGATCACCATTGATTAGATCTTACATGAAGTTGGAGCCACGTGGTGTTGATGGAAAAGTCCTATTGTTTATGTTTGCCTGTGGTTTTCACGTGTGGTAATATTGATTTCTGTGGAACGGTGTATGTGAAATAATATTCTAAAAGGGAGTGGGACCAAGTTAGACTGGATTTAAATGAATCCATGACAGTTTTATTGAATAACATGGTAGGGTTTATAATTTACCAGTTCTCATCTATGCCAAGATTTTTACACGTTGACATTAATATGTCAGAAAGAAGCTGAAACATTTCATATTGTTTAGCTGTTAGATTTTATCCAGGATTCAAGAGCTGCTTCAAATACCAACACACGACGGACCAGAAAACCACCATGGGGAACAAAGGTACTGGGGAACATAGGGAAGACCCCCTTTCGATCCAGTAGAAAGCCCAGTAGTGATCCAGGGAGAAAAAGGAGCAACATCAGAGTATTGTATAGTAACAGATTATGGGGAGATCCAGACAGAAGGGACCATTGTGTCATATTCCAGTCCATGATTCACTGCTGTTGTCAGCATGAAACCACCTGACAGGTAGAGTAAACAAAGCCACCACACTGGACACATTGTTTGTTGATTCCTTGTTTAGGCTGGAAATATAGCAGGAAAATACAGCAGGTGGCTCACCGAGTGCAGATATATTAAAGGACCTAAGCTTCCTCAGCCCAACCATTGCAGAGTCATTGGAGAACTTCTGTAAGTGGCAGGACATAGAGCTGTACTGAAGTCTGAGGTGTATAGGGTGAACAGAAAAGGAGACAGGACAGTCACCTGTGGTACAGCAGGGAAAACAGGAGGCCAAGTCAGCAACGTGCAGGGAAACACACAAGTTGTCCGATCATAGCAAACGATCTGAGGAAACATGAACAATCCAGATGGAGTCCAGAACAGCTGAGTAATGCAAAGCGAGAACAAACAGGGAAAACCAGGAAGAGGCAGAAACAGCTGGAAGTTTGTGGTGTAAAAGTGAAACCAGAGCAGTATATTTACTGGGGAGAGTGATCAGGAGATGAGGAGCAGGTGTGCTGGTGACCAGAGGATCAGCTGACAGGAGGCACAGGCAAAGTTGATTCAAGATGGCATCATGGCTGGATATCCAGAGACATCTGGTGGCTGGATGGAGAATGGCAGGTCCTTTTACAAGGTGCTGAAAAACTGAGAATGTGGGTGAATGCAGAGAAAGAGGTGGACAAAATATAATGGTCCTAAATTGGCATCAAGTCAACCTGACATGTTTGGGGTGTAGATACAGGTCAGGCAGGAGCCCTGCTTCAAAAACTAACGAGACTCCAGGACTCCAGGCTCTTTAGTCAGAAAAATGTCTTCACAAAGACCATAGTTTTGCCAGACAAACAACAGATGTAGTCTGGCTGCTGGTCCATGAGGGAAGTGGGAACAGGTGTGTATGTAGGTGAGGGGGGGGGGGATCCGGGGACATCTAGTGGATGAATGGAAAATGGAGAGGATTTCTGTTTCGACAGGGATGGTAACAGATCCGTGTATGCAATCTCAATGTGAACATCTGAAACTAAAGTGTTTGTGCTGCCACTTCCTGAATGTGGATTGTGGCTCATATATAAAAGGTCAAAGTGGTTGAAGCCACTGACTTGGCTCAGTACAGCTCAGGACAGAAAACTTCATACAGCTCAACCACATGGGGGCACCAGAATGCTCATATCAATCTGTACTGCCCTCTTCACTGAAAACAGACAAGTGATGACAAATAAAATCAACAAACATGAAGCTCAAAGAAAATGGATTCTCATCAGATCCATGTCCATGTCAACAGGAAAGTTGGAATCAGGATGATTTTGATCAGATTTGTGTTTAGTTTGTCCAGTGAACAGTGTTGGCTCCTCGCTGCACTGACCTGCAGACACTACACTGCTCTGCTGCTGAGAAAAACATTTCCTGATAACCTGCTCTGTGTGGGTGTGTGCTCACGTCTTTTACCAACACATGCATGTTGGATTTCCAAACTCTTGCTGTTTTGAAAAACTTAGAAAATACTTTCAGTTTCCCAAAGTTTTAGATTCACATGGTTTTTATAGTTTGTCTAAATAGTTTCATCAATGCAAAGACTGGACGATGCAGCTTCCTGGCATAAGAAAGTAAAGGGGTGGGGTGTGAGCGATACTGTTCTTGCTGCTACTTCCTGAATGTTCTTAGACCACACGGAGCAAGAAACCCAACAGCAGCATCTGGATTTACACAGTTTAACAGAGTTTACTATACTAGTACACAGGTTTTACTGCAGTATAGCAGCCAGTCAACACAGTGTGGGAACAGAAAGTGAAGTTTATCTACTGATCAGCTGTCTCAGTCCTCTGAAGATGTCCTCAGATATTTATGCCAAACCAGATGTTTCACGGAAGGTGAGACACAACAGAAGGGAGGAGGAAGATGGAGAGTGGGAAGAAAGGGAGGTGCAGATCTACGAGACTGCAGACGATGTCAGAGATGATCCCACTGGTTTTCAGTCTGAGGAAGGAGGTAAGTGAGAAATTATCAAATCCACTTCAAACCCACAGACACACAGGGGGGAACATGCAAACTCCACACAGAAAGGCCCTGAGGTTGAACAGGATTCACACCTGAAACCTTAATGCTGTGAGGCCACAATATGACACCACTGTAGCACCGTGGCCCCCCCATGATAAATCTGTAATCTAACAATTAATGCTTATTTGTCAGTTGTGCCTTTCAATCATGTTGGACCTAAAGTTTGTTCTTCCCTCAGTATGTTACACTGATCTTTCCAACCCAAGCTCCTGCAGCCCATCACACATCAATGTTAGTTTCTATACAGCGACATGTGCAGTATGAAGTCTTTCCTAAAGTCAGTCGGATGATGTTCTGTTAACAAGCTGCTGACAAAAAATGTACAGTACCACAGCTTCTCACGTCTTCTGTTGCTGCTTTTATCAAATGGAACATTTAAGTGACCAGTGTTGTTTCAACTCTGGGAAAGACACTTTTACACTGAGCACAAAGAGCAACCACAAGGCAGGAAGAAGTGTGACGTGCACAATGACCACATCCGTACAGCTAAGACAGACTGAAGACTATTTTAATTCAAGGGTGTCAGGTGGAAAATTCAGTGGTTCATCATAACTGAAACTGTCAGATCAGTGGTTTAACAAAGGTGTTAAAATAGTTTGTCACATCAGTGACGCTGTTGACAGGCTGTTGACAAGACGCCACCACAGCCACAGATCTAACCAATGATGCTAGAGTGTGAGGTCTAATGGTAGAAGCAGAGGATGATGGGTAATAAGTGTAGCTGTGTTTGGTTAAACTCGCTCTGTGTGCTTTGCCTTTGCAGGACCACACAGTCAGAACCATCCTCCAGTCCAAAGAAAACCTCTGAGAGGAGCTGCAGTGTGTCTGGGAGTGCTGTGCCTTCTGATGATGGTTGGGATCATCTCCCTGTCCATACGCTGTAAGATTCAACACGACCGCTCAACTCATGAGCAGCAAACACTAAACAAGTTCACATGATGCCAAACAGAGACTGTTGGTCTGTGAAGCACAGTGATGACACTTTCCCCCCAACATCACTGCCCTGCTGCCCTGATTTGAGTCTGTCTTCATATAATACTGACATATGTCCAGGCAAAGAGTTATTGGTGGCTGTGATCAGTCCTCCTCTCCAAACTGCCTGTGAAGTGATCCCTTCACAACACAACTCCACTGTAAGAAACAGACACACAATCCACAATCCTCCAACATCAGAACATGTTGAAGGTGTTAGTTCCTCATCAAGTCTAAACCACAATACCTGCACAGATCACACGTCACATTTCCTGTGTCAGAAACTGCTCAGCTCTTTGTTTCTCTGTGTCTCTATTAATAGAATAAGAATAAGAAAACCTTTATTTGTTCCACAATGGGGAAATTGCATTGTTGCAACAGTAAGTACAAAAACACAGCAGAGAGCCAGAAGTAGCAAGATGTGAGATAAATAGGAAATTAAAAATATTTTAAAAAGTACTAAGTGGAATAGAACTATGAAGCTACAAAGACAGTAAGTATATACAATATGTGCCTATGGGTATGTACAGTATATGGACATAACTGGATATATAAATAAATACCAGGTAAAGTGACTACAGTATATTGCACTGATGTGATTTACATTATACTACACTCACAATAGATGGATGACAAATGTACAGTTAGCAGTGATCATTGTAGAGTTGGACAGCAGCAGGAAGGAAGGACCTGCGGAATCTCTCCTTCACACAGTGAGGGTGAATCAGTCTATCACTGAAGCTGCTCTCCAGGGCAGACAGGATGTCCTGCAGGAGGTGACTCGTGGTCCAGCATGGATGTCAGCTTAGCCAGGACCCGTCTGTCCCCCACCTCCCTCACTGAGTCCAGAGGACAGAGCTGGACTTCTTGATGACCTTGTCCAGCTTCTTCCTTTCCCTCTCCGTGATGCTGCTGCTCCAGCAAACCACACCATACAGGATGGCTGATGCCACCACAGAGTCATAGAAGGTCCTCAGGAGTGCCCCCTTCACCCCAAAAGACAGCAGTCTCCTCAGGAGGCAGAGTCGGCTCTGGCCCTTCCTTTACAGTGCATCTGTGTTATGAGTCCAGTCCAGTTAGTTGTTCAGATGAACACCCAGGTACTTATAAGAGTCCACTCTCTCAATGTCTATTCCCTGGATGTTCACTGACGAGGGGAGAGTAGACCAATGTCTGCGGAAATCCACCACCATCTCCTTGGTCTTCCCCGCGTTGATGAGGAGGTGGTTCTGCTGACACCAGTCCACAAAGTCCTGCGTCAGTCTTCTGTACTCTGCATCATCGTCATCCGTGATGAGCCCGACAATCGCAGAGTCGTCAGAGAACTTCTGCAGAACACAGCCGTCCGTGTTGTGTCTGAAGTCTGCAGTGTAGAGGGTGAAGAGGAAGGGGGCCAGGACGGTCCCCTGGGGGGCCCCCACACTGCAGGTCAGGATGTCGGACACACTGTCCTGGGCTCTCACAAACTGTGGTCGGTTTGTGAGGTAGTCCAGGATCCACTCCGCTAGGCCAAAGTCCACACCAGCCTTCTCCAGTTTGTCCCTTAAAAGCAACGGCTGTATGGTGTTGAATGCGCTGGAGAAGTCAAAGAACAGAATTCTCACAGCACTGCTGGGCTTCTCCAGGTGTGCCAGAGTACGGTGAAGCAGGAAAATGATGGCGTCCTCCACTCCGATGCCGGGTCAGTAGGCGAACTGCAGCGGGTCCATCGCTGAGCTCACCACAGAGCGGAGGTGGCCCAGGACCAGTTTCTCCAGTATCTTCATCAGATGGGACGTGAGAGCCACCGGCCTGAAGCTGTTGAGATCCTTAGCGTGCGGTGTCTTGGGCACTGGTACCACACAGGAAGTCTTCCAGAGCTGTGGTACCACCCTCAGCTTGAGGCTCAGGTTGAAGACATGCTCCATAACTCCACACAGTTCGTCTGCACAGGACTTAAGTAGCCTGGAGCTGATGCCATCTGGTCCAGCTGCCTTCCTAGCCTTGATCCTCCTCAGTTCACTCCTCACCTGGGCTGGTGTGAGGGACAAGGAAGGGCAGGGGGGTAGTGTGCTGGAGGGGTGGGTGAATCCATGGAGCTGTGAAGTGGTGGGGTGATGGGGTGGGCCTGAGGTGTGAAAGGCTGAGGGAGTGGGGCATTGTCCCGGTGCCGGGGAGAAGGTCTGCAGCTGCGTGGGGGCAGGAGAGGGTGATTGATCAAACCTAAGGAAATGCAGATTTAGATCGTTAACCCATTGCAGATCCCCCTCAGCCTGGGCATGGTGTGCTTTGAAACCTGAGATGGTCTTCAGGCTCCGCCACACTCCACTGATGTTCTGCTGCTGCAGCTGCTCCTCCATCTTCCTCCTGTAGCTGGCCTTCCCCTCTCTGATCTTCCTCCTCAGCTCCTTCCGTACAGTCCTCAGCTTCTCCTTGTTCCATGATCTGAAAGCTCTCTTCTTCTCCTTCAGGAATAGTTTTTATATCAGGGGTAATCCATGGCATGCTGTTTGAAAAACATCACACAGTCCGGGAGGGTACAGTGTTTCCGAAGCAAAGGTTTATGTAGTCCGTGATGCAGTCTGTAATGGCGCTGACATCCTCCCCATGTGGGTCATAGAGCTCTGTCCATACAGTGGTGTTAAAGCAGTCCCTCAGAGCCTCCTCGCTCTCAGTAGTCCACCTCTTCACCACACGTGGCACCACAGGCTGCCTGTTCACAACAGGTTTATACACAGGCTGCAGATAGACAAAGTTGTGGTCAGCTCTCCCCAGGGGAGGGAGAGAGGATGAAGAATATGCCTCCTTGGTGTTGGCATAGAACAAGTCCAGTGTTTTATTGTCTCTGGTAGGGCAGGTGACATACTGGGTGTATGTGGGCAGATCAGATGTGGGAGACGCGTGGTTGAAGTCTCCAGAGATGAGGAAGAGGGCCTGTGGGTGATGTGTCTGAAGACTGCTGGTGATGGAGAGCAGCGTGTCACAGGCTGTGTCTGCGTTAGCAGAGGGAGGCATGTACACTGCTGTCACAAAGACGTGCGTAAACTCCCGTGGCAGGTAGTATGGCCGCATGCTAACTGCTAACAGTTCAATGTGTGGTGTGGACATTCAGCAAAGTGCTGCACAGTGCTGCTGCAGAGTAACACAACTTGTATCTCTGCAACAAACAACCTTTTCAGCAGGACTTGAGTTTCTCACTTTATTGAAAAGGTTTTTCCAACTCCATTGCATGGATCATATAGTCCAGTAATTCAACTTATAACACACAAATGAAGGTTTTCAGGAAACAGGAACTAAGTGCTTCAAGTATCTGTGGCTGTGGGTGGACCTGCTGCTACTTCCGTCATGCCCTGTTGAAAGCTGCCTGACTCAGACAGAAACAGACAGTGAAGACTGGTCCAAAACAGCTTCAGGTGCTTTTTAGCTCTTTGTCCCTCAACATGTCTGCAGACATTCAGTCTGTGTCAGATGTGAGGGTGAAATATATCAGAGGAGTCCCAGAGGACACAAGAGAGACAGACAGAAGCCAGGATGGACAGCAGCTCACTGATGAATAACTGAACTCTAGATTAAAGCTGTGACTGTGATGGTTAATAAAACACAGGAAGTAACTCAGCTATGTCTTTATAAAGCAGAATGATTTGATGTCGTCTGTTTCTTCTGGTGTTTCTCTCATCAGATGTTTCAGTGAAATTAGAAAACGAGCAGCTGAAGATCAGAAACAACAACCTGAGCAGCAACAACTCACTGTTGGAGAAAAAAACTGCGGGTAAGATTTTTTAACAAACAGGCAAATACCATAAAACACATGATCCAACTTCACACTGCATCAACATTTTCATGTTTTATCTGCTGCTGATTTTCTTAAGACATGGCAGCCAACAACAGTCAGTTACAGGAAGAAGTGAAGAAGCTGAAGGACAAAACTGAAGGTGAGAAAAGTTTAAAAACTATGATCAAATATCAGAATTAAACCAGTTTCTATGATATCACTGAAGAGTCACTTTGAATTCTAACTGTCTAATGTAGTTGAACAGTTTTGCTGTGTGGATATTTGTGTTGGAGGTAATCACTTCAAATGAGAGTGACGTCGTATTTACAGAGTAAAGAACCTGAAAGTGAAAAGTGGAGACAGAAAGATCTGAACCTACACAGTGAAAGTACAAGTCTTATCAGTCTGACACTGAATGACATGAACTGGCTTTAAAACATTTGTCTCACATTAAGGGAAGTGGTGTCCTGAAGGATGGACGAGATTTGGATGCAGCTGTTACTTTAAATCCACTCAGATGAAATGGTGGTATGAAAGTAGGTCGGACTGTATAAGCAAAGGAGCTAATCTGGTGTCGATAAACAGCAAAGAGGAGCAGGTGAGTGTGTTTGTTACTGTGTGTGTGATCTCTGATGTAACTGCCAGTGATCTGTTCCTTGTGTTTCTGACCTGCTGCCAGTCTGGGACCTGCCTCCTGTCTGGACCCTGATGGATTTATTTGCCTGGTTAAACAGCTTTCAGGCTGCACAACTGGAAACCTCTTCACTGACTAGTGATTCTAGTAAAGGGCCTGGAATTCAACCTGCTCTGCCTGTGTGGACTGTACAGGCATTTGGGTCCACGTCACTGCTGCTTTTCTACATCAACTATCATGAAAGCTGATTTTAAGGCCATGGATATTATTATTTCACATACTGGAGATTTTAAGGCCTGGATTGGTATTTTTGGATTTGGAGTTGGTTTAGGTCACTGCACATTTGCAGTAAAACACAAAAGTCTTGGTTAAAGTGACAAAAACAGGAGGTCTGACTGATTCTGCATGAACTGAGCTCTAATGGTTCAGAGAATTTAGAGACAAAAGTTCATGTAAGGGAAATATTTCATTATTCAATTCATTCTCAATATCTCAAAAACCCTCCAAATGTGTGTTGGTTTGAAAAACACATTCTGATAAAATGACATGTTAACTTTGGTTTTACTGTGACAACGGTCGGTCTATGAGAGGAGCTGATCTTCATCAGTTCTTTAGCTGTTTCTGATTTATGCTCCATGGAGGAAAAGAAAAGTTGCAGCAGATTTAGTTTTTCCTTCAGACAGACTCACAGGACGATTTTACTACAACAGAAATACTGAATTATGAATGGAGAAATAATTATTGTCTCTTGTCAACTATTAGGAATTTGTCACAAAGCTGAACGTGAGGGGACAGTCCTGGATCGGTCTATGGACTGTACAGGAAGGAACGACATCTACCTGGGAATGGAAATGGGTGGACGTATCACCGCTGACAGAAACGTGAGCCAGTGTTTTGTTTCTATTTCAGTGCCATCAAAGTCATTGTTGGAAACTAACAGAACCATGTGTTAAAGGCAGGACAGCAACACATGTTCAAAGGATTTTCTCAGTGTTGCTTTGGAACAACCTGCAGATGTTGAATCCAATGAAAGAACGTGAACAGAAAACTGAGTGTTTGAATGAAGAGCTGGACTTGAGCTCTGTTCATCTGCAGTCTGTGATGAGGTCCAGTAACAAGGACTCAGTTTGAAAGAGTCAGGATTCAGAAAGTCTTCAAAGCCCTGGTCACAGTTCAGCTTATTGAACGTGTGTGCTGCTCTGTATCCTCAGACAGAAAAGAACAAACTGCTTCTCAACTTCACAAGTCAAACAAATGTGACTGCAGGTCCTTTAACTTTAGCTCAGCATGAAGGACGACCTGCCTCTTCTCTGCTCTTTAGAAAGGGAAGAACATATGAAGGAAAAAGCTGAATATGACCATTAGTCCCAGGGATGGATTAAGAGAGCAGCTTTACAACCAGTTTGTCCTGCTGGCAAACTGAGGTACTGCAACTAAAATCCCTGCAACCCACAAAGTCTTTTCATCATAGAGGACCATTGAAAACTGATGTGAGTCCAACAGTTGACTGAACACCTCAAACTGCACCAGCTCCATTATTACTTCTCTGTCATTCATTTTTCAAGCATTAAGATTTAAAATTGGTCAAACCTTTAAAGCTGTTTCAGAGAAACCCTACTGAGCATGTGCAGGGAGCTTAAAAACCAGGAGTCAGACCAGGACCAGAGAAAAGGTCTGTGGATTATGAGCAGAGTAACTTTCATTGGAATGAATGGATGCCATGTCTAAGTGTGGGTCCAGTTTTCATAACACATCTGGGATCAGACTCATACCCATAATACTTTGTGTTTGAGGTGTCTGCAAATCCCCTAAAAATGATGGAAAATATCTGAAATATTCAAAGTGAGATTCAAGTTTATGTGAATATGAAAATAATCAGGAGTTTCAGCCCAGTTTAAAACTATATTTTATTTGTCCACAGGTTCTGGGCAACAGGACATGGAAAACCCAGAGGTGGGTACTATGGATCATGTTGTGACAAACAAGGACAATGGACAACAACTTATAATGATAGAGAATATAGAACATGGATCTGTGAGAAATAGATTTCCTGGTTCTGCCGATGACAGAGGGCTGTGGACTTGTCTTTACTTTGCTTTACTTGCTTCATTCATGAGTCTGTTGCTGCTCAAACTGCTCAAAGTGTCTTCTTCATTTTCTCTGATACACCTGGAGTTAGTATCTGCTTCGTTTTACCTGGACCAGGATCTTTTCTTCATCTAAACATGTGTCACATTAACCACATTAGAAAATACTGTAAAGAACCAAAAAACTATTAAAGGCTTCTTCACCAAATGCATTGTCTAATATCATCAGTGTGTCTGGGGAATTCTTTGTGAAAATACAAACATGTGGTCAGGATGATGCAGCAGTGTCTGTGCAGCTGGAAAAAGGCCTCTGTCATGTTTCTACTAAGACACAACAACCAGAGTCCAGAACAGCTGAGTAATCCAAAGCCACGACACACAGGGAAAACCAGGAAGAGACAGGAACAGCTGGAAGTCTATGGTATAAAAGTGAAACCAGAGCAGTATATTTACTGGGGAGAGTGATCAGGGGATGAGGAGCAGGTGTGCTGGTGAGTAGAGGGTCAGCTGACAGGTGGCACAGACAAAGTTTATTCAAGATGACATAATGCATGGATATCCAGAGACATCTGGTGGCTGGATGGAGAATGGCAGATCTTGTAACTGTCCAAGGTGCTGAAGAAGTGAGCAGGAAGGAGCAGTTCAGTTCAGGAAGGAGCCCCGCTTCCAAAAAGTAACCAGTCTCAGGCACTGCAGGCTCTTTGTACAGAAAAATGTCCTCACCATGATCAAAGTCCTGCAAAACAAATAATAGGCTGCACAGATGTGGTCTCGCTGCTGGTCCATAAGGGAAGTGGGACAGGTGTGTCTGTAAGTGAAAGGAATCTGAGGACATCTAGTGGCTGGATGGAGAATGGCATAATTGACATGTCCTATTGTCAATGTGTTTGGGGGGTGGATACAGGTCACGAAGAAGCCCTGCTTCCAAAAACTAACCCGTCTCCAGGACTCCAGGTTCAGCGTTCCTCATCAAATGCATCATCAGATGTACAGTTGTCTATGGACAAACTGGCTTCTTCCAGTTAAATAATTAGAAAACCAGTTTAAAACATTACTACTTAAACCTATATGTTGTAGACTGAAGGAGGAGACCATGATCTACAGTGTCAAATGCTTTAGACAAATCAATATACAGTGCAACACTAGATTTATTGCTATCTAGAGAGAACCTATGGGATTGAAACACGTTAGTGTTACGCCCCAGCCTAGGGGTTGCCGGAGCGTAACACGATTGTGGAGTTTTCCTCCAAACCTCTTCCACTCTCAACAAACACGAACTAGACGAACTACAATTAACAAGAATATTTATTCTGTCAAAATACAGAATACAAAACAGAATGTTCAAAACAAACAAAACGCTAATTTAGCCCTGCTCAAACAAAAACGCTCCGTGAGCCCTACGATACTATACGAATAATGGGAAACAAACACAAACGCTAAATATAGTCCTACGATCTCGAACAAACAAAAGATCAAATAACAAAAACGCTAAACAGCCGTATAATAGCTAATCAAAAGAAATAACACAAAATCACAGACTTTGAAGGAGGAGACCATGATCTACAGTGTCAAATGCTTTAGACAAATCAATATACAGTGCAACACTAGATTTATTGCTATATAGAGAGAATCTAAGGGATTCAAACACTTTAGCAACAACAGAGGGTCTAGAAAGAGGCCGACATTTATGCAAAACAGTGGGGTCTCCACCTTTTAGTAGCGGGAGGACATAGGCCAGCTTCCAAGAACTAGGAATTGACCAATTACAAAGGCTAAGGTTGAAAATAAAGGGAATGGGACCAGCAATCAAACTTGCTGCTTTTAAAAGATAAGGCTCACTTTGATCTGGACCTGCTGGTTTTTTACAATGCAGACTGGATCAGGCTTTAAAGACTGAGGATTGTGAAATGACAGAAAAATATTTAGCATTTACAAAACTTTTAGGATTGCTGATTCCATTACCGGGGCCATATACTGGGAGATTTGATTAGATAATTGAACCTGAACTGATCAAATATTTATTAAATGCATCTGCTAAATTGTTTTTACCATTAAGTTTGTTTTGACCTATTTTTATTAATTCAGGGGGAGTAGGAGGGTTTGGAGTTCCTGCTGATGATTTAACCACCTTCCAGAATTTATTAGGATCATTTAAATTCTGATCTATTAAATTAAGATAGTACTCACTTTTAGTATGTTTTATGACGTGCATTTGTTTCTTCAACCTCTATAATCATTCCAATGCTTAACCTCATTGCCTGTCTTTGCCTTGGTCCATGCAGAATTACGTTCTCTGATGAGTGTAGCAATGTCTTCATTAAACCATGGATTATCTTTCCCACTGACTCTAAATCTTCTCAGGGGTGGAGGCTTATTTATTAAAATCTGGAAGGTGGCTTTAACAAACTTCCATGCTAAGTCAGAATCCACCATATTATAGACGAGGGGCAAATCACTGTTAGAAACATCACGCATGAAAACCTGCTCATTAAAACACTGAGAATTTTGTTTAAAAATATATCTAAGTTTAGTTTTAGGAAGCCTACAGGTTCTAACACAAGCAATTGCACAATGATCACTAACATCGTTACAAAGTACCCAGGCGGCAGCATATTTGTGTGGAAAGGTCCTAAGAATAACAGACAAAGTGGACTTGTCCAAATGCTCAGGGTTTAACCAAGTTGCAGATAGCCAGTCCCAGTTTAAGTCACCCAACAGAACCAACTCAGTGTCTGACAGTTTATGTAGAATGTCCGAAAACAGTGACGGCTTCACGTGATGCCGAAGGTGGACGATAACATCCTATTACTGTGAGCTCAGTGCCGTTAGCAAGGTTTAACTTCATCACTAACATTTCAAAACACTCTGGTTTAGTGAACGAGTCCACCAAGGTACAGTCCAATGACGTCTTTGTATAGACTGCAACTCCTCCTCCTTCGTTTACACCATCTGTCCTGAACACATTATATCCATCAATGTGGATCATATCATTAGTGACTGATGGTTTTAACCACATCTCTGACAGAACTATAACGTCACAGTCAGTTTGCTTGGCCCAGAGACCAATTGTGTCTATTTAGTTTATTCATTAAACAGAATAAAACACAGTCCTCTGCTGTTTTTGAGGTCAGTGGATTTTCACGCTGTGCCAATTCTGGGCCTGGGTTAGGATGGATGTTACCTGACAGGAAAAGCAGTAAGATCAGCCAGGCTGTAGTCAGCCCACTTTCCTGCTTGTGTCTGCAGACCTCTGTGGTGCCTTGAGATGTCACCGCCCCCTGTTGTTCACACTGTGGGAACACAGCAAAATCAGCATAGTCAGATTAACACAGAGTTGATTTCAACACTTCTCCAGTGTCTATATGGGTCCACACCACAAAGTGTTAACTCTTTTTGGAGAGTTGACATCTTCACACTAACTTAGTGTAATTACTGACTCTTTTGGAGTTAGAAATGTAACACTTCTCAACTCTAACCAGTGTTAGTTTTTCTCAACACTCACATGCCATTTTGAAAAGTGGACTTTGTTCTCCTGGTCTCTTCAGCAGAGTCACACTGGACAGTTTTCAACCTCCATGCCAAGTAGCCAGAACCACTCTGGTGATCTTAGAAATGTTCCTATCAAGTAAAATAATCAATGTTACCTATTTGAAGAACAAGCACAGACCCTGTACAAACCCTTATGTTCAATTTAAAGCACTGAGGCCCAGTTATAAAACATCACATGATCTGACATTGCATTGGTGATCCATTCCAAATACATTTTATACATAATCCAGATTTTCATTTTGCACCTATTAGGAAAACTACATCCCATACTCAGACATACACTTTACAAATTATCTGACAAAGACACCTACTTTTACAACATGATGCTCTGCAAACTAAAGTAGTGAAGGCAGAAACAATTCCTGTTCATGTTGTTAATGTTAGTACTTACATATCCATTCTTTGAATCTGGGCCCTTCAAGTCTGGGAACAAGCTTGTGATGCCTAGTGCATATGTAATGTGGACATTTACTGGGAGGATCCTCCTGAGAAGAAACAAACATCATAGATAATTCATTTTAGACAAATAACAAATTAAAGAAAAACTTAAATAATTGTAAATATCTAAATTACATTCTACAATTACAAGAACAACCTCACTTACCCATGACACTCTACCATGTCTGCCACAAGTATGTTCACCAGTTTTCTTCTTGTCCCATCAAACAGATGGTTTGTTCTCTCATATTCTTTGAATATTTAGTCACCACCTGGCTTTGAATGCAGGTCAAGCCTGAAACAACAATTGTATTGCATTCAAACTGAGCACTTAACAAAACACAATGAGTCTCTCCAAAATTTGATATTTGTATAAAAAAGATAACTTACATCTCTTGCAATACTGCTGTCGGGACGTCCCTCAATCAAATGTCTTTTCTGAGTTTTGGTGGATTCAAGAATAATTGTTGAGTCTGAACTTGATGAGCCTTCAGATGCAGGAGATGGAGATTATTCTGACAAACATGAGGCTCCTGAAGAAGAATCCTCAACACTGTCTAAGAACACACAAATAGCACTGTGATGAAAAACTGTGTTCAAACTGTGCAGATAAAATCTACACTAGCAATAAATTAATAACCAAGACATTTTGAGAAACAACTAAATTATCTTACCACTGCAATCTGCAGTCAAGGCCTTGAAAGACGCCTGAGACCAATTCAAAAGTTCATCAAATATGTCTGGATCCACTTCCACTCCTGCACAATCCTTCAGGAACAAGGATGTGAAAGAGAGAAGCTAAAGTTAAAAATACAGTGATACACCCTTAAGACATGGATAAATATAGGATATGCAAACAGAGAGCAAAAAGCACTCAGGTCTTGTTTTCAAGCAAGTGCATTGCATCCAAATGTCATATAATAATAAAGCAGCAATAAAACAAGAATAAAATAGAAGGTATCCCAGTACTGGAGTCAAAGAGGTTACTTTTCACCACTTAAATAACTTCCTTGGAGAAATTCAGGATCATTGTAGACATCCTCTGTCTGTGGTGCCCTGACCCATTTGCTCGCTCCGTTATACTCAACAGGAACCAGCATATTCCTACTTTCTAATAGGCAGAACGTCACATACAACCAAATAGAAAATGGATGCACAAAATGATTGAGCTAGAAAAACACACACACGTTTCAATATGACTTTCCTGTGAATGATCCAAGCAGAGAAAATAGACTAATGACAACAAAATCTGCTGGAGCTTAGTGCCCATTGATTCAATCACCAACAGGTGAACAGCTCCTGCTCTCTGCCTGTGGGTCCACCCTAAAGTCAGTAGGCCTATACGAGTTTCAGCAAGTCCCATTGGAAAGAAAAAGACCCCCTTCATTAAAAATTCTCACGGATATTAGTTCGCAGTGTCAGTAAGATCCTCCCGACTGTCGTATCGCGCTAAATCAACCACATGCTATACACACTTTATGCTAGCAATCGGACACTTCGACCAAAAACGGTTTAAAACAGGAAAAAAACACTTGAAAATGTTCGTAGTCCAGTAAATAAACTTCACATAACATTGTTCTAAATAAACATGTGCTAATATTGAGCTAAAAGATGAAATTTGAAAGAATTGAACTTACCGCGATGAGAGAGAAAATGGCGACTGGAAAAATCCAGCTCCGCATTTCTTCACCGGAAATAAAGGCGCGGTCCAGTTTGACTCTCCGAGTGTGAAACTGTGGGAAACTCCCAACATTTACTCCAACACTGACTCTGCTAGTGTTGGTTTTTATCGGCTCAGTGTTAAAACGACTCTGAATTTTGTTCATGTCATGTTACGGTGGAAATTTAACCCTGGCAGATTTGCCAGTCTTCCCTTTGTTCCCCGGTAACTATTTGCCAACCATGTTTATATTTAGAAGATTTCCAACCGGACATTAACGAAAGTCAAACAAAAATCAACGGGTTTCAATTATGGGCATCTGTTTGTTGTTGGTTTCATCAGTTTGTCACTGTCTGACTGTGACTTTAGACATATAATGTGGAAATAACTGCAAATCAACCAAAATGATCACCATTGATTAGATCTTACATGAAGTTGGAGCCACGTGGTGTTGATGGAAAAGTCCTATCGTTTATGTTTGCCTGTGATTTTCACTGCAGAGTCATTAGAGAACTTATGTAGGTGGCACGACCTAGAGCTGTACTGAAGTCTGAGGTCTATAGGGTGAACACAAAAGGAGACAGGACAGTCCCCTGTGGTGCAGCAGGGAAAACAGGTGGATAGCAACGTGCAGGGAAACACACAAGTTGTCCGATCACGGCAAACGATCTGAGGGAACAGATGAAATATCCAGGTAGAGTCCAGTACAGCTAAAAAAAATCCAAAGACAGGACAAACAGAGAAAACCAGGAAGAGACAGGAACAGCTGGAAGTTTGTGGTATAAAATTGAAACCAGAGCAGTATAATTACTGGGGAGAGTGATCAGGGCATGATTACCAGGTGTGCTGGTGACCAGAGGATCAGCTGACAGGAGGCACAGACAAAGTTGATTCAAGATGGCATCATGGCTGGATATCCAGAGACATCTGGTGGCTGTATGGAGAATGGCAGGTCCTTTTACAGGGTGCTGAAGAGGTGAGAATGAGGGTGAACGCAGAGAAAGTGGTGGAACAAAACATAAAGGGCAGGAATTTTGACATGGTCCTAAATTGACATAAAGTCAATGTGACATGTTTGGGGTGTAGATACAGGTCAGGCAGGAGCCCTGCTTCAAAAACTAACCAGTCTCCAGGACTCCAGGCTCTTTAGTCAGAAAAATGTCCTCACAAAGAATATAGTTTTGCCAGACAAATAACAGGCTGTACAGATGTAGTCTGGCTGCTGGGCCATGAGGGGAGTGTTAACAGGTGTGTCTGTAGGTGAGAGAGGTGGGGGTAATCTGGGGACATTTAGTGGCTGAATGGAAAATGGAATGAAAAGGATTTCTGTTTCGACAGGGATGGTAACAGATCCTTGTATACAATCTCAATGTGAACAGCTGAAACTAAAGTGTTTGTGCTGCCACTTCCTGAATGTGGACTGTGGCTCATATACAAAAGGTCTAAGGTCAAAGTGGTTG
Source organism: Mastacembelus armatus (assembly GCF_900324485.2). Classification (NCBI taxonomy): domain Eukaryota; kingdom Metazoa; phylum Chordata; class Actinopteri; order Synbranchiformes; family Mastacembelidae; genus Mastacembelus; species Mastacembelus armatus. The sequence goes on from NC_046643.1 coordinate 21,588,347, forward strand.
AAGCAGCTGACTTGGCTCAGTACAGCTCAGGACAGAAAACTTCATACAGCTCAACCACATGGGGGCACCAGAATGCTCATATCAATCTGTACTGCCCTCTTCACTGAAAACAGACAAGTGATGACAAACAAAATCAACAATAAACATGAAGCTCAAAGAAAATGGATTCTCATCAGATCCATGTCCATGTCAACAGGAAAGTTGGAATCAGGATGATTTTGATCAGATTTGTGTTTAGTTTGTCCAGTGAACAGTGTTGGCTCCTCGCTGCACTGACCTGCAGACACTACACTGCTCTGCTGCTGAGAAAAACATTTCCTGATAACCTGCTCTGTGTGGGTGTGTGCTCACGTCTTTTACCAACACATGCATGTTGGATTTCCAAACTCTTGCTGTTTTGAAAAACCTAGAAAATTGTTTCAGTTTCCCAAAGTTTTAGATTCACATGGTTTTTATAGTTTGTCTAAATAGTTTCATCAATACAAAGACTGGACGATGCAGCTTCCTGGCATAAGAAAGTAAAGGGGTGGGGTGTGAGCGATACTGTTCTTGCTGCTACTTCCTGAATGTTCTTAGACCACACGGAGCAAGAAACCCAACAGCAGCATCTGGATTTACACAGTTTAACAGAGTTTATTATACTAGTACACAGGTTTTACTGCAGTATAGCAGCCAGTCAACACAGTGTGGGAACAGAAAGTGAAGTTTATCTACTGATCAGCTGTCTCAGTCCTCTGAAGATGTCCTCAGATATTTATGCCAAACCAGATGTTTCACGGAAGGTGAGACACAACAGAAGGGAGGAGGAAGATGGAGAGTGGGAAGAAAGGGAGGTGCAGATCTATGAGACTGCAGACGATGTCAGAGATGATCCCACTGGTTTTCAGTCTGAGGAAGGAGGTAAGTGAGAAATTATCAAATCCACTTCAAACCAACAGACACACAGGGGGGAAACATGCAAACTCCACACAGAAAGGCCCTGAGGTTGAACAGGATTCAAACCTGAAACCTTCCTGCTGTGAGGCCACAATATGACACCACTGTAGCACCGTGGCGCCCCATGATAAATCAGTAATCTAACAATTAATGCTTATTTGTCAGTTGTGCCTTTCAATCATGTTGGACCTAAAGTTTGTTCTTCCCTCAGTATGTTACACTGATCTTTCCAACCCAAGCTCCTGCAGCCCATCACACATCAATGTTAGTTTCTATACAGCGACATGTGCAGTATGAAGTCTCTCCTAAAGTCAGTCGGATGATGTTCTGTTAACAAGCTGCTGACAAAATGTACAGTACCACAGCTTTTCACGTCTTCTGTTGCTGCTTTTATCAAATGGAACATTTAACTGACCAGTGTTGTTTCAACTCTGGGAAAGACACTTTTACACTGAGCACAAAGAGCAACCACAAGGCAGGAAGAAGTGTGACGTGCACAATGACCACATCCGTAGAGCTAAGACAGACTGAAGACTATTTTAATTCAAGGCTGTAAGGTGGAAAATTCAGTGGTTCATCATAACTGAAACTGTCAGATCAGTGGTTTACAAAAGGTGTTAAAATAGTTTGTCACATCAGTGACGCTGCTGACAGGCTGTTGACAAGACGCCACCACAGCCACAGATCTAACCAATGATGCTAGAGTGTAAGGTCTAATGGTAGAAGCAGAGGATGATGGGTAATAAGTGTAGCTGTGTTTGGTTAAACTCGCTCTGTGTGCTTTGCCTGTGCAGGACCACACAGTCAGAACCATCCTCCAGTCCAAAGAAAACCTCTGAGAGGAGCTGCAGTGTGTCTGGGAGTGCTGTGCCTTCTGATGATGGTTGGGATCATCTCCCTGTCCATACGCTGTAAGATTCAACACGACCGCTCAACTCATTAGCAGCAAACACTAAACAAGTTCACATGATGCCAAACAGAGACTGTTGGTCTGTGAAGCACAGTGATGACACTTTCCCCCCAACATCACTGCCCTGCTGCCCTGATTTGAGTCTGTCTTCATATAATACTGACATATGTCCAGGCAAAGAGTCATTGGTGGCTGTGATCAGTCCTCCTCTCCAAACTGCCTGTGAAGTGATCCCTTCACAACACAACTCCACTGTAAGAAACAGACACACAATCCACCGTCGTCCTCCTGTGTAAAAATGTGAGGACGCCAAAATACACAGAGACATTTTCATTCAGCATTTTTCAATGAGCTCTAATTATTTTATTCCTTTAACTGAATTCATCTGCTTGGTGACAACAGTTGACAGTTTTCAGTGCAGCTGCTGTAAAAAGTCTGAGTGAGTGAATGTTCATACGACTGAACATCAGAACATGTTGAAGGTGTTAGTTCCTCATCAAGTCTAAACCTCAATACCTGCACAGACCACACGTCACATTTCCTGTGTCAGAAACTGCTCAGCTCTTTGTTTCTCTGTGTCTCTATTAATAGTGTGTGGACATTCAGCAAAGTGCTGCACAGTGCTGCTGCAGAGTAACACAACTTGTATCTCTGCAACAAACAACCTTTTCAGCAGGACTTGAGTTTCTCACTTTATTCAAAAGGTTTTTCCAACTCCATTGCATGGATCATATAGTCCAGTAATTCAACTTATAACACACAAATGAAGGTTTTCAGGAAACAGGAACAAAGTGCGTCAAGTATCTGTGGCTGTGGGTGGACCTGCTGCTACTTCCGTCATGCCCTGTTGAAAGCTGCCTGACTCAGACAGAAACAGACAGTGAAGACTGGTCCAAAACAGCTTCAGGGGCTTTTTAGCTCTTTGTCCCTCAACATGTCTGCAGACATTCAGTCTGTGTCAGATGTGAGGGTGAAATATATCAGAGGAGTCCCAGAGGACACAAGAGAGACAGACAGAAGCCAGGATGGACAGCAGCTCACTGATGAATAACTGAACTCTAGGTTAAAGCTGTGACTGTAATGGTTAATAAAACACAGGAAGTAACTCAGCTATGTCTTTATAAAGCAGAATGATTTGATGTCGTCTGTTTCTTCTGGTGTTTTTCTCATCAGATGTTTCAATGACATTAGAAAACGAGCAGCTGATGATCAGAATCAACAACCTGAGCAGCAGCTACAATCAGTCACAGAATGACTTAAAGCAGCTCCAGGAGAAAAATGACAGTAAGATTTTTTAACAAACAGACAAATACCATAAAACACATGGTCCAACTTCACACTGCATCAACATTTTCATGTTTTATCTGCTGCTGATTTTCTTAAGACATGGCAGCCGACAACAGTCAGTTACAGGAAGAAGTGAAGAAGCTGAAGGACGAAACTGAAGGTGAGAAAAGTTTAAAAACTATGATCAAATATCAGAATTAAACCAGTTTCTATGATATCACTGAAGAGTCACTTTGAATTCTAATTGTCTAATGTAGTTGAACAGTTTTGCTGTGTGGATATTTGTGTTGGAGGTAATCACTTCAAATGAGAGTGACGTCGTATTTACAGAGTAAAGAACCTGAAAGTGAAAAGTGGAGACAGAAAGATCTGAACCTACACAGTGAAAGTACAAGTCTTATCAGTCTGACACTGAATGACATGAACTGGCTTTAAAACACTTGTCTCACATTAAGGGAAGTGGTGTCCTGAAGGATGGACGAGATTTGGATGCAGCTGTTACTTTAAATCCACTCAGGAGAAAACGTGGTCTAACAGCTGGTCAGACTGTCAGGACAAAGGAGCTGATCTGGTGTCGATAAACAGCAAAGACTCATAGTTTGGTAAAACGTGCAGCATCTTTCTGCAGACGTCTGTGGACCTAAGCCGCCTTAGGAGGAAAAGTCATCTCTGCCCTTTTTTTTGTTTTACATAAAACATCTATCTTCAGGTACCAGTCCGACTTGTTGTCCAGGTGCACACCAAGATATCTGGAGGCTGTCACCACATCAACTGTAGACTAAGGTTGAAGATCCTCTGTAGAGACTCACACAGTCAGGCAGCACAGTCCTTAAGCAGCCTTGGACATAGACCATCAGGACCAGCTGCCTTCCCACAGTCTTTGTAGCTGCTGCCTCACCCCCTGTTACTGTTACAGGTGGTGGAGCCTGCCCAGGTAAGGGAGCAGGTGTAGGTGCTGTGGTGGGGGTGCACACAGGTGGAGAACAAGGAGGAGATTAAGAAGGAGACACTGGAGGAATGAGGGGGTATGACTGGACAGGCTGGGGCAGAAAGTCCATTTGCCTCAGTGTCAAACCTGTTGAAGAACCTGTTGAGTTCATTGGCTCTGTCCACATCAGCCACTGGTGCCTGGTTGTTCTTTCTGTGTAGCCAGTGAAGATGTTAATTCCCCCCCCACACCTCTCTGATGTTGTTGTGCTGTAGATTTCTGTCTATTTTGTTTCTGTAGTCCTCCTCAGCCTGCTTTAATCTCCTCTTCAGCTCATGTCGGACATGTTGGAGTCTTTGTCTCCATCTTTAAATGCCTCCTGTTCCTGGTTAAGGTTTGACTTGATGTCTCTAGTGATCCAGGCTTTGTTATTAGGGAAACAGCCACAGACTTGTATCTCCATCTACTGCCTTTAGTTTAGCACCAGCTCAGCTTCCATGGAGAGACTTCTTCAGCTCAGCTGGAACAGGGTGGTCTACTCCAGATCTGATGTAGTAAGAGGAGCTCATCTCTTGTGTAGGTTCTTCTCCCCACAGTAACATCCATCAGTAATTAAGTAAAATGAGACAGTAGTTGTCAAAAAAACGTCAGAAAACTGAAAAACTCAGGAGCAACAAGACTTTGCTGCCAAAAGACTAAAGCACAGTGTCATGAACTAGGGCATAGTCAGGAGCACATTTCACCCACACAAACACAGGAGTGAGGAAAAGGGTCTTTATTTAACTAAAACAGGGCTGAACAAGAAATAAACACGCAAAACAGGAGTAGGACGAGGCAAGGAAACTCATAAGTGAAAAACATGGGCAGGGACACGAGGAGAACAAGGCACACGGGACTATGTAAAAAACAGGAACGTAGGACAATAGCATGAACATTGAGGGGGACAAGGCATAAGGGTCTGGGTCACACACACCTGGGAAGACGCACCAGACCAGACAGGGGACATGAACATGAAATACAAATAGGGAATCAAGGCATGAAGGGGTCTGGGTCACACACAACTAAGGAGACGCACCAGATCACACAGGGAAACATGAGCATGGGGACACGGAGTCAGGACAAGGAAACACATGGGCATGAAACAAGAGACATAAATATGGGACAAAGACACATGAACACAAGATGTGGGAAAAAACCAGAAAACAAAGACGGATAACTCAACTCAAACCTGGGAGTACAGAAAGCAGTCCATGAACAAAATCCAAAAAAGGAAAGGAAGTGAAACAGGTTTGAGACATGAGGGGTCCTAAGCATGGATCATCAAGGTGTACAGAACAGGGTTAGACAACAGACAACCGGGCAAGGAACAAAGGAACAAACTGGCGTATAAAAAGGCATGGGGTGAAAAACGAGGTGCAGGTGGAAACAATGAACTAATTGGGTCAAAGTAAAGAGACAGACAAAAAACCAAAACAAGATCCTGCCATGATCCTTTTCAAAATAAAACAGGAAGTGCATGGTGCGGATCATGACACACAGGAAGTAACTCAGCTATGTCTTTATAAAGCAGAATGATTATCAGTCACAGAATGACTTAAAGCAGCTCCAGGAGAAAATTCACTAAGATTTTTTAACAAACAGGCAAATACCATAAAACACATGATCCAACTTCACACTGCATCAACATTTTCATGTTTTATCTGCTGCTGATTTTCTTAAGACATGGCAGCCGACAACAGTCAGTTACAGGAAGAAGTGAAGAAGCTGAAGGACAAAACTGAAGGTGAGAAAAGTTTAAAAACTATGATCAAATATCAGAATTAAACCAGTTTCTATGATATCACTGAAGAGTCACTTTGAATTCTAACTGTCTAATGTAGTTGAACAGTTTTGCTGTGTGGATATTTGTGTTGGAGGTAATCACTTCAAATGAGAGTGACGTCGTATTTACAGAGTAAAGAACCTGAAAGTGAAAAGTGGAGACAGAAAGATCTGAACCTACACAGTGAAAGTCCAAGTCTTATCAGTCTGACACTGAATGACATGAACTGGCTTTAAAACACTTGTCTCACATTAAGGGAAGTGGTGTCCTGAAGGATGGACGAGATTTGGATGCAGCTGTTACTTTAAATCCACTGAGAAGAAACGGTGGTATGAAAGTAGGTCGGACTGTCAGGACAAAGGAGCTGATCTGGTGTCGATAAACAGCAAAGAGGAGCAGGTGAGTGTGTTTGTTACTGTGTGTGTGATCTCTGATGTAACTGCCAGTGATCTGTTCCTTGTGTTTCTGACCTGCTGCCAGTCTGGGACCTGCCTCCTGTCTGGACCCTGATGGATTTATTTGCCTGGTTAAACAGCTTTCAGGCTGCACAACTGGAAACCTGGTCACTGACTAGTGATTCTAGTAAAGGGCCTGGAATTCAACCTGCTCTGCCTGTGTGGACTGTACAGGCATTTGGGTCCACGTCACTGCTGCTTTTCTACATCAACTATCATGGAAGCTGATTTTAAGGCCATGGATATTATTATTTCACATACTGGAGATTTTAAGGCCTGGATTGGTATTTTTGGATTTGGAGTTGGTTTAGGTCACTGCACATTTGCAGTAAAACAGAAAAGTCTTGGTTAAAGTGACAAAAACAGGAGGTCTGACTGATTCTGCATGAACTGAGCTCTAATGGTTCAGAGAATTTAGAGACAAACGTTCATATAAGGGAAATATTTCATTATTCAATTCATTCTCAATATCTCAAAAACCCTCCAAATGTGTGTGTTGGTTTGAAAAACACATTCTGATAAAATGACATGTTAACTTTGGTTTTACTGTGACAACGGTCGGTCTATGAGAGGAGCTGATCTTCATCAGTTCTTTGGGTGTTTCTGATTTATGCTCCATGGAGGAAAAGAAAAGTTGCAGTAGATTTAGTTTTTCCTTCAGACAGACTCACAGGACGATTTTACTACAACAGAAATACTGAATTATGAATGGAGAAATAATTATTGTCTCTTGTCAACTATTAGGAATTTGTCACAACGCTGACTTCGAAGGGACAGTCCTGGATCGGTCTATTCAGAGACAGTACATGGAAATGGGTGGACGGATCACCGCTGACAGAAACGTGAGCCAGTGTTTTGTTTCTATTTCAGTGCCATCAAAGTCATTGTTGGAAACTAACAGAACCATGTGTTAAAGGCAGGACAGCAACACATGTTCAAAGGATTTTCTCAGTGTTGGTTTGGAACAACCTGCAGATGTTGAATCCAATGAAAGAACGTGAAGAGAAAACAGTGTTTGAATGAAGAGCTGGACTTGAGCTCTGTTCATCTGCAGTCTGTGATGAGGTCCAGTAACAAGGACTCAGTTTGAAAGAGTCAGGATTCAGAAAGTCTTCAAAGCCCTGGTCACAGTTCAGCTTATTGAACGTGTGTGCTGCTCTGTATCCTCAGACAGAAAAGAACAAACTGCTTCTCAACTTCACAAGTCAAACAAATGTGACTGCAGGTCCTTTAACTTTAGCTCAGCATGAAGGACGACCTGCCTCTTCTCTGCTCTTTAGAAAGGGAAGAACATATGAAGGAAAAATTCAATTCAATTCAATTCAATTTTATTTGTATAGCGCCAAATCACAATACAAATCATCTCAAGGCACTTTACAAAAACTAAAACTAAAAACCCAACAATTCCCTTATGAGCAAGCACTTGGCGACAGTGGAGAGGAAAAAACTCCCTTTAACGGAAGAAAAAAAACCTCCAGCAGAACCGGGCTCAGTTTGGGCGGCCATCTGCCTCGACCAGTTGGGGTGAGTGGATAGAGCAGAGAGAAAAGAACAGCAACAATAAACAACAAATAGACACTGCAAGTTGGTGGGGCCAGTAACTGCACATCAGCGATAAACAGCTCCAGGACCAGGGACACCTGCAGAAGGTACAGAGAGAGAGAGAGAGAGAGGGAGGGAGAGAGCACAAACTAGGGGAGAGAGAGAGCACAAGGTTAGTAACATTCAATGGTGGAATATACATGAGGTGGGAGAGAAGGGGGGGGGGGGGGGGGGGGGGGTAGGAGAGCTCAGTGCACCGATGGTCCTCGGGCAGTCTAGGCCTATAGCAGCATAACTAACTAAGGGATGGTTCAGGGTTGCCTGAAGCCAGCCCTAACTATATGCTTTGTCAAAGAGGAAGGTTTTAAGTCTAGCCTTAAAAGTACAGAGAGTGTCTGCCTCCTGAACCCAGGCTGGGAGCTGGTTCCACAGGAGAGGAGCTTGATAGCTAAAGGCTCTGCCTCCCATTCTGCTTTTGAGAACTCTGGGAACCACAAGTAGGCCTGCACTCTGAGAGCGAAGTGGTCTATTGGGATAATATGGTACTATGAGGTCTGAAAAGCTGAATATGACCATTAGTCCCAGGGATGGATTAAGAGAGCAGCTTTACAACCAGTTTGTCCTGCTGGCAAACTGAGGTACTGCAACTAAAATCCCTGCAACCCACAAAGTCTTTTCCTCATAGACGACCATTGAAAACTGATGTGAGTCCAACTGTTGACTGAACACCTCAAACTGCACCAGCTCCATTATTACTTCTCTGTCATTCATTTTTCAAGCATTAAGATTTAAAATTGGTCAAACCTTTAAAGCTGTTTCAGAGAAACCCTACTGAACATGTGCAGGGACCTTAAAAACCAGGAGTCAGACCAGGACCAGAGAAAAGGTCTGGAGTATGAGCAGAGTAACTTTCTTTGGAATGAATGGATGCCATGTCTAAGTCCTGGATCCAGTTTTCATAACACATCTGGGACCAGACTCATACCCATAATCCTTTGTGTTTGAGGTGTCTGCAAATCCCCTAAAAATGATGGAAAATATCTGAAATATTCAAAGTGAGATTCAAGTTTATGTGAATATGAAAATAATCAGGAGTTTCAGCCCAGTTTAAAACTATATTTCATTTGTCCACAGGTTCTGGGCAACAGGACATGGAAACGGGTACTATGGATCATGTTGTGACCAACAAGGAAAATGGACAACAACTTATGATAGAGAATATAAAACATGGATCTGTGAGAAATAGATTCCCTGGTTGTGCTGATGTCAGAGGGCTGTGGATTGTTGGGATGAAGCTTTTTGTCCAATCAGACCAAAGACACCAAACTATGAAAAGCTCTGCATGAGCCTCAGAGTCATCTTCCATTAGTTCACATGTTCAACCATCTGGATTCCATAGACATTGTCCCTCTGTGCTCTATGGTGCAGACAGAGCAGTGGGGCTGGAAGTCGTCCACACAACAACTACATGTGCACTCACTGACTCTGTCGTCCCACAGAAGGTTAGAATAAAAGTGAACTGCAGCTTGTCTTTACTTTGCTTTACTTGCTTCATTCATGAGTCTGTTGCTGCTCAAACTGCTCAAAGTGTCTTCTTCATTTTCTCTGATACACCTGGAGTTAGTATCTGCTTCGTTTTACCTGGACCAGGATCTTTTCTTCATCTAAACATGTGTCACATTAACCACATTAGAAAATACTGTAAAGAACCAACAAACTATTAAAGGCTTCTTCACCAAATGCATTGTCTAATATCATCAGTGTGTCTGGGGAATTCTTTGTGAAAATACAAACATGTGGTCAGGATGATGCAGCAGTGTCTGTGCAGCTGGAAAAAGGCCTCTGTCATGTTTCTACTAAGACAACAACCAGAGTCCAGAACAGCTGAGTAATCCAAAGCCACAACACACAGGGAAAACCAGGAAGAGACAGGAACAGCTGGAAGTCTATGGTATAAAAGTGAAACCAGAGCAGTATATTTACTGGGGAGAGTGATCAGGGGATGAGGAGCAGGTGTGCTGGTGAGTAGAGGGTCAGATGACAGGAAGCACAGATAAAGTTTATTCAAGATGGCATCATGGATGGATATCCAGAGACATCTGGTGGCTGGATGGAGAATGGCAGATCTTGTAACTGTCCAAGGTGCTGAAGAAGTGAGCAGGAAGGAGCAGTTCAGTTCAGGAAGGAGCCCTGCTTCCAAAAACTAACCAGACTCCAGGACTTCAGGCTCTTTTTTCAGAAAAACGTCCTCACAATGATCAAAGTACTGCCAGACAAATAATAAGCTGCACAGATGTAGTCTGGCTGCTGGTTCATGATGGTAGTGGGACAGGTCTGTCTGTAGGTGAGAGAAATGGGAGGAATCTGAGGACATCTAGTGGCTGGATGGAGGACAGCAGATCTTGTAACTTTCCAAGGTGCTGAAGAAGTGAGAATGTGGATGAATGCAGAGAAAGAGGTGGACAAAACATAATGGGCAGGAATTCTGACATGGTCCTTAATTAACATCAAGTCAATGTGACATGGTTGGGGTGTAGATACAGGTCAGGAAGGAGTCCTGCTTCCAAAAACTAACCCGTCAGCAGGACTCCACGATCTTAATTCATGAAAAACTGTCCTCAGAAAGATCAAAGTCCTCCCACACAAATAATAGGCTGCACAGATGTGGTCTGGCTGGACCAGACTGGATCAGGCTTTAAAGACTTAGGATTGTGAAATGATAGAAAAATTAAAGTTATTTACAAAACTTTCAGAATTGTTGATTTCTTCACCGGGGGCATATTCTGGGAGGTTTGATTAGATATTTGAACCTGAACTGATCAAATATTTATTAAATGCATCTGCTATATTGTTTTTACCATTAATTTTGTTTTGACCTATTCTTATTCATTCAGAAGGGGAGTAGGAGGGTTTGGAGTTCCTGCTGATGATTTAACCACCTTCCAGAATTTATTAGGATCATTTAAATTCTGATCGATTAAATTAAGAAAGTGCTCACTTTTAATATTTTTTATGACTAGTGCATTAGTTTCTTTGCCGTGGTCCATGCAGAACTACGTTCTCTGATCGGTATAGCAATGTCTTCATTAAACCATGGATTATCTTTCCCACTGAGTCTAAATCTTCTCAGGCCTTAAAAACTGCTGTTACAAAACCTCTTCTTAAAAAGCCTAATCTAGATGCTTCAGCAGTAAGTAACTACAGGCCAATATCAAATCTTCCATTTTTGGGAAAAATAATCGAAAAAGTAGTTTTTCAACAAATTCACAGTTTTATGGTGTGAAACAATCTTTTTAATGCACTTCAGTCTGGATTTCACGCACACCACAGCACTGAGACAGCACTTGTTAAAATTTTAAATGATTTACATTTAAATAATGATTAATCCAAAACCTCTGTTTTAGTACTACTGGATTTCAGTGATGCATTTGACACAGTTGATCATTATGTGCTGCTTGATAGACTAGAAATGTGGGTGGGAGTTACTGGCTCAGTGTTAAATTGGCTAAAATCTTACTTACAAGATAGAGACTATTTTGTCTCACTTGGTAACTATGAGTCTGAGTGAACAAAAATGAAATGTGGGGTTCCTCAGGGGTCTATTCTTGGTCCTCTCTTATTGAATATCTACATGCTGCCCCTCCCTCAGATTATGGAATACTACAACATTGACTACCATACCTATGCAGATGACACCCAACTTTATATATCAGTATCATCTCATGATTATAGTCCTCTAATTTCATTATGTGAGTGTATTAATCAAGTCAAAGAATGGATGTGCCAGAATTTTCTCCAGCTCAATACAGAAAAGACAGAAGTGATTGTTTTTGGCCCCAAAAATGAAAGGTCAAAGGTCATTGCTCACCTTGACTCCATGTCATTGAAAGCTACAAATCAAGCCAGAAACCTTGGTGTAATCATTGACTCAGACCTGAATTTTAACAACCACATAAAATCCATCACTAAATCTTCCTATTACCACCTGAAAAACATTGCTAGAATAAAAGGTTTTCTGTCTAAACAAGATGCAGAAAAACTTGTTCATGCATTTATCTTCAGTAGGTCAGATTATTGTAATGACTTGTTTACAGGTCTTAGCAAAAAGTTATCAGCTGCAGCTAATCCAGAATGCTGCTGCCAGAGCCCTTACAAACACCAGGAAACTGGACCATATCACACCTGTTTTTAGATCACTACACTGGCTTCCCGTTAGTCAAAGGATAGATTTTAAAATCTTATTGCTAGTTTATAAAGCACTAAATGGTTGTGGACCAAAATATATTCAAGATGTATTAGTTCCCTATGAGGTTTCCAAACCCCTCAGGTCATCTGGGACAGGTCTACTGTGTGTTCTCAAAACCAGAACAAAACAAAGTGAAGCAGCATTCAGTTACTATGCTCCTCACTTGTGGAACAAACTTCCTGAACACCTGAGGTCTGCTCAAACTGTCAGCTCATTCAAATCAGGACTGAAAACACTGTTGTTTACTGCTGCCTTCGAATAATTGTTCATCCTTGTTTTCTTAATGTGCTTTTACGTCTTATTGTAATTTACTTTATTTGATTTAAATTTATTTTATGTTAAATGTCTTTGTTTTTAAATGCTCTTTTCAATGCTTTTAATGTAATTATATGCCTTGTAAAGCACTTTGAATTGCGTAATGTATGAATGGTGCTATACAAATAAACTTGGCTTGCCTTGCCTTCTCAGGGGTGGAGGCTTATTTATTAAAATCTGAAAGGTGACTTTAACAAACTTCCATGCTAAGTCAGAATCCACCATATTATAGACAAGGTGCAAATCACTGTTAGAAACATCACGCATGAAAACCTGCTCATTATCATCCATCTGGATCATCATTGTTTGGAGGTCCTACCAGCATTCTAACCGGTGCACACTGCAATTTCGTTAATGTCAAATCAGCTGTCAGTAACAAAGTTTCCGTGACAATATGGGTCCACACCACAAAGTGTTAACTCTTTTTGGAGAGTTGACATCTTCACACTAACTTTACTGACTCTTTTGGAGTTAGAAATGTAACACTTCTCAACTCTAACCAGTGTTAGTTTTTCTCAACACTCACATGCCATTTTGAAAAGTGGACTTTGTTCTCCTGGTCTCTTCAGCAGAGTCACACTGGACAGTTTTCAACCTCCATGCCAAGTAGCCAGAACCACTCTGGTGATCTTAGAAATGTTCCTATCAAGTAAAATAATCAATGTTACCTATTTGAAGAACAAGCACAGACCCTGTACAAACCCTTATGTTCAATTTAAAGCACTGAGGCCCAGTTATAAAACATCACATGATCTGACATTGCATTGGTGATCCATTCCAAATACATTTTATACATAATCCAGCTTTTCATTTTGCACCTATTAGGAAAACTACATCCCATACTCAAACATACACTTTACAAATTATCTGACAAAGACACCTACTATTACAACATGATGCTCTGCAAACTACTGTAGTGAAGGCAGAAACAATTCCTGTTAATGTTGTTAATGTTAGTACTTACATATCCATTCTTTGAATCTGGGCCCTTCAAGTTTGGGAACAAGCTTGTGATGCCTAGTGCATATGTAATGTGGACATTTACTGGGACGATCCTCCTGAGAAGAGACAAACATCATAGATAATTGATTTTACACAAATATCCAATTAAAGAAAAACTTAAATGTAAATACCTAAAATTACATTCAACAATTACAAGAACAACCTCACTTACCCATGACACTCTACCATGTTTGTCACAAGTATGTTCACCAGTTTTCTTCTTGTCCCATCAGACAGATGGTTTGTTCTCTCATATTCTTTGAATATTTGGTCACCACCTGGCTTTGAATGCAGGTCAAGCCTGAAACAACAATTGTATTGCATTCAAACTGAGCACTTAATAAAACACAATGAGTCTCTCCAACATTTGATATTTGTATAAAAAAGATAACTTACATCTCTTGCAATACTGCTGTCAGGACGTCCCTCAATCAAATGTCTTTTCTGAGTTTTGGTAGATTCAAGAATAATTGTTGAGTCTGAACTTGATGAGCCTTCAGATGCAGGAGATGGAGATTATTCTGACAAACATGAGGCTCCTGAAGAAGAATCCTCAACACTGTCTAAGAACACACAAATAGCACTGTGATGAAAAACTGTGTTCAAACTGTGCAGATAAAATCTACACTAGCAATAAATTAATAACCAAGACATTTTGAGAAACAACTGCATTATCTTACCACTGCAATCTTCAGTCAAGGCCTTGAAAGACGCCTGAGACCAATTCAAAAGTTCATCAAATATGTCTGGATCCACTTCCACTCCTGCACAATCCTTCAGGAACAAGGATGTGAAACTTGCCAAACCAAGTTTTGCCTCCACTAAAAGAGAGAAACTAAAGTTAAAAATACAGTGATACACCCTTAAGACATGGATAAATATAGGATATGCAAACAGAGAGCAAAAAGCACTCAGGTCTTGTTTTCAAGCAAGTGCATTGCATCAAAATGTCATATAATAATAAAGCAGCAATAAAACAAGAATAAAATAGAAGGTATCCCAGTACTGGAGTCAAAGAGGTTACTTTTCACCACTTAAATAACTTCCTTGGAGAAATTCAGGATCATTGTAGACATCCTCTGTCTGTGGTGCCCTGACCCATTTGCTCAGTCCGTTATACTCAACAGGAACCAGCATATTCCTACTTTCTAATAGACAGAACGTCACATACAACCAAATAGAAAATGGATGCACAAAATGATGCAGCTAGAAAAACACACACACGTTTCAATATGACTTTCCTGTGAATGATCCAAGCAGAGAAAATAGACTAATGACAACAAAATCTGCTGGAGCTTAGTGCCCATTGATTCAATCACCAACAGGTGAACAGCTCCTGCTCTCTGCCTGTGGGTCCACCCTAAAGTCAGTAGGCCTATACGAGTTTCAGCAAGTCCCATTGGAAAGAAAAAGACCACCTTCATTAAAAATTCTCACGGATATTAGTTCGCAGTGTCAGTAAGATCCTCCCGACTGTCGTATCACGCTAAATCAACCACATGCTATACAAACTTTATGCTAGCAATCGGACACTTCGACCAAAAACGGTTTAAAACAGGAAAAAAACACTTGAAAATGTTCGTAGTCCAGTAAATAAACTTCACATAACATTGTTCTAAATTAGTTTTTATCGGCTCAGTGTTAAAACGACTCTGAATTTTGTTCATTTCATGTTACGGTGGAAATTTAACCCTGGCAGATTTGCCAGTCTTCCCTTTGTTCCCCGGTAACTATTTGCCAACCATGTTTATATTTACAAGATTTTCAACCGGACATTAACGAAGGTCAAACAAAAATCAACGGGTTTCAATTATGGGCATCTGTTTGTTGTTGGTTTCATCAGTTTGTCACTGTCTGACTGTGACTTTAGACATATAATGTGGAAATAACTGCAAATCAACCAAAATGATCACCATTGATTAGATCTTACATGAAGTTGGAGCCATGTGGTGTTGATGGAAAAGTCCTATTGTTTATGTTTGCCTGTGATTTTCACTGCAGAGTCATTAGAGAACTTCTGTAGGTGGCGAGACCTAGAGTTGTACTGAAGTCTGAGGTGTATAGGGTGAACACAAAAGGAGACAGGACAGCTGCCTGTGGTGAGGCAGGGAAAACAGGTGGATAGCAACGTGCAGGGAAACACACAAGTTGTCCGATCACGGCAAATGATCTGAGGGAACAGATGAAAAATCCAGGTAGAGTCCAGTACAGCTAAAAAATCCAAAGCCAGGACAAACAGAGAAAACCAGGAAGAGACAGGAACAGCTGGAAGTTTGTGGTATAAAAGTGAAACCAGAGCAGTATATTTACTGGGGAGAGTGATCAGGGGATGATAACCAGGTGTGCTGGCGAGCAGAGGATCAGCTGACAGGAGGCACAGGCAAAGTTGATTCAAGATGGCATCATGGCTGGATATCCAGGATATCCAGATATTCAGAGACATCTGGTGGCTGGACTGAGAATGGCAGGTCCTTTTACAGGGTGCTGAAGAAGTGAGAATGAGGGTGAACGCAGAGAAAGAGGTGGAACAAAACATAAAGGGCAGGAATTTTGACATGGTCCTAAATTGACATAAAGTCAATGTGACATGTTTGGGGTGTAGATACAGGCCAGGAAGGAGCCCTGCTTCAAAAACTAACCAGTCTCCAGGACTCCAGGCTCTTTAGTCAGAAAAATGTTTTCACAAAGACCATAGTTTTCCAAGACAAATAACAGGCTGTACAGATGTAGTCTGGCTGCTGGGCCATGAGGGGAGTGTTAACAGGTGTGTCTTTAGTTGAGGGGGGGTGGGGGGGAATGTGGAGACATTTAGTGGCTGAATGGAAAATGGAAGGAAAGGATTTCTGTTTCGACAGGGATGGTAACAGATCGTTGTATACAATCTCAATGTGAACAGCTGAAAATAAAGTGTTTGTGCTGCCACTTCCTGAATGTGGACTGTGGCTCATATATAAAAGGTCTAAGGTCAAAGTGGTTGAAGACACTGACTTGGCTCAGTACAGCTCAGGACAGAAAACTTCATACAGCTCAACCACATGGGGGCACCAGAATGCTCATATCAATCTGTACTGCCCTCTTCACTGAAAACAGACAAGTGATGACAAATAAAATCAACAATAAACATGAAGCTCAAAGAAAATGGATTCTCATCAGATCCATGTCCATGTCAACAGGAAAGTTGGAATCAGGATGATTTTGATCAGATTTGTGTTTAGTTTGTCCAGTGAACAGTGTTGGCTCCTCGCTGCACTGACCTGCAGACACTACACTGCTCTGCTGCTGAGAAAAACATTTCCTGATAACCTGCTCTGTGTGGGTGTGTGCTCACGTCTTTTACCAACACATGCATGTTGGATTTCCAAACTCTTGCTGTTTTGAAAAACTTAGAAAATACTTTCAGTTTCCCAAAGTTTTAGATTCACATGGTTTTTATAGTTTGTCTAAATAGTTTCATCAATGCAAAGACTGGACGATGCAGCTTCCTGGCATAAGAAAGTAAAGGGGTGGGGTGTGAGTGATACTGGTCTTGCTGCTACTTCCTGAATGTTCTTAAATCACACAGAGCAAGAAACCCAACAGCAGCATCTGGATTTACACAGTTTAACAAAGTTTACTATACTAGTACACAGGTTTTACTGCAGTATAGCAGCCAGTCAACACAGTGTGGGAAAAGAAAGTGAAGTTTATCTGCTGATCAGCTGTCTCAGTCCTCTGAAGATGTCCTCAAACAAAAATGCCAAACCAGATGTTTCACGGAAGGTGAGACACAACAAAAGGGAGGTGCAGATCTACAAGAATGCAGACAATATCAGAGATGATCCCACTGGTTTTCAGTCTGAGGAAGGAGGTAAGTGACTATCTAAGTACGTTAGTTTCTATACAGCGACATGTGCAGTATGAAGTCTTTCCTAAAGTCAGTCGGATGATGTTCTGTTAACAAGCTGCTGACAAAATGTACAGTACCACAGCTTTTCACGTCTTCTGTTGCTGCTTTTATCAAATGGAACATTTAACTGACCAGTGTTGTTTCAACTCTGGGAAAGACACGTTTACACTGAGCACAAAGAGCAACCACAAGGCAGGAAGAAGTGGGACGTGCACAATGACCACATCCGTACAGCTAAGACAGACTGAAGACTATTTTAATTCAAGGGTGTCAGGTGGAAAATTCAGTGGTTCATCATAACTGAAACTGTCAGATCAGTGGTTTAACAAAGGTGTTAAAATAGTTTGTCACATCAGTGACGCTGTTGACAGACTGTTGACAAGACGCCACCACAGCCACAGATCTAACCAATGATGCTAGAGGGTAAGGTCTAATGGTAGAAGCAGAGGATGATGGGTAATAAGTGTAGCTGTGTTTGGTTAAACTCGCTCTGTGTGCTTTGCCTGTGCAGGACCACACAGTCAGAACCATCCTCCAGTCCAAAGAAAACCTCTGAGAGGAGCTGCAGTGTGTCTGGGAGTGCTGTGCCTTCTGATGATGGTTGGGATCATCTCCCTGTCCATACACTGTAAGATTCAACACGACCGCTCAACTCATTAGCAGCAAACACTAAACAAGTTCACATGATGCCAAACAGAGACTGTTGGTCTGTGAAGCACAGTGATGACACTTTCCCCCCCAACATCACTGCCCTGCTGCCCTGATTTGAGTCTGTCTTCATATAATACTGACATATGTCCAGGCAAAGAGTCATTGGTGGCTGTGATCAGTCCTCCTCTCCAAACTGCCTGTGAAGTGATCCCTTCACAACACAACTCCACTGTAAGAAACAGACACACAATCCACCGTCGTCCTCCTGTGTAAAAATGTGAGGACGCCAAAATACACAGAGACATTTTCATTCAGCATTTTTCACTGAGCTCTAATTATTTTATTCCTTTAACTGAATTCATCTGCTTGGTGACAACAGTTGACAGTTTTCAGTGCAGCTGCTGTAAAAAGTCTGAGTGAGTGAATGTTCATACGACTGAACATCAGAACATGTTGAAGGTGTTAGTTCCTCATCAAGTCTAAACCTCAATACCTGCACAGATCACACGTCACATTTCCTGTGTCAGAAACTGCTCAGCTCTTTGTTTCTCTGTGTCTCTATGAAGACTGGTCCAAAACAGCTTCAGGTGCTTTTTAGCTCTTTGTCCCTCAACATATCTGCAGACATTCAGTCTGTGTCAGATGTGAGGGTGAAATATATCAGAGGAGTCCCAGAGGACACAAGAGAGACAGACAGAAGCCAGGATGGACAGCAGCTCACTGATGAATAACTGAACTCTGGATTAAAGCTGTGACTGTGATGGTTAATAAAACACAGGAAGTAACTCAGCTATGTCTTTATAAAGCAGAATGATTTGATGTCGTCTGTTTCTTCTGTTGTTTTTCTCATCAGATGTTTCACTGACATTAGAAAACAACAACCTGAGCAGAAACTACTCACTGTTGGAGAATAAAACTGCAGGTCAGATTTTTTTTAAACTAACAGGCAAATACCATAAAACACATGATCCAACTTCTCACTGCATCAACATTTTCATGTTTTATCTGCTGCTGATTTTCTTAAGACATGGCAGCCAACAACAGTCAGTTACAGGAAGAAGTGAAGAAGCTGAAGGACAAAACTGAAGGTGAGAAAAGTTTAAAAACTATGATCAAATATCAGAATTAAACCAGTTTCTATGATATCACTGAAGAGTCACTTTGAATTCTAATTGTCTAATGTAGTTGAACAGTTTTGCTGTGTGGATATTTGTGTTGGAGGTAATCACTTCAAATGAGAGTGACGTCGTATTTACAGAGTAAAGAACCTGAAAGTGAAAAGTGGAGACAGAAAGATCTGAACCTACACAGTGAAAGTACAAGTCTTATCAGTCTGACACTGAATGACATGAACTGGCTTTAAAAAACTTGTCTCACATTAAGGGAAGTGGTGTCCTGAAGGATGGACGAGATTTGGATGCAGCTGTTACTTTAAATCCACTCAGGAGAAATATTGGGATGAAAGTAGGACAGACTGTCTAAACAAAGGAGCTGATCTGGTGTCGATAAACAGCAAAGAGGAGCAGGTGAGTGTGTTTGTTACTGTGTGTGTGATCTCTGATGTAACTGCCAGTGATCTGTTCCTTGTGTTTCTGACCTGCTGCCAGTCTGGGACCTGCCTCCTGTCTGGACCCTGATGGATTTATTTGCCTGGTTAAACAGCTTTCAGGCTGCACAACTGGAAACCTCTTCACTGACTAGTGATTCTAGTAAAGGGCCTGGAATTCAACCTGCTCTGCCTGTGTGGACTGTACAGGCATTTGGGTCCACGTCACTGCTGCTTTTCTACATCAACTATCATGGAAGCTGATTTTAAGGCCATGGATATTATTATTTCACATACTGGAGATTTTAAGGCCTGGATTGGTATTTTTGGATTTGGAGTTGGTTTAGGTCACTGCACATTTGCAGTAAAACACAAAAGTCTTGGTTAAAGTGACAAAAACAGGAGGTCTGACTGATTCTGCATGAACTGAGCTCTAATGGTTCAGAGAATTTAGAGACAAAAGTTCATGTAAGGGAAATATTTCATTATTCAATTCATTCTCAATATCTCAAAAACCCTCCAAATGTGTGTGTTGGTTTGAAAAACACATTCTGATAAAATGACATGTTAACTTTGGTTTTACTGTGACAACGGTCGGTCTATGAGAGGAGCTGATCTTCATCAGTTCTTTGGCTGTTTCTGATTTATGCTCCATGGAGGAAAAGAAAAGTTGCAGCAGATTAAGTTTTTCCTTCAGACAGACTCACAGGACGATTTTACTACAACAGAAATACTGAATTATGAATGGAGAAATAATTATTGTCTTTTCTCAACTATTAGGAATTTGTCACAAAGCTGAATGTGAAGGGACAGTCCTGGATCGGTCTATTCAGAGAAAATACACAGACATCTACCTGGAAATGGGTGGACGGATCAGCGCTGACAGAAACGTGAGCCAGTGTTTTGTTTCTATTTCAGTGCCATCAAAGTCATTGTTGGAAACTAACAGAACCATGTGTTAAAGGCAGGACAGCAACACATGTTCAAAGGATTTTCTCAGTGTTGCTTTGGAACAACCTGCAAATGTTGAATCCAATGAAAGAACGTGAAAAGAAAACTGAGTGTTTGAATGAAGAGCTGGACTTGAGCTCTGTTCATCTGCAGTCTGTGATGAGGTCCAGTAACAAGGACTCAGTTTGAAAGAGTCAGGATTCAGAAAGTCTTCAAAGCCCTGGTCACAGTTCAGCTTATTGAACGTGTGTGCTGCTCTGTATCCTCAGACAGAAAAGAACAAACTGCTTCTCAACTTCACAAGTAAAACAAATGTGACTGCAGGTCCTTTAACTTTAGCTCAGCATGAAGGACGACCTGCCTCTTCTCTGCTCTTTAGAAAGGGAAGAACATATGAAGGAAAAAGCTGAATATGACCATTAGTCCCAGGGATGGATTAAGAGAGCAGCTTTACAACCAGTTTGTCCTGCTGGTAAACTGAGGTACTGCAACTAAAATCCCTGCAACCCACAAAGTCTTTTCCTCATAGACGACCATTGAAAACTGATGAGTCCAACTGTTGACTCAACACCTCAAACTGCACCAGCTCCGTTATTACTTCTCTGTCATTCATTTTTCAAGCATTAAGATTTAAAATTGGTCAAACCTTTAAAGCTGTTTCAGAGAAACCCTACTGAGCATGTGCAGGGAGCTTAAAAACCAGGAGTCAGACCAGGACCAGAGAAAAGATCTGTGGAGTATGAGCAGAGCAACTTTCATTGGAATGAATGGATGCCATGTCCAAGTCCGGGATCCAGTTTTCATAAATAATATGATTCAATAATAGTCTGAAATAATCAGAAATATTCAAAGTGAGATTCAAGTTTATGTGAATATGAAAATAATCAGGAGTTTCAGCCCAGTTTAAAACTATATTTCATTTGTCCACAGGTTCTGGGCAACAGGACATGGAAATCCCCCGAACGGGTACTATGGATCATGTTGTGACCAACAAGGAAAATGGACTCAAAGTTATTATCCTTATAATAATAAAAAGACCTGGATCTGTGAGAAAAAGATTTCCTGGTCGTGCTGATGACAGAGGGCTGTGGACTGTTGGGATGAAGCTGTTTGTCCAATCAGACCAAAGACACCAAACTATGAAAAGCTCTGCATGAGCCTCAGAGTCATCTTCCATTAGTTCACATGTTCAACCATCTGGATTCCATAGACATTGTCCCTCTGTGCTCTATGGTGCAGACAGAGCAGTGGGGCTGGAAGTCGTCCACACAACAACTACATGTGCACTCACTGACTCTGTCGTCCCACAGAAGGTTAGAATAAAAGTGAACTGCAGCTTGTCTTTACTTTGCTTTACTTGCTTCATTCATGAGTCTGTTGCTGCTCAAACTGCTCAAAGTGTCTTCTTCATTTTCTCTGATACACCTGGAGTTAGTATCTGCTTCGTTTTACCTGGACCAGGATCTTTTCTTCATCTAAACATGTGTCACATTAACCACATTAGAAAATACTGTAAAGAACCAACAAACTATTAAAGGCTTCTTCACCAAATGCATTGTCTAATATCATCAGTGTGTCTGGGGAATTCTTCAGGATGATGCAGCAGTGTCTGTGCAGCTGGAAAAAGGCCTCTGTCATGTTTCTACTAAGACAACAACCAGAGTCCAGAACAGCTGAGTAATCCAAAGCCAGGACAAACAGGGAAAACCAGGAAGAGACAGGAACAGCTGTGAGTCTATGGTATAAAAGTGAAACCAGAGCAGTATATTTACTGGGGAGAGTGATCAGGGGGTGAGGAGCAGGTGTGCTGGTGAGTAGAGGGTCAGATGACAGGAAGCACAGATAAAGTTTATTCAAGATGGCATCATGGATGGATATCCAGAGACATCTGGTGGCTGGATGGAGAATGGCAGATCTTGTAACTGTCCAAGGTGCTGAAGAAGTGAGCAGGAAGGAGCAGTTCAGTTCAGGAAGGAGCCCTGCTTCCAAAAACTAACCAGTCTCAGGCACTTCAGGCTCTTTGTACAGGAAGATTTGATATTGGCCTGTAGTTACTTACTGCTGAAGCATCTAGATTAGGCTTTTTAAGAAGAGGTTTTATAACAGCAGTTTTTAAGGCCTGGGGAAACTTCCCTGACTGAAGAGAACTATTGACAATCTGCAATACATCTGGAGCTAAGCTGTTAAAAACATTTTTAAAAAAATTTGTTGGTAAAATATCAAGGCAGCATGATGTAGATTTTAATTGTAGAAGCGTTTCTGCCAGAGCTCTGTGATCAAGGAGATCAAAATGTTCTAGATTCACTGGAGAACAAGGAGGCACAGGTGATATTGTCATGTTCCTAGGACTGCAGCTAGATATACAGTGGGTACGGAAAGTCTTCAGACCCCTTTAAATTTTTCACTCTTTGTGTCATTGCAGCCATTTGCCAAAATCAAAAAAGTTCATTTTATTTCTCATTAATGTACACTCAGCACCCCATCTTGACAGAAAAAAACAGAAATGTAGAAAATTTTTGCAAATTTATTAAAAAAGAAAAACTGAAATATCACATGGTCATAAGTATTCAGACCCTTTGCAGTGACACTCATATTTAACTCACATGCTGTCCATTTCTTCTGATCCTCCTTGAGATGGTTCTGCTCCTTCATTGGAGTCCAGCTGTGTTTAATTAAACTGATTGGACTTGATTAGGAAAGGCACACACCTGTCTATATAAGACCTTACAGCTCACAGTGTATGTCAGAGCAAATGAGAATCATGAGGTCGAAGGAACTGCCCAAGGAGCTCAGAGACAGAATTGTGGCAAGGCACAGATCTGGCCAAGGTTACAAAAGAATTTCTGCAGCACTCAAGGTTCCTAAGAGCACAGTGGCCTCCATAATCCTCAAGTGGAAAAAGTTTGGGACGACCAGAACTCTTCCTAGACCGGGCTGTCCAGCCAAACTGAGCAATCGTGGGAGAAGAGCCTTGGTGAGAGAGGTAAAGAAGAACCCAAAGATCACTGTGGCTGAGCTCCAGAGATGCAGTAGGGAGATGGGAGAAAGTTCCACAAAGTCAACTATCACTGCAGCCCTCCACCAGTCTGGGCTTTATGGCAGAGTGGCCCAACGGAAGCCTCTCCTCAGTGCAAGACACATGAAAGCCCGCATAGAGTTTGCCAAAAAACACATGAAGGACTCCCAGACTATGAGAAATAAGATTCTCTGGTCTGATGAGACCAAGATTGAACTTTTTGGCGTTAATTCTAAGCGGTATGTGTGGAGAAAACCAGGCACTGCTCATCACCTGCCCAATACAATCCCTACAGTGAAACATGGTGGTGGGAGCATCATGTTGTGGGGGTGTTTTTCAGCTGCAGGGACAGGACGACTGGTTGCAATTGAAGGAAAGATGAATGCTGCCAAGTACAGAGATATCCTGGAAGAAAACCTCTTCCAGAGTGCTCAGGACCTCAGACTGGGCCGAAGGTTCACCTTTCAACAGGACAATGACCCTAAGCACACAGCTAAAATAACAAAGGAGTGGCTTCGGAACAACTCTGTGACCGTTCTTGACTGGCCCAGCCAGATCCCTGACCTAAAGCCAATTGAGCATCTCTGGAGAGACCTGAAAATGGCTGTCCACCAACGTTCACCATCCAACCTGACAGAACAGGAGAGGATCTGCAAGGAAGAATGGCAGAGGATCCCCAAATCCAGGTGTGAAAAACATATTGCATCATTCCCAAGAAGACTCATGGCTGTACTAGCTCAAAAGGGTGCTTCTACTCAATACGGAGCACAGGGTCTGAATACTTATGACCATGTGATATTTCAGTTTTTCTTTTTTAATAAATTTGCAAAAATTTCTACATTTCTGTTTTTTTCTGTCAAGATGGGGTGCTGAGTGTACATTAATGAGAAATAAAATGAACTTTTTTGATTTTGGCAAATGGCTGCAATGACACAAAGAGTGAAGAATTTAAAGGGGTCTGAATACTTTCCGTACCCACTGTAGTTTGTCTTATCTTTGATATTTTGTCCACTCAAACTTATTATTAAACTTTCATCCTCAGAACAGTTATAACTCATTTGAGAGCCTCACTCTTAGTCTCTCACATACAAACTGGAAAACACAAAAACCAGTTCTACTTGTCATTTTGTACCGTCCACCTGTTCCTTACTCAGAGTTTTTAACTGAATTCCCAGACTTCCTGTCTGATTTAGTGCTTAGATCAGATAAAGTCATTATAGTGGGAGATTTTAACATTCATGTAGATATTGAAAATAACAGCCTCAGCATTGCATTTAATTCTATATTAGATTCAATTGGTTTAATTCAAAACGTTAATAAACCCACCCACTGTTTTAATCACACCCTTGATCTTGTTCTGACCTATGGCATCGAAATTGAACATCTAATAATTTTTCCCCCAAATCCTGTTTTGTCAGATCATTCTTTAATAACTTTCGAATTTAAAATGATGGATCATGCAGCGTCTGGAAGAAAATTCCACTACAGCAGATGTTTATCCGACAACGCTGTTAATAAATTTAAGAAAATGATTCCATCTTTATTTGCATCTATGCCAAGTATAAACATAGTGGAGGGCAGCTGCCTTAATCCTACTCCCTACCAAATTGATCATGTTGTTGACAGCGCTGTAACCTCACTGCGTGAAACGCTTGATTCTGTAGCCCCTCTGAAAAAGAAGTTAGTGAATCAGAGAAGACTAGCCCCATGGTATAATTTACATGTTCGTACCTTAAAGCAGGCATCACGAAGACTGGAAAGGAAGTGGCGTTCCACAAACTTAGAGGAAATTTTTCTAGCCTGGAAAAACAGTCTACTAACATATAAAAAAGCTCTCCGTAAAACCAGAAGTGCATACTATTCATCACTAATAGAGGAAAATAAGAACAATCCCAGGTTTCTTTTCAGCACTGTAGCCAGGCTGACAAAAAGTCACAGCTCCGTTGAGCCCAGTGTTCCCTTAGCTCTCAGCAGTGATGAATTTATGAGTTTCTTTACAAATAAAATCACAACTATTAGAGATAAAATTCAGCAGATGCTTCCTATACCTGCAATAAATGAATCTTTTACTACAGTAGCTCTTTAATCATCTGTTGGACCTCAGTTATGTTTAGACTGCTTCTCTCCCATAGATCTCTCTGAATTTACATCAGTAGTTGCTTCATCGAAATCATCAACGTGTCTCTTGGACCCCATCCCGACTAGACTGCTTAAAGGCACCCTGCCATTAATGAACTCATCTTTATTGGACTTGGTAAATTTATCTCTAGTATCAGGCTACGTACCACAGGCCTTTAAGACTGCAGTAGTCAAACCTTTACTCAAAAAGCCTAGTCTTGATCCAGGAGTCTTGGCTAATTATAGACCAATATCCAACCTGCCATTTATTTCTAAAATCCTAGAAAAGGCTGTTGCTAAGCAGCTATCAGACCACTTACACAGGAATGAACTATTTGAAGATTTCCAATCAGGATTTAGAGCACATCATAGTACAGAAACAGCACTGTTGAAAGTTACCAACGATCTTCTCTTAGCCTCAGATAATGGACTTGTTTCGATACTTGTCCTCCTAGACCTTAGTGCAGCATTCGACACCATTGACCACAACATCTTATTACAGAGACTGGAGCATGTGATTGGTATCAGAGGAACAGCGTTAAAGTGGTTCCAATCCTATTTATCGGACAGATTCCAGTTTGTTCATGTCCATGATGAACCTTCCACACGAACAAAAGTTAGTTATGGAGTTCCACAAGGTTCTGTGCTAGGACCGATTCTGTTCACCCTGTACATGCTTCCTTTAGGATATATCATTAGGAAGCACTCTATTAATTACCACTGCTATGCAGATGACACTCAGTTATATCTATCTATTAAACCTGTTAACACAAACCAGTTAACCAGACTTCAAGCCTGTCTAACTGACATAAAGGCCTGGATGACCAGTAACTTTTTACTTTTAAACTTGGACAAAACAGAAGTCATTATATTTGGGCCTAAAAATCTCAGAAATAACTTTTCTAAAATTATAGCTACTCTATATGGCATAGCCCTGGCCTCCAGCACTACTGTAAAAAAACTTGGAGTTATTTTTGACCAGGACATGTCCTTTAACTCACACATAAAACAAATTTCTAGAACTGCATTCTTTCACCTGTGCAACATTTCCAAAATTAGGAACATCCTGTCTCAAAATGATGCAGAAAAACTAGTCCATGCATTTGTTTCCTCAAGGCTAGATTACTGTAACTCATTACTATCTGGATGTCCTAATATCTTCATAAAAAGCCTCCAATTAATCCAGAATGCCGCAGCCAGAGTCCTGACAGGAACTAGCAAGAGAGATCATATTTCTCCTATATTGGCTTCTCTTCATTGGCTCCCTGTAAAATATAGAATAGAATTTAAAATCCTTCTTCTCACATACAAATCCCTTCATAATCAAGCTCCTTCATACCTTAAAGACCTCATAGTACCATATTATCCCAATAGACCACTTCGCTCTCAGAGTGCAGGCCTACTTGTGGTTCCCAGAGTTCTCAAAAGCAGAATGGGAGGCAGAGCCTTTAGCAGCCTGGGTTCAGGAGGCAGACAGTCTCTGTACTTTTAAGGCTAGACTTAAAACCTTCCTCTTTGACAAAGCATATAGTTAGGGCTGGCTTCAGGCAACCCTGAACCATCCCTTAGTTAGTTATGCTGCTATAGGCCTAGACTGCCCGAGGACCATCGGTGCACTGAGCTCCCCTACCCTAACCCCCCCCCCCCCCCCCTTCTCTCCCACCTCATGTATATTCCACCATTGAATGTCACTAACCTTGTGCTCTCTCTCTCCCCTAGTTTGTGCTCTCTCCCTCTCTCTCTGTTCTCTCTGTACCTTCTGCAGGTGTCCCTGGTCCTGGAGCTGTTTATCGCTGATGTGCAGTTACTGGCCCCACCACCTTGCAGTGTCTATTTGTTGTTTATTGTTGCTGTTCTTTTCTCTCTGCTCTATCCACTCACCCCAACCGGTCGAGGCAGATGGCCGCCCAAACTGAGCCCGGTTCTGCTGGAGGTTTTTTTCTTCCGTTAAAGGGAGTTTTTTCCTCTCCACTGTCGCCAAGTGCTGCTCATAAGGGAATTGTTGGGTTTTTAGTTTTAGTTTTTGTAAAGTGCCTTGAGATGATTTGTATTGTGATTTGGCGCTATACAAATAAAATTGAATTGAAAAAGGCTGCAAAATCATTGCATGACTTTTTGGACAGCAGTTCAGAAGGAAGAGAGGGTGCTGGGTTTGTGAGTCTGTCTACAACAGAAAACAATGTGCGGGCATTATTGCTGTTTCTATTGATAACCTCTGAGAAAAATGATTGCTTTGCATTTTTTAGTTTTTGGTTATAGTTGTGAAGACTCTCTTTGTACAAGTCGAAATGAACCTGGAGTTTGGTTTTTCGCCACTTGCGTTCTGCTTGTCTGCATATTCTTTTCTGAATTTTAACCACTGTGGCTTTTCTCCAAGGTGACTTTGACTTTTTTCTTGCTGACAATACCTTGGTCCTAATTGGGGCAATGGAATCAATAACAGTCATAACTTTGGAACTGAAACTTCTTACAAGATCATCAACAGGGGCTGATGGCATGGTTGGTGATGGTGTAAAAGCCTGAATGAATAATGCACAGCGCTTCTCGTTAATATTCTGCTTTTTGACTACCTCTGTTTCACCTGTGTTCAAAACAGCAGGGGTGGTTGTTTTAAAAAAAACACAGTAATGATCAGAAAGAGCAACATCGGTCACCACCACCTCAGAAATATTAAGACCTTTAGAGATTATTAGATCCAGTGAGTGTCCCTTGATATGTGTTGGATCTGTTACATGCTGAGAAAGCCCAAAGTTGTCCAGGATGTTCAAGAGTTCATTTGCACTTGCATCATTGAGATTATCAACATGAATGTTAAAGTCACCCACTAAAACAATACAATCAAAATCAATGCATACAATAGATAGTAATTTAGCAAACTCGTCAAAAAAACGTGCATTGTACTTTGGGGGTCTATAAATAGTTACAGATATTGCTCGACAGGAGGATTTGGTATGAAGAGCAACATATTCAAAGGAGTCAAACTTTCCATATGATATGTTTTTGCATTTGAGGCTATCACTAAATAAAATAGCAACTCCACCTCCTTTCTTGTGTATTCTTGTTTCACTCATAAAACTGAAATTTGGAGGGATTGATTCAATAAGAACTGCAGCATTATTATCTGGTCCTAACCATGTTTCGGTTAAAAACATAAAATCAAGCTTGTGCTTAATAATAAAATCATTGATTAAAAATGATTTGCCTACCAAAGACCTGACATTTAAAAGAGCTAAATTTAGTGTGTTAAAAACATTGTTTTCCCCATGTTCTGGGACATACTGTGGTTGGCAAGGGATACAGAAATTTGCAGAATGCATTGGGTAAGTCTTATTTCTCTGTAGATTTACCAAACTTTTTCTGTTACCTATCAAAACTGGGATTGAAACAGCTATTTGCATACTGGGCCCCGGCTTTTCCTGGAGAGAGAGCCATGACTAACAGTATTGCAGCCTGGACCCAGCACATATCAGTTAGAGCTTCCTGCGCTGTTATCAGGCTGTGGAGACAAAGAATGATTTTGGTGACGGCGTGGAGGAGGGGTTGGTGGATGCTGCAGTTGTGATGATTGCAGCAGAGCTTGCTGAGGAATTGGTGGGGCATGCCGCTTTGAGGGGCTTCTGGGTGTGAAAATGACACTGGGGGAGGAGGTCAGTTTGGGCCCAGTAGTGATGTGCTTCATTAGGTTGGAGAGGTTCTTGGTGATGGGGAATGGGATGCCCCAGGAAGATGGTGAACTAGGTAGGGTTTGCGGGATTGTGGGAAGTGAATCCTCACAGGCAGTGTCTGCTAGTGGAGGGGGTGTGGCCTCCTCATCTTTGCTCTGACTTCTCTCCATGTAAGAGCATTCAGGGGGGAGTGTTGGCTTTGGATGTTTTGATGCTTCTTCATTTTGTTTAGATTCCCGTATCTTGTCCTTGGCAGATTCCCGTCGTATCTTGTCCTTGGCAGAGGGAAGGTTGTGGCGCAGGAAGAAAAATAGGTTGGAGGTGAAAGCTTTAACTCCTGATTTATTTAGAGACAATCCGTCTCCCTTAAAAAGATGCCTGCGATCCCAGAAATGGTTAAAATTATCAATAAAATGTATTGAGTGGACATCACATGCAGTTGAAAGCCATGTGTTCAGTGCTAGTAACCTGCTGAATTTCTCAGTTCCTCCTCTGACTGGTGGTAGAGGTCCACTGATAAAAACCTCTGCATTTAGCGACCTTACTGTGTTTAGCAGATTATTAAAGTCCTTTTTGAGGATTTCGGACTGCTGCTTCACAATATCATTTGCCCCTGTGTGTAGTACGAGGTTTTTCACAGTTGGGTTTTCTGCAACAATGCTCAGGATTTTGTCAATAGTGTCAGAGACCATATCTTTTGGGAAATACAGCACTTTTGTGTTGTTACTGCACATCCGTCTCACATCTTTTATGGCCAAGTCGCCCACAATCAGAGTCTGAGGCCCTGTTAGCTTTCCTCTTAGTTTTCTGTCTTCTGTTGTGTTTTCAGACCTTACCCCTCTCTGTGGATGTGGGGGATTGTCCAAGTGATCAGATGAAGATCCAGGGTCCTGCAGTAGTGGAGAGAATCTATTTTGTAGCTGTACAGTTAGTTCCTTAGGAGTTTTGTTGCTCCTTTTCCCTTTAGCTGTTATCCATGGCTGTGCTTTCCTCTGCACAGGAGTTGAGGAGGATGGTAACGCTGGCCAGCCTGTCGCATCACAGATTTCTGGGAGCTGAGTTCTGCCTGTTGCTTGTCCTGATTTAGTCTTTGGCTTTGCTCCGAGAGCGTTCCAGGGAGGACTGATATGAGTAGTTTTATTTACCCGGACACATCCCCCCTGTTGCTCGGTCTTGTTAGTGCTAGTTATCTGTATACTAGCATGCTCTTGTCTGCTACTATGGTAGAGTGGTAGAGTAGTGTCCTCTTTCCCAGATAGTCCATTTATCTCCACGTACATCTCTAACCTTTGCACTTTAGTTTCCAGCATAGTGATTTTCTGTAGGAGTTTGCTGTGATCGTCCTCAGGGAAGGGAGGCATGGTCATCGGAGGTTGATCAAAAATAAAAGTAAAAATAAAATCCTCACTAAAATTCCAAATACGGTAAAAAAGGGGTAAAATAATGTTAAAACGTGTATTATAAAATCATTGGGTAAGAATGCATGAAGTAAAAAGGAATAAAAGCAAAGTAAAACTGGCAGAAGCAGGAGCAAGCAGAAGTGTGTCTGCACTCTTCAGAAGCAGTCTATTTAGTTCAAACTAAGCACTTAATAAAACACAATGAGTCTCTACAACATTTGATATTTGATAATGTGTTAATGTGTGTCTTGGCTTTGATATTAGTTAAAAAAGATAACTTACATCTCTTGCAATTGTCCTGTCCTGGCTCAACGGAAATGACAAAGGAATCAATGAAACCAAGATTCTACTAAAGATTTAATAAAACGTTTGCAATGTATGTCACAGGGGTATGCCAAAGGCAGCAAATGACAAATGAGAATACTCGTAGCTTGCTAATCAGAATGCATTCCAGTCCAAGCTCAAAACAAAAGCCAGTCGCCTCTGTCTCTTTATGTTGGTGTCTCTATTGGTTTGGGTCTCCTTCTGTCTCATGCGAGGTCTCTCGTCTGTACGGGCACTCCTTCTTAAATCTGGCAAGCCCCGCCCAGAACAAGGTGTACAGCATCCCGAATCACGGCTTCTCACTCTAACTTCCTGGAAGACAATCAACCAAACAAAACACCAAACAGTCACCAGACAGGGACCGTCGGGACTGCCGTCGGGACTGCCGTCGGGACTGCCGTCGGGACTGCCGTCGGGACTGCCGTCGGGACTGCCGTCGGGACTGCCGTCGGGACTGCCGTCGGGACTGCCGTCGGGACTGCCGTCGGGACTGCCGTCGGGACTGCCGTCGGGACGTCCCTCAATCAAATGTCTTTTCTGAGTTTTGGTAGATTCAACAATAATTGTTGAGTCTGAACTTGATGAGCCTTCAGATGCAGGAGATGGAGATTGTTCTGACAAACATGAGGCTCCTGAAGAAGAATCCTCAACACTGTCTAAGAACACACAAATAGCACTGTGATCAAAAACTGTGTTCAAACTGTGCAGATAAAATCTACACTAGCAATAAATTAATAACCAAGACATTTTGAGAAACAACTGCATTATCTTACCACTGCAATCAGCAGGCAAGGCCTTGAAAGACGCCTGAGACAAATTCAAAAGTTCATCAAATATGTCTGGATCCACTTCCACTCCTGCACAATCCTTCAGGAACAAGGATGTGAAATTTGCCAAACCAAGTTTTGCCTCCACTAAAAGAGAGAAGCTAAAGTTAAAAATACAGTGATACACCCTTAAGACATGGATAAATATAGGATATGCAAACAGAGAGCAAAAAGCACTCAGGTCTTGTTTTCAAGCAAGTGCATTGCATCCAAATGTCATATAATAATAAAGCAGCAATAAAACAAGAATAAAATAGAAGGTGTCCCAGTACTGGAGTCAAAGAGGTTACTTTTCACCACTTAAATAACTTCCTTGGAGAAATTCAGGATCATTGTAGACATCCTCTGTCTGTGGTGCCCTGACCCATTTGCTCAGTCCGTTATACTCAACAGGAACCAGCATATTCCTACTTTCTAATAGACAGAACGTCACATACAACCAAATAGAAAATGGATGCACAAAATGATGCAGCTAGAAAAACACACACACGTTTCAATATGACTTTCCTGTGAATGATCCAAGCAGAGAAAATAGACTAATGACAACAAAATCTGCTGGAGCTCAGTGCCCATTGATTCAATCACCAACAGGTGAACAGCTCCTGCTCTCTGCCTGTGGGTCCACCCTAAAGTCAGTAGGCCTATACGAGTTTCAGCAAGTCCCATTGGAAAGAAAAAGACCCCCTTCATTAAAAATTCTCACGGATATTAGTTCGCAGTGTCAGTAAGATCCTCCCGACTGTCGTATCGCGCTAAATCAACCACATGCTATACACACTTTATGCTAGCAATCGGACACTTCGACCAAAAACGGTTTAAAACAGGAAAAAAACACTTGAAAATGTTCGTAGTCCAGTAAATAAACTTCACATAACATTGTTCTAAATTAGTTTTTATCGGCTCAGTGTTAAAACGACTCTGAATTTTGTTCATTTCATGTTACGGTGGAAATTTAACCCTGGCAGATTTGCCGTCTTCCCTTTTGTTCCCCGGTAAACTATTTGCCAACCATGTTTATATTTACAAGATTTTCAACCGGACATTAACGAAGGTCAAACAAAAATCAACGGGTTTCAATTATGGGGCATCTGTTTGTTGTTGGTTTCATCAGTTTGTCACTGTCTGACTGTGACTTTAGACATATAATGTGGAAATAACTGCAAATCAACCAAAATGATCACCATTGATTAGATCTTACATGAAGTTGGAGCCATGTGGTGTTGATGGAAAAGTCCTATTGTTTATGTTTGCCTGTGATTTTCACGGTGCTAAATTGATTTAGGTGTAGCTTACCAGATTCAAGAGTGCTCAAATACCAACACACGAGGAGCAGGAAACACCATGGGGACAAAGGTACGGGGAACATAGGGAAGACCCCCTTTCAATCCAGTAGAAAGCCCAGTAGTGAGCCAGTGAGAAAAAGGAGCGACATCAGAGTATGGTATAGTAACAGAGTATGGGGAGATCCAGAGAGAAGGGACCATTGTGTCATATTCCAGTCCATGATTCACTGCTGTTGTCAGCATGAAACCACCTGACAGGTAGAGTAATCAAAGCCACCACACTGGACACATTGTTTGTTGATTCCTTGTTTAGGCTGGAAATATAGCAGGAAAATACAGCAGGTGGCTCACCGAGTGCAGATGAAGCAGAAAACAGTGAGATGATAAGCAGAGATCCTTTTTCTCCCCTGGTTACTGCAGTCCAACAAGTGGATCCCGAGCAGGCCTAGGCCTCAGCAGTCTGGGTTTACAGTGCTCTAGTAATCTGAAAACACCTGATCAAATGCATCATCTAAAATCCTCAAATTAACTGGAGGACGTTGTTCTTGAGAAGTAACACACATTCATGTGGAAATGATGTGAAATGTCGCCCATAAAAACACAAAAACTCAGACATCAGGCACTGACACACAAACAACGGACTGACTTGGCGCCATCTTGAGCTGGGTCTTTTACAGGAAGCATGTGCAGAGAGTGACAGCAGCAGGACTGTGAGCGTCCTGTGGGTCTGAGCGACTTCCTGCAGCACTCGTCCAGGACAGGTGAATGACACCAACAGGTAGTGGGGAATCAGCAGGCTGCAGCTGGACACAAGATGAATTCATGATGAAAACAGGTTTAGCAGTTTACTGAGTTTCAGATAAAGTGGATAACAATTATTTTATATTCTCTAATGTGGCTTTTTGCTTCAGTGTCAACACTGACAAACCACATTGGACCTTTGTTTTTCAAGGTGTTAGTTCCTCATCAAGTCTAAACCTCAATACCTGCACAGATCACACGTCACATTTCCTGTGTCAGAAACTGCTCAGCTCTTTGTTTCTCTGTGTCTCTATTAATAGTGTGTGGACATTCAGCAAAGTGCTGCACAGTGCTGCTGCAGAGTAACACAACTTGTATCTCTGCAACAAACAACATTTTCAGCAGGACTTGAGTTTCTCACTTTATTGAAAAGGTTTTTCCAACTCCATTGCATGGATCATACTGTTCCTGAATGTGAACTGTGGCTCATATATAAAAGGTCAAAGGTCAAAGTGGCCACTGACTAGGCTCAGTACAGCTCAGGACAGAAAACTTCATACAGCTCAACCACATGGGGGCACCAGAATGCTCATATCAATCTGTACCGCCCTCTTCACTGAAAACAGACAAGTGATGACAAATAAAATCAACAATAAACATGAAGCTCAAAGAAAATGGATTCTCATCAGATCCATGTCCATGTCAACAGGAAAGTTGGAATCAGGATGATTTTGATCAGATTTGTGTTTAGTTTGTCCAGTGAACAGTGTTGGCTCCTCGCTGCACTGACCTGCAGACACTACACTGCTCTGCTGCTGAGAAAAACATTTCCTGATAACCTGCTCTGTGTGGGTGTGTGCTCACGTCTTTTACCAACACATGCATGTTGGATTTCCAAACTCTTGCTGTTTTGAAAAACTTAGAAAATACTTTCAGTTTCCCAAAGTTTTAGATTCACATGGTTTTTATAGTTTGTCTAAATAGTTTCATCAATGCAAAGACTGGACGATGCAGCTTCCTGGCATAAGAAAGTAAAGGGGTGGGGTGTGAGCGATACTGTTCTTGCTGCTACTTCCTGAATGTTCTTAAATCACACGGAGCAAGAAACCCAACAGCAGCATCTGGATTTACACAGTTTAACAGAGTTTACTATACTAGGACACAGGTTTTACTGCAGCATAGCAGCCAGTCAACACAGTGTGGGAACAGAAAGTGAAGTTTATCTGCTGATCAGCTGTCTCAGTCCTCTAAAGATGTCCTCAGATATTTATGCCAAACCAGATGTTTCACGGAAGGTCAGACACAACAGAAGGGTGGAGGAAGATGGAGAGTGGGAAGAAAGGGAGGTGCAGATCTACGAGACTGCAGACGATGTCAGAGATGATCCCACTGGTTTTCAGTCTGAGGAAGGAGGTAAGTGACTATCTAAGTACGTTAGTTTCTATACAGCGACATGTGCAGTATGAAGTCTTTCCTAAAGTCAGTCGGATGATGTTCTGTTAACAAGCTGCTGACAAAATGTACAGTACCACAGCTTTTCACGTCTTCTGTTGCTGCTTTTATCAAATGGAACATTTAACTGACCAGTGTTGTTTCAACTCTGGGAAAGACACTTTTACACTGAGCACAAAGAGCAACCACAAGGCAGGAAGAAGTGGGACGTGCACAATGACCACATCCGTAGAGCTAAGACAGACTGAAGACTATTTTAATTCAAGGGTGTCAGGTGGAAAATTCAGTGGTTCATCATAACTGAAACTGTCAGATCAGTGGTTTAACAAAAGGTGTTAAAATAGTTTGTCACATCAGTGACGCTGCTGACAGGCTGTTGACAAGACGCCACCACAGCCACAGATCTAACCAATGATGCTAGAGGGTAAGGTCTAATGGTAGAAGCAGAGGATGATGGGTAATAAGTGTAGCTGTGTTTGGTTAAACTCGCTCTGTGTGCTTTGCCTGTGCAGGACCACACAGTCAGAACCATCCTCCAGTCCAAAGAAAACCTCTGAGAGGAGCTGCAGTGTGTCTGGGAGTGCTGTGCCTTCTGATGATGGTTGGGATCATCTCCCTGTCCATACGCTGTAAGATTCAACACGCCCGCTCAACTCATTAGCAGCAAACACTAAACAAGTTCACATGATGCCAAACAGAGACTGTTGGTCTGTGAAGCACAGTGATGACACTTTCCCCCCAACATCACTGCCCTGCTGCCCTGATTTGAGTCTGTCTTCATATAATACTGACATATGTCCAGGCAAAGAGTCATTGGTGGCTGTGATCAGTCCTCCTCTCCAAACTGCCTGTGAAGTGATCCCTTCACAACACAACTCCACTGTAAGAAACAGACACACAATCCACCGTCGTCCTCCTGTGTAAAAATGTGAGGACGCCAAAATACACAGAGACATTTCATTCAGCATTTTTCACTGAGCTCTAATTATTTTATTCCTTTAACTGAATTCATCTGCTTGGTGACAACAGTTGACAGTTTTCAGTGCAGCTGCTGTAAAAAGTCTGAGTGAGTGAATGTTCATACGACTGAACATCAGAACATGTTGAAGGTGTTAGTTCCTCATCAAGTCTAAACCTAAAAAACTGCACAGATCACACGTCACATTTCCTGTGTCAGAAAACTGCTCAGCTCTTTGTTTCTCTGGTCTCTGCATGGATCATATAGTCCAGTAATTCAACTTATAACACACAAATGAAGGTTTTCATGAAACAGGAACTAAGTGCTTCAAGTATCTGTGGCTGTGGGTGGACCTGCTGCTACTTCCGTCATGTCCTGTTGAAAGCTGCCTCACTCAGACAGAAACAGACAGTGAAGACTGGTCCAAAACAGCTTCAGGGGCTTTTTAGCTCTTTGTCCCTCAACATGTCTGCAGACATTCAGTCTGTGTCAGATGTGAGGGTGAAATATATCAGAGGAGTCCCAGAGGACACAAGAGAGACAGACAGAAGCCAGGATGGACAGCAGCTCACTGATGTTGGCTTACAACAAGCTGGTGAGTCTGAAATCATCAATATTAGAAGAGAAAAGCTGATGCTGAGTCTTAGTGGCTGCAATTTGACAGGATTTTTACACAAACTGGAGCTTTTCAGTTTGACTCTTGCAGAAAAAACAATTCTAGTATCATCCAGTCCAGTTCCTGTAAGTGCAGAACAAAGAGGATCAACTTGTGTGAGTCAGTATCAGGTCACTTTGTGCTGGAATCTGGTCAAAGTGCAGGTCAAATGTCATTGTTGGCAGCAAGCAGATGCATTCAATGACAGGAATAAAGGACAAAGAGCTGAATCAAAGTGTCTTGTCTGTGGATTTGGCCTCTGCAGGAAGACACAGTGAGAAGAAGCTTCCAGCTGTGAAAAGAAGCAGGTTCAGAGTTTGGACAGTGGCTCTGGGAGTGCTGTATCTGCTGATTCTGGCTGCCATCATCATACGCTGTGAGGACTTTTATTCCACTGTCTTCACTGTTTTGGTTTTCCACATTCAAACTACAGGTTTTTGTTTGGGTCCTGGTCTTACTTGGTATTTCAGCCACCGCAGAGTCACTTCCTCTCTAGTGACGACGCCCTGAGTGAGCTCAACACACGGCAGGTTCAAGAACAGTCGGCACAACAAATAACTGAACTCTAGATTAAACTGTGACTGTGATGGTTAATAAAACACAGGAAGTAACTCAGCTATGTCTTTATAAAGCAGAATGATTTGATGTCGTCTGTTTCTTCTGGTGTTTTTCTCATCAGATGTTTCAGTGAAATTAGAAAACGAGCAGCTGAAGATCAGAATCAACAACCTGAGCAGAAACTACTCACTGTTGGAGAATAAAACTGCAAGTCAGATTTTTTTTAAACTAACAGGCAAATACCATAAAACACATGATCCAACTTCACACTGCATCAACATTTTCATGTTTTATCTGCTGCTGATTTTCTTAAGACATGGCAGCCGACAACAGTCAGTTACAGGAAGAAGTGAAGAAGCTGAAGGACAAAACTGAAGGTGAGAAAAGTTTAAAAACTATGATCAAATATCAGAATTAAACCAGTTTCTATGATATCACTGAAGAGTCACTTTGAATTCTAACTGTCTAATGTAGTTGAACAGTTTTGCTGTGTGGATATTTGTGTTGGAGGTAATCACTTCAAATGAGAGTGACGTCGTATTTACAGAGTAAAGAACCTGAAAGTGAAAAGTGGAGACAGAAAGATCTGAACCTACACAGTGAAAGTACAAGTCTTATCAGTCTGACACTGAATGACATGAACTGCCTTTAAAAAACTTGTCTCACATTAAGGGAAGTGGTGTCCTGAAGGATGGACGAGATTTGGATGCAGCTGTTACTTTAAATTCACTGAGATGAAATATTGGGATGAAAGTAGGACAGACTGTCAAGACAAAGGAGCTGATCTGGTGTCGATAAACAGCAAAGAGGAGCAGGTGAGTGTGTTTGTTACTGTGTGTGAGATCTCTGATGTAACTGCCAGTGATCTGTTCCTTGTGTTTCTGACCTGCTGCCAGTCTGGGACCTGCCTCCTGTCTGGACCCTGATGGATTTATTTGCCTGGTTAAACAGCTTTCAGGCTGCACAACTGGAAACCTCTTCACTGACTAGTGATTCTAGTAAAGGGCCTGGAATTCAACCTGCTCTGCCTGTGTGGACTGTACAGGCATTTGGGTCCACGTCACTGCTGCTTTTCTACATCAACTATCATGGAAGCTGATTTTAAGGCCATGGATATTATTATTTCACATACTGGAGATTTTAAGGCCTGGATTGGTATTTTTGGATTTGGAGTTGGTTTAGGTCACTGCACATTTGCAGTAAAACACAAAAGTCTTGGTTAAAGTGACAAAAACAGGAGGTCTGACTGATTCTGCATGAACTGAGCTCTAATGGTTCAGAGAATTTAGAGACAAAAGTTCATGTAAGGGAAATATTTCATTATTCAATTCATTCTCAATATCTCAAAAACCCTCCAAATGTGTGTGTTGGTTTGAAAAACACATTCTGATAAAATGACATGTTAACTTTGGTTTTACTGTGACAACGGTCGGTCTATGAGAGGAGCTGATCTTCATCAGTTCTTTGGCTGTTTCTGATTTATGCTCCATGGAGGAAAAGAAAAGTTGCAGCAGATTTAGTTTTTCCTTCAGACAGACTCACAGGACGATTTTACTACAACAGAAATACTGAATTATGAATGGAGAAATAATTATTGTCTCTTGTCAACTATTAGGAATTTGTCAGAAAGCTGAATATGAAGGGACAGTCCTGGATCGGTCTATTCAGAGAAAGTACATGGAAATGGTTGGACGGATCAGCGCTGACAGAAACGTGAGCCAGTGTTTTGTTTCTATTTCAGTGCCATCAAAGTCATTGTTGGAAACTAACAGAACCATGTGTTAAAGGCAGGACAGCAACACATGTTCAAAGGATTTTCTCAGTGTTGGTTTGGAACAACCTGCAGATGTTGAATCCAATGAAAGAACGTGAAAAGAAAACTGAGTGTCTGAATGAAGAGCTGGACTTGAGCTCTGTTCATCTGCAGTCTGTGATGAGGTCCAGTAACAAGGACTCAGTTTGAAAGAGTCAGGATTCAGAAAGTCTTCAAAGCCCTGGTCACAGTTCAGCTTATTGAACGTGTGTGCTGCTCTGTATCCTCAGACAGAAAAGAACAAACTGCTTCTCAACTTCACAAGTCAAACAAATGTGACTGCAGGTCCTTTAACTTTAGCTCAGCATGAAGGACGACCTGCCTCTTCTCTGCTCTTTAGAAAGGGAAGAACATATGAAGGAAAAAGCAGAACATGACCATTAGTCCCAGGGATGGATTAAGAGAGCAGCTTTACAACCAGTTTGTCCTGCTGGCAAACTGAGGTACTGCAACTAAAATCCCTGCAACACACAAAGTCATTTCCTCATAGACGACCATTGAAAACTGATGAGAGTCCAACTGTTGACTGAACACCTCAAACTGCACCAGCTCCGTTATTACTTCTCTGTCATTCATTTTTCAAGCATTAAGATTTAAAATTGGTCAAACCTTTAAAGCTGTTTCAGAGAAACCCTACTGAGCATGTGCAGGGAGCTTAAAAACCAGAAGTCAGACCAGGACCAGAGAAAAGGTCTGAGGAGTATGAGCAGAGTAACTTTCATTGGAATGATTGGATGCCATGTCTAAGTCCTGGATCCAGTTTTCATAACACATCTGGGACCAGACTCATACTCATAATCCTTTGTGTTTGAGGTGTCTGCAAATCCCCTAAAAATAATGGAAAATATCTGAAATATTCAAAGTGAGATTCAAGTTTATGTGAATATGAAAATAATCAGGAGTTTCAGCCCAGTTTAAAACTATATTTCATTTGTCCACAGGTTCTGGGCAACAGGACATGGAAAACCCACAGGCGGGTCCTATGGATCATGTTGTGACCAACAAGGAAAATGGACTCAAAGTTATAATTATAAAAAGACCTGGATCTGTGAGAAATAGATTTCCTAGTCGTGCTGATGACAGAGGGCTGTGGACTGTTGGGATGAAGCTGTTTGTCCAATCAGACCAAAGACACCAAACTATGAAAAGCTCTGCATGAGCCTCAGAGTCATCTTCCATTAGTTCACATGTTCAACCATCTGGATTCCATAGACATTGTCCCTCTGTGCTCTATGGTGCAGACAGAGCAGTGGGGCTGGAAGTCGTCCACACAACAACTACATGTGCACTCACTGACTCTGTCGTCCCACAGAAGGGTTAGAATAAAAGTGAACTGCAGCTTGTCTTTACTTTGCTTTACTTGCTTCATTCATGAGTCTGTTGCTGCTCAAACTGCTCAAAGTGTCTTCTTCATTTTCTCTGATACACCTGGAGTTAGTATCTGCTTCATTTTACCTGGACCAGGATCTTTTCTTCATCTAAACATGTGTCACATTAACCACATTAGAAAATACTGTAAAGAACCAACAAACTATTAAAGGCTTCTTCACCAAATGCATTGTCTAATATCATCAGTGTGTCTGGGGAACTCTTTGTGAAAATACAAACATGTGGTCAGGATGATGCAGCAGTGTCTGTGCAGCTGGAAAAAGGCCTCTGTCATGTTTCTACTAAGACACAACAACCAGAGACAGAGGAGCCAAGTGCAGACACACAGATTCAGTAAAGAACCACCTTAATGGAAATACTGACTTACACACAGTCGGAGCCAACAAGGACCAAGCAGGGAAAACAGGAGGCCAAGTCAGCAATGTGCAGTGAAACACACAAGTTGTTCGATCACGGCAAACCATCTGAGAGAACAGACGAAAAATCCAGGTAGAGTCCAGAACAGCTGAGTAATCCAAAGCCAGGACACACAGGGAAATCCAGGAAGAGACAGGAACAGCTGGAACTCTGGGGAGAGTGATCAGGGGATAAGGAGCAGGTGTGCTGGTGAGCAGAGGGTCAGCTGACAGGAGGCACAGACAAAGTTCATTTAAGATGGCATCATGGATGGATATCCAGAGACATCTGGTGGCTGGATGGAGAATGGCAGGTCTTGTAACTTTCCAGGGTGCTGAAGAAGTGAGAATGTGGGTGAATGCAGAGAAAGAGGTGGACAAAACATAATGGGCAGGAATTTTGACATGGTCCTAAAATTGACATCAAGTCAATGTGACATGTTTGGGTGTAGATACAGGTCAGCAAGGAGCCCTGCATCCAAAAAGTAACTTGTCACCAGGACTCCACGATCTTTATCCATAAAAAACTGTCCTCAGAAGTCCTCCCAGACAAATAATAGGATGGACAGATGTGGTCTGGCTGCTGGTCCATGAGGGAAGTGGGCAGGTCTGTCTGTAGGTGAGGGTAATCTGAGGACATCTAGTGGCTGGACAGAGAATGGCATGTCCTGTAACTTTCCAAGGTGCTGAAGAAGTGACAATGTGGGTGAATCATTCATTAAACCATGGATTATCTTTCCCACTGACTAAATCTTCTCAGGGGTGGATGCTTATTTATTAACCCTCTGGGGTCGACGTTTTGACGCATCATTTCCTTGATGCGTCAAAACGCGCCGGCGCGTGCGTCGACCCCAGAGGGTTAACAATGAGATAAAATAAAGACCTTGTACACAGAAATACATTCAAAATGTTAGAAAATTTATTACAGGTCACATTCATCAGGTCAGAAAATATTTCAAAAACACATTCAGCAGGACAGTAAATATTTCAAAAATACATTTATCAGGTCAGAAAATATTTAAAAAATACATTCATCAGGACAACAAATACATTCAATATGGTGGTGACATCACAAACACATCTCACATTGACAGTAGCCCTGCAAATACAGCCACAGATGACAAATACATTTAGCATGTCAGGAATTTATTACAAACACATTCAATATGGAAAATACATTCAATATGTCAGATCATCATCATTACAAATAACAGGGCAGAATAGTCTTAAATGAGTCAGTATTGAGCCCAGGGCACAGAGGACTGTTTGTGACGTGCAGCCCTTATGGGCCTTGGTGGTGCTGTGACAGTTCTGCTTTTCTTTTCACTGGTGTATGAGGAGCTAGATTCTAGCTCATCTTTACCTGTCTTATACTCCTGTATGACCCGTCGTGCCAGGGTGTTTGATACTGCTGATAATGGTACATTCAGATCTGCAAGTGTTTTTAGAAACTGCTCCCAACCGTGAGGAATCAGAGACCCTGAGACACAATGGGGTGCAGTGACTCTTTTAATTAAATCATATAGGTGAGTGCCTCTGATCGTCTGATTGTTGATTCTGACTTCACCCTAGGCTGACCATGAAAACACATCTGGTGATCTAGACAGTGCAGACATGATGTGCTCTGCATTTTTTCTCTGTCTCTTGGGAACATGTTTCAGCACCTCGTTAGCCACCAAATCACGCACCCTACTCTCATCGCCAGGTGCTCTCACACTCTCATCACCACCATCACTACCTCCTGCAGACCCTTGCATGGGAGGCAGCGACAAAGTCAACACACTCTTTTCACGCTCGCCCTGTCTCACCAGTGCGAGATACCTCTGTAGAATCCCTGCATACTTTTTGGCCTTCTCATGCACATCAAGCCCTTGGTCATATAAAACAGCAGTCATCTCCCGGTCAAGGTCATTCTGAGCAGTCTGTCTTATGTTACCGCTGGCATGGTTTTGCTTTAACATCTCCAGCTGGTGATGCGGTACAAGATACATTTTCTGAGCATGCTCCATATCTATCTATTGGTGATGAGGCTGATGATTGCAGGTAAGGCTGCTCCTAACAGTGGGATGAGGAAACCTCCTGACTGATTGATAAGCTTCCTCTTCCTGATGCCTGATAGTTTCCTGTCAGCTACCCGTCTGATCACCGATTTACACTTCTTCAGCTGTGTATACTGCTTGTCCCTCAGAGGAATATTTCCCTTTAACACATTGAGGG
This sequence comes from Mastacembelus armatus, assembly GCF_900324485.2. Lineage (NCBI taxonomy): Eukaryota > Metazoa > Chordata > Actinopteri > Synbranchiformes > Mastacembelidae > Mastacembelus > Mastacembelus armatus. Next base: position 21,631,635 of record NC_046643.1, read on the forward strand.
CAATCTCACACAGAGCGGTAATAAAGTCCTTGTCACAGCTGTTTATGATGGCATGTCGTTGCCTCGGTGCTGATTTATAAAGGAGCTCCAACAATGGTAGATTTCTACGCATACGGTGAGACATTGTCACTTACCCCGTCTGGGGATGTACACAACTTGCTGGGTAGAGAGCAGGTTAGTTCTAAGTCTCAGATGGTCAGGTGTCTTTGCTTTATAATCAATTAGAAAGTACCCGTATGGTGCACTTGTGGCATCACTGAATGCCTCTAAAAAGTATTTTGTATTACCAGGGTACATCTGACGTGCAATCAGTGACACCTGGTATCTGTCACGGGGGTTTTTGAACAAAACTAGATAATTGGTGTTTAAGCCAATAGTACGGCTGGCTTTACCCTGTATGAACAAATTCTGTACTAGATAGATGCAACTCAGATTTCTGTGATGCACATATTTCGTGAATACATTCTGCACCTCCAAATTGGCATCATTCATCAAATCATCAATAACCAGGAGGTTGTTTTTGTCTGGAGGCAAAAGGGTGTCATCACACAGTGACTCAGGCAGACCGTTGACAAAATTTATGTCAATAATCTTTAGGAGTTGATGGTACACTGCCTGCCAGCACGAATAGATGTAGACAATATTATCAATTCTGTGTGAAATAAGACTGTGCATTCTCTATGAGTGTTTTGACAAAGACAGTCTTCCCGCTGATCATTGCTGGTCAGTCACAAATGATTTAACAAGCCCTGCTAGAGACTCCTGAGTCACAGCAGATGCGTTATTTGAATTCAGAGTTACCCCTTTACATTTCACATGTCTCCTCCCTCTCTGAGTGTGGTAAGCACAGCATTTGGGTCCACCTGAGACAAACTCTGTGATAAAATCATCCTCCCCGTCATCATCAACACACAGCTCGTCTGTCAAGTCACCTAGGTATGGGCCTAGACTCGGTATCCACTTACCGGGTCTAGATGTGAAAATGACAGAATAAGTATCACAGTGCAGTACACGCTCCTGCAACTTGTCCAATAGCTCGTATAGCATGAGTCTGGTGTGGGCAGTTGTCACAGCCCCAATAAACACATTCACATCACTGGCCCTGCCGTCTTGGTCATCACTGACGCCACTGAACCATAGCTACTTCATAAGATATGAAGCAAAACTGTCTGACATCAAAATGGTCACTAAACATGAGCTCTGTGAATCGCTCAGCCTCAGTGATCAACTCACATGTGCCCATATTGGTCCTCATGCTGAAATATTCTTGGATAATCTTTCTTAGCCTGGACGGTAGGATACAGACTTGTGAAATCATAGTAATGCACTTTTTCTCCCTCTGCACACTCTGTCACATGCAAGAGCTTCATAGCATTTGTCCTCCCGCCGAATAGTGCATCCCTAGGATTCAGACGCTTAGGCTTCTTGTAGTCTGCAAGAAAGGCGTCACACTCCCACATCACAACCACACTGACACCGTGACGGAGCCGTAGAGCTTCAACTTTGTTGTTAAACTGTGCGTACAGCCCTACATTATTCTCGGCAGCGGATTCTGGGAAGCATTTTATACACCTGTGATAATAGCAGCCTGCAAATTCAAAACAAGTGTTTGAGGCAGCATCAAATCCATCAACGCTTTATTACATTCCAGATACATCCCATCATAGGTGAGCGGCAGTGTGTCCTGAGGCAGGAAGAGCTTCTTAAAAACACCCATACAACTTGATGCCAGAGTCGTGAACACAAAAGGGTCAGTCTCTGTACACTGCATGAATGCTGTGCGGTAAATCTTGCAGGCCTTGCGCAACACCGCAACATCATTTCGACAATAATAAGCCAGCTCAGCCTGCATTTTAAAAGTAGCATCTTTAACTCCATTATACCACTGCATGAATTTCACCTGCTCACTCTGAGGCATCTTGTCATACCCATAATGCTCTGGCGAGGGGTAGGGGCCTTCATAAAACTCATTTTCAACAGTGTTGAATTTGTGAGGAAAGTACCCTTTGGCCATGTCTTCAAAGCCTAAGGCGGCAGGTGTTTTAGCCAGACTCATAGGCAGAAAGCTGTATGAATCGATCCAGCGCTGTTTGTAGTCCTCGTCATACATCATAATGACTCGACTACCTTTCATGATGACTAGGGGAGTAATGCGTTGTCTCACGAGATACTCGAGCACGACATAACTGTCAAAACCTGCTGCATTATGGGCTATGAACGTGTACCCTTTGTACCTGTTGCGTCTAAACTGCCTGATAAATGCTGCCACACAACCAGCACCGGTGTAACAAAACGGGTACGGGTCAGCCTTTTCATCCATCTCCATGGCACAGACATAATTTGCTTCATGTCTCCCATCACGGTATCTGGTTTCAAAGTCATACAGGATGTATTTTTCAGGGGGTTCCTCCTCTTCCTCTTTAGGTGGCAGCGGCTGGATATAGCACTGATGCACCACGCCCCCTCTAAGAGCCCCGCAGTGTCTACACTGCGGGGCTGCACATTTGTGTCTAGGGCTCTCTCTACATATCCTGTAAATTTTTCCACAACCCTCACAATATTTAACTGTAGCGCAGGGAATCATGTTGTGTTTAGGGTCAGGTAATTTGTCATTCTGGAAGCACAGCATTGATTTACAAATGCGCTTGCATACATCACATTTGATTGTGGGGCCAGGTTGCTGTTCACATGTGGTGAAGCATACATTACACCTGTGTAGGAAATTATGCAGCATGGGTGTCTCGTATGTGTTATAACAGAGTTCACAGACATACGAGCCACCAAAAAAACCTTTAGGGTTGGTTATCAGGTAATAGTGCTCAGCATGTAGATAAAGCCAGATGGTGCAGGGGTGTGGAGATCCATGTGTCTGGAAACAGATTGGCCGTTTTCTAACAGTACCACCACCACCGCCGTGATGAAAAATGATTATCTTTGCATCTATTTCCCTCAAATCTAGTGACATCACTAAAACCCACCTGCTGTTTGGTGGAAAGACCTACAGATTCCTGTAGTTCTTTAGCTCTGTGTAATATTTCCAGAGCCCCCATTGAGGGATTTTCGGTTCTGATAATGCACATACTGAAACATAAATTGTTGTCTGAGGTGTCATTATCAGGATCATACAAATGCTTTCCCTTCCTACACAGAATTTCACTATAAGGCACACTCCCAAGCTTGAGCCGGATGCCTCCACCCCTGCCTTCTTGCGCCACGCTGACCACAAACTCTAGGTCCCCATCTGACAATGAATCGTCATTGCTCTGGATCGCTTGAGCCACTTCATCAATGAAGGTGTCGACGTCATAGCCATTACTGGTCCTCAAAACCACCTGCACATCGCTAACCAGGGAGGGCCCCCTCACCACCACATTCAGCACACTACCGGCCCGTGATACATCAATAGCCCTATTTATAACACCGGTTAGACGTTCCCTAACAAGCGCAGGAATCTGTTCAGGGCGAGTATCGATGTTAATGTCTCTAAAGTGTATAGGCTGTCTCAATTCTAAAGCATCAAATGTCGAAATATCTCTGACTGTAATTAAACCGGCACCATGCTGAAGACCATCAGGACTGGAGGGAGTGTTAACAGTAGACCCATCTGTCAGAGGAGGATCTGAGATCAGTGAACCAGCCACAGAGGCCTGCTGCCCCTGCAGCAGGTGAGGAGGCTCTGAATCAGCATCACCACCACGAGCATCAGCATCAGCATCAACATCAGCATCAGCATCACATAGCATACGATGATCATATGGATCCGCAGCAGGTACTAGGGTCTGCTGTCCCTGCTCGTACGTAGGACTAGCGACATGCATCAGACAAGTAGGCTCTGAATCAGCATCAACAACAACATCAGCTACTTCATCATCATCATCTGCAATGTCACATACAGCCCTCTGATCGTATGCTTGCTGAACAATGACTGCAACACCGGAGACATCAGGTGACAGAGCGGTGCGTTTAGCCGCGCTGCCCGTGTGGCGGCTGCAGTCTCCGCAGGCCACTCCGAGCCCCACAGCTCCTTATCGACCACCGGTGTCACTGTAACACAAGTATCGGTCTTCTTCTGCTCCTCCTTCTTCTTCTTCTTTGCACTTCTCGCTCAGTCTCTTGGCCGGATGAAAATCATCTAGATATAAAGACAGACAAACCGTTTGAAAACCATTTAAAAACAGTGTTAAAAACAACCCGTTTATTTAAACGTGTTGAAATTTATATCAATCTCATACCCTCACTATCGCAATCACAGAGCTGTTTGCTTATCACACGCTCACGACACAGATTCGACGGCCCGGGGAGCTCGTCCTTCCTCTGCAGCCCTACCGGTGCTAGCGGACGCTCAGCGACTCTCGAGCGGCTGGCTACCACAGGGCCGCTGGGGCTTCCTCCTCCTGTCCCTCTGGTCACCGAGCTCTCGACACCCGCTACATTACCAGATTGAATAAAAGATAATCAGCTACACATCCCCGATAATACAATACTATTTTTAAATATAAACCCACCATCACATGCATACTCACCCTGACTGTTTAATCCGGCTAAAATAGCACGCTCTCTGCGTCTCTTTAAAGACAGACTATTATAAAAATATATAAAAGACGGATACATACCTCCAGTAGATGCTGCTGATTGTGGAGAATCCTCATCCAACAACGAAATGGTTGCGGTACATGACGGAGTCACGCTACTTTGAAATACATTGTATTCAATGCAGACGACCTGATATACACGCTATTAAATCGAGGAACAAACGACGCACGTACCTGATGGAAAGATCATCATTGTTGTTCCCTACAGTTCTTGCTAATAAAACAAGCGATAGAAAAGGCCCTCAGGTGCCTTCTGCAGGTATTTAAATACCCCGCGACACATGATACACCCACACACACAGCGGCTTCCGCGTCAGCACGCCGCATCCCACAGACATCGGCATGACCAATAGGAAAATTGCGCCGCCCGGTGGGTGGAGAGCGTGACGCCGATTTTATGGTTTTATTATTTTTATGACTGTCATAAATAACGATCATAAAAAGTGACCCCCTTGGATAGCCCATACAACAAACCATTTCTATACTACTGCCGAGAGCGCACCCTGTCGGCTTTCTTTATTTAAAAAAAGCACAAGGTTTTGTTGTTATTATGATGGTATACCACTAAAACTAGACCCTTTACAGATTTGAATGATATACTTCTTTTATCTGTACGATCAGAAGTGACGGAGCAATTTAGGTTTGTTTCGGCCTTATCAGGAAATGATGCGTCAAAACGCGCCGGCGCGTTCGTCGACCCCAGAGGGTTAAACAGCTTTCAGGCTGCACAACTGGAAACCTGGTCACTGACTAGTGATTCTAGTAAAGGGCCTGGAATTCAACCTGCTCTGCCTGTGTGGACTGTACAGGCATTTGGGTCCACGTCACTGCTGCTTTTCTACATCAACTATCATGGAAGCTGATTTTAAGGCCATGGATATTATTATTTCACATACTGGAGATTTTAAGGCCTGGATTGGTATTTTCGGATTTGGAGTTGGTTTAGGTCACTGCACATTTGCAGTAAAATAGAAAGGTCTTGGTTAAAGTGACAAAAACAGGAGGTCTGACTGATTCTGCATGAAATTTAAGTAATTTAAGTAATTTAAGTTTGTTTCGGCCTTATCAGAAAAAGATGCGTCAAAACACGCAGGCGCGTGCGTCGACCCCAGAGGGTTAATAAAAAGACAAAGATAACATTAGTAAACTAATACATAGTACACAAACTGTGTAAGTTCCTCACAACAGTGTGTGATATTGCTACCATATGTTTGTATTGTCGTATCATCTACTGTCGTATCATTTGAATTAAGATATTTGGTCATGCTAAAGAATGATCATTTATATTTAAGGAAAATAGTCCTTGTGGGACACCTGTGGACAGATTGAGGCGAGTTTTTTTGATGATTAAGGATTTTGACAGTCTGCATTTAATAATATTTTATGATTTACAGTGTGAAAAGCCTTTTAAAATTCAAGAAATACAGCAGCACCAACACCACCCTTATCTATCAATGATTTTATATTCTCTGTGAGGAAGCAAATTGCAGTGGAATATTAGCTCTGAATCCAAACTAAGTTTCTTTGCGACCGTAGTGTAGGTAGGACACTAACTGGCCTATAATTATAAACAGAAAAAGGATCACCACTTTTCGAGGTTGGAATTACCACTGCAGACTTCCATGCATTGGGGAAGTATTAGTAAAGTATATGTAGGAAAAATTTTGAAATAAATTGATGATGCAATTTGTTTTCCTTTACCTATTGTACAAGAACATTTTCAATTGTAGTTGCTTGAGGGCCCTAAATTAAATGTTGTTTTGAAGCCGTTGCCAGAGCCGGAGCCACAGTCAGCTTTGGTCACAGCCAGAGATGCTACTGTACCACAACTTCAGCTATTTGGTTTTAATGTTAGCAGTAGCTACAGATTAATCAGTTTAAAACCACAGTTAGATAATCGATAATAACTATGCACACGCTCACATGGACAAAGCAGTTAGCAAACTGTGGCTAGTTATGTTGTCTCTCATAGCAAAATATAAAAGATGGAAATGCACGATTTCAAAGTACAGTAAAGGCTTTAATAAAAACACAAAGATAACATTAGTAAAGTTCGTACTTCATACACAGCCATGGAATAAGTAAAAATGTTTATGTTTTGAGGCCAGTCCCACCTTGACCTATTACAAATCCCTTAATGTAAAAGAATCCATCTGCTATTTGCATTTGGGCGCTCTGCCTGTTAGAGGCCTCACACAGCCAGCTGCAGCTACAGATGTGCCCACTGGTATTATGGGCACAGCAAGAAGCTGTGGCTACAGATGGAGCTCAGCCCTACTAAGGTTTTCTGCGTTCGATTATTTGTTTGTATAGCGTTGGGTAGATGAGTATGAGAGCCAGAGTGTACTGCCCATAGCCCACATTTCCCTTTATGTTAATTCTTTCTTTATAGATCGATTCAACATACTTGACGAACATTTTGCCATGTACATGGAATGAATTGATGTCATGTGTATTGCCCATTTTCCATGGCACAGTTTTAGCACTACTCTGTTCTACTTGACTCGACTCAACTTGGTTTAGATCATTTTCCATTACTATTGAGTACCACCTCAATGTGGGCGGGGCCATCGTAGCACAGTGACGCGAACTGAAACAACACCTCATAAGACCACGGTGTTGTTTTGGAGAGGCGCTGAATATTTGTCTTGCTAAACAAAAGGAAAACCAGTCACTGTTGCCGACTTCAAAATGCTGTGTTTTTGATTCTCGTGTCAGATGCAGTCTGAAGTAGCACCCATGATTCTTCTAGTGATGTGGCCTCCAGTCTGTTGAGGTCACATTTTAGTATTGACTCAGCTTGCTTGGAACCTTGCCGAGGAGGTACTAAAAATAGTACCTGCTACCAGGTACTGTCCTCTAATGGAAAACCAAAAAACAGAGTAAGTTCAAATCGAGCCGAGTACTGCTAGTGGAATAGCCCAATAAGTCCTGGATCCAGTTTTCATAACACATCTGGGACCAGACTCATACCCATAATCCTGTGTGTTTGAGGTGTCTGCAAATCCCCTAAAAATGATGGAAAATATCTGAAATATTCAAAGTGAGATTCAAGTTTATGTGAATATGAAAATAATCAGGAGTTTCAGCCCAGTTTAAAACTATATTTTATTTGTCCACAGGTTCTGGGCAACAGGACATGGAAATCCCACAGAATGGTCCTTTGCATCATGTTGTGACCAACAAGGAAAATGGACTAAAGGATATTATGAAAATAAAAAGACCTGGATCTGTGAGAAATAGATTCCCTGGTTGTGCTGATGACAGAGGGCTGTGGACTGCTGGGATGAAGCTGTTTATCCAATCAGACCAAAGACACCAAACTATGAAAAGCTCTGCATGAGCCTCAGAATCATCTTCCATTAGTTCACATGTTCAACCATCTGGATTCCATAGACATTGTCCCTCTGTGCTCTATGGTGCAGACAGAGCAGTGGGGCTGGAAGTCGTCCACACAACAACTACATGTGCACTCACTGACTCTGTCGTCCCACAGAAGGGTTAGAATAAAAGTGAACTGCAGCTTGTCTTTACTTTGCTTTACTTGCTTTATTCATGAGTCTGTTGCTGCTCAAACTGCTCAAAGTGTCTTCTTCATTTTCTCTGATACACCTGGAGTTAGTATCTGCTTCGTTTTACCTGGACCAGGATCTTTTCTTCATCTAAACATGTGTCACATTAACCACATTAGAAAATACTGTAAAGAACCAACAAACTATTAAAGGCTTCTTCACCAAATGCATTGTCTAATATCATCAGTGTGTCTGGGGAATTCTTTGTGAAAATACAAACATGTGGTCAGGATGATGCAGCAGTGTCTGTGCAGCTGGAAAAAGGCCTCTGTCATGTTTCTACTAAGACACAACAACCAGAGTCCAGAACAGCTGAGTAATCCAAAGCCACGACACACAGGGAAAACCAGGAAGAGACAGGAACAGCTGGAAGTCTATGGTGTAAAAGTGAAACCAGAGCAATATATTTACTGGGGAGAGTGATCAGGAGATGAGGAGCAGGTGTGTTGGTGAGTAGAGGGTCAGCTGACAAGAGGCACAGACAAAGTTTATTCAAGATGGCATCATGGATGGATATCCAGAGACATCTGGTGGCTGGATGGAGAATGGCAGGTCTTGTAACTTTCCAAGGTGCTGAAGAAGTGAGAATGTGGGTGAATGCAGAGAAAGAGGTCGACAAAATATAATGGGAAGGAATTCTGACATGTCCTAAATTAACATCAATACAATGTGACGTGTTTGGGTGTAGATACAGGTCAGGAAGGAGCCCTGCTTCCAAAAACTAACCAGACTCCAGGACTTCAGGCTATTTTTTCAGAAAAATGTCATCACAATGATCAAAGTCCTGCCAGACAAATAATAGGCTGCACAGATGTAGTCTGGCTGCTGGTTCAAGAGGGTAGTGGGACAGGTGTGTCTGTAGGTGAGAGAAATGGGAGGAATCTGAGGACATCTAGTGGCTGGATGGAGGATAGCAGATCTTGTAACTTTCCAAGGTGCTGAAGAAGTGAGAATGTGGATGAATGCAGAGAAAGAGGTGGACAAAATATAATTGGCAGGAATTCTGACATGGTCCTTATTTAACATCAAGTCAATGTGACATGGTTGGGGTGTAGATACAAGTCAGGAAGGAGCCCTGCTTCCAAAAACTAACCCGTCAGCAGGACTCCACGATGTGAGGAGGACTATTTTAAACTCTATACGGTATTTGATAGGGAGCCAGTGAAGTTGTTGGACGGTGGGGGTAAAGTGATGCACTGAAGGAATTTGGGTTACTGTACGGGCAGCAAAGTCCTGAATAAGTTGGAGTTTATGTAGGAGTTTTTGTGGTAGGCCAGTTAGAAGAGAACTGCAGTAATCAATAGGGGAGGTGACCAGAGCATGTATAAGAGTGGCAGCAGTGTGTGGGGTGAGGATTGGGCAAAGACGAGATATGTTGTGTAGCTGGAGGTAACGATCTGCAGATATTGTTTATATGGGCCTCGAATGACAGAGTGCCATCAAGGATAACCCCTAGGTTTTTAACCTGAGGAGAGGGAGAAATTGAAAAACCATCGATGCAGAGTGAGAAATTGTTGGACTTGGATAAGGTGGATTTGGATCTTATGAGGAGAACCTCTGTCTTATCGCTGTTAAGTTGCAGGAAAACCAAGTGTTTATTTCGTTTAAGCAGCTGGTGAGACGGGGGTGGAAGAGCAGAGTCAGACTTTGTGGAGATGTAAAGTTGTGTATCATCTGCATAACAATGGAAACGTATACTGAATTTTCTGAAGATAAGACCAAGAGGGAGAAGATAAATGAGGAACACAAGGGGATCAAAGACAGAGCCTTGGGGAACACCACAGCTGACTGGGAAAGGCTGAGTGTGGAATTTTTTTAATTGCACAAACTGGGTACGATCAGAGAGGTATGAAGTGAACCAGGTGAGAGGTAGGTCAGTGATGCCAATTGTAGCTAAACGGTTTAATAAAATTGAGTGAGAAATAGTGTCAAAGGCTGCGCTCAAATCTACCAGGACAAGGATTGTTAATAGTCCGGCGTCAGCAGCCATCAACGGTCGTTGGTAACTTTCACCAGAGCAGTTTCCGTACTATGTTTAGAACGGAATCCAGACTGAAATGATTCAAAAAGGTTATTGTCACTGATGTGAGTGTGAACCTGCATTGAAACTACCTTTTCCAATATTTTAGAAATGAAAGGAAGATTTGAAAGTGGACGGAAATAATTGAGATCATTAGTATCAGCACCAGGTTTTTTAAGAATCTGAGTAATTGCAGCTGTTTTGAGGGATGAAGGAACAATTCTGGAAGATAGAGAGGAGTGAATAATTCGAGTTATGAGAGAGGAGAGTGAGGGCGTACAGGCTTTAACCAGCTGGGTAGAAGAGGATCGAGCTGACGTGGAAGATTTAGATTTATTAATGAATTCTGAAATTTCAGATTCGGTGGTGAGTTTAAAAGAGGAGAAAAGAGTACAAGACTGGTCAACAGATAGACTGTGAGGCGAGCTGCGTGGTTTATTTGATGAATAGGTTAGCTGTTTATGACATTTAGTGATTTTGGTATTAAAGAAGGACATAAAAGCACCACACTGAGCAGTGCAATACAGGTGGGGTGGTCAGTGTGTCAGATGGTTTTAGAAAACTGTTCACAGTGGAAAACAAGACTTTTTTGTTCCCTTCATCAGATGCAAGCAGATTGTTATAGTGAGCAGATTTAGCTGAAGTCAATGTGTTTTTATAGAGGAGCACATGCTCACTGTACATTTCTCTATGTACAGTAAGTCCAGTTATTTTGTACAGGCGCTCCAGGCGATGGCCTCTGGATTTGATGAAGCTCTGGAGTAAACCAGGGTGCAGAATGAATAAAGGACAGTTCAGGATTTTAGAGGTGCAATAACGTCCAGGAGGGTCTGTAGTTCAGAGTTGTAGTAAGATACCAGGTCACCAGGGGTGGATAGATGATCACTGTATGGAAGATTATTGATTGCAGTAGACAAAGTGAAAGGGTTGATGTTTTTTATGTTCCTAAAGGAAATTGAGCGCTGCTGAGGAGATTTGTCTAGTGGAACATTAACAGTGAATGAGATTAATTTATGGTCTGATATAGGCAGCTCAGATGCAACACAGTCAGAAGGTGGGGCCTTTTGAGAGAATCGTAAAATTAACGAATTGTTGTAAACGAAAGCCATCAAGGCATGACATACAGTCCTTTGAGAGCCCATTTAGAGTGTCATCCACATGAATGTTAAAATCACCAAGTAAGATAACTTTAGGACAGAGTTTACAGAGAGAGGTTAAAAATTCAGAGAATTTGGATAAAAATGTGCTACAGTATTTTGGTGATCCACTGATTTGTAAAACAGATGATTCAAATGATGTATATGGGGACAGGGTTAGTGGAGATGCCTTGAAAGTCGAGTTGTAGAGTATCGCGAGACCTCCCCCGCATCCGGAAGTTCGGGGCAGTGAGATGTAAACAAACCCTGCTTGACATGCTTGATTAAGTTAAATTAAGTCATTTTGGTGTTGCAAAGTCTCGACCAAAAGAAAAAAGTCGAACTTCTGATCGTCCACGAGATCATGAATTAGACGCCCCGTGCTGGAGAGTGACTGAGTGTTGAACAGTCCAATTTTAAGACCGTTTTTAGAAGACCCCTTTCAATCCAGTAGAAAGCCCAGTAGTGATCCAGTGAGAAAAAGGAGCGACATCAGAGTATGGCATAGAAACAGAGTATGGGGAGATTCAGAGAGAAGGGACCATTGTGTCATAGTCTAGTCCGTGATTCACTGCTGTTGTCACCATGAAACCACCTGACAGGTAGAGTAAACAAAGCCACCACATTGTTTGTTGATTCCTTGTTTAGGCTGGGAATATACTGTAGCAGGAAAATATAGCAGGTGGCTCACCGAGTGCAGATGAAGCAGAAAACAGTGAGATGATACGCAGAGATCCCTTTTCTCCCCTGGTTACTGCAGTCCAACAAGTGGATCCCGAGCAGGCCTAGGCCTCAGCAGTCTGGGTTTACAGTGCTGTAGTAATCTGAAAACACCTGAGAAAGAGGTAAACAAAACATAATGGGCAGGGATTCTGAAATGGTCCTAAATTGACATCAAGCCAATGCGACATGTTTGGGTGTAGATACAGGTCAGGAAAAAGCCCTGCTTCTAAAACTAACCAGTCTCCAGGACTCCAGTCTTTTTAGTCAGAAAAATGTCCTCACAAAGACCAAAGTCCTGCCAGACAAATAACAGGCTGTACAAATGTAATCTGGCTGCTGGTCCATGAGGGAAGTGGGAACAGGTGTGTCTGTAGGTGACAAAGGTAGGGGGTGATCTGGGGACATCTAGTGGCTGAATGATTTCTGTTTCGACAGGGATGGTAACAGATCCTTGTATACAATCTTAATGTGAACAGCTGAAACTAAAGTGTTTGTGCTGCCACTTCCTGAATCTGGACTGTGGCTCATATATAAAAGGTCTAAGGTCAAAGTGGTTGAAGCCACTGACTTGGCTCAGTACAGCTCAGGACAGAAAACTTCATACAGCTCAACCACATGGGGGCACCAGAATGCTCATATCAATCTGTACTGCCCTCTTCACTGAAAACAGACAAGTGATGACAAATAAAATCAACAATAAACATGAAGCTCAAAGAAAATGGATTCTCATCAGATCCATGTCCATGTCAACAGGAAAGTTGGAATCAGGATGATTTTGATCAGATTTGTGTTTAGTTTGTCCAGTGAACAGTGTTGGCTCCTCGCTGCACTGACCTGCAGACACTACACTGCTCTGCTGCTGAGAAAAACATTTCCTGATAACCTGCTCTGTGTGGGTGTGTGCTCACGTCTTTTACCAACACATGCATGTTGGATTTCCAAACTCTTGCTGTTTTGAAAAACCTAGAAAATTGTTTCAGTTTCCCAAAGTTTTAGATTCACATGGTTTTTATAGTTTGTCTAAATAGTTCCATCAATGCAAAGACTGGACGATGCAGCTTCCTGGCATAAGAAAGTAAAGGGGTGGGGTGTGAGCGATACTGGTCTTGCTGCTACTTCCTGAATGTTCTTAAACCACACAGAGCAAGAAACCCAACAGCAGCATCTGGATTTACACAGTTTAACAGAGTTTACTATACTAGTACACAGGTTTTACTGCAGTATAGCAGCCAGTCAACACAGTGTGGGAACAGAAAGTGAAGTTTATCTACTGATCAGCTGTCTCAGTCCTCTGAAGATGTCCTCAGATATTTATGCCAAACCAGATGTTTCACGGAAGGTGAGACACAACAGAAGGGAGGAGGAAGATGGAGAGTGGGAAGAAAGGGAGGTGCAGATCTACGAGACTGCAGACGATGTCAGAGATGATCCCACTGGTTTTCAGTCTGAGGAAGGAGGTAAGTGAGAAATTATCAAATCCACAGACACACAGGGGGGAAACATGCAAACTCCACACAGAAAGGCCCTGGAGTTGAACAGGATTCAAACCTAAAACCTTCCTGCTGTGAGGCCACAAGATGACACCACTGCAGCACCGTGACGCCCCATGATAAATCAGTAATCTAACAATTAATGCTTATTTGTCAGTTGTGCCTTTCAATCATGTTGGACCTAAAGTTTGTTCTTCCCTCAGTATGTTACACTGATCTTTCCAACCCAAGCTCCTGCAGCCCATCACACATCAATGTTAGTTTCTATACAGCGACATGTGCAGTATGAAGTCTTTCCTGAAGTCAGTCGGATGATGTTCTGTTAACAAGCTGCTGACAAAATGTACAGTACCACAGCTTTTCACGTCTTCTGTTGCTGCTTTTATCAAATGGAACATTTAACTGACCAGTGTTGTTTCAACTCTGGGAAAGACACTTTTACACTGAGCACAAAGAGCAACCACAAGGCAGGAAGAAGTGGGACGTGCACAATGACCACATCCGTAGAGCTAAGACAGACTGAAGACTATTTTAATTCAAGGGTGTCAGGTGGAAAATTCAGTGGTTCATCATAACTGAAACTGTCAGATCAGTGGTTTACAAAGGTGTTAAAATAGTTTGTCACATCAGTGACGCTGCTGACAGGCTGTTGACAAGACGCCACCACAGCCACAGATCTAACCAATGATGCTAGAGGGTGAGGTCTAATGGTAGAAGCAGAGGATGATGGGTAATAAGTGTAGCTGTGTTTGGTTAAACTCGCTCTGTGTGCTTTGCCTGTGCAGGACCACACAGTCAGAACCATCCTCCAGTCCAAAGAAAACCTCTGAGAGGAGCTGCAGTGTGTCTGGGAGTGCTGTGCCTTCTGATGATGGTTGGGATCATCTCCCTGTCCATACGCTGTAAGATTCAACACGACCGCTCAACTCATGAGCAGCAAACACTAAACAAGTTCACATGATGCCAAACAGAGACTGTTGGTCTGTGAAGCACAGTGATGACACTTTCCCCCCAACATCACTGCCCTGCTGCCCTGATTTGAGTCTGTCTTCATATAATACTGACATATGTCCAGGCAAAGAGTCATTGGTGGCTGTGATCAGTCCTCCTCTCCAAACTGCCTGTGAAGTGATCCCTTCACAACACAACTCCACTGTAAGAAACAGACACACAATCCACCGTCGTCCTCCTGTGTAAAAATGTGAGGACGCCAAAATACACAGAGACATTTTCATTCAGCATTTTTCAATGAGCTCTAATTATTTTATTCCTTTAACTGAATTCATCTGCTTGGTGACAACAGTTGACAGTTTTCAGTGCAGCTGCTGTAAAAAGTCTGAGTGAGTGAATGTTCATATGACTGAACATCAGATCATGTTGAAGGTGTTAGTTCCTCATCAAGTCTAAACCTCAATACCTGCACAGATCACACGTCACATTTCCTGTGTCAGAAACTGCTCAGCTCTTTGTTTCTCTGTGTCTCTATTAATAGTGTGTGGACATTCAGCAAAGTGCTGCACAGTGCTGCTGCAGAGTAACACAACTTGTATCTCTGCAACAAACAACCTTTTCAGCAGGACTTGAGTTTCTCACTTTATTGAAAAGGTTTTTCCAACTCCATTGCATGGATCATATAGTCCAGTAATTCAACTTATAACACACAAATGAAGGTTTTCAGGAAACAGGAACAAAGTGCTTCAAGTATCTGTGGCTGTGGGTGGACCTGCTGCTACTTCCGTCATGCCCTGTTGAAAGCTGCCTGACTCAGACAGAAACAGACAGTGAAGACTGGTCCAAAACAGCTTCAGGGGCTTTTTAGCTCTTTGTCCCTCAACATGTCTGCAGACATTCAGTCTGTGTCAGATGTGAGGGTGAAATATATCAGAGGAGTCCCAGAGGACACAAGAGAGACAGACAGAAGCCAGGATGGACAGCAGCTCACTGATGAATAACTGAACTCTAGATTAAAGCTGTGACTGTGATGGTTAATAAAACACAGGAAGAAACTCAGCTATGTCATTATAAAGCAGAATGATTTGATGTCGTCTGTTTCTTCTGCTGTTTTTCTCATCAGATGTTTCAGTGAAATTAGAAAACGAGCAGCTGAAGATCAGAATCAACAACCTGAGCAGCAACAACTCACTGTTGGAGAAAAAAACTGCGGGTAAGATTTTTTAACAAACAGGCAAATACCATAAAACACATGATCCAACTTCACACTGCATCAACATTTTCATGTTTTATCTGCTGCTGATTTTCTTAAGACATGGCAGCCGACAACAGTCAGTTACAGGAAGAAGTGAAGAAGCTGAAGGACAAAACTGAAGGTGAGAGAAGTTTAAAAACTATGATCAAATATCAGAATTAAACCAGTTTCTATGATATCACTGAAGAGTCACTTTGATTCTAACTGTCTAATGTAGTTGAACAGTTTTGCTGTGTGGATATTTGTGTTGGAGGTAATCACTTCAAATGAGAGTGACGTCGTATTTACAGAGTAAAGAACCTGAAAGTGAAAAGTGGAGACAGAAAGATCTGAACCTACACAGTGAAAGTACAAGTCTTATCAGTCTGACACTGAATGACATGAACTGGCTTTAAAACACTTGTCTCACATTAAGGGAAGTGGTGTCCTGAAGGATGGACGAGATTTGGATGCAGCTGTTACTTTAAATTCACCGAGATGAAATATTGGGATGAAAGTAGGACAGACTGTCAGGACAAAGGAGCTGATCTGGTGTCGATAAACAGCAAAGACTCAGCTTGGTAAAATGTGCAGCATCTTTCTGCAGACGTCTGTGGACCTAAGCCGCCTTAGGAGGAAAAGTCATCTCCTTTTTTTTGTTTTACATAAAACATCTATGTTCAGGTACCAGTCCGACTTGTTGTCCAGGTGCACACCAAGATATCTGGAGGCTGTCACCACATCAACTGTAGACTAAGGTTGAAGATCCTCTGTAGAGACTCACACAGTCAGGCAGCACAGTCCTTAAGCAGCCTTGGACATAGACCATCAGGACCAACTGCCTTCCCACAGTCTTTGTAGCTGCAGCCTCACCCCTGTTACTGTTACAGGTGGTGGAGCCTGACCAGGTGAGGGAGCAGGTGTAGCTGCAGTGGTGGGGGTGCACACAGGTGGAGAACAAGGAGGAGAAGAAGAAGGAGACACTGGAGGAATGAGGGGGTGTGACTGGACAGGCTGGGGCAGAAAGTCCATTTGCCTCAGTGTCAAACCTGTTGAAGAACCTGTTGAGTTCAATGGCTCTGTCCACATCAGCCACTGGTGCCTGGTTGTTCTTTCTGTGTAGCCAGTGAAGATGTTAATTCCCCCCCACACCTCTCTGATGTTGTTGTGCTGTAGATTTCTCTCTATTTTGTTTCTGTAGTCCTCCTCAGCCTGCTTTAATCTCCTCTTCAGCTCATGTCGGACATGTTGGAGTCTTTGTCTCCATCTTTAAATGCCTCCTGTTCCTGGTTAAGGTTTGACTTGATGTCTCTAGTGATCCAGGCTTTGTTATTAGGGAAACAGTCGCAGACTTGTAGCTCCATCTCCTGCATTTAGTTTAGCACCAGCTCAGCATCCATGGAGAGACTTCTTCAGCTCAGCTGGAATAGGGTGGTCTACTCCAGATCTGATCTGCTGAAGTAAGAGGAGCTCATCTCTTGTGTAGGTTCTTCTCCCCACAGTAACATCCATCAGTAATTAAGCAAAATGAGACAGTAGTTGTCAACAATACGTCAGAAAGATTCAAAGATTTCAGGAGCTAGAAGACTTTGCTGCCAAAAGACTAAAACACAGGAAGTAACTCAGCTATGTCTTTATAAAGCAGAATGATTTGATGTCGTCTGTTTCTTCTGGTGTTTTTCTCATCAGATGTTTCAGTGACATTAGAAATCGAGCAGCTGAAGATCAGAATCAACAACCTGAGCAGCAGCTACAATCAGTCACAGAATGACTTAAAGCAGCTCCAGGAGAAAATTCACAGTAAGATTTTTAAACTAACAGGCAAATACCATAAAACACATGATCCAACTTCTCACTGCATCAACATTTTCACGTTTTATCTGCTGCTGATTTTCTTAAGACATGGCAGCCGACAACAGTCAGTTACAGGAAGAAGTGAAGAAGCTGAAGGACAAAACTGAAGGTGAGAAAAGTTTAAAAACTATGATCAAATATCAGAATTAAACCAGTTTCTATGATATCACTGAAGAGTCACTTTGAATTCTAACTGTCTAATGTAGTTGAACAGTTTTGCTGTGTGGATATTTGTGTTGGAGGTAATCACTTCAAATGAGAGTGACGTCGTATTTACAGAGTAAAGAACCTGAAAGTGAAAAGTGGAGACAGAAAGATCTGAACCTACACAGTGAAAGTACAAGTCTTATCAGTCTGACACTGAATGACATGAACTGGCTTTAAAACACTTGTCTCACATTAAGGGAAGTGGTGTCCTGAAGGATGGACGAGATTTGGATGCAGCTGTTACTTTAAATCCACTGAGAAGAAACGGTGGTATGAAAGTAGGTCGGACTGTATAAGCAAAGGAGCTAATCTGGTGTCGATAAACAGCAAAGAGGAGCAGGTGAGTGTGTTTGTTACTCTGTGTGTGATCTCTGATGTAACTGCCAGTGATCTGTTCCTTGTGTTTCTGACCTGCTGCCAGTCTGGGACCTGCCTCCTGTCTCGACCCTGATGGATTTATTTGCCTGGTTAAACAGCTTTCAGGCTGCACAACTGGAAACCTCTTCACTGACTAGTGATTCTAGTAAAGGGCCTGGAATTCAACCTGCTCTGCCTGTGTGGACTGTACAGGCATTTGGGTCCACGTCACTGCTGCTTTTCTACATCAACTATCATGGAAGCTGATTTTAAGGCCATGGATATTATTATTTCACATACTGGAGATTTTAAGGCCTGGATTGGTATTTTTAGATTTGGAGTTGGTTTAGGTCACTGCACATTTGCAGTAAAACAGAAAGGTCTTGGTTAAAGTGACAAAAACAGGAGGTCTGACTGATTCTGCATGAACTGAGCTCTAATGGTTCAGAGAATTTAGAGACAAAAGTTCATGTAAGGGAAATATTTCATTATTCAATTCATTCTCAATATCTCAAAAACCCTCCAAATGTGTGTGTTGGTTTGAAAAACACATTCTGATAAAATGACGTTAACTTTGGTTTTACTGTGACAACGGTCGGTCTATGAGAGGAGCTGATCTTCATCAGTTCTTTGGCTGTTTCTGATTTATGCTC
Organism: Mastacembelus armatus; assembly: GCF_900324485.2. NCBI lineage: Eukaryota > Metazoa > Chordata > Actinopteri > Synbranchiformes > Mastacembelidae > Mastacembelus > Mastacembelus armatus. The sequence goes on from NC_046643.1 coordinate 21,650,424, forward strand.
CATGGAGGAAAAGAAAAGTTGCAGCAGATTTAGTTTTTCCTTCAGACAGACTCACAGGACGAGTTTACTACAACAGAAATACTGAATTATGAATGGAGAAATAATTATTGTCTCTTGTCAACTATTAGGAATTTGTCACAAAGCTGAATATGAAGGGACAGTCCTGGATCGGTCTATGGACTGTACGGGAAGGATCGACATCTACCTGGGAATGGAAATGGGTGGACGTATCACCGCTGACAGAAACGTGAGCCAGTGTTTTGTTTCTATTTCAGTGCCATCAAAGTCATTGTTGGAAACTAACAGAACCATGTGTTAAAGGCAGGACAGCAACACATGTTCAAAGGATTTTCTCAGTGTTGCTTTGGAACAACCTGCAGAAAACTGAGTGTCTGAATGAAGAGCTGGACTTGAGCTCTGTTCATCTGCAGTCTGTGATGAGGTCCAGTAACAAGGACTCAGTTTGAAAGAGTCAGGATTCAGAAAGTCTTCAAAGCCCTGGTCACAGTTCAGCTTATTGAACGTGTGTGCTGCTCTGTATCCTCAGACAGAAAAGAACAAACTGCTTCTCAACTTCACAAGTCAAACAAATGTGACTGCAGGTCCTTTAACTTTAGCTCAGCATGAAGGACGACCTGCCTCTTCTCTGCTCTTTAGAAAGGGAAGAACATATGAAGGGAAAAGCTGAATATGACCATTAGTCCCAGGGATGGATTAAGAGAGCAGCTTTACTTTGTCCTGAGCATGTGCAGGGAGTTTAAAAAGCAGGAGTCAGACCAGGATCAGAGAAAAGGTCTGTGGAGTATGAGCAGAGCAACTTTCATTGGAATGAATGGATGCCAGTGGAGTCAGTCCTGGATCCAGTTTTCATAACACATCTGGGACCAGACTCATACCCATAATCCTTTGTGTTTGAGGTGTCTGCAAATCCCCTAAAAATGATGGAAAATATCTGAAATATTCAAAGTGAGATTCAAGTTTATGTGAATATGAAAATAATCAGGAGTTTCAGCCCAGTTTAAAACTATATTTTATTTGTCCACAGGTTCTGGGCAACAGGACATGGAAATCCCACAGACTGGTACTATGGATCATGTTGTGACCAACAAGGAAAATGGACAACTTATAATGAGAGAGAATATAGAACATGGATCTGTGAGATATAGATTTCCTGGCTGTGCTGATGACAGAGGGCTGTGGACTGTTGGGATGAAGCTGTTTGTCCAATCAGACCAAAGACACCAAACTATGAAAAGCTCTGCATGAGCCTCAGAGTCATCTTCCATTAGTTCACATGTTCAACCATCTGGATTCCATAGACATTGTCCCTCTGTGCTCTATGGTGCAGACAGAGCAGTGGGGCTGGAAGTCGTCCACACAACAACTACATGTGCACTCACTGACTCTGTCGTCCCGCAGAAGGTTAGAATAAAAGTGAACTGCAGCTTGTCTTTACTTTGCTTTACTTGCTTCATTCATGAGTCTGTTGCTGCTCAAACTGCTCAAAGTGTCTTCTTCATTTTCTCTGATACACCTGGAGTTAGTATCTGCTTCGTTTTACCTGGACCAGGATCTTTTCTTCATCTAAACATGTGTCACATTAACCACATTAGAAAATACTGTAAAGAACCAACAAACTATTAAAGGCTTCTTCACCAAATGCATTGTCTAATATCATCAGTGTGTCTGGGGAATTCTTTGTGAAAATACAAACAAACAAACAGGATGATGCAGCAGTGTCTGTGCAGCTGGAAAAAGGCCTCTGTCGTGTTTCTACTAAGACACAACAACCAGAGAGAGAGGAGCCAAGTGCAGACACACAGGCAGACAGACAGATGCAGTAAAGAACCACGTTAATGGAAATACTGACTTACACACAAGGACAAAGCAGGGAAAACAGGAGGCCGAGTCAGCAACGTGCAGGGAAACACACTAGTTCTCCGATCACGGCAAACCATCTGAGGGAACAGATGAAAAATCCAGGTAGAGTCCAGAACAGCTGAGTAATCCAAAGCCACGACACACAGGGAAACCTGGAAGAGACAGGAGCAGCTGTAAGTCTGTGGTATAAAAGTGAAACCAGAGCAGTATATTTACTGGGGAGAGTGATCAGGAGATGAGGAGCAGGTGTGTTGGTGAGCAGAGGGTCAGCTGACAGGAGGCACAGACAAAGTTTATTCAAGATGACATTGGCTGGATATTCAGAGACATCTGGTGGCTGGATGGAGAATGGCAGGTCTTGTAACTTTCCAAGGTGCTGAAGAAGTGAGAATGTGGGTCAATGCAGAGAAAGAGGTCAACAAAACATAATGGGCCGGAATTCTGACATGGTCCTAAATTGACATCAAGTCAATGTGTTGATGTTTGTGTGTAGATACAAGTCAGGAAGGAGCCCTGCTTCCAAAAACTAACTTGTCTCCAGGACTCCAGGCTCTTTTTACAGAAAAATGTCCTCACAATGACCAAAGTCCTGCAAAACAAATAATAGGCTGTACAGATGTAGTCTGGCTGCTGGTCCATGAGGGAAGCGGGACAGGTGTGTCTGTAGGTGAGGTTAATCTATTCAATTGAATTGAATTCAATTTTATTTGTATAGTGCCAAATCACAATACAAATCATCTCAAGGCACTTTACAAAAACTAAAACTAAAAACCCAACAATTCCCTTATGAGCAAGCACTTGGCGACAGTGGAGAGGAAAAACTCCCTTTAACGGAAGAAAAAACCTCCAGCAGAACCGGGCTCAGTTTGGGCGGCCATCTGCCTCGACCGGTTGGGGTGAGTGGATAGAGCAGAGAGAAAAGAACAGCAACAATAAACAACAAATAGACACTGCAGGTTGGTGGGACCAGTAACTGCACATCAGCGATAAACAGCTCCAGGACCAGGGACACCTGCAGAAGGTACAGAGAGAATAGAGAGAGAGGGAGAGAGGGAGGGAGAGAGCACAAACTAGGGGAGAGAGAGAACACAAGGTTAGTGACATTCAATGGTGGAATATACATGAGGTGGGAGGAGAGAAGAGAGGGGAGGGGAAGGGAAAGGGTGGGGGGGGTTAGGGTAGGGGAGCTCAGTGCACCGATGGTCCTCGGGCAGTCTAGGCCTAGCAGCATAACTAAGGGATGGTTCAGGGTTGCCTGAAGCCAGCCCTAACTATATGCTTTGTCAAAGAGGAAGGTTTTAAGTCTAGCCTTAAAAGTATAGAGACTGTCTGCCTCCTGATCCCAGGCTGGGAGCTGGTTCCACAGGAGAGGAGCTTGATAACTAAAGGCTCTGCCTCCCAGTCTGCTTTTGGAAACTCTGGGAACCACAAGTAGACCTGCACTCTGAGAGCGAAGTGGTCTATTAGAGTAATATGGTACTATGAGGTCTTTAAGGTATGAAGGAGCTTGATTATGAAGGGATTTGTATGTGAGAAGAAGGATTTTAAATTCTATTCTATATTTTACAGGGAGCCAATGAAGAGAAGCCAAAATAGGAGAAATATGATCTCTCTTGCTAGTTCCTGTCAGGACTCTGGCTGCGGCATTCTGGATTAACTGGAGGCTTTTTATGGAGATATTGGGACATCCAGATAGTAATGAGTTACAGTAATCTAGCCTTGAGGAAACAAATGCATGGACTAGTTTTTCTGCATCATTTTGAGACAGGATGTTCCTAATTTTTGGCAATGTTGTGCAGGTGAAAGAATGCAGTTCTAGAGATTTGTTTTATGTGTGAGTTAAAGGACATGTCCTGGTCAAAAATAACTCCAAGGTTTTTTACAGTAGTGCTAGAGGCCAGGGTTATGCCATCTAGAGTAGCTATAATTTTAGAAAAGTTATTTCTGAGATTTTTTGGCCCAAATATAATGACTTCTGTTTTGTCCGAGTCTAAAAGTAAAAAGTTACTGGTCATCCAGGCCTATATGTCAGTTAGACAGGCTTGAAGTCTGGTTAACTGGTTTGTGTTAACAGGTTTAATAGATAGATTCAACTGAGTGTCATCTGCATAGCAGTGGTAATTAATAGAGTGCTTCCTAATGACATATCCTAAAGGAAGCATGTACAGCAGAGGTCACTAACAGGCGGACCGCGGTCCGGGTGCGGACCCAGAAGCCGCCCCATACGGACCCGGACGTACAGCCAAAACAGAAGATTGTGATTTAAAACCTAACGGGGCGCTTCTATTTCCACCGGCGCAGCTTTTTTAGACTTTACGGTAGCGGAAACGCACAGACCAATTGCATGCGAGTTGAGCCATCCCACGTGATACCACTCAGCCAATCAAGTCTGTGCATCCCAGGCGGTAAACATTACGACTCTACAGTGTAAACAGCGCTAGAGGCAAGTTACACATGAAAACAGTGTTGCCAACTTAGCGACTTTGTCGCTATATTTAGCGAGTATTCAGACCCCTCTAGCCACACTTTTTTTTAAGCGACTAGCGACAAATCTGGCAACTTTTTCTGGTGTTACTGGAGACTTTTGGAGACTCTGATGTGTCTGTGCTGCACCGTTCTTACACTTCTCAATTTGCCGCAGTAAGACTGCAAATCAGCTGCAGCCGCGAGCCCCTCCCCCGTCCCAAAGCCCTCACAGGCGGCCCAGTCCTCTCGCAGCAGTCCCTCCCTCCCAGCTGCAGTCACAGCAGGAAGTGTTCACGCCTCCGCGTCCCGACTGCAAATGAATCGCGCGTGCGACCTTGTATGTGTGTGATCTGTACTGATGCATGGCATAATAAAAAAATAAAATAAAAAGTAAAATTTTCTTTGTCTAAAATAAATCACTGCATTTGACTCAAACAGCCTCAGTCATTTACAGCAAGGCAAATGTATTTAGTTCTGAGAACTTATTGACTGCAGGCCGTCATGCTACATTATATGGCACAGTACAAATATTTTGAGTGTCCCTTATTCTGTCCCTTATTTCTCATAAAGAATCACAATTGTCTCTTACTTTCCATTTCTGAAGTTGGCAAAAGCATTCATCACAATTACAGCATGTGCCATGGACATTAAGCAAATTACGCGGTGATGTCATTCAGCGACTTTTAGGACAGCCAATAGCTACTTTCCTTACTGACGAGTTGGCAACAGTGCATGAAAAGACGGTACAAAGAAAAAGAAAGAGAGCGATACATGTAGAAAACAAAGGGAGAGAAACAGGCGAGTGAGACGGAGAAAGAGAGAGAACATTATACATATCTACAGCCATACAGATATGTTCAGTTGTGTGTTACATGACAATAAATATTGTCAGAAAGTTTTTGAATTGGACTCCAGGCTCTGCGTTCTTCATCAAATGCATCATCAGATGTGCAGTTGTCCATGGACACACTGGCTTCTTCCAGTTAAATAATTAGAAAACCAGTTTAAATCATTACTACCTAAACCCATATGTTGTAGACTTTGAAGGAGGAGACCATGATCTACAGTGTCAAATGCTTTAGACAAATCAATATACAGTGCAACACTAGATTTATTGCTATCTAGAGAGAATCTAAGGGATTCAAACACTTTAGCAACAACAGAGGGTCTAGAAAGAGACCGACATTTATCCAAAACACTGGGGTCTCCACCTTTTAGTAGCAGGAGGACATAGGCCAGCTTTCAAGAACCAGGAATTGACCCATTACAAAAGCTAAGGCTGAAAATAAAGGGAATTGGGCCAGCAATCACACTTGCTGCTTTTAAAAGATACAGCTCACTTTGATCTGGACCTGCAGGATATTTACAATGCAGACTGGATCAGGCTTTAAAGACAGGATTGTGAAATGATAGAAAAATTAAAACTATTTACAAAACTTTCAGAATTGCTGATTCCATTACCGGGGCCATATACTGGGAGGTTTGATTGGATATTTGAACCTGAACTGATCAAATATTTATTAAATGCATCTGCTATATTGTTTTTACCATTAAGTTTGTTTTGACCTATTTTTATTAACTCAGAACGGGAGTAGGAGGGTTTGGAGTTCCTGCTGATGATTTATTATTATTGTCAATATCTAAAATTACATTCTACAATTACAAGAACAACCTCACTTACCCATGACACTCTACCATGTCTGCCACAAGTGTGTTCACCAGTTTTCTTCTTGTCCCATCACACAGATGGTTTGTTCTCTCATATTCTTTGAATATTTGGTCACCACCTGGCTTTGAATGCAGCTCAAGCCTGAAACAACAATTGTATTGCATTCAAACTGAGCACTTAATAAAACACAATGAGTCTCTCCAACATTTGATATTTGTATAAAAAAGATAACTTACATCTCTTGCAATACTGCTGTCGGGACGTCCCTAAATCAAATGTCTTTTCTGAGTTTTGGCAGATTCAAGAATAATTGTTGAGTCTGAACTTGATGAGCCTTCAGATGCAGGAGATGGAGATTATTCTGACAAACATGAGGCTCCTGAAGAAGAATCCTCAACACTGTCTAAGAACACACAAATAGCACTGTGATCAAAAACTGTGTTCAAACTGTGCAGATAAAATCTACACTAGCAATAAATTAATAACCAAGACATTTTGAGAAACAACTGCATTATCTTACCACTGCAATCTGCAGTCAAGGCCTTGAAAGACGCCTGAGACCAATTCAAAAGTTCATCAAATATGTCATTGTAGACATCCTCTGTCTGTGGTGCCCTGACCCATTTGCTCACTCCGTTATACTCAACAGGAACCAGCATATTCCTACTTTCTAATAGACAGAACGTCACATACAACCAAATAGAAAATGGATGCACAAAATGACGCAGCTAGAAAAACACACACACGTTTCAATATGACTTTCCTGTGAATGATCCAAGCAGAGAAAATAGACTAATGACAACAAAATCTGCTGGAGCTCAGTGCCCATTGATTCAATCACCAACAGGTGAACAGCTCCTGCTCTCTGCCTGTGGGTCCACCCTAAAGTCAGTAGGCCTATACGAGTTTCAGCAAGTCCCATTGGAAAGAAAAAGACCACCTTCATTAAAAATTCTCACGGATATTAGTTCGCAGTGTCAGTAAGATCCTCCCGACTGTCGTATCGCGCTAAATCAACCACATGCTTTACACACTTTATGCTAGCAATCGGACACTTCGACGAAAAACGGTTTTGTTTATAGTTGGAAGCAGGGCTCCTTCCTGTCTTGTATCTACACCCCAAACATGTCACGTTGACTTGATGTCAATTAAGGACCATGTCAGAATTCCTGCCCATTGTGTTTTGTTGACCTCTTTCTCTGCATTCTCTGTGTTTCTAGACGAGCTGCTGAGTGTGTTGCTCTCCGGGTAAGCGAGTCACTTTTGTCTTGCAAGCGTGTTGTGTGTGTTGTATAGTCTGTCTACAGACTAGCAACAGACTAGCTATAGTTTAACACACCCATTAGACACCCATAGCGATGCGTTTCAGCCATTTTTTATCGGCTCAGTGTTAAAACGACTCTGAATTTTGTTCATTTCATGTTACGGTGGAAATTTAACCCTGGCAGATTTGCCAGTCTTCCCTTTGTTCCCCGGTAACTATTTGCCAACCATGTTTATATTTAGAAGATTTTCAACCGGACATTAACGAAGGTCAAACAAAAATCAACGGGTTTCAATTATGGGCATCTGTTTGTTGTTGGTTTCATCAGTTTGTCACTGTCTGACTGTGACTTTAGACATATAATGTGGAAATAACTGCAAATCAACCAAAATGATCACCATTGATTAGATCTTACATGAAGTTGGAGCCACGTGGTGTTGATGGAAAAGTCCTATTGTTTATGTTTGCCTGTGATTTTCACTGCAGAGTCATTAGAGAACTTCTGTAGGTGGCAGGACCTAGAGTTGTACTGAAGTCTGAGGTGTATAGGGTGAACAGAAAAGGAGACAGGAAAGCTGCCTGTGGTGCAGCAGGGAAAACAGGTGGATAGCAACGTGCAGGGAAACACACAAGTTGTCCGATCACGGCAAATGATCTGAGGGAACAGATGAAAAATCCAGGTAGAGTCCAGTACAGCTAAAAAATCCAAAGCCAGGACAAACAGAGAAAACCAGGAAGAGACAGGAACAGCTGGAAGTTTGTGGTATAAAAGTGAAACCAGAGCAGTATATTTACTGTGGAGAGTGATCAGGGCATGATTACCAGGTGTGCTGGTGACCAGAGGATCAGCTGACAGGAGGCACAGGCAAAGTTGATTCAAGATGGCATCATGGCTGGATATCCAGGATATCCAGATATTCAGAGACATCTGGTGGCTGGACTGAGAATGGCAGGTCCTTTTACAGGGTGCTGAAGAAGTGAGAATGAGGGTGAACGCAGAGAAAGAGGTGGAACAAAACATAAAGGGCAGGAATTTTGACATCGTCCTAAATTGACATAAAGTCAATGTGACATGTTTGGGGTGTAGATACAGGCCAGGAAGGAGCCCTGCTTCAAAAACTAACCAGTCTCCAGGACTCCAGGCTCTTTAGTCAGAAAAATGTTTTCACAAAGACCATAGTTTTCCCAGACAAATAACAGGCTGTACAGATGTAGTCTGGCTGCTGGGCCATGAGGGGAGTGTTAACAGGTGTGTCTTTAGTTGAGGGGGGGGTGGGGGGGATGTGGAGACATTTAGTGGCTGAATGGAAAATGGAAGGAAAGGATTTCTGTTTCGACAGGGATAGTAACAGATCCTTGTATACAATCTCAATGTGAACAGCTGAAACTAAAGTGTTTGTGCTGCCACTTCCTGAATATGAACTGTGGCTCATATATAAAAGGTCTAAGGTCAAAGTGGTTGAAGCCACTGACTTGGCTCAGTACAGCTCAGGACAGAAAACTTCATACAGCTCAACCACATGGGGGCACCAGAATGCTCATATCAATCTGTACTGCCCTCTTCACTGAAAACAGACAAGTGATGACAAATAAAATCAACAATAAACATGAAGCTCAAAGAAAATGGATTCTCATCAGATCCATGTCCATGTCAACAGGAAAGTTGGAATCAGGATGATTTTGATCAGATTTGTGTTTAGTTTGTCCAGTGAACAGTGTTGGCTCCTCGCTGCACTGACCTGCAGACACTACACTGCTCTGCTGCTGAGAAAAACATTTCCTGATAACCTGCTCTGTGTGGGTGTGTGCTCACGTCTTTTACCAACACATGCATGTTGGATTTCCAAACTCTTGCTGTTTTGAAAAACTTAGAAAATAGTTTCAGTTTCCCAAAGTTTTAGATTCACATGGTTTTTATAGTTTGTCTAAATAGTTTCATCAATGCAAAGACTGGACGATGCAGCTTCCTGGCATAAGAAAGTAAAGGGGTGGGGTGTGAGCGATACTGTTCTTGCTGCTACTTCCTGAATGTTCTTAAATCACACGGAGCAAGAAACCCAACAGCAGCATCTGGATTTACACAGTTTAACAGAGTTTACTATACTAGTACACAGGTTTTACTGCAGTATAGCAGCCAGTCAACACAGTGTGGGAACAGAAAGTGAAGTTTATCTACTGATCAGCTGTCTCAGTCCTCTGAAGATGTCCTCAGATATTTATGACAAACCAGATGTTTCACGGAAGGTGAGACACAACAAAAGGGAGGTGCAGATCTACAAGAATGCAGACAATATCAGAGATGATCCCACTGGTTTTCAGTCTGAGGAAGGAGGTAAGTGAGTATCTAAGTATGTTAGTTTCTATACAGCGACATGTGCAGTATGAAGTCTTTCCTAAAGTCAGTCGGATGATGTTCTGTTAACAAGCTGCTGACAAAATGTACAGTACCACAGCTTTTCACGTCTTCTGTTGCTGCTTTTATCAAATGGAACATTTAACTGACCAGTGTTGTTTCAACTCTGGGAAAGACACTTTTACACTGAGCACAAAGAGCAACCACAAGGCAGGAAGAAGTGGGACGTGCACAATGACCACATCCGTACAGCTAAGACAGACTGAAGACTATTTTAATTCAAGGCTGTCAGGTGGAAAATTCAGTGGTTCATCATAACTGAAACTGTCAGATCAGTGGTTTAACAAAGGTGTTAAAATAGTTTGTCACATCAGTGACGCTGCTGACAGGCTGTTGACAAGACGCCTCCACAGCCACAGATCTAACCAATGATGGTAGAGTGTAAGGTCTAATGGTAGAAGCAGAGGATGATGGGTAATAAGTGTAGCTGTGTTTGGTTAAACTCGCTCTGTGTGCTTTGCCTGTGCAGGACCACACAGTCAGAACCATCCTCCAGTCCAAAGAAAACCTCTGAGAGGAGCTGCAGTGTGTCTGGGAGTGCTGTGCCTTCTGATGATGGTTGGGATCATCTCCCTGTCCATACGCTGTAAGATTCAACACGACCGCTCAACTCATTAGCAGCAAACACTAAACAAGTTCACATGATGCCAAACAGAGACTGTTGGTCTGTGAAGCACAGTGATGACACTTTCCCCCCAACATCACTGCCCTGCTGCCCTGATTTGAGTCTGTCTTCATATAATACTGACATATGTCCAGGCAAAGAGTCATTGGTGGCTGTGATCAGTCCTCCTCTCCAAACTGCCTGTGAAGTGATCCCTTCACAACACAACTCCACTGTAAGAAACAGACACACAATCCACCGTCGTCCTCCTGTGTAAAAATGTGAGGACGCCAAAATACACAGAGACATTTTCATTCAGCATTTTTCAATGAGCTCTAATTATTTTATTCCTTTAACTGAATTCATCTGCTTGGTGACAACAGTTGACAGTTTTCAGTGCAGCTGCTGTAAAAAGTCTGAGTGAGTGAATGTTCATATGACTGAACATCAGAACATGTTGAAGGTGTTAGTTCCTCATCAAGTCTAAACCTCAATACCTGCACAGATCACACGTCACATTTCCTGTGTCAGAAACTGCTCAGCTCTTTGTTTCTCTGTGTCTCTATTAATAGTGTGTGGACATTCAGCAAAGTGCTGCACAGTGCTGCTGCAGAGTAACACAACTTGTATCTCTGCAACAAACAACCTTTTCAGCAGGACTTGAGTTTCTCAATTTATTGAAAAGGTTTTTCCAACTCCATTGCATGGATCATATAGTCCAGTAATTCAACTTATAACACACAAATGAAGGTTTTCATGAAACAGGAACAAAGTGCTTCAAGTATCTGTGGCTGTGGGTGGACCTGCTGCTACTTCCGTCATGCCCTGTTGAAAGCTGCCTGACTCAGACAGAAACAGACAGTGAAGACTGGTCCAAAACAGCTTCAGGTGCTTTTTAGCTCTTTGTCCCTCAACATGTCTGCAGACATTCAGTCTGTGTCAGATGTGAGGGTGAAATATATCAGAGGATTTCCAGAGGACACAAGAGAGACAGACAGAAGCCAGGATGGACAGCAGCTCACTGATGTTGGCTTACAACAAGCTGGTGAGTCTGAAATCATCAATATTAGAAGAGAAAAGCTGATGCTGAGTCTTAGTGGCTGCAATTTGACAGGATTTTTACACAAACTGGAGCTTTTCAGTTTGACTCTTGCAGAAAAACCAATTCTAGTATCATCCAGTCCAGTTCCTGTAAGTGCAGAACAAAGAGGATCAACTTGTGTGAGTCAGTATCAGGTCACTTTGTGCTGGAATCTGGTCAAAGTGCAGGTCAAATGTCATTGTTGGCAGCAAGCAGATGCATTCAATGACAGGAATAAAGGACAAAGAGCAGAATCAAAGTGTCTTCTCTGTGGATTTGGCCTCTGCAGGAAGACACAGTGAGAAGAAGCTTCCAGCTGTGAAAAGAAGCAGGTTCAGAGTTTGGACAGGGGCTCTGGGAGTGCTGTATCTGCTGATTCTGGCTGCCATCATCATACGCTGTGAGGACTTTTATTCCACTGTCTTCACTGTTTTGGTTTTCCACATTCAAACTACAGGTTTTTATTTGGGTCCTGGTCTTACTTGGTATTTCAGCCACCGCAGAGTCACTTCCTGTCTAGTGACGACGCCCTGAGTGAGCTCAACACACGGCAGGTTCAGGAACAGTCGGCACAACAAATAACTGAACTCTAGATTAAAGCTGTGACTGTGATGGTCAATAAAACACAGGAAGTAACTCAGCTATGTCTTTATAAAGCAGAATGATTTGATGTCGTCTGTTTATTCTGGTGTTTTTCTCATCAGATGTTTCAGTGACATTAGAAATTGAGCAGCTGAAGATCAGAATCAACAACCTGAGCAGCAGCTACAATCAGTCACAGAATGACTTAAAGCAGCTCCAGGAGAAAATTCACAGTAGGATTTTTTTTTAACAAATAGGCAAATACCATAAAACACATGATCCAACTTCACACTGCATCAACATTTTCATGTTTTATCTGCTGCTGATTTTCTTAAGACATGGCAGCCAACAACAGTCAGTTACAGGAAGAAGTGAAGAAGCTGAAGGACAAAACTGAAGGTGAGAAAAGTTTAAAAACTATGATCAAATATCAGAATTAAACCAGTTTCTATGATATCACTGAAGAGTCACTTTGAATTCTAATTGTCTAATGTAGTTGAACAGTTTTGCTGTGTGGATATTTGTGTTGGAGGTAATCACTTCAAATGAGAGTGACGTCGTATTTACAGAGTAAAGAACCTGAAAGTGAAAAGTGGAGACAGAAAGATCTGAACCTACACAGTGAAAGTACAAGTCTTATCAGTCTGACACTGAATGACATGAACTGGCTTTAAAACACTTGTCTCACATTAAGGGAAGTGGTGTCCTGAAGGATGGACGAGATTTGGATGCAGCTGTTACTTTAAATCCACTGAGAAGAAACGGTGGTATGAAAGTAGGTCGGACAAAGGAGCTGATCTGGTGACAATAAACAGCAAAGAGGAGCAGGTGAGTGTGTTTGTTACTGTGTGTGTGATCTCTGATGTAACTGCCAGTGATCTGTTCCTTGTGTTTCTGACCTGCTGCCAGTCTGGGACCTGCCTCCTGTCTGGACCCTGATGGATTTATTTGCCTGGTTAAACAGCTTTCAGGCTGCACAACTGGAAACCTGTTCACTGACTAGTGATTCTAGTAAAGGGCCTGGAATTCAACCTGCTCTGCCTGTGTGGACTGTACAGGCATTTGGGTCCACGTCACTGCTGCTTTTCTACATCAACTATCATGGAAGCTGATTTTAAGGCCATGGATATTATTATTTCAGATACTGGAGATTTTAAGGCCTGGATTGGTATTTTTGGATTTGGAGTTGGTTTAGGTCACTGCACATTTGCAGTAAAACAGAAAAGTCTTGGTTAAAGTGACAAAAACAGGAGGTCTGACTGATTCTGCATGAACTGAGCTCTAATGGTTCAGAGAATTTAGAGACAAAAGTTCATGTAAGGGAAATATTTCATTATTCAATTCATTCTCAATATCTCAAAAACCCTCCAAATGTGTGTGTTGGTTTGAAAAACACATTCTGATAAAATGACATGTTAACTTTGGTTTTACTGTGACAACGGTCGGTCTATGAGAGGAGCTGATCTTCATCAGTTCTTTGGCTGTTTCTGATTTATGCTCCATGGAGGAAAAGAAAAGTTGCAGCAGATTTAGTTTTTCCTTCAGACAGACTCACAGGACGATTTTACTACAACAGAAATACTGAATTATGAATGGAGAAATAATTATTGTCTCTTGTCAACTATTAGGAATTTGTCACAAAGCTGAATGTGAAGGGACAGTCCTGGATTGGTCTATGGACTGTGTACAGTCGGCATACATCTACCTGGAAATGGGTGGACGGATCACCGCTGTCAGAAACGTGAGCCAGTGTTTTGTTTCTATTTCAGTGCCATCCCTCCCTAGACCTCTCCAATCGATTTGCACCTCTGTCTTCTCCCACTCCGGACCTACATACTGTCTCATCTGCCAATCACGTACCGGATCTTTCCGCTCCGGTATCCCAACAACACCCGTCACCCGCCAATGTCGTTCGGCGCCGTCACCTGCTCTCGCTCCCCTCTGACGACACCCGCTGCCCCCGCCTTAGTCCAAGTGCTCCTCGCGAAGCCCGTTGCCCCGGCGGAAAACAGTCTCCATCCCACTCAGCTACTACATCCGTGCGCCGTAGGATCCTTCGCGAGGCCGTGCTCAGGCACACTCACGGGCACCCTAGCTACGGACCAACCGAACTGCCGCCTCCATCTTCCACCTCAGCACCTGATGTCACCGCCCCGCCTCCCCGCCAGTCAACAAGACGACAGGACTCAAACGGCCAACTACTGGCGACTTCTCCACGCCCCCTTTTCCCCCCAACCACGTTAATCATCGGAGACTCAACTATAAGGAATGTACGCTTTTTCAACGCCACTACTCACTGTTTCCCTGGAGCTACGACCTCAGACATCTTGGCCATGCTTCCTGGATTACTGCCAACACTTCCGTCTTCCATCATTAGAATGATTGTTCATATCGGAACTTGTGACACGTCACTCCACCAGTCTGAACTAACTAAAAAGGATTTTCTCTCTCTCCTCCACCTCCTAAGCAACTGTGGTAAGACTATTTTCATGTCTGGTCCCATCCCCACGTTTGGAAGAGGCTCTGGCCGCTTCAGCAGAATCCTCAATCTCAACACCTGGCTCAAGTCTGTCTCCCTGTCCTACAATCTCCATTTCGTCGACAACTTCAACCTCTTCTGGAACCGACCTGCCTTCTTTGCAGGAGATGGTCTGCATCCCAACCGCCTGGGCTCCCATATACTTTCCACCAACATTCAACATGCAGTTCACTGTACCCCACACGCTAACACTGGACAACCTGTCCATTCTGTCCCACAAGCCTGACTATCTGACTCCATACTACCAATCCCCTCCATCTGGTCATCCTCCCGACCTCAGCCGAGGAAACCTGGTATACGCCTGATCAACCACTCTGTTCTAGCTAACATCCCCAGACACATGGACTCTACACCTTTCCATAACACTCATTTTGGGCTACTTAACGTTCGCTCCCTCTCTCAAAAAGCATCCCTCATCTTTGACATTATTCTAAAACACAATCTCGACATCCTGTGCTTAACTGAAACCTGGCAGCAGCCCAACGACTTCACTGAACTTAATCAATCTATTCCTCCTGGTTTCACATATCTCACCCATCCACGCCTCTCGGGACGCGGTGGCGGCCTCGCCATACTGTTCAACCTTAAATACAAAATATCCATCCACCCCACTGTCACCTTTCAGTCCTTTGAAGCTCTCATAGCACGTATTCACGGTCACACACCAACCTTCTTGGCCACTATCTACCGCCCACCAAAACCCAACCCGACCTTCCTGGATGAACTGTCTGACCTCTTAGCCAACCTCATCTCTCTGTCAGCCAACATAATTCTTCTTGGTGATTTTAACATCCACTTCGACAATCCCAACAACACCACAACAAAAGACTTCATTTCCTGTCTGGACAGCTTTGGGCTCCAACAATACATCACCTCCCCAACACATTCTCTAGGCCACACCCTCGACTTAGTCTGCTGCTCTGGCGTCACAGCTCAGTCATGTTCTACCCTCGACACCTCCTTCTCCGACCACAAACTAGTCTGCTTTAACTCCAAACTACCTATCTTCAAAACCCACCTCTCCCGCACCATCACCTTCCGTAACTTAAAGAACATCGACCTCCCCTCCTTCACTGCTGCTCTCAACAACCTTTCATGTTCTAATTATACACCGTCCCTCTCCAACATGTTATCCAATTTCAACCGTGAGCTACGAAATCTACTCGACAACTTCGCCCCACTCAAAACTAGATCTGTATCCTTTACGCACTCTGCTCCGTGGTACACCCCCGAACTCCGCCTCCTCAAAACCCAAGCCCGTCGCCTTGAACGTCTCTTCAAAAAAACCGGTTCATCTACCCACAAGGACTTATACCTAAACCACATACTGAAGTACAAGCAAACCATTACCCAAACAAAATCTGACTTCTATGCCTCTCTTATTGTATCCGCCTCTGGCTCCACGCGTTCCCTCTTCTCCACTGTCAAAATTTATTGGGCCCTCCCGATACTCCTCTCTTCCCCTCACTCTCCACCACCTTGTGCAATAACTTCCTGGATTTCTTCTCATCAAAAATCGAAAATATACACCAGCAATTTCCCCCCATCTGTGACACTGCGAACTGCCTCCACTGTACCCTACCCTGTCTATCAGTATCCTCCCCGCTTTCGAGTTTTATCATTCCACCCACCACCGTTATCTCTTCATTGATCCTCAAATCCAAACCCTCAACCTGTAAACTTGACCCCCTACCAACCAACCTCGTCAAGCTCTGTCTCCCCTCTCTCCTTCCTCATCTTACCCACATTATTCACACTTCCCTCAGTTCTGGTATCGTACCCCCATCACTCAAGACAGCCATCATCACACCAATCCTAAAAAAACCTGGCCTCGATCCTGCGAACCTTAACAACTTCCGCCCTATCTCCAATCTCCCGTTCCTCTCTAAAATTCTTGAAAAAGTTGTCCACCACCAGGTCCATACCCACCTTGCCGCCAATAGCTTATACGAACACTTTCAATCTGGTTTCCGCCATCTTCACAGCACTGAAACTGCCCTGGTCAAAATCACCAACGACCTCCTAGTAGCCGCAGACTCTGGCCTTGTCTCCATCCTCATCCTCCTTGACCTAACTGCAGCTTTTGACACCATCTCGCACAATATTCTCCTCCATCGCCTTGCTTCCATCGGCATAGCCGGCTCGGTCCTCTCATGGTTCACCTCCTACCTCTCTGACCGCACCCAGTCCGTCCATCTCCAGAACTTCCACTCCCAGCCCTCTACTGTCAGTTGTGGCGTGCCCCAGGGCTCTGTCCTGGGGCCCCTCCTCTTCATTATTTATCTCCTTCCTCTCGGACATATCTTTAGGCAACATAACATCAATTTCCACTGTTATGCAGACGACACCCAGCTCTACCTCTCTGCTGCTCCATCTTCTACCCCCCCCCCTCCCTCCCTCCTTACCTGCTTACATAATATCAAATCCTGGTTCACCCATAACTTTTTGAAACTCAACCCCGACAAAACTGAAATTCTCCTCGTGGGCACCAAATCCACCCTTTCTAAAACCAGCACCTTCTCCATTTTAATTGACAACAATACTGTCCTCCCCTCCCCCCAAGTTAAAAGCCTGGGTGTCATCCTAGACGGTACTCTCTCCTTCACTCAGCATATCAATACCACTACCCAGTCAGCCTACTCCCATCTCCGTAACATAAACCGCATCCGTTCTTCACTCACCATCGATAGCACGGCCATACTCGTTAATGCCTTTGTCACCTCTCGTTTGGATTACTGTAACTCACTCCTCACTGGTCTACCTCTCAAATCACTTCATAAACTTCAACTTGTCCAGAACTCTGCTGCCCGAATCATCACCAGAACTCCATTCTCACATCATATTACCCCTGTCCTTAAACAACTTCACTGGCTCCCTGTGTCCTTCCGTATAAACTATAAAATCCTCCTTCTCACCTACAAAGCCCTCCACTCTATTGCCCCACCATACATCACTGATCTACTTCACATCTATTCTCCGCCTCGTACTCTCCGTTCCTCCAGTTCCACTCTCCTCTGCACCCCTACAGTGCGCCTGGCCACCATGGGCGCTAGATCCTTCAGCCACACTGCGCCCCGCCTTTGGAACATTCTCCCTCATCGCATCCGGTCGTCTCCGGACTTATCAACTTTTAAATCATCACTCAAAACGTATCTGTTCCGTATAGCGTTTTCCACCTAACTGTCTTAACTTCTCAAAGCAGCCCGTGATGTTCTACCACCCTCTGCCTATTTCATATTGTCTCATATTGTTTCATATTTGTTGTTCTGTCATCTGGGTTTCTGTGTTTCAATTTGCTTTTGCTGTGCATCGCCCACCTCCTGGATGCTCCGCACTTTTGCCTTTACTTTCTGGCCCTCTGTTAATGCATTGTTGATTTTATTGTTGTTTTAATGCACTCTATGTATTTCATGCTGTATGCTTCCTTTTTCTCTCTGTAAGGTGACCTTGAGAGTTTGAAAGGCGCCATGAAATAAAATGTATTATTATTATTATTATTATTATCAAAGTCATTGTTGGAAACTAACAGAACCATGTGTTAAAGGCAGGACAGCAACACATGTTCAAAGGATTTTCTCAGTGTTGGTTTGGAACAACCTGCAGATTTTGACTGAACACCTCAAACTGCACCAGCTCCGTTATTATTTCTCTGTCATTCATTTTTCAAGCATTAAGATTTAAAATTGGTCAAACCTTTAAAGCTGTTTCAGAGAAACCCTACTGAGCATGTGCAGGGAGCTTAAAAACCAGGAGTCAGACCAGGACCAGAGAAGAGGTCTGTGGAGTATGAGCAGAGTAACTTTCATTAGAATGAATGGATGCCATGTCTAAGTCCCGGATCCAGTTTTCATGACACATAAGGGACCAGACTCATACCCATAATCCTTTGTGTTTGAGGTGTCTGCAAATCCCCTAAAAATGATAGAAAATATCTGAAATATTCAAAGTGAGATTCAAGTTTAATGTGAATATGAAAATAATCAGGAGTTTCAGCCCAGTTTAAAACTAGATTTTATTTGTCCACAGGTTCTGGGCAACAGGACATGGAAATCACACAGACAGGTACTATGGATCATGTTGTGACCAACAAGGAAAATGGACTCAAAGTTATAATTATATAAAGACCTGGATCTGTGAGAAATAGATTTTCTGGTTGTGCTGATGACAGAGGGCTGTGGACTGTTGGGATGAAGCTGTTTGTCCAATCAGACCAAAGACACCAAACTATGAAAAGCTCTGCATGAGCCTCAGAGTCATCTTCCATTAGTTCACATGTTCAACCATCTGGATTCCATAGACATTGTCCCTCTGTGCTCTATGGTGCAGACAGAGCAGTGGGGCTGGAAGTCGTCCACACAACAACTACATGTGCACTCACTGACTCTGTCGTCCCACAGAAGGTTAGAATAAAAGTGAACTGCAGCTTGTCTTTACTTTGCTTTA
This sequence comes from Mastacembelus armatus, assembly GCF_900324485.2. NCBI lineage: Eukaryota > Metazoa > Chordata > Actinopteri > Synbranchiformes > Mastacembelidae > Mastacembelus > Mastacembelus armatus. The sequence goes on from NC_046643.1 coordinate 21,669,366, forward strand.
CTTGCTTCATTCATGAGTCTGTTGCTGCTCAAACTGCTCAAAGTGTCTTCTTCATTTTCTCTGATACACCTGGAGTTAGTATCTGCTTCATTTTACCTGGACCAGGATCTTTTCTTCATCTAAACATGTGTCACATTAACCACATTAGAAAATACTGTAAAGAACCAACAAACCATTAAAGGCTTCTTCACCAAATGCATTGTCTAATATCATCAGTGTGTCTGGGGAATTTTTTGTGAAAATACAAACATGTGGTCAGGATGATGCAGCAGTGTCTGTGCAGCTGGAAAAAGGCCTCTGTCATGTTTCCACTAAGACACAACAACCAGAGAGAGAGGAGCCAAGTGCAGACACACAGGCAGACGGACAGATACATTAAAGAACCACCTTAATGGAAATACTGACTTACACACAATCGGAGCCAAAAAGGACCAAGCAGGGAAAACAGGAGGCCGAGTCAGCAACATGCAGGGAAACATACAAGTTGTCCGATCACGGGAAACGATCTGAGGGAACAGATGAAAAATCCAGGTAGAGTCCAGAACAGCTGAGTAATCACAGGGAAAACCAGGAAGAGACAGGAACACCTGAAAGTCTCTGGTATAAAAGTGAAACCAGAGCAGTATATTTACTGGGGAGAGTGATCAGGAGATGAGGAGCAGGTGTGCTGGTGAGCAGAGGGTCAGCTGACAAGAGGCACAGACAAAGTTTATTCAAGATGGCGTCATGGATGGATATCCAGAGACATCTGGTGGCTGGATGGAGAATGGTAGGTCTTGTAATTTTCCAAGGTGCTGAAGAAGTGAGAATGTGGGTGAATGCAGAGAAAGAGGTGGACAAAACATAATGGGCAGGAATTCTGACATGGTCCTGAATTGACATCAGGTCAATGTGACATGGTTGGGGTGTAGATACAAGTCAGGAAGGAGCCCTGCTTCCAAAAACTAACTCGTCACCAGGACCCCACAATTTTAATTCATAAAAAATTGTCCTCAGGAAGATCAAAGTCCTCCCACACAAATAACAGGCTTTACAGATGTAGTCTGTCTGCTGGTCCATGAGGGAAGTGGGAACAGGTGTGTCTGTAGGTGAGAGAGGTGGGGGGGAATCTGGGGACATCTACTGGCTGAATGGAAATTGGAAGTGCTATAAAAGTGAAGCCAGAGCAGTATATTTACTGGGGAGAGTGATCAGGGGATGAGGAGCAGGTGTGCTGGTGAGCAGAGGGTCAGCTGACAGGCTGCACACCAAAATCAGAGAGTCCAGAGACACCTGGTGGCTGGAGGGGGAATGGGAGCTCATGAGAATGTGCAGAGTGACAGCAGCAGGACTGAGCGTCATGTTTGTGAAACTGACCTGTCTGCTCAGGGTCGTTGCATGTCTGTATGTTGTTGTGTTGCAGAGCTAGTTCACACATCAAACCTCCTGTTTGAGAGAAGCTGCAGGTCGCTCACTGTTTCTCTGTGTTGTCTGACAGTTGAGATCAAACTTAAAACCTGGATTCAACAAACTGGACTGTAGGAAAAACAACGTTTTTATGTGAACTGCATTTTTCAGTGTGTGGATCACATGGTGCCTCATTTACTACACAACAATGAAGCTTTTCCTCAGACAATACACTGTACTGTGCACTGAGGTGATGAGTGTGTGTTTAGAAAATCTGAATTCGGGGTAATCGTGCCCTAATGGATAGAGAGTCGGAGTTGTAACCCAGAAGTTGTGGGTTTGAGCCTCAAGACCGGCAGGAATCTTCGGTGGGGTGGAGTGAATAGCCAGTGCTCTCTCCACCCTCAATACCACGATTGAGGTGAGACCCCAAACCCCCAACTGCTCCCTGGGTGCCGCAGGAATGGCTCTGTGTGTGCACTTTGGGTAGGTAATGCAATTTCCCCATTGTGGCGAACTTAAGTTATACCTGAGGAGTATTTTACCACCTGACAGAAACAAATGAAACCGTGCAGCTTCACTTTCAATCCCTTTATTATTGTATCTTTACTGAACCACACCAAGTACAGACTCTCCATCAGCCATGGGTGGAGGCTGTGCAGACTGTGTATATTGAGGAGACAGTGTATCTGATATAGCTTATATTGAACAGCAGGAGGCGCTGCCAAGCTTTAAAGCAGGGCTGAAACAGGGTCTAGAGTCTGTCTAGGCTTCGAAGCACAGATCCTCTTTGTTTCATCTCAGGTGCATTTGTTCACAAACCTGTCAGGTAAACACTGTCAAACTTTCCCTTTAGCTGTGAGGCTATTAGCTCATGAGCTGTGCAGTGTGATAACTATTTATCAAACATCATAAAAAACCTGCAGGCACAGACAAAATATTCTGATCCATCAGCCTGAAAAACTAAAGCTACTGATACCCGAACAGTGTTACATCGACAGGATGTTTTATTTTTCTATTGTGCACAATGTTTGAACTCACACACAACAAATCTGCACAGTGTCTGTATGTGTCATGTGAGCAGCAGCATATTTTCCAATGCAGTATTAGGTATTTCAAACAAGAACCGCAGCATAACTGGAGCCAAACTTACGAGTCCTTTGGTTTCAGCTTCTGTGACACTACACTGACACTGTAAACACAATCAGAACATGGATTAGACCTTAGCTTGTCAGGAACACATGAATCTGCAGCCTTTTTAACGTTCTGGAGAATAAAACTTCCCTCCTCTCCTGCAGGTGGTGGCATGGTCGACTAGCACGCAGCACTTTTTATATTCTAGCTTTTATCAAACTTTAAGTCCTTTAAGTTGTTTGCTGATATGACTAGAGTTCCTATGGTGAGACATCTGCACATCACCAACTCCCACATTTGGGCCATAAGCCAAAAGTGTGGGAGTTGGTGTGAAATGAGGTAATAAGGGCTGACATGATGTGAGCATTAGTGCTCCAGTCTCTTTCCTCCCAAGGAGACTGACTGAGAAGCTCCTGATTCAGCTGCTTGCTGCTGGAGAACCTTATATTGAATTGGAAGGCCAAACTATATCAGCTGGTCCGCAGAGTGACTCTAGTTGTCTTTGTAATGTGGACGAACTGAGCCGTTAAACAGAGAAAGTGTGAGCAGCCCTGCTTTAAAGAACAAAAGATGCAAATGAAGAAACTATACAATCCACAGTAATATTCTGATACGTGACCTCGATACACATGAAAAAAATACGTCTTCATGTCTTCTGAAGGGAGAGCAAGGCTTCCTGTTAAAATGAGTGTGTGTGTGTTCACATGCGTGTGTGTTAGCACATGTATCGACACACTGCTGTCCATGCATGTGTCCATCAGTTCATTATTCGTCTGTCCCTCCTGTTCACCCTCTGGTTGGAGGACTGAAGGCTGCTGGTCTCATCTTCATCTCAGTGAATGGGATGGAAAACTCTTTCCCTCTCCAGGTGGTCCAGATCACACCCTGACACACACACACACACACACACACACACACACACACACACACACACACTGATGTCACTTTCTAACCTGTGTTTTGTTTTTTTTTTCAGCTTTGTTTTCCCCTGAACAAATGTCGCACTGGGAGAAATGGTGTCAGACCAGTTAATGTAATTCTGGAGTGGGTTAACTGTAGTAGGAGTTCTTCAAATGTTTTCTAGATTAGACTTGAGTTCAAGTGTAAACAAGAGAATGTAATAGAAAGAAAGTAAATTCAGTTTGTTTACACAGTCTCAGCCTGGTTGTCTTTAAACAGGTGCAACATGAATCTGAATCTTTACTTTCATCTTGAAGAATCATCGTGTTTGAGCACTAATCCTAACGCTTCCTGTTACACTAAAACCACTTGCAGCTCCTGAGTTTCTCCCTCAGTCTCAGCTGTGGGTTTATTTTCTGCTGGGGTGGCTAAAGAAGACAAAGTCCAGAGATTCATCACCGACTCAGACCTGACCCTCCAGGTTTGGAGCCAGAGGTTACCTGGTGTTTGAGGTGTATGCCGTAGAGGCCGTTGAGGTTGGCCTCGTGGCAGTTCTTGTACCACCAGCCTCCTCGGTACGAGGTGGCACAGCGGGTGATGAACGGTGCCGGGTCCCGGTCTTTGGTGGAGAAGATCAGGTGGTTGTGGTAACTGAGGGAGTCGCCTAAAAAGTGAAGGAAATCACATGAAAGTCCCTGTTCTCCTCTGGTGTTTACACAGCATGAGGGGTGAAACTAATTCCAGTTATTTTCTCTTCACTGGGTTAGAAAATGACCACATTTCCCATCAGCACCTGCTGTTTCCTGTTTCCTTCTCACCTGCAGTGCCGCTGTATCCGCCCACAGTCAGTCTGTAGTTCTTCTTGGCCACCTCGAACGTGGAGTATTTAGCATAGGCCGACTCGTCTCGGTCTCGCAGGTCAATACGCAGACTCATCCTGGTCATCGCCGTCAGGTTGTGGAGACGCTCGAGGCCTGAACCAGCAGGAGGTAGAGTCGATTATCTCCAGACAGACATGACTTTCTATTCAGATTTACTTCAAATTCCTGTTGAATACACCTTGATTTCATCTGTATCTGACTTTTTATGCTTTTTAAAACATGAATTCAAGCCACAAATGAACCAAAATACAAATTCAGGTACAGCTTCCCCACATTCCCTATGACTTAGCTGCTGAGACTTTGAGCTGTAAATCCTAATATTTTACTTTTTCTTGGACTCAAACCTTTAGTGGAGTTAAAGGCATTTTGAGGGTTTTTTATAAAAACCTTTTTTCACAGAATCTCCTGGATCAGCCAAGACAAACTGTTTCTGCTGCTGATCCTCCTGCTAAAAGAAACGTTGGACTTGGGGAGACAGAGGAAGTCGAGGATCACCCCACCCCCGGACTGCCAGCCCCTCTTGTTTTCAGGCAGCAGTTTCTCCTTTGATTTCCACATTAAACTCCTGCTGCAGCAGTGATCTCTGTTGACTCGTAAGTCACATGTTCAGGGAGCTTCTTCCCTTTGGTTTACTGAAAATCTTTCACCACTTTGAATGTGAAATGAAATATTCACAAAATAGAGAGTCTCTTTCTCACCAAGCCAAAACTCTCCACTCAGATTTCCAAATCCTGCAGTGTACGCCGCCCAGCCTCTGAAGAAATCCACCGAGCCGTCCTTCCTTCGCTGGAAGACCTGCAGACCACAAACATACAGACCGGATTCCACCTCAGTACAACCTGAGACTGAGACCGAGGAGACCTGGTCCAGACCAACTGATGTGCCCGTACCGTCCAGCCTCCTCCGTCTGTCTCCATGTCGCAGTAAACCGTCATCGGCGTCCCAACTTTCCCCTGAGGGAAAATCTCCACCTCACCCGACGTCCTGATGCCATTCAGCAGCTCCTGGGAACAGTCGCCAGGGAAGGGGAACCTCAGGGCGCCTGAGGAAGAGGAGGAAGAGTGAAAAGACAGTACAACCATCAAACTACAACCCAAATAGAATCTTTCCACTTATAATGAAGTATTTAAAGGCTGATAACACTCCTTTATTTAAGCACAGGATACTTCTTCACTCAGTTGTGTCAGATTGTCAATAACACTAATACTACTAATAATATTGTCAAAGCAATTAAAGAAACTCTGTCATTCCTGATAGAACCACTAGGAGGCACCAGAGTCTAGAGTTGGTGGCTGGAAAAGGACTTCAGGTTTTACTGCCCAGTCCAGAAAGAAAGCTCTCAGGTTAACGTCTCTCTGGCAAAGAAACATAACGTCAGTAAGAAGCTGTAGTACCGGTGGTGAACTCTGTGGAGGTGGCAGCGGTGTAGCGTCCCCCTCCCTCCGCCTGCAGCTGCACCATGTACTTAGATCCAGGATGGAGTCTGGTCAGGTTGTAGTCTGTTACTGAGGCGTTCAAGATCACTTCCTGCAACAGGACCAGGAGGAAACAGAAACAATGAAAGCTGTCTGTGATGCCCAAATTATTTCCCCCTCACTTCCAGACAGAATCTGACAGGATGTTGGAAACTTCCACTGAACTCATGTTCATTTCTCAGGTGATTAACAAATGAAGAATATATAAAACATAATTTATAAAATAAGAACTGAATAACGGATAAAAATGGAGCCACTTCCTGTCCTTTGACATCATCAGCTGCAGCTTGTCCAACTGTTAAGAAACTAAATGCAGCTGCAGGTTTTCAACACTCACTGTCATATCTGCTGTGATCAGCTCTCACCTTCATTTCTTGGCCTTCCATCTGATAGGTCAGCCTGTATCTGCCCACAGGCTTTAGAGGAGGTTTCCATGACAACAGGGCGGTGCGAGGGGTCACGTTTTTGGCCCGGAGGTCCCGAGGCCTGTCCCCATCTCCCCTAGAGCCTGGAGACGAAGAGCAGCTACCTCATACCTGATTCCTGATTTTCTTTCTTTCTTTCTGCTTTTAAAATGTTGTCTCGTCCCAACGTTCAACACCCAAACAAAAAGAAAAAGTCCTACACTGTTCATTTAAATACATCAACGCTGGGGCAGCGAAGCCTGTTTCCATAAAGCAACTGACAATATTTAGACCAGGGACCTGGACAGGACAGTCTGTGTTGCTTTTATTTTGCTTTATTTTGATTTATGACACCAGTGTGTGTGTGTGCATGTGTGTTCTGACCGGTGGTGGTGAAGCTGGTGGTGGCCGGGGGGCTCTTCAGGCTGCCCTGCTGACTGGTTATGGTGACGGTGTAGGTGGTGGATCCTGTCAGACCACTCAGCTGCTGCTCTGCTGCGTTTCCGGACACCGAGATCCTCAACTCTGAGTCTGAACAAACAGCATCAACATTTAACAGCCTGAAGAAGCACTTCCATGGAATTATTTCATGTAACTCGGTGTAGTACCAGGTTTACTCTGCTGCAGTAACAAAGGAGTATTTTAGTCCTATAAAAGGTGCAGCTGGTGATCATGAGCAGGTGAAAGAAATATGACAGATCCTGTAGACAACAGGCACAAAGGCACCACTGTTTACCCGTCCCCGCGCCATAAACGATGGTGTATTCCTCGACGGCGGCCAACGCTGGACGCCATAATAACAAGGCCTTAGTGTCTGTGACGTTCACGACACGGAGGTCCGTCGGTGGATCGGGAACTGGGACAGAAACATAGATAAATGAGATTTATGTTGATTTCAATTGTGCACTGAAACAAATCCAGGAGTGCTCTGAGAAAATGCACAGATCCTTCCCAGATCCAGAACTTATGCAGAGAGAAATACAAGAAAACATGCAGGTTAAGGTTTTAGCTGTTTAACTTATTCAGCTTGAAGTTAATTTTAAATAAAAAAACAAATTTAGGCAGGCTGTCCAAACATGCTGCTAAAGTCTTCCATTAAACCATCAGGAGAACTGTTCCTTTTACTGGCAGACTCTTAAAAAGAGTCACATTCCTACATAAAACCATGAATACCACTGTTACTGTATTTCGTTATTTTGAAAATCTTGCAGTTTTTTGTATTGCAGATCTGATATTAGTTTGTATATTATATGATAATATTATGTTTCCACCTGAAAAGTCCTGTAAATGCACAGAAAAATGTAGATGTGAACATCTACAATGCAGGACAACCTGTAAAGGTAGTGGGTCTGGCACAGTGAAAGTCAAAGGTCAAGGCAACTCTCAGCTCACCACAGTTTGTCATTTCTGTAGATTAAAAACACAAAGTCTGTGTTTGTGTTCTCTCTGCTAGAACACAGAGAACCACAGAGCAGAAACCTGTGTGGGGGTTCTGCAGTACTCACGTGTTGTGACAAAATCTTTCACTGGATCACTCTCGTCCAGTCCCAGGATGGAGATAACGCTGACCTCGTATGTGGAGCCAGGTGAGAGCAGTGATAGTCCGACGGTGGAGTCCTCTGAGTCCAAAGACACCGTCACTGGGTCCACTTTGTGTAGAAGCAGAGGAAATAAATAAAAAACATTTGAAAACCTCAGTGTCAGGCTCGAGTTCCCTGCTGCAGCTGTTAGCTAGTCCTGAAGTTACAGGGTGTGAAGTGCTGCACTGCACAGGCCTGGACAGAGCTCAGAGCTGCCTCTAGGTGGCAGGACTTTTAGCTTTAAACTCATATTTGGACCCAGTCCATCTTGACTACATGAGGAAAATTGTTCCTAAAAATCAACAAGCCCAGAATCCTACTTTTTACATAAATCTCAAGTTAATTCATGTGACAAACCATGAGTGTGAGTTCTCACCATCGCCTGCATGAGTGTAGGAGACTTTGAAACCACTGACAGGCGTCTTTGGTTTGGTCCAGGACACTGTCACAGAGTTTTCTGTCACTTTACTGAAGGCTATGTCAGATGGAGGCTCTGGGCCTGGACCACATCAAGAACACAATGACAGGTTAGGTAAAAAAAAAAAAAGGATGAGGTTAAAGAATCATACAGAAGAAAAAAGAAACAAAGTGAAAAATTTATCAAGAGGAGAAAAAAAAGTGAAAAGGTCAAAAAGAAAAACCGAGTAGAAGGAAAAGACAAACTTAAAGCATGAAAACAGTATGTGCATTATTATTTATTCATTCGCACATTTGCTATTAGTGCTCCGACGGGTTTTTGTGTATATATGTACAAAGCAAACATATATACAGTATACAAATCATATACAGACATGTAGTGAAACAATCAAATGCAGATGGTGGAACCTGGTCAGCAGAAAAGGAGAGAATAGTGACATTTAGCTGGTCGCTCAAACCTGAAAATAAAAGCGTGGAAGGAATAACGTTGACTTAAAGAAGGAAAAGGAGACAATCTCACAGACTATTCAGACTGAATACAAATGCATTCAGATATTAATTAAACACAGTCGTAAGAGCTGAAAGTGAAGAGTCTCATTTAAAGAGTTAGAAAAGAACAAGAGTTTGAAGAGTTTAAAAACAGGCCCAAACTCTAAGCAGGGCTGGGTGTCCCTGAACAAATCCTGAGCCTGTAAACTGGAAATGTACCATAATCCCAATCTGACTCCAAATTATTTGACACCCAGACTGATGTTACTGTAAAATACCCACATTTTTTTTTAACTCACATTGATCTATTATTTGTTTTTATTGTAACGGTTCATATTTTGCACTATAAAAGCTGAAGACAGACCATACATACAGAGACCAGCTGTGGTCTTACCCTGGTTTGGGTGAGAGAAGGAGGGTGTCAGTGAAGCTTGCTGTTAGCTTACCCTGAATGGATGAGAGAAGACCAGAGCAGCAGTGAATGGGTGATGTTATGTGGTTACTGTTGTTTTTAAACTCGGATTTGATGTCAGCTCAGTGCTAAAGTGGCTCATATCATCAGGCAGAAAATACTTTATTGGTAATTAAAGTTCCCAAACCCCTTCCATTCATGGTTACAGCTCAAGAATATCGACTGGTCAAAATTATGCAGACGACACCCGAATTTACATTACCTTGTCAAATGGGAATATATGTCACATTAAATCAATGACAGTCTCCATACTAGTCAAAGAAACAAATCTGGGTTAGTGTTCGTCGTCTCTCAGGTCTCTGATGCTAATGTTAACATGCAGCTACAAGTCACTACAAACTAGTTCTGTTAGCTAGTGCACAACTTCGCTAGCTAACAAGACAAACTGTGTCACTGGACATCTGAGGTTTGACATCAAATAACTGTGTTTGACTGATTAGAAGTTGTTCATTGTGTTGGATGAGTGCTAATCCATGAATATGAATATTTCATATATTCATGAGAGCTGAGTGAAGAAGAAGAAGAATGAGTGCACAAAGTTCAACATAACCTCCCAATGGACGTTTTCAAGATCAGCTGCTGGAACAACAAAGCAGGTTATATGTCACTGAACCAACGTTTAAAGAAGAAACGTGTGAGGAAGACGAATCAGAACTGTAAAACACCAGCTTACAGTCTTCAAGAGCAGCACGGCACAACTCTTGATATGAACATGGTAAAGGCATTTAGTGAATAAGCAAAAACTCCCAGCCATACTCAAGACAAGTGATTATTAGTTAACAAATGAATGTGTTTTAATCAGCTTAACATGAACGGTGAAGATCAAGAACATTTGTGTGAACCGTTTTTTAAAATTCTTAGTAAAACAAAAGAACAAGGTGTTTGAAGATGGCTGACAACATTGACAGTAATGTTGTAGCATTGTACAGTAGCGGTAGTTCACGTTGCTCTACTGTCACAATGGCTTGTACCTGTACTGATGACAAGCTTGTGCAGTTTGGACAGAAGGCCAGGACTCTTTCCAAGCAAGGTCACGGTGTACTCTGTCTGAGGAGACAGATCCTCAAACTGGAAGGCGCGAGTTGAAGCAGGAAGAACCTTTTTTAAGGTTTTGTCACTTTCTGTTGCAGGTTTGACAGTTGTGCTGATTTGTTCTCCCGGACTTTGTGTGGCAACACTTTCAAGTAGTGTGTTTTCATCGTCACTGGTCCTGTTTTCTGCTTCTTTGGTTGGCTGATGCTTCCCTTCCTCATGTTCATTGCTACCGTCCTTCTCAAAGTCTTCATGTTCTCTTTTTATATTTGCTGTCTGCTTTGGCCCATCATCCTTTTCAGCTTCTTTACTAGTCACAACAAAGTTTTTGTACTTCCCTTCTGGTGAGTCCCATACAAGTGTAAATCCATTTCTGGTCCGGTTTGTCACTCCCACATAGTCTAGAGGTTCCCTTGTGCCTCCAGAAGAAGAAACATCTGGTCCCTTCATGGGTTTGGAAGCAGTAATTCTTGTCGGTTCAGTTTTACTGCCAAACACCCTTCTTACAGTATGATTTGTCTTTGGGCCCTGTCCCCTTTGGCTCCCACTCATGTAGTGTCTAATCTGGGCGTGATGCGGTGCTTTCATAATTCTTGTTGGCAGCCGCTTCTTTGGAAGTGTGACTGGTCCTGTGGGCCTTGAATCAGAGGGAGTTTCTTTGATATTTGTACCTTGTCTTGTGGTGTCAATATTTTTACCTGCATCAACTCTCTCTTTTTGGACGTCAGAGTCAAAATTAGAATTTGTGGTGCTAATTTCTTCTTCCTCAGATTTGGTAGTTTGAATGAGAGGATCAGCCCCATTTTCTAATTCATTTATTTGTGGTCTGATGGTTGTGCCATTATCATCCATCCGGGCACCTGCAGTTTCCTCACCAGCTTCTTTTTCTCCTGACTGTCTAATCTGAACATCTTGGGTAGGCCTGGGGACATCCTGCTCGTTTGACTGGTTGACTGGGATTTCAGGGGTGCTGTCATTTATGAATGGGCCTGTTTGACTTCCAGGAGCAATGCTGCTGCCTCCATTTATCTTTCTGTTTGGGAAAGGCCTGCGCATGACACCTCTTTGTGGATGCTGAGGTGGTCTCAAATTCAAATGTGTTCTGTTGTGGGCAGGTCCACTGTACGGTTTTGGGCGACGAAAATAGCCAACTTTGGTGGTTGGGCGGTGGGCAGAAGGCATCCCACTGACTCTGAGAGTCTGGTTTAACTTTTTGGACATGGTTACTGAAGAGACTCTTATTCCAGGTCTGTCTGGAGTCTCCTCTCCTGCAGGCCCTGTATGTTCAGCTGGAGAGGATTCTTTGGAAACAGGAGGTGATAAAGAGGTTGGCATTTCTGTTGGAGGCGTCTGCACTTTCAGCGTCTCTGTTTCAGGATTTAAAGGTCGAGCAGGGCGAGTGAAGGCCCCCAAATTTAAGTGAGTTCGGTTCTTATGAGGTCCCACATTTGGAAAGGGACGACGCTGGTATCCCGCAGGAAGATGGCGAACTGGGATTCGTCCTCTCTCTGTTGGCATCTTTTTCTGGGATGGTTCAACTTCAGAGGACACAGGTGTATTCAGACCATGTCCAGTCACAGCATCCTTCTCTGTTGTGTTTACATTAACTGAGGATGATGATTCCTCTGAAGCAGATAGTGGTGGTGAAGTTGATAATTCATTTGAGGATGTAAATCTGCTCATTGTCTCTCTTCTAGGAACGAGGTTCAAGTGGGAGCGGTGAGGAAATCTCAGATTTTGAAGGGTTTTGTTCTGAAATGATCCAAACTTTGACGACGGGTGACGAATGAATCCACGTTTCGGAGGGAAATGGCGAAAACGAGGTACTCCGCCTTCTCTTGAGGGTAGCTGGTTCCTCTGTTCTTGTGATGTAACATCTGTGGTGCTTTTGCTGTTGTCATCATCTTTTTCATTGCTTTCAACTGAATGTGACTCACCTGAGCTGGAAGAGGATGATGATGGTGACGGTGATGATGGGAGTGATGGGATTGCATATGGCAGTGATGATGGTGGTGCTGTTGTAGATGAGGATAAAACTATGGAAGATGATGAAGATGATGGCAGGGATGCTGAAGGTGCAGATGATGACTGAGATGATGATGATGACTGTGAGCTTAAGGATGATGGAGAGGATGAGGAGGAGGACAAAGGCTTTAGTCCACCAAAAATCTGTTTCCTCGCTGTGTCTGCATCAACAGAGATTTTGGATGGTTTGGACAGGTGGACAGAAAAGGTCGTGATATTCAGGCTTTCAAAGGTGTCTGTCAGGAGCTTATGTAAAGGATCAGATGAAGAGTCAGGGTCAGATTCAACCTGAGGTATACCATCGCTTTCAGAGTAATCTTGATCTGAACCTAATGTGTTTCCTGCCAACACAGATCCATTCCCTCTACACCCACT